>NC_084772.1:2566547-3175547 GCF_028858725.1 Colius striatus
CTGTCTCTGTCTCTGTGTGTGTCTGTCTCTGTGTGTGTCTGTCTCTGTGTGTGTCTGTCTCTGTGTGTGTGTCTGTGTGTCTGTGTGTGTCTGTCTCTGTGTCTGTGTGTCTGACTCTGTGTCTGTGTGTGTCTGTCTCTGTGTCTGTGTCTCTGTCTCTGTGTGTGTCTGTCTCTGTGTGTCTGTGTGTGTCTGTCTCTGTGTGTGTGTCTGTCTCTGTGTCTGTGTGTCTGTCTCTGTGTGTGTCTGTGTCTGTGTGTCTGTCTCTGTGTGTGTGTCTGTCTCTGTGTCTGTGTGTGTCTGTCTCTGTGTGTGTGTCTGTCTCTGTGTCTGTGTCTGTCTCTGTGTGTCTGTCTCTGTGTCTGTGTGTCTGTCTCTGTGTCTCTGTCTGTGTGTCTCTGTGTCTGTCTCTGTGTCTGTGTCTCTATGTGTCTGTCTCTGTGTGTCTCTGTCTATATGTCTCTGTGTGTCTGTGTGTCTATGTATGTCTGTATCTCTGTGTGTCTCTGTGTCTGTCTGTGTGTGTCTCTGTGTGCCTGTGTCTGTGTGTGTGTGTCTGTGTGTCTCTGTCTATATGTCTCTGTGTGTCTGTGTGTCTATGTATCTCTGTATCTCTGTGTGTCTATGTGTGTCTGTGTCCGTCTCTGTGTGTCTGTGTGTCTCTGTGTCTGTGTGTGTGTCTCTGTATCTGTGTGTCTCTCTATCTGTGTGTCTCTGTGTCTGTCTGTGTGTGTCTGTGTGTCTCTGTCTCTCTGTCTGTGTGTGTCTCTGTGTCTGTCTCTGTGTGTGTGTATCAGGTTCTCACTGAGCAGCTTCACCACCTTCACAGCAGCCCATACATGCATGATTCAGTACTCCTCAAAGGCTTTTCTTTCCATTAAATGCTCCAACCCTGCTTCAAGCATTCCCAGCATCTCCTGTCCTCTCCAGCAAGGAGCTTCCCAGCTGAACTGCAAGCTGCAGGAAGACATGCCCCCCACTACTTGTGTTTGCTCCCCTCGAGCTCTTGCACTGGAGAAGGTGGCAAACTATGTATTCAGTCTCTCCAGAACAAACATCATGACATAAACCTCTACAAAACCCATCCCTCTCCCAGCCTGATGACTCCTGGCTTAATTAGCTATTCTCTGCAATTCTGACCCTCATCATCTCCACCTTTGCTGGGCTTCTGCTGCTGCTTTGGTGAATGAAGGTGCACCAAGCAGCCTGGAGCTGTTCTCTGTACTGATCCCTAGCCCTCTGCTAGTTAATCCTAGCACTTTCCCCTTTATTATCCTTTCTACCACTGATGTTTCCATGAAGCTATTGTAATGCCTCACACAGCACAGCATCACAAGGCTCTCCCTGCACAGAGCCTCATCTGCAGTCTCAGTGCTGCTGTGCTCAGCCCCAGCTCTTGCCCCTCACAATCCTCAGCAGCAGCCCACTCTGGGCTAGTGAGGTGCAGGCAGCTGCTTCTAAGGAAACCCTGGGAGTACCCACACATGAATAGTTTCTGAGCAGTAAGTCATTCTGACAGGGCTGTGGTGTTTAAATAACAGCCTGCTGCAGTCTTTGGGTGCCAGGTGAGCTCTGCAGCACCACACACCTCACACCTCTGAGCAGCTGACCGAGTCTAAACAGTCTCCAACATGACTCCTTACAACATTTCAGCAATCTGGACAAGATCAGACGATGTGCTTTTCTTATCCAAAGTAGGTCATGGGCTCCCAAAGGGCCAGAACAAAATCCAGTGAGCTAGAGAGGCTGGAGGGTCCAGTTTGCACTTCTCTGTTTCCTTCCATTTCTTTGCCATCCTCTTGTCAAAAGCACACAATCATTTCCAAGAGAGGAGATGGGCAGGGGACACAAAGGATTTGGCTGGCTGACCCAGAGCAGTAGGCAAAGCAGAAGCCAAACACCCTGTCTGACTGCTGTTATCACTGCAGATCCTTTGGACAAGTGCACTTTGAACATGCAAATGGAACAGGCAGCAGCACTCCTCAGCACCTCAACAGCCAGTGAACAGAAAGAGGGGACAGTTACAACCCTTTGAACTGAACACTTGGCTCACCAAAGCTAAACTCTAGGTATAGTGTGTATTAACAGAAGTAGAATAGCTCAGAGTGTGCCATCAACCAGAGATTGGGAAGGAAGAAAAGCAGAAACCATGAGTGGGGCTTGGGAGGGCAGTTTTGTATGTTCAGCACCAAGCTGAAGCTGTGCTTGGCTTGCCAACAAGGCCAAGCAGAGATGTTGATCTTCTTGGCAGACTGACTTGATCCCAACACACAGTGGAAAAAAAAATGAACATCAAGTTCCATTGCTGCTGCTTGATAAACAGGCAGCATTATGCAATGCCAGATCACATGGCAGAAGGGATTTGAGTTACTTCAGGACACAGTTACAGGACTCATAAATGCTTCTCTTGAGTGAGCACTAGAGTGGAAGTGTGCTACTAGGACTCCTACCTATCCTACATCCATCCTTGTTTACTCTCACCTTGCTCACTTGAGATCAGCCTTCCTTCACCCTTGACTTTCTCAGCAGCCACAGCACACATGTGGGCAGAGCAGATCCTGACTCTGCTGCTCAGCTTGCCAAGTGTGTAGCACCAGCCCATGCATAGCACAGCAGCAATGCAATGCAGGGTGCCCTGATGGAAGTCACCAAGGGCTTGGTTTTCATTCTGTCTTTGCTGCTCCTTCTGCTGAGTGCAGAGAAGAAAAAAACCCAGTGACATCCTCCTGTGCAGCAAGGTTCAAACATGCCAGGCTTGCCTGTGGGCACAGGAGAATGGGGACAGCAGCACTCACAGGGCTGTGCACTGATGTCTCCTCTCATGGCATGCCACAGCACACATGCAAGGCCCAGCCTTCACAGAAAAGATGGTTGTTCCAGTAGCTTACAGTCTGTCACCTCAGACTCTGCCTGCTCTCTCACTTGCTGGGCTTAAAAGGATAGCAGACAGATGCACTTCTTCATTGACACATGGATCATTCCCTGCTCAGGCACATTCCAAAGGAGAAACTACACTAGAGCTCAGCTCACCCCAAGGAAGCAGCACCTGGTGCAGAAGCTGCTGCAAAGGGCAGGGCCGTGCTCACAGCTAATGTGGGGGTAACCTGATGTGCAACCAGGGAAAGCTGAACCACCTGAAGCAGTAATGCAGGTGAAGCAGGCATTTGGCCATAGGAAGAGGAGAGGGAAGTTTGGATATAGGGTTTATGTCCTGAGTAAATGGGAGAGTGTGAAGGCTTGTTCTTGAGGACAGACTCCAGTGACTGCTCTACAGTCTCTGCACTGTCTGCATCTTTCCAAGCATCACCTGTACCTACTCCCTCTCTTGTGTTTTGAAACACTTCTCATTTTTCTCCCCTCTTTGTCTAATGTTCTGCCTCTAGCATTCCTCTTCCCACTCCTCTGGCCAGCAACCTCAGCTTCCCACAGCTGCCTGTGCCAGGACAAGGAGTGTGCAAACACTAACTGCACAGGGACAACAACTTGTGTCAACACACTGACACAAACCAAACCACATCAACTCTAATAAGACTTATTGAATTCAAAGCCCATCAGAAACAGATGTAAAAAAGCTCTGCTTGCATAGTGCTTTGGGAATGGGATGTTGAGGGTGGAGGTAGCAACACAGCCCAGAGGCACTGCTGGACCATGCTCTGGCTGGAGGCTGGGCCATTTCCCTGCACTGAGCTCTGCAGGCTGCTGGTGCTCAGCAGCTATGGCTCTGGCAGCTGCAGAGCATGATGTCAGTGTAGGGGGAAAGTACATTAAACAGAGGCTGAACAGACACATATGGGGGAGGGAGAAGTAGGATGTTGTTGAGAGTTGTTTCTACAGCATCCTGGGCAGAGCAGTTGCAGGCAGCAACTGGTGTCTGAGGGGACAGGACACAAAAAACCTGATGGGGAAGAAAGCCATTATCACAGCAGAAGTTGAACCACCCTCTACCATCTTGCAGTGGACTTGGCTCTGCCAGGGGATGTGCCATTGCTAGCCATAAGCCCAGTGCAGTGAAAGCTCCTAGCAAAGGGAAAGCTGAGCAAGCCCCTGTGCTCCTACAGCTGTAGATGCTGAAAGGCCTGGTCAAGAAAACCCTGTTGCCCCAAGAAGCATCTGGGCTGCTGCAGCAGCATCTCAGCTTTAATCCACTTTAATGCCAAACCATACAAAGCTGCACAAAGAAGCAGATGCTTGGGTGAGAGCAAGGAGGTGGCTTTGGTTTTCTTCATTTAACCATGAGTCACAACTATTACTGTTCCAACACATCTTTCTGTTTCCATATCAAGCCTATAAAAATAGCTGCTCAGTGGCCACAGCAACCTCTGCTACAGACACAGGGGAGTGGGAAGAGGAGAGGCATGGTCTTGACATGGAGTAGCTGTCTAGCTGGCTGACATAAGAGGAGGTAGATCATGACACCAGCTGCAGGACAGGAATAGGACCAGGGAGCAGCATGCTTAGCATATTACAGCATCTTCCTGGCAGAACTTCAAAGGCCTGGACATCAGCCCAGAAAGTGTCAAAGGGGGAAAAAAAGCATCCTCAAAACCTACTTACCTAGAGGCACCAGGAAATGAAGAAATCCTTTCTCAGAACAGCTTCTATTCCTTCTGCAAGGTGGCAAAATAACCTGGGTGGCATTAGCAGCCCAAGCACTGCCCTGCAGGACCAGTGTGTGCACAGCAAGTAAAACCACCCCAGCTCACAGAGGATGGACTTAAAGCTGCCATTGGACAAGCTCAGCTCTGATAGTCTCTGTAATATCACAGTGAATCATGTGAAAGGTAATGGTGCAGTGCAGCACACCACTGCACACATCCTGGGGAGGCTCTCCCTCTCCCCCCAGCTCCCTGCAGACCAAGCAGATTCATCCAAGGCCAATTTGGCCTCTACAGAGCAACAGCCAATGATGCTAATCAAAGGCTCTTGGCAGGCCTGGCTGGAGGCTTATGCCATGGTTTGAAATAAAGTACTTGCAACTGTAAAGAAAAGAGACAAAGCTCAGCCCAGCCCTCATGGCAAAAGGACTTAAATGTGGCAAGCAGCCAAAGGGAGAAAAGGAGAAGGTGAGTGCTACCAAGCATTGCCAGCTCCACCACACAGCCCAGAAGCTGAAAGTAACACAGGAGACTTTCCTTGGTAACAACATCCATCTGATAGGGTGATTTTTAGCCTAGGACAGCAGCTCCTACCATTTGACAGCTCCTGCATGCTAACTAACCTACAAAACAACAGCAAACCACAGCCTACACTGGATTGTATAATATGACACTGTCCATGGCTCATAAAGAGTGAAAGCAAAGGCAGGAGGCTCTGGCTGGCTGCAACACAGGCCTGTCAACAGGAATGGTCTGTTCCACCTCCCCAGGAGGTTTGTTAATGAATCCCCTTCACTGTTCCTTAGCACAGGAATGGAGATAAACCCCCCCAGTTCCTCCAGTGATCAAAGATGGCAACTTCTCATAACTTACAAGCTTAACAGGTCATCTTCTGCCAGAGCCAGAACATGATGGGACTGAAAGTACCCTCAGCAAGTTCCCTGATGGCACCAGACTGGGAGCACTGGCTGATTCACCAGAGGCTGTGCTGCCAGTCAGTGAGAGCTGGACAGGCTGAGAGTTGGGTACAGAGGAACCTGCTGAGGTTCAACAAGGACAAGGGCAGAGTCCTGCAGCTGGGGAGGAACAACCCCCTGCACCAGCACAGGCTGGGGGTGACCTGCTGGGGAGCAGCTCTGCAGAGACAGACCTGGGAGTGCTGGGTGAGAATAAACTGACCATGAGCAGCAATGTGCCCTCATGGCTGAGAAGCCAATGGCAGCCTGGGGGCAGCAAGTAGAGTGTGGGCAGCAGGGCCAGGGAGGTTCTGTTCCCCTCTGCTCTGCCCTGCTGAGGCTCATCTGGAGTCCTGTGTCCAGTTCTGGGCTCCCCAGCGGCAGAGGGACAGGGAACTGCTGGAGAGAGGCCAGGGCAGGGACACCAAGATGATCAGGGCACTGGAGAATCTTCCTTCTGAGGAAAGGCTGTGGAACCTGGGGCTGGAGAAGAGGAGACTGAGGGGGGAGCTCATTGATAGTTACAAGTATCTCACTGGTGGGTGTCAGGAGGTTGGGGCAGCACTTGTTTCTGTTGTATCCAGTGACAGGACAAGGGGTGATGGGATGAAGCTGGAGCACAACAAGTTCCACTGAAACACAAGGCAAAACTGTGTCAGTGTTTGAGTGAGGGAGCCCTGGCCCAGGCTGCCCAGGGAGGGTGTGGAGGCTCCTTCCTTGGAGGGCTTCAAACCCCACCTGGACACGTTCCTGTGTGACCTGATCTAGGTGGGAGCTGCTTCTGCAGAGGGTTGGGCTGGATGATGTCTAAAGGTCCCTTCCAACCCCACCATGCTGTGATTCTATGATCTGGCCTTTGCTATACCAGAGAGGTCAAAACCTGCCAGGAGCCCTGGAACACCCTGTAAAGAGCACAGCATGGCTAAAGCACAATCCCAAAGCAGGTTGGTTCTATCTAGAAAGGCAAAGGCTCAAAAGGCTCTCTAGCATCATCAGCTCACTGCTGTACTGTTACACCTATTACAGTCCCTGACACCACACAGGAGGGGGGTGGGGAGAAGTGCAGGGCTGCAAAACAACATAGGACAAGGATTAAAAACCCAAGTCAGATGAGGAGTTTTGCCTTCTCTCAAGTAACAAAGAACAAGTGAAGTACAAAAGCTGATCACATACACAAGCTTCAAATCTCATCATCCTACACTCCCACATTTATGAGCCAACTTTGCAACTTGTAAGTGCTGGGCAAGGACAGCTTTATAAAATATTAAGACATCACCTGAAAAACCTTGTAAGGTAACAGGGGAGAGACTTCCCTGAGGTACCAGGGCAGAGCACTCAGGGATTCAGCCAAAAGGGATGCAGAGCTCACTGCAGAATGCATCCAGCTGCTGCTGGAAACAACCCCTACAATGGCAGTTGGTGAGGTAAGGGAATTAGGGACACAAAACACACTCATACAAACTCAAAGACTTTATGGAGAGAGAGAAGCCTTCCAGAGGCAGCACATGTCAGGCTGTTAGGGGGCTGCAACAAAGCCTTCTAGGTTCTGAACTGAGGTTCCTCAAATACCTTCTGCACCAACTAAAGCAACAGGGGTTCCTGAAGAGGATGGTATTTATCCATCAGTAACAGCAGCTATCTACCCAGCTCTGGGTTGATGTTACCCTTCATCTGAAAGGCTCAGATAACAGGCTCAGTCACTACCATAGAATGGTGGGGGTTGGAAGGGACCTTTAGAGCTCATCCAGCCCAACCCCCTGCAGAAGCAGCTCCCACCTAGCTCAGGTCACACAGGAACATGTCCAGATGGGGTTTGAAGCCCTCCAAGGAAGGAGCCTCCACACCCTCCCTGGGCAGCTTGTTCCACTGCTCCATCAGCTCACACTGAAGTAGATTTTATGTTTGAATGGAACTCTCTGTGTTCCAGCTTCCATTTCCAAGAGGGGTTCTATAAAGAAGAGGGTTTTTAACATGAAAAGCAAGCAGTGCTGATGACAAGTCCTGTTGGCAGCTAAATCACTGTCTCTAAGCTTCCAATCAACACTTGACTGTCACTAAGATTACTTGGATTGTCCATAACCTGTGCTGCAGCTGGAGATGCAACTTGTGGCACTGGTGAAGGCCAAAGCCCATCTCTGCTCCACTTTGGAAACCTCTGTTTTCACACAGCACAAACCCAACAGAACCAGCTCCATGGAAGCTCCATGCAAAGGCAGGCCCCAGGGTACCCCTGTCATACACTTCTGGGAATCCATGGCAGGAGAAAAGAGTGCAGAACCTCTCCAAGGAGCCAGCCCAGCTCCCAAAGAGGTATGACACAGGAATCAGGGCACAGCAAAGTGCAGGAGAGGCCTATCTCTGCAGAGGAATCACCCCCTAAACTGATGCTTGAGCACTTGATAGCCAGTGGAAACACTTTGATTCATTTCCCAAGGCCTGGGTCACTACCTTGAAACACTCATTCACCTTTTTGTCTGGCTTGCATGATGTGCCTAAGCTCTTTCCCAAATATTCCAGGGTGAGGCATGGTTCCTGACAGCTCAGCTTTCAGTCTGCCTCCTCTATTCAAAGTCTGTGTGCCCATAAGCTAGCCTCAGGGGAAAGGCCAAAAGGAACCAAGAAAGCCTCCCCTCAAAACCTGAGCAAATGGCTGGCAGCAGCTCCTGTGGCTGCAGACAGGGCAATCAACACCAGCAAACACTGTGGACTCAAGTGTGGGTCTGCAAAGGGGATAAAAGGGAGTAACTGTTACTTTACCCAACCCTAATTTCCACATAAATAGTCATAAATGAAACACAAGACTAAATTTAACCTTGTTTCACAAGGTGATTCACACCCAATCTGTGGTTCAGGAGCTGGTTTTGCTGCTTTGAGTTCTGAACACTCCTGACAGAGTGTGTCAGGCCTCATCTCATCTGACTTATCATTGCTCTGGAGTCACTCCTCAGCAGGGATCATGCAGGGTACAAAGATAGCTGAGCAGCTCCTCCATGCCATGCCAACTCAGCCAGTATCAGCTCTAAGCAGAAGGCTCATGTTTTGAAACACCTCCCACCTAAACACATTGTATCCAGCTACATGTAAGATAACCTCATTAGGGGAGGCACACTTAATGAGCAGAGCACAGGGGAGTGTGGTGACAGAGGTTTTACCAGCAGTGAGGGCAAAGAAAGAACTTGCCCATGCTTCCAGGTGCAAAGAGAGCTGCTTCCAGTGCTTCCAGGCACAAAGACAGATGCTTCCAGTGCTTCCAGGTGCAAAGAGAGTTGCTTCCAGTGCTTCCAGGCACAAAGAGAGCTGCTTCCAGTGCTTCCAGGTGCAAAGAGAGCTGCTTCCAGTGCTTCCAGGCACAAGGATAGTTGCTTCCAGTGCTTCCAGGCACAAAGAGAGCTGCTTCCAGTGCCTCCAGGCACAAAGACAGATGTTTCCAGTGCCTCCAGGCACAAAGACAGCTGCTTCCAGGCACAAAGAGACCTGCTTCCAGTGCTTCCAGGCACAAGGATAGATGCTTCCAGTGCCTCCAGGCACAAGGATAGCTGCTTCCAGGCACAAGGATAGCTGCTTCCAGTGCCTCCAGGCACAAAGACAGCTGCTTCCAGTGCTTCCAGGCACAAAGATATCTGTTTCCAGTGCTTCCAGCTGCAAAGACAGCTGCTTCCAGGCACAAAGAGAGCTGCTTCCAGTTCAGCACTTCTTGGGTTTCTGCTTCTCAGTAGCTTATAAAAACTGTGCATGACCCTCTACCATAAATTGCAGATGCTACAGGCCACACTGCAGCATCAGCACCCCAGAACACAAGACCTGTTGCAAGGAATGAAGGGAATGGTACATACAGTAGTAGAAGTGTGTGCACAATTCTTGCACAGCATGCTCATAGTGATGGTTGGTTAAGAAGCTATCCAACAGGATAGAGCTCAGGTATGCTGGGCTCTTCCATGCCTCCACAACTGCCCTTCTGCAGGTGCTCCAGACATCAAGCTCTTTAACAGTGTGTAAACAAGAAGTGAGCTGAGCACCTTTGCCAAGCTCCAGAAAAGCTGTTTCCCCAGCCACATGCAAGACAGCAAAGGCCAGAGAAAGGAACAGAAGGAAAGAGAAATGCTATTAAGCTCCTCTAGGCCAAAACATCTTGTAAAGGGTTGATTTCAAGAGAATACACACACTTTAAAGGAATGGCTGATCTGAATTCAGGCTGTTCAATAACCAAACCACCATAGCCACCCTTGTACACACACTCAGGCCACAGCCTTCCCCTCCTGCAGCACCATGCACACACACACTACAGCCACAGCCTTCCCCTCCTGCAGCACCATGCACACACACACACACACTACAGCCACAGCCTTCCCCTCCTGCAGCACCATGCACACACACACTACAGTCACAGCCTTCCCCTCCTGCAGCACCATGCACACACACACACTACAGCCACAGCCTTCCCCTCCTGCAGCACCATGCACACACACACACACTACAGCCACAGCCTTCCCCTCCTGCAGCACCATGCACACACACACACTACAGCCACAGCCTTCCCCTCCTGCAGCACCATGCACACACACACTACAGTCACAGCCTTCCCCTCCTGCAGCACCATGCACACACACACACTACAGCCACAGCCTTCCCCTCCTGCAGCACCATGCACACACACACACACTACAGCCACAGCCTTCCCCTCCTGCAGCACCATGCACACACACACATTACAGCCACAGCCTTCCCCTCCTGCAGCACCATGCACACACACACACACACACACTACAGCCTTCCCCTCCTGCAGCACCATGCACACACACACACACATTACAGCCACAGCCTTCCCCTCCTGCAGCACCATGCACACACACACACTACAGCCACAGCCTTCCCCTCCTGCAGCACCATGCACACACACACACACACACACACACTACAGCCTTCCCCTCCTGCAGCACCATGCACACACACACACACTACAGCCACAGCCTTCCCCTCCTGCAGCACCATGCACACACACACACTACAGCCACAGCCTTCCCCTCCTGCAGCACCATGCACACACACACACATTACAGCCACAGCCTTCCCCTCCTGCAGCACCATGCACACACACACACACACTACAGCCACAGCCTTCCCCTCCTGCAGCACCATGCACACACACACACACTACAGCCTTCCCCTCCTGCAGCACCATGCACACACACATTACAGCCACAGCCTTCCCCTCCTGCAGCACCATGCACACACACACTACACTCAGCAAGTCTGAACTCTGGCAAGCTTGAACTCAGCAAGTTTGAGCTCAGCAGGCAAAGTGGGACCTGAGGAAACAGACTGGAAAGGGAGAAAGGTTCTGGTATGGGATGAGGGGGAGAAAACACAGCAATGAGGTGGAGGGAGTGGGTAAGCCCATCCCAAAACACAACAAGTCACAAAGATCTGTAAGAATATACATGGTTTTTACTTCAAGATCACACCATTTGGAGAAAGAAGCACCTTTTTCAAGGATGTTTGTTGATGTGCAGAGAGCAGAAGCAGGGAGAAAAAATGAGGGTGAGTTGGGTAATGCCAGGGGAACTGAGAGATCATGAGTGTTCAACAGAGATGCAGCAGGGCACTCATGGTGCAGTCAGCTTTTGGTTAGGCTCCACATCCACGTTGAACTGAGAAGGGAGATGAAGAAAGGGATCATGTAAGTGAACCAGAGGTGCCCAGAACAAACAGAGAATGAGTGTTGCCCAGATTACTTTCCTGTGGTGAAACTTTCCATGCACTGAACACATGAAACTGATCCCAAATGGGCAAAAACTCAAAGGAAATCCTTTGGGTTTGTTGCAAGGAGCTCCCAATTCCTCATCCAACCCTTCAGCATGGCCTTCAACTGGACTTACAGCTTTGCCAACAGCACAACAAAGGCAGATCTAGTGAATAAAACAACCAGTTTCAACCAGTCTCAGGACTTCTTCTGCAGTGTGAGGTTTTTTAAAGGGCAGGAGTACCTTGGGTGGCTCAGCCTTGTCCTGGGGACCAAACTGCTATCAGCACTTGGAGTGCTCCAAGTGTGATCCTGGAGCTCAGCAATCAGCTTAGATTAGAAGAAACAAGGCTAGCACAGCTGAAGATGTAAAGAGCAAGTGGTGACAAGCAGGAGAGTCACTTTAAAAAGCACACACCATTTCCACAACTGAGAGACTCATGTGGACAAATCCAAAAGGCTGACAAAGGCCTGAAACCCTGAACCTACTGCAAGGTGTATCTTTCCCTTGGCAGTGTATGTTTATCCCCCACCACTGCTCTAACAACCACAACCATCCTCACCCATCCAGACAGGCTCTGGGGTGGTGAGAAGCTTCTCTGACACATCACTCTGCACACATGGATCACTGACTCCAGAGATGAACCAACACATTGACCCACTTTAGTCTCATTTGTTCCATTATGCCACATTAAACCCCCCCAATTTCCAAACAGAACCAAAACCTCTTAGGGTGTCAAAGGGAGAAATTATACTTTCAGGTCAAAACCTTGTTAAGTTGGCAACAAGGCCACACACATGAGGTTTCTGGAGCAGATGCCAGGCTGGTCTGTGCCCTCAGCTCCCATTGAACCTCATGTTTTAGGCACTGCTGACTGCTCCCCTGTAACCTGCATCCAAGCAACAGGCACTTTCCAAGATGCTCCAGGGCTTCTTGCTCAAAATACATCTGGAGGGTTTGCTCAGCCTGGGGAGGCAGAGCCAGCAGCAGTGGGGTTGCAGCCCTCCCCCTGCAGCCACCCCAGGTCACAGGCTCTCCCTGCTTTCACCTTTGTGTTTTGGAATGATGAGCAGCATCCTCCCCCTCCCCTCAATTTCTGTCAGTTGGCCTCTACCTCAGACTAACCACCAGACTCTTCTACAACACATTTTCTTTGTGAGAAGTCACTGGCCTTTGATTTCAGGCAACTTCTTCCACTACCACCCAGAGCATTTCAGCAGAGCCTCTCATCCCATTGTACTCTAAGGGCATTAATAACCATGCCACTCACATCACAGCCTCTTCAATGTATCACCAGACAAAGGCATGTGGCCCAAGGTAAGATTCTCCTCCATCACCCACGTTTGAGCTTTCCTCATACACCCTTCCCTAGCCCAGGTATTGCCACTACTAGCACACAGGCCTTCTAATAATAGCTAATAGTCCTTCTTAGGAGCTTAGTGGCTTCACAGGCTCTCAGTCCTTCAGATCATTTGACTACAAGGTATCAGAGAGGTGACAGCAAAACACATTCATTCTTTCATTGACATTTCTTTTCAGTGCTTCACTGTGTGCCTGAAACCAAGCTGAGTGCAAAACCAATCATCAGATCAGGTTCAGACATCACCTGTCTGATCATCAAAATAAAAGGGATCCAGCCAAGCACCTTCCAACAGCCTGAGGAAAGGCAGCCACAGATGAGAAACCAGAGAGGAGCATCCACCAAGCTGGCTTCAGCCCAGTAACCCCTAGCAAAATGCTCCTTCAGAACAGCCTCCACCATCTGTAGGATAACTCTTCACTGGAGGGATGCTCAGTCTTTCATTGAGGTTTTCAGCCCATCTCAGCCAGGAGGAACATTTGTTTCTATCAAAAACCACCTCAGGCCACTGTGTCCCACACATTTCAGTGCAACCAAGTTTCCCAGAGGAGCTGTTTCAACCTGCACCACCAACTGGGGGACAGAACAGATCCAAGTTACTAACAACTCCAACATCAAGCAGTGCCCCCCACCCATTCTTATCAACCCAGCGGCATGGCCCAGTTCACATGCAGCCCCACAAACTGGTTCAATGAGAGGGCACCAGGAGTGCAAGCAAGTTTGAGGATAGCAACTGGCAGAGCCAGCTAAAGGACTGCACGTGGAACTGGGTCCTAGAGCTGCTTCCAGAAGGAGTTGGAGGGGGATGAACACTTAATTATTCCCTTTTTTATTAATCATATCAACCCTTTCTTTTCCTTAGCCTGACACACAGGGATTAATCACCATCCTCTACCATTTCTGCAGGTGCTGAAGTGATGTGTTCATGGAACTCCTTATGAGCACTACAGCAAAACTGAACATCTGGGTTCTGTTCTAGGCTGGACTCACCACACATATGAAACACAACTCCTGACAAGCCAAATCTCCTCCTTGCTAACAAGGGGAAAGGTTGAAATGCAGAGTGGGGTTATGCACCAACACTTCTTTGATCACTTCAGATGGTATAGACACTACTGCCAGCAGCAATCCAGCAGGAGGAACATTAACAGATCTAAATAGCCACAAAGTGCTGAGTCAAGCACATGCTTTGATATTGCTTTGGTTAAATTACTCAGGTAATCACCTTTACCCCAAAACTCTACCAAACAGGACTCAAAGGTTTCAGTGGTGGTTGGTCCTGGTGAGAAGCCAGAAAGCTCAAGTAGGAAACAGAAGGGAACACACAAGGCAATGAGGCCTGTGAGCTGTGATCACCTCACAGCAAGTACCCAGATCCCTTCTAAGAAATCATAAGGCTTCCTTCAGCCATCCTTGACTAATTGGGGTGGTTTAACTAGAGACTTCAATGGTCCTGAGCAAGAGCAACTAAGAACAAAAACAGGGGGTAAACTGAATGGCTCCATGCTGCTTTACAGCATCAACCCTTCCTCATGGATAATAATGGAGGGGAGGAGCTGAATGTGGCTTTCAGTGGTGCTCCAAGGTTGCTCACACCCTCCAGAAGCATCAACCATGAGCACCTCTGCTTCAACTCAACGTGCACAAAGGGCAGCCTGCCCACATCTGCTCACTCAGCTTTGATTCCTAGAGCCTAGACTATCAGCAGCTTGGACTGCAACTGCTTTCTTCATGTTTTTTCCACCTCTCTGCCTTCCTCATGCCTGATCAAGCTGCCAATAAGGATAAAACACTTAATTAAAGTTACATCTCAACTTTTATTTGCTTTATTATAAGACAGAGTCTGACCAGCTGCACAAATAAACAAACCTTAGAGAAATTACTGCTAAAGACAGAAGAATCAGGCTGGGTGTCCTGATTTAGGCAGGAGCTTTTGAGAGCAGATGGAGTCAGTGTTTGTTTGCCACAGACTGTTCATATATCCAACCCCATTCTTTCAAGGCTTCTTCTGGTTGCTCTAGAAGCCAAGGGGGAAAGGCTCTTCTTTTCCCACTTCACCATCTAGCTTCTCCCTTCCCCTTTCTGTATAAGCCTTAGGGATTGTGAAAGCTTTGGCAAGGATTTTGCCTTGCCCTTGTCTGCAGTGTGGGAGGGGAGATGCTTTCTCCACTTGCTCTGAATGTTTTCTTTCCCTACAGGGAGTAAGACTCTGGTGCTTGTGATGCAGCCAGGGGACAGAGTTCAGAAAAGGTCAACAGGAGCTGTCACAAGTCAAGAAACCATGAGAAATGTGGACAGGGTAAAGAGAGATGGTTGTGCTAGAGAGAAGACCACAAAGCAGTGATAGAGGTTTTCATGTATACAGAGGAAAGTAATTCATTGTTGTCCACCTCTGCATGATCCAAGAGTAATGGACTAACACAGCTTAGTCATCAAGTTTCCAGCACAAGGACAGTGTTGGAAGATGTCAGAAAGATAATGAAAGAGTGGTTTAGACACATGCCTGTCAGGTAGGACTGATGCTTAATTGAATTGAGATGATTTGGTGAGGTCTCAACCTCTATAATTACTGTATTTATCACAGGGACTAAAGTCCTTCAGCACAGGTCCTTCCTTTGTCATTGGAGTGACAGGAAAGGACAACCCAAAGCATCACCCTCAAGAAAATGAAGTTTGTTAGACATATTGGGAGTAGAAAGATGTCCTGGCAATCACAGGGAAAAAACATCCTAACAAACCATAAATAAACCTCCAATCAAAACCAAACCCCCTCTAGATGGAATATCTGAAGGTCTCCAGGCAAACTTTGTACTCATAGCAGGGTTAAGTTATGAGTTAGATCAGGCTGCCTACATTCTTGTCCATGTGAGGTCTGAAGATCTCTGAAGACAACCCATCCCCAACTCCAGTGAGGAATAACAGTTTGTTTCCCATCAGAATTTGCAACTGGTGCCCATTGCCTCCCTTTCTTGTACCATGCACCTCTGAGAAGAGTCTGGGTCCACGCTCTCTGCAAGCTTCTTTAGGTAATGTTAGGCTGCTCCTACATCCCCTCTCTGCAGCTGCTTCTCCAGGCTGAATCAAGTTTAGTTTCTCCTTGGTTCCTACCTTATAACACCTCTCCAGCCTCCCTTCTCTGGTTGTCTGCAGAAGGGAGCACACCTCTGTGCACAACCCTAGGGGAGAACACACTATCTTCTTCCTCTGAAAGGAACAGGGAGACAGATTCCTCAATAGCCTTGCTCCCCTGCTTGCCTCTCCTCTCATAACACATGAGATAAGCTGAGAAAAAGTCAAGTCCTAGCCACAAATGTCATCAGAAATCTAGCAGCAAGAGCAGAATGCAAAGGAAAGGATCTCCAAACAAAGCTAAATGGAAATCCTGCCCATGCTGGTGGCTGACACAAGGTTGGGGAGCAAGGAGGAGTCTTAATTCCCAATACTCATTTGTTTTATCTACATGTCTACAGAAACAGATCATTCACGAGGTTCCTTTGCTGAATGAAGCCACAGGTCACTTGGACAAAGTGTTCCTGCTCCTGCTGACCTGGCTTAAGGCATTACAGGAGCCAGATCCCAGCAGGCAGCAGGTTTCTGTACACCAAACCCTGCTGGGTGAGCTGCCTGAACTCTAATTCAAGTCTATAAAACACTCCTTGATTTGAAAGCTTCTTTTAAGAGGGTGTTTGAAGCAGGCAGACAGCAAAGGGACCATGCAGGAGCTTTTCCTTTGGAAAGGTGAAAGAAACAGACAGAGTTTCATAAACCAAACCAATGGGGAGGGAAAGCTGGCACTGCCTCTACCATGTGCAACACTGGCCAGCAGGGCAGGTCAGCTATTAACCAGAGGGTGTTTAAAGCCTCTAGAAGTGATTGGTCAGATCCTATCTATTCTGCTTTAGAAACTGAAGCAGGGTATGCCTAAGGCTATGGTTTCACAACAGTTTAGGCTAAATGAGGACCTTGCTGCTGCCCTCCTGCCCTCTCTGCATGTTCCTGCTGGGTTACACCTCCAAGAGACTAAGGAACTGTTACCTCTCAACAGCACCAAGGACTTGAACTAGTGCAGAACCCCAGCCTTGCACAAGGGAAGAGGGACTGTGTAGCTGTATGTGGGGGGAAGGAAGGATCAAGTTTCTCTCCTCTGATGACAGTGAGTTAGATCAGTTCAGCTGTGACATGTAATTTCATCCTGAGATACCAAAATGCTGAGCATATGAGTTGTATCCACAGCAAGGCATTTCAGTGCAAGCCACCAGCTTCACACAGAGGGTTTATTGCTAAGTATGCTTTAAAATGGTAAGAAGAACATCATCAGGATGTGTCAGGGTCACAGAAGTTGGCACTTCAATAAAAATCCCACATGAATTTCAGACCTGCTGATTGAATTTCAAAGCACATCCCTCAGAAACCTTGAATTGAGCAAGGACAGGGCACTCTCCTTGCAAACACAGCCTCTGCTCTCCATGCAGAGAGGGGGAGTTTAAGGAAATGAGCACATTGCTCCAACCAAACTTCCAACTTTCAGAGAAAGCTCAGCACTACCCCTGTCAGCACCAGGCTGGGCTGAAGCCAAACTAAGCCTGGCATCAAGCACAAACGCCCTGACTTGGAACTGGAGATGTCCAAAGAGTTTGTTGTCAGGGGAGTAAGGGGTGGGGAAAGGAGTTTGAGATGGAACCCAGCAGCAAAATGTTTCTTTGAATTAGGGTTGAGAGGGTGCCAAGGATCCTCACTGACAGTGGGAACAAGAAAGGAACCAACTTTGGCTCTCACACCAGGTTTAGTCTCCCAGACCACTGCTTGTAGTGGGTCACATATTGCTCTGACAGCACACTGAGTGCAAATTAATCTGTTAAAGCAGAAGTGGCTTAGAAAGGGTGTAAGAAGAGAAACCTGGCAGGGTTTCCCCAAAAAAGTTTCAATTACACCTTGATGTGAAGCCAAGTGAAGAGTCCAAAGTCTTAACACTGCTTTGGGAGCTCTGGTCGTGTGAAGGGCCTGACAGTGGTTAAGCCCAATGTGTGTCTCTCACTTCAGCAACTTGAGTGATACACCATAACAAAAGAAATCACTCATTCTCCAAAAGCCAGGAGGATAATTGCTCAGCTGGAACACAGAGCCAAGCAGTTCATGTCACACAGATGACGGGGAAGCTGATCTAAATACACCCGCAGAGTCCCTCTTGGCAGCAGAACCTGCCTGTGAGCAAACAAACAACAGGTTCACAGGATCAGGTTTGGCCAATTCATTGCTAAATAACCACTCTCTGAGCTCTCAAGTTTGCTTTATGTTTTCTTTTGCTCAGAGAAAACAATTCCACACTCACCACCTGAGCACTAGAGAACAGGCACTTGGTTCAAACTGGCTGCAAGATGCTGCCCATGTAGCTCTGGGGCTTTCAAGCCATTTCTCAGAAGTGGTTTGGCTCATTTTTAATGTCTGAAGCAAGAAGTGATGTTGGATGTTCCATTTCAGGACAGCACACCTGTGACATTCAGTACAGGTCATCTCAGCTTAGTGTTCACCCACCTTTTCTAGAGGTACACACATCTGTGTGATAATGCCAGGAGAGCCCTTGTTAAACATAATCCAACCAGCATCCTACAGGTCAAGTCTACAAGGCAATGCCACCCATCTTTGTGCCACACAAGGCAGAGAGCCATCCCTGGAACAGAAAATGCTCCCTTTACAGCCAAAGAACAACTCTTCCAAGCAGCCAAGCACTTCAACCTTAGGAGGAGATGATGGGAGTAGACTCATGCTTCATCTTGCATGTGCACATAACCCACTTGTGTCAGCAGGGCTGAGGGGAGAGGGAGCACACTGAGAAATGAGGCTTCTATGCCTGCTGAAACCAGATAATCTTGGTCTAGACATTCCCTATGTCTTTGCCACCAAGTATCACTAAAGAAAAGCAGCAGTGTGGTGTCTTCCTCCTTCCCTGGTCTAGTTTCAAGCAGATAAAGACAGTGACCTTAATTCTGCCTCCAATGTGTACATGCTCTAGTTGTCATAGCAATTAGCAACAACTATAGTTTGCAGCAAGACAGGAGGTGTCACTGACACCATGCTCCCAAAACCACAGTAATCAGAAAGGTGGAGAACAACTGAGGAGGGAGGAGACCTCCAGAGGTCACCTAATCCAACCAAAAGGTAGCTCAAGGTAGGTCTGTTTACATCAGGTTGGCCAAAGCCATGTCCAGCTGACAGATACCTCCACAAAGATCCCCAAAGTTTCACAAGCTCTCTGGGCAGGTCTGAAATGAACAGAGGAAGGTTGTGGCCCAGACAAATCAGCAGGTCTTTAGGATTTGCATCAGACAGTGGCCAGAAGAAGACTCTCAAGGTCAATCAAACAAGAAAAGGCTGGGAAAGGCAAGTGGTGCCTGCAACTCTTCCCCATGGCTGTGGTTTATGAGCAGCCCACAGGCTGCACTGACATTTGTCCCTAAAACAACAATGCTAATTGTTTCACCAGTGCAACTTTAACTGAACTAATCAAACAATGCAATTAGCCTACAATTCCAAGCTTCTTTATCAATGCAAAAGGTTCTCAGTGCTCCCTCATGCTTTGCAAGATCTTCACCTTCACTAACAAGACAAGGCAGTTGTTTCATGGCAGAATTCAGCAGCAAATTCACAATTAAAAGACCAGACACCACAAAGCCAGCTATTTTCTGAGAGCATCCAAGGAGCCTGGCTGTCCTAAGCTCTTTCTTGTCTTCTGGCTCAGACTTTATCTGCAGCTTTAGGGGAGTTTCAAAACCACAGCTCTAGAAACACACAGTTCAGAGATTTGTGACAGCTACAGAACCACAGGTTTTGCCAACAGAATAGTCAGGAATTCTGTGCAATGCTGCAACATTTCTAATTGGAGGTTATAAGGAAAAAAATGAGCATGTTCTGCTCTCTGAACATGCAGGTTACCAGGGATGAGGACAGCAAAATCCTCAGCAAGAACTCAATGCATAAAAGTCTTAGTGAAACCCTGTGGAAGCTCTTCCTTTGGTGAGGGCATTCACAAAACCTCTCCCTTCAGAGACACCAGGATGCATAATAGGGCTGAATGTACATTTCAGCTTTCAAACATTTCCACCAGAAATCAGAGAATTATAGTTAAAAAAGCTTTTTGAAGCTGCTGCAGTCCCAGCCCTCCCCTCACCCTGCCCAGCCCAGCACTGACCCACAGCCCTCAGCATCCTCAGCCCCACGGCTTTGGGATCCCTCCAGGGCTGGGCACTGCCCCAGCTCCCTGGGCAGCCTGGCACAGGGGCTCACACCCCTCTCAGGGAAACAGTTCTGCCTCAGCTCCAACCTCAACCTCCCCTGGGGCAACTTGAGGCTGTTTCCTCTCATCCTATCATTTATTACTTGGGAGCAGACACTGACTGCCATCTCCCTGCAGCCTCCTGTGAGGGAGTGTCAGAGAGTGCTGCTGTCTCCCCTCTTCTCCAGGCTGAATATAGAATAATATCCAATAGTTTGAAGCTTCCAGAGGTAAGTCTCTTACAGCCATGCCCTTTTCTTAACAAGGAACACACATTCACTACTTCCTATACAAAACCCACACAATTAAAAGGAATTTGAAATCCAAATGTTCATTTTAACATTGAACCCAGACTGGAAGTCAAACCAAACCTTAACAGGAACTTACCAGGAAGCCTGTTCATGTTGACCCCTTGAGCAGAAAGTCCTATTCCCATGTACCTTCAAAAAAAATCAAACAAAACACCAGTCAAGCACAGAAAAGCCGAGCTACAAGATTTCCTGCAGCAGAAACACAGCAGTAAAAACAACCCCAAGCCAATCCACAAAGCATTGATGGTGAGAATGTCCATAGCACTGAAGGTTTGCCAGTCTTTAGTCTTTCTTGAACCCAAGATAAAACATCAGACTGCTTCAGTGCCTGACAGCTTTCCAATATCCAATGACAGCTACCCCTTAGCTCTTAGTTGCTGGGAAAAGGACTGGGAAAGAATCAGTGATTACAGTTCTGGGTTTGGGATTTGGGTTTTTTCCATAGATCAGAAGAAAATCTATTTATACAGGTGATTAACAAGAGCATAAAATACATATATATGAGCACAAATGTCTATCTGGCCTCAAGTCTTGTCAACAGGGAGAGCTGGTAGTGAATGCACAGGACACAGCAAACAGTTGCACTTTCCAAGAACATCTTTGTCACTGTCCAACACATATTTTACCCAATTTCCTAAGGGAAAGGTGGTCTTTCTATATTTCACACCCAATAGGTTTTCCTCCATTGATCTGATCACTTTATGAACCCCTGTGAGACCTCTGAAGAGGCAACAACCTGCAGCTCCACCGTTCAATCGCTGCCCAAGCTGCTTTTTCCCTCTTCACTTCCTCAGGGCTTTTGAAATCCCTGAGAATCCTCCCTATCCCACTTCCCAATGGACTCATCTCAAGGTTGACTACTTGCAGTACACTCAGTTGTTCCTCTTCCAGAAGCTCAACTGTAATCCCTCACTACACTTGCAGCTCTGGATCCTGAGAAGCCAGGGAGATCAGAAGCACAAGCATCATCCCCAACACAGACACACGCCAACCACTACAGACAGCAGCAGAATGATGGTCTCCAGTTTGCTTTCTGTTTCTCCCTCTCTTGCTCTCTTAGTATTCCATTCATTTTTGGACTGCAGATGAGAACTGAGCTGATTTTTCCACAGAACCAGGACATGGAGAACCTGTCCCTCCACTGGAAGAGGCAGCTCAGAGATCAAGTTTGGATTGTTTGCCTGCCTCCCATGAGAATAATTTTACACCTGAAATTCATCTTGCATTTTATCATCCATGGTCTGCCCTTGATTTGACAACTCTAGTTAGCTCCCTACCATCAGCCAAACACACTGTCTTGCTACTACTCTCGCTTTCAGGTGATGTGTTAAGGTAGCAGACATCAGAGGAGCAGCACACATCCCAAAGAAATGCCCTGCTGAGCATCCTCAGCTGCAGGGAGAAGAGGGGACGTGACACACATATGGGCTGTTTGTTTCTCTGCCTCATTTCCTACCTGTTAGAGCCCATAGTCCAATCCATCATTCAACCCAATAAGCTCCTTCACCTCACCCCATGTTTCCTTTACCTTCTTCAAGAGACTGGACCTTGCAAATGGCTTTTGCAGAATGATCTTTGTCTAATTGTGCATCCAACAGGCACAGCCTAGGCTAAGGCTCCTCCCTGCAATATTCATGCATGCACTAATCTTGTTTGTTCTACTTCCACTCATCTGTATGGTCCATAATTGTCTTACTGGCCCCTGGAACCACAGACCTGCTCAGTTTGTTTTTAACAAGCTCCCATAGTTTTAAGTTACTGTGCTTTGAAATTACCAGCTACCACTAGGCTCTTGTGCACATAAAGGTGTCAATCCAAACAGGCTGCAGCCAGTGTCCTGCTATTCTTTCACAGTGTCCACTCTTTTCCTGTGGCTTCCTTGACCCCATGCTCTAGAAAACATTAACCATGTCTAAAAATATGATTTCATAATTGGAGTCCAAAGTTACATGTCTCCAGGCTAAGTGGGTTAAGTTTCCTGCAGCAACTGTTGCCTGCCCTTTGACTTCTCCATCTCAATCACTGTCACCACTCCAATCAAACAGCAGGGAAATGTTCATCACTGTGGGGTTTTTCTTGTTTACACAGAAGTCTTAAGCCTCAGAGGTGTGTATCAGATCCTAGTCTATGATCTCTTTAGTAAATAGCACCAAACCCTCACAACTGCATCTTTTCCATCAGCTCTTCTGAGATAGGTTGGTTTGCTGGTGACTGAAGTGGCAGCTTTGGTATAGTGCTGCAGGACACTTTATAAACACACACCTTTTCATAGCCACTTTCTGCATGAGGCAGAAGTTACATCCTTTCTCTTGAGTCCCCTCACCAGAACAGTCACTTATGGCATCTAAAGATTCAGCCATGTACAGCCACGTGACAGACACATCCACAGAGAATGAGCTGAATGTTAAGGATGTGTTTGCAGCCTTCCAAGCACAACTTGGGAGACACCTCCCTGTATCTGCAGAGAGCACTCTGGCACTTCCTCAGCACCTTCTTAACACACTGGCAGGTAAGACAGCATGGCTGTCAGCATTTCAATGTCCTTATTCCTCCTGTGCCTAGAACCTTTTGCTGCTGCAGTTTTCCTTGCCACATGGCAGGTTTTTCTGTTTGGGGTTTTTTTTCCAACTACAGTGTTGGGATCACAGTTCACAGCCAGAACCACAGTCCAGGTCTATATTGCTTCATAGATTCACAGCATGGTGGGGGTTGGAAGGGTTAGACATCATCCAGTCCAACCCCCTGCAGAAGCAGCTCCCACCTAGATCAGGTCACACAGGAACGTGTGCAGGTGGGGTTTGAAGCCCTCCAAGGAAGGAGCCTCCACACCCTCCCTGGGCAGCCTGGGCCAGGGCTCCCTCACTCAAACACTGACACAGTTTCTCCTTCTGTTTCAGTGGAACTGTGTTGCAGCTTCATCCCATCACCCCTTGTCCTGTCACTGGATACAACAGAAACCAGTGCTGCCCCAACCTCCTGACACCCACCAGTGAGATACTTGTAACTATGAGATCTCCCCTCAGTCTTCTCCAGACTGAACAGCCCCAGTTCCCCCAGCTTTTCCCCATAAGGAAGATGCTCCAGTCCCTTCAGCATCTTGGTAGCCCTGCACTGGCCTCTCTGCAGCAGTTCCCTGTCCCTCTGGAGCTGGGGAGCCCAGAACTGGACACAGGACTCCAGATGAAGCCTCTGCAAGGCATAGCAGAGAGGCAGCAGAACCTCCCTGGCCCTGCTGCCCACACCAAGGGAGGTTCTCCTCCCTTCACTCTGCTCTGGTGAGGCCTTGCTTCAGAGGGCACTGAGAAGTGCCACCTCTGCTCAAGCCTCGAGGGAGCTGTGATTCAAAGTCCCAAATTACAGCATGACAGAATCTCAAGGGCTGGAAGGGATCTTGAAAGATCACCCAGTGCAACCTCCCTGCCAGAGCAGGACCACCTGAAAGGAACCATCTAAGCCTGGTGCAGTAATACCAAAGTGCTTGGTCCTGACACTAGCAGGCCCAAAAAACACTTAGTGAAAATCTTCTGAAGGCCAGATCACTCAATTACTCTGACAGAACAACCCCCACCTGCCCCAAACCAAGCCCAAGACCCCTTGGATTCAGTGGCACAGGTTTGTTCCATGAGCATTTTGAACATTTCTTAAGTGCTGATCTATTTGGCTGAGCTGAAGGTGAAACATCATCAAACTGTGGCCACTGTCTCTTCTAGCTCAGATTCATCATGTGGTGGCAGTGGCTTCCTCAGCCCCACTGTCACAGGGCCACTGGCCAACTCCATCCTACCTCACTGCCCAAGGGTGTTGGCCTGTTCCCCTGCCTCTGCTGCTGCTGACATCAGCACACCTGCAATTCAGGCACCAGCTCTGCACCCAGCATCATCAGAGCTTGGTCAGAACGGTGGCTGCAGCATTTTGATGGCTTCTGTCCTCATCCCTCTTGGGTCCTTGTACTGTACAGGCACCAGAAGAGTGGGAATCCTGAGCAAACTGGTGCAAATGATAAGCAATCATGTAATTGTTGAACTCAGATAAAATAGGTCATCTCCCACTTCAGCTTATCCTGCTTAACTTCATTATTTTCTGCTCAGCCTCATCCTCCCTCTGCGGTGTCCTGCAGCACATCCCACACACATCATCAGGGGCAAGATGCATACAAGAGTATCTCTCCATTTGCAGACAACACAGCTTTGAATTAAGGGCTAGAGGCTGTTCTTTTTATAAAAGGCAAATACTACAAATCCAGAAATACTACATTTAAGATGAAGACTTTCAGCTCCATAACACAGCACCATGGGAATGTGCAAAAAGAGGCAGCCCACAAATGCACGCTGCCACAGGCCTGCCTGCTTCACAGAATGCTGCTCTTCAGCTTATGCTCCCATTTAAAGCTCAGGATAAACTTTAAAAAGAAGAACATAATGTCTGCAGAACTGTACAGACAAATTGCAGGCAACCTAACTCTCTCAGTATGTTGGGTTTCGACCCCACAGCTTACAGCTTCCACCCAGAACTCCAAATTGGCACGTAGCTGCTTGCTGGTTATTGCTTCAGAAGATGTTAGCTACCTGCTTTTCCCATCTACCATTGATGAAATGATGGATAAAATGAGCTTTGAGACCTACAAAGTCTCAGACTTAAAAAAAAAAATCACTCTGTTCCCTTGAAAATGGAGAGGAAAAATAAATCCAGCTTCAAGTCCACCACCAGCATCAGCTGCTTTCTCAGCTTCTCAGTGCCAAACAGCTTCTCCCTTCCTCCATTCCAAATGCTCCAAACCAGTTCTGTGCACACTGCAAATCAGCAAATTCAAAACTAGTTAAGCTGTGTTTGTGGGCATCATCAAGCACAACCTACTGCTTGGGTTTTTAAACGAATCAATTACAACATCCAACATCATTTGACAGAAGTACAGTCTGCCTGCCTGCATCATCCCTGGTTTGGGAGGTTTCAGAAGCAGACAGACTCCATTAACTGGAATTCCTTTTGGAGGGATCAAAGAGCATCTTAGAAGTGGATGCACAGAGACTTAAACAGGGAAAAACAATAAGCTCTTGTTTAGGGTAATGATACATTTAAATCCATTATCCATCATACATAAGATACAAAGCCAGGCAAAAGTGACCTCCAAACCCTATATTCTCAGCAGGGAGCATTGAACATTTGGAGCTGCCTCCTACATCAGATCAGAAGCTTCAAAAATGCTGCATCAGGAGATCAATTCCAAACAGAGCAGCAGACAGACAAAAATAAACGCAGCCACACGCCAGTGATTCAAGCAGCAGAGAAGTCTTGTTTCCACTCACCAGCAGCCTCAGCAGTTACCATAGCACCAAATTTTTCCAGACTCCTACTGCACCTCAGCCCTGCCCAGTCTGGTTGCTCTTTCAAACCAGTCAGGCTTACCAGCTGCCACAACACCAGCTCTGCTTCTTTCATCCACACACAGGCTCTCCTTGGCCACAGCAGCTGAAGGAAGAACCCTGCTAGCAAGCCCTCATGCTGAAAGCAGCTCTGCACAGCACACAAGCAGCAGCATTGACAGCTTTTCTTTCCCCCCACTCCCAAGATGAAGCTCAAAGAGACAAAGCTTTTTGGTTCCCCCCTCCTTGCTCCAAGTACTTCAGCAGTGAACATCAGCGTGTGTGCTACTCCAGGGTAGCATTCTCCTCTGGCTCCCAAAAGAACTTGTGTGGTGGGTTGTGCACTGCAGATATTTGCAAATTGCTGTCTTATAAGAAAGAAATAAAGAAGATTTTTGCTTCTACCAATAAAAGCCCGTCCTTGGAAAAGAGATGAAAGAGCTAAAATGATGTCTGTGCTTGTGAACTCAGCTTTAGCTCATAAGGACACACCAGATCTCAGCTGCACTGACTCAGCCAGGAGGCATTAGATATTGTTACTGGGTAGAAATTAGCCAAAACCCTGTGAGAAGAGTTATTTCCCAGGAGTGAAGATGTTTGACTAACCTAAACTCCAAACAAAGGGGTCTCTTACAGGGCTGAGGGTTACACAAGCAGAGGAGCACAGTGATGGCTGCCTTGGGTCTGTCCCCACAAGGAGAATCCATCCATGTCACAAGCAATACTTTGAGCTTGAGCTCTGATACCCAGACAGCCTGTCAAAAAGTCAATGTAAGAAGAAGGTTTTGGCTAGTCTAAAGCTACTTTGTGCTAGCAATCCCACAGAACTCCTCACAAGCCCAGCAGGAAGATGAGAACAGACCTGCCCTTTGACAGCAAGCAGCCAATGCTGACATTCCTGCACCTGCATCTCTTTGGCTTTTCAAGAGCAGGAATGAAGAACTCACTGGGTAGAACAGAGCTCATGTCTACCCTTCTTCAGCTTTAAGAATCCCAGGAGCAAAGAGCAGCTCTCTCTGAATGCCTGGAAAGCACCCAGCACTTGGGAGGCATTGCTGTATGCCAAAGAAAGGTGGGGCAGAAGGAGGGAGAAGGCAGCTAGTCCATGGTCATAACTGGGCCAGGGCAGTGTACTTTAAACTAAGAAGGAGGCTTTTCTTCACCCAAAAAGCTACAAAACCTTCTCCAAGAAACTTAAACAGAGCACTCAGGCTAGCTCTAGTACAATGCTGGTTCTGACACTGAGGAGAGCAGATTTATTAAAGCTGGGCCATGAAAAGAAGGATTTCACAGCTCCCTTTTATTTCTTAACTTGGGGAAAGGTACCAAGTCAGGATGGTGAAACAATCCATGCACTCCTCTCCCAAGTGCCTGGGAAGTTTACCTCAAAGGCAGACAAAATTCATCCCATATGAAAGCTGGGGAAACAAAATGCATGGGTTTGGCTGTCAAATGGTCACAGGCCTAGCAGCCTCCTGTCCTGTGCCAGTTACACCCTGACAAGAGCAGTGGCTGTCCCTAGAGCCTGTGTCACTGTGTATGCTGAGGTACACTGAGGCACAAACTTAAAGAGTGAAAACCAAAGCTGTTAAATCACCTCAAAGGCTGTGCTGAGTGCTGGGCCCCTCACTCACTGCCACAGGGACACTGAGGGGCTGCAGCTCCAGGGCTGTGTCAGTGCTGGGCCCCTCACTCACTGCCACAGGGACACTGAGGGGCTGCAGCTCCAGGGCTGTGCCAGTGCTGGGCCCCTCACTCACTGCCACAGGGACACTGAGGGGCTGCAGCTCCAGGGCTGTGTCAGTGCTGGGCCCCTCACTCACTGCCACAGGGACACTGAGGGGCTGCAGCTCCAGGGCTGTGTCAGTGCTGGGCCCCTCACTCACTGCCACAGGGACACTGAGGGGCTGCAGCGTGGCCAGAGCCGGGCACAGAGCTGGGGAAGGGGCTGGAGCACAAGGGGCTGGGGAGGGGCTGAGGGAATGGGGGTGTTGAGCCTGGAGAAGAGGCTGAGGGGAGGCAGGAGCCCTCTCTGACACTCCCTGCCAGGAGGCTGTGGAGGGAAGGGGCGGCCATGTTTGCTCCCAAGTCACAAGCGACAGGACAAGAGGAAAGGGGCTCAGGCTGCCCCAGGGGAGGTTGAGGTTGGAGCTGAGGCAGAACTGTTTCCCTGAGAGGGGTGTGAGCCCCTGTGCCAGGCTGCCCAGGGAGCTGGGGCAGTGCCCAGCCCTGGAGGGATCCCAAAGCCCTGGAGCTGAGGTGCTGAGGGCTGTGGGTCAGTGCTGGGCTGGGCAGGGTGAGGCCAGGGCTGGGACTGCAGCAGCTTCAGGGGCTTTGCCAACTGATTCTGTGTTCTGTAGGCCACAACTTCCAGTAAAGCAGTCATTCCCTGATGAGTTAGTGAACTGACAATATCAGTGACACACAGCTGACATTGCTGGAATTAGCATTTCATGACATGGCTCAGCCAAGGCCACAGGGCCCAGCTGAACGAGGAAAGCTCCTCTCTTCCTGAGGCGAGTGTGTGACTCAAACTTAGTGCACCCTGCCCTTTTTGTTCCAATAACCACACCTCTCTGGTAGGCATCCTGTCCTCCCAGCTATCATGCACTCCACTCTCTCAACCCACACAGTTAAGCCTAAAATAATCAAGCTAAACTACTAAGCTATAGATTCACACCACAGCCCATCACACTGGTGGCATTTCAGACTTCCAGTCTCTCGTGCAAAGCTCTGAACAGTCATTCTTGACTCCTGAGGTGGGCCCTGACTTCATGCCAGGTTTAAAGTGTGGTGAGAAGTGATAACCCATATCAATTTGCCACCTGAAAGCACATTGTCACAGTTGTGGTGGGGGGAAGGGCACGTTACTTTAAGGCAGTGAAAAAAGTTACATCTGTTTAGAAACATTACCTGTGGTACATAAAACACCGGATTCCACCTGTCCCTGACTCAGCTCAACAGTAAATGTTTTGAAACTACTTCAGATGGGATATAATGAATCTCTGAAGTGGAAGCAGGTCTGGTTTTGTATGTGGAGATTGAAGCTCCCTTCCAGAACAGCACAGAAATAGCACTGACAGGCTCCAGAAAGGATCTCAAGTGCCCAAGCAGAGATCAGGGAAGATGAATAATGCAAGGATGAAAAAAGAGGTAGATAAAAGCAAGAAAAGAGAATTCTGCAGAGCTCATGAGAAACAAGCATCCCATGGCATGGAGGAGTCCACTGGACATCAGGCCTTGGGAGGGCAGGGAAGCTCAAAAAGCCCAGAAGAGGTGAGAGAGCAGAACAAAATGAAGAGGCAGCCATCTGGTAACACAACCCCGTCCTCTCAGGCTGGTTATGAGCAAATACTGACAAAACTACAGAGGAAGGACAAGAAATTAGTTTCTCTAGACCAAAGTATCAGATTCCCAGCTCCTTTCCAACGTTAGGGTCAGGCTCAACTGGTATCTGTCAGCTGTAGGAAGGGGCAAACCTGTCTCCTTTCTGTGTGGAAAAGACTGATGCTGTAGGTGAGCAGTGAAATACTGAAAGACAGAAAACACAGAGCAGAGTTGAAGACCTGACTTGAGTACCATTTAAGAAAGAAAAGGCTTAACACAAGCCTCAACGGGCCAAAATCTCTGCCAGGACCTGAATAATCAGCTTCTCCATCTGTCACCCCAATTCTCATCACATCCAAGAGGACTCCAAACCCTGCAACCCACTGTGCTCATAACCATCTCTATCTGCAGCTAAAGCATCCCATCAACTTAGTTCTCCAGATTGAGCTATTCCCCTCTGGACAGCTGACTTGTTCTCCAAGTCAAACAGCAAAGTCCACACAGACCATGTCAGTGGTGAATGGTGCTCTCAGCCTGGGAAGAGCAGAAAGCATTGCTGATGTCAGTTCTCTGGTTATTGATCCTGGTTACACCCAACTGAGTGAGCAGAATTTTAGCCCTTTTTTTTTGGTCCTGTTGATTAACAAACCTCACTGCCAAGTGTTCACTGTTCAGAGCTGCTGAAAAATATTTTATCCCACCTATGACAAAAGTTAAACAGATTTCTAGTGCTGAATGGACTAAAGATGGTTTCATTGGCAGGCTGAGCAACAGCCTCCTTTTCCTAGCAGGAACAAAGCCTCAAAAGCAGGAAAGACAGACACTAGAGGCACCATGAGAAAGGCATCCAAAGGAGAGGGAGTCACAGAAAGCCTGCAAGTTCCACACTGAAGACTACTGTGGCATTTCAGTCCTGTGTAACAGACAGGCAGCTTCACACAGCAGCCTCAGCTCCTGGCCTCTCCACTAAAAACCAGAGGGAACAACAGAAATGCAACACTCAGGTCAGCAGATAAGGATTGCTGCTGGTTCTCTTAAGAGGTGTTCTCCCAACCTCAGGGGCTGATTTAGGCTTCAATCAAGAAATGGATAGTACCAGTTGTTCCAAAAGGGGGATGTACCTGCCAACACAAGTTTTCATCCAAGCACAGAAAGAATCAACTGCAATGTTTATGTAAGATCTGAAGGTTTTATTATGTGGAAAATACATTACAGAAATAGTAACACAAAGGAAGTTTTGGCAGATGAAATAAGAATCCTTCCTCTTGAAAAGAGACACATACAGCCAGAGCTGGAGTGAGCACTGGGAAAGCAACTCACCCTCAGCCCACGGCTCTTTACATGCTGACATGTGCTCAAGGAGGCACAAAGGCTAAATGGGGAGAGCAGCAACACAAAGAGCCTGTAAACAAGAAGGAAGATTGCAGCTCTAGGAGTGAAACTGTAGTGTGGAAACAGAAGTCCAGGCTTGCACCACAGGCACAGCATCAACCCCATTCCCAGAAAAGCAGGTAAGGAAAGGAAACTGGCAGCAGAAGCCATATGACACAGCTAATGTGATTCAGCTTTACAGGGCAGAGCTGAGGAAAGAGTCAAGCACACAGAAGTTCTTGAGCAGTTCAACATCCCAGACCTTCACAAGTGAAGGGGAAAAAGTTTCCCCTCTGTAAAAGTTGTTGTAACTCATACAACTTAACTATTAATCAGAGAAGGGCTGAGATCTGTAAGCCCAGAACATTGAAGTGAGGAGTTCCCATGACTCTGTGCTTTGATTTACTGACTGTAAACATCTTCTGGAGAGCTGGAGGGTAATCATGTTTCACACACAAAGAGGTTCAGCTGATTTTGCTGCAGTTGAGTTTTGCCATACTCCTCCTACCTTTTCTCCAACAGACACTCAGGAATGGCAGGGGGAAGAGGGGAGAAAACAAACCCAAACACCCTTTCCTGAAATGTTTCTTCTTTACTGTGGAGAATTTCACAACATCTGCATCAAAACAACAACAACAACAACAAAGTGAACAGAAAGAAATGTGTTACCACAGCTTGGAATCTCAGGAGCTCTCAGACCCCAGACATATCTAAATGTACCCAAGTGCACAAGCCCCACATCACCATCACTACTTGCATTTTCTCTCCTGCTGTCACACCTTGTGTTAAGGAGGAGTTGACAATCTCCCACTACAACAGCCAGGCTCGTGATCCTGCTCCAAAGCAGGATGTAAAGCACTGAGTTTCACTTCCCACTCCATTGATTTATCTCTTTTTAGAGAAGGGCAATTAAACAACAGTTTCCCCACTGCAAAGCAGCTCTTCCCAGCTCCCAGCCTGCTGTACATGGAGAAAGCTGCTCTCAGTGTTTCTCCCTTTTGAGCTGAGCAGAAAAACGACTGGTGTGAGATGTCATCAAGAGATGTGAAAGCTCCAGAGACAATGAGAGTGTCTCCAACAGCTCAGGCTGAACGAGCAGGACTTGCTTGGGCAAGGCTGTCTGCAAATGGGAACAAGGTGAGAACTGTTTACTGAATCCACTTAGGGGGGTTTATTGATGTGTTGGTTTCTTTAAATGACTGTCTGTGGAACAGCATCAATTGAAGCAGACAGCCCTGCAGCCAGAGGAACAAGCACCTCTCTGTGCTGGGCTCTGGATTCTTGGAAACCAGAATGGAAAAAGAAGAAAAAAGGGGGAGGAAATCAATTATTTACAGGCTTATCAGTCACACAAGGGATCACACAGCACATGCAGACACCAGCAATCCTCAGTTCCCACAGCAGATCCCTCAGCCTTGCCTTCGGCCACATCTTGACTGGCAGGACATGGGGAGGGAGGTACACACACAAGCAACCAGGCCACCATCAGAGAGCTTCAAGGCCAGGCCTCCATCAGCGTCTGGAAAGCATTAGAGCACACGAGCAAAAGGCTTTCCAAAGTGCAATCACACTCCCCATATGCTGGGGAGAAGTGGAAAGTTGGCAAGGAGAAAGCCGGGCGAGGAAGAGGGAGGCGGGTTACTGGTTCCTAATGTAAAGGAACCAACCAACACATCTGGCTTGTGGGTTCCTTTTTCAGCCAGAGAAACTCAACTATTTTTAAGCCTGGGATGTGGTGCACTTGTGTGTGAATGCTGAGGGAACATTTCCAATCAGCTGTGGAGTGGACTTAGCTAGAGCAGCTCTTTGGCCACTCTCCTCAAAGTGCTCTTTCCTCCCTCTCCTAGACAAACACCCCCTGACCCACATCTCTGGGCAAGAGGCTGCACATCTCAACCCAACTGTGAAACAGTGCTGGGAACAGGACACCAACACACCCTGGTACCCCTGTCCTCCCATCCTCCTGAGTCTCCTTCTCTCCACTTAACAGACAGCACTGCATCAAGCACTGCCCCAGCAAACAGAGAGTGAACGTGACCCAGCTCATCACACAGTCCCTGGCACAAAGAGTTCTGAAAAGAAGAAACCACAGCAAGGAGAAAAGCTAGATGGAGTCTTTCAGCAGCCTTCCTGAGACAGCTCAAAGTCCTGGTGAAACCAGCTGGCTGCCCTTGGCACAGAGGCTTGCTGGGTTTGCAGAGGGAGGCTAGGCTGGCTGCACACCAGCAGCACACCAAAGGACCCAGGAGGAAGCCTCTATCCAAACAGCTACCAGGAAAGACAGTTGTTACTCTTTTTGTTGCCTGCAAAGGAAATGCTCAGGTTGCTGGGCTCCCTTTCCCTGGAGCAGAATGGAGAAGAGGATGCAGGACAGGTGACTTTAGCTCCAATGTAGCATCAGGGTCAGCCTCTGGGACACTCAGCACAACCCATGGTGGGGCTGGGAGAGGTAAAACAGGTGAAGAAAGTGCAGCAGCAGTCAGGAGCAAGCACTGCCACCCACGGGACAATTCACCTGGCATAAAGAGGGCAACAAAGATGAACTGTCCTGAGTCACACCAGCCTGGAAGTTGTGGGCTGACTGCCCTACCCTGATGAGTCTTCCACTGTTCCTGTTTACCACACAGAGATGATCTAATGGGGAAACAGAAGCTGGGAGATGGGCTGAAAATCAACAGCAAACAGAAACATGTATTTGAAGAGAGAGAGAGGGGATGAAGAGCCCAGATAATACCTCAGATTGAACTGTCAGGAACACCATGGTGGTAAAAGAGTGAGTTAATTGTGGCAGCTCAGGAACGGGGGGTCATGGCCATTTCTGCCAGCCTGCTCGTCTGAGGACTGCTGGAAGCAAGCCACTCACACAACCAGGGAGAGGTCTGGACTGGAAGGGACCTTGGTACTTTCCTTCTACATCCTCCTCTGGATGGAACTCTGAAAGCTCTTTCTGGCACTCTGCAGCCTTCTCCAGGCAAACTGGGAGATGGAGGTGGCACAGCCTCTCTGGGCAGCCTGTTTCACCACTCCCACATAGAAAACTGTCCCTTACATCCAGGTGACACCTCCCCTGTCACAACTTGTGACTCTCCTTGCCTCTTGGCCCTGTTGTTCCAATCTACAGCACTCAGGTGAAACACACACAGTGGCTCAGGAATTCACCACTCAGCCTTGAGACAAAACTGTTCAACAACACTTTGTCTGGAACTAAAGGAGAGTTGCTGCAATTCTGCCCTTTCACCTCTCCCAGCTCAGCCCATTCCTTTATTGACTCTGTCAACCCATGGCAGGGACCAAAAGGCAGTCCTCAATCAAAAATACCAGCCCAAAACATCTATTTCTGACAGTGACATCAACAGATGACATCATCACCATCATCATTTTGATGTGGCCAGCTTGCAGGCAGCCAGCTCCCTGAATCAGCTCATCACAGGACCTGGTGCCTGAGGCAAACACAGCCAAGGAAGAGACACAATCCCCCAGCCCTGACTTGTATCACCCTCTTAAAGTGTTGTGGAGCCACTCCCTGTGTGTTCAGCACAGACAAGGAGGTGAGAAGAAGGCTGCAACTAGAGATTGTAAACTAAATTCTCCTCTAGTGTCTGAGGATAAGATCCATCTCCCCAAACACAGGGCAGCACAAACAACAGATGGATCTACCAACAGCTCTGCTTTCCTTAACCCACCCTCCTTGGCAAGGCAGCTTTCCAATGGTAGCCTGGCAGCCTCCCTCCCCTCTCCCAGGAAAGAGACAATCAAGCAAGCCCCAGTAAATAATGACCTGTTATCAGTAAAGACTAAAGCCAGCAGGATGAGAAGTGACCATAGCTGGGCTAAAGGTAAGTCTGAGTCACTTCTCTGAGTGAAAGGAGTGTGTCTATGTCTCAGTGCATCAGCAGGGGAAGACCCAAAGCTAAGAAAAGCTGACAAAAGCTTCTGAAGTGCACCAAATGGAGTCTGTGCAAGCTGCACTTGCTCTGGAACACCCACCACTACAGCAAGCCATGTTCTACCCCTGCCCAGCCAGAAAATCTACTGAAGGGAGAGTTTTCATAACCATCTTGCTTGCTTCTTGCCACAAAAGCACCTTCATGGAGCAGAGGCAGGAAAGGGCAGGGGAGGACAACAATGCAAAAGAGGAAGCTTTTCTGCCAGCTATGGGTGCAGCACCAGGGCAGCCCAAAGCAAATGGTGTCTGTGCTGCTGCAGTCCCTCCCTCTTCCCTCACACCAGCACTGGGCTTTGCAAAAGCCAGCACAGAGGCAATCTGCCAGCAAAATAGGAGGAGGTGAGGGTATGTGTTTTGACTGCTAGGATACAGTGTGGTGGGAGGAAGCAAAGGCCAGAACCACAGCAGGCTGGATTTACATCACCTGAGCAGAAGGGAGAAGCTGAAAAGGTGGTTGTGGTACCTCAGTGGTCTCTATAGCTCAGGTTCCTCTACCATGGTGACACCACCAAGCCAGAACTGGCACTGGCTGATGCCAATTCAAGAACCCTCATCAGAGCACAGACAGGCAACATCTCTTGTCATCAAGAAGTCATCAAGTGAGCTTCAGGGCTCTTCCATCTCCAGTAAAAGCCACTGGGAGCTGCTACCTGTCCCATTTCTTACCTGGAGCCTTAGTCTGCTCTGTTTGTTAGCATCTAACCAGAGTGGAGAGTGCTACAGTGACACTTACTATCCCAGAGAGATGAGAGCTTGGGGCTGTTGAGTCAGATGAACCAGGACTCCCCAAAGCACACTTCCTGCCATTGGTTCCATCAAGCTATTTTTGAAGCAAGCCTTGTTTCAAAAGCCAGTCACTCATACTCTAAACCTGAACATGAAAAGCTGTCACAAACCCCAGCAGGAGAGACAGAGTAACATCCCACAGTCCTTACCTCACTGCTCCATGCAGCAGCCACCAAATGACAAGCCACAGGGCAGACTTTACACTTGAAGTGCCCAGACTGAAAATGAGCTCAGAAACAATCCTCTTCCTCTCTCCCTGCTAAAGGGTTCCCAGATGGGGACATGCTTTGCCTCTTGAAAACTTCCTTTCATTCCCTCCAATCCCTTCTTTAAATTTCTGGACTTTTATTCCTTGAAACTGAAGCCATCCTGGTGTAACAAACAGCAGAGAGCTTCCTAAGCACAGACATCAGTGCTGCCCACTGTTCCAACGGGCACACCTCAAACCACCAAGGACCAGACAAACAAGAGACCCTTCCTCAGCAACACACAGGCAGCAGCTACATCAGAAATTCACAGCTGCAGCGTGGAGGAGAAAAACTGGAGCAGTCTCCAGCAGCAAAAGGAAAGCAAGGCCCAGGAATGGCTGGGACCCCCGGGACGCTGACACACGTTGGCCCTGTCTTTGGAACTGCTGCTGGAAAGCAAGTGGCATGACAGCAAAACCAACTATGGGCAAGGAAGAGAGAAAACTCTGATGCAGCAAGTTCCATTATCTCCCTGTAAGACTGATGTGGAAGGGGGTAAGGAGCAAGAGCTGCTCAGCGGCCTCTGGGGATCTGTTTCCTTTGGGGAACTGTCTCGAGGTGGGCTGGAAATTATTTCCACCTTAGCAACATAAAACTCGTCAAGTGAAGGGTTTCAAATCAGGCAGGCACTTAATCACCAGCTCAGCCAAGTGAAAGAAGACAGCCTGTCCTCTCCCTGGATCTGTGAAGCACTTGGCCCAGCACCCACCTCTGCACACAGAGCCTGACCGTTGTTAGCAGCACAATTCAAGACCCTTTGCAAGTGTCTCTACAAACAGCTCCCCTCTCAATTCAACAATGACAACAAGACACTGCAACAGGAAGAAGCTATGGCTTCCATTTGGATTTTAGCAGGAGAGTTTGCTGCCTTTCCCCAAAACCCTTAAACCAGCCAGACTTCTAATGTTGTTCTTGAAAGGCTGGATTCATTCACTACACTCAGTGTCTTCTCCTGTGTGGTTTTCCTTCTGGGTGGTTCTATCTGAGATATCACAGCATCACAAGGGTTGGAAGGGACCTCAACAGCTCACCCAGTGCAACCCCCCTGCCAGAGCAGCACCACCTAGAGCAGGGCACACAGGAACTCATCTGGGGTTGAATGTCCCCAGAGCAGGAGACTCCACAGCCCATCTGGGCAGCTCCAGTGCTCCCTCACCTCAGCAGGGAACAAATTCTTCCTTGTGTTGCTGTGGAACCTCCTTCATCAATGAAACATCCCAAACACACACACAGGCAGCATGCTGACACCTTCAGAAAGATGAAAGCAAGCAGCACCCCAGACCTGGTTAGAAGCGCCCCATGTCACTTCCCAGCAGCCTCGAGGCTGCTTTAAGGGAACCCCACACACACCCTGGTTCAGTCACACCTTGGATGAAAACGCTGCCTGATAAGGGAGCACGAGTCTGGCTGAGATCCAAAGCCCCAGTGGCAAGCCAGGACCCTGAGGTGCAGCCCTGAGAGGGATGGCTGCTGGTGACACTGCCCACAGCCCCTGCTGCTGTTGAGCTCTGCACAGGTTGACAGGGCAAACAGCCTGCAGTGCTCAGTGTAGCCACAGAAAGCCAGGACTGGGTCACGAAAACCCATTCTCTGGAGCCAGCACAGCCTCCCAAGCTGCCACAGCTCTTATCTGCCATGATAGTCTGGGGTGCAGCCTTTGCTGAGGCAATGTTTCAGTCCAAAGCCAGGTCCCACACAGACAGAAGCAGCGTGGATTCCATCTTACACTCACAGTCACTTCACTCCACAGCATCACAGAACCTCAAGGGCTGGAAGGGGCCTTGAGAGATCACCCAGTGCAACCCCCCTGCCAGAGCAGCACCACCTAGAGCAGGGCACACAGGGACTCATCCAGCTGGGCTGGAATGTCTCCAGAGAAGGAGCCTCCACAGCCCATCTGGGCAGCCCCTGCCAGGGCTCCCTCACCTCACAGTGAAGACTCCCCCTTAAGCCGTAGCTGCTGAGGAAGCTGGTGCTGAGGCTTATCAGGCTGCCCTTCACTGTTCCTTCCCTTTAAACACCTTTTCCTTCATCACAAATATGAGGCTTCTAGAAAAAGGCCTCAGCAGTTCTCCTTCCAGTCCTGCTACGACAGCTCCTCCCCTTGCCAAGAGCTAACAGGCCAAAATGCAGCTTCCTCCCTGGGATTTGCCAGGGGGTGGCCACACCTAGCTAACAAGAGCAAAACCCTCCTTAATTCCAACTGCACCAAGAGCCCCAAAGCTGCCTGATGTCTCAAAGCTGCCCAGGCAGCAGCCCTGTAAGTGCCAGCACCTTGTGCCACGCTCACACAGGACAACACAGCCAGGAGAACACAACCTCCCCGTGATGCAGCTGCCTGTTGCAGCCAAGGGGCCTCTAACCCTTGGGGGAAAGGAGGGTAGAGCACAGCAGAGCTGCCAAACACACCTCAGCAACCACCACAGTGCAGTAGGGCACTTACCCATCTCTGCCTTTACTGACAATCTTCACTTCAAAGTAATAAATGCCACAGGCTGCAGGTATGGGGTGTGTGGCCCTGACTGAGGCTGCATCCTTGTGGTTTTTACCATGACCTAGGAAAGAGCAGAAAGGTAAGTACTGGGGGGCGGGAATCTGAAGGCTCTAAAGGCTCCCACGTTGTGATCTTAACTCCTGAAGGCAGCAGGGAGCTGGTTCTATGGAGAGGCAACGATTTAAAGCACTAGAAGAGTGAGCCCCGTGCTGCCCCCCTGAACAGCCCCTGCACTGCAAAGCACCCCGGCTCTCCCTTTGTTTTCAGTGTGAAGTTCCCGACAAAGACCCGCGGTGTCACCTCTCCCCCTCCCCACCTCCAGGCTCTGAGGACCAACGTATGCAAACACAAGACAGCGATGATTACACAAGAGGGGAATGACATCAGTGTTTACTAACCAGGCAGGAAAAGGAACGAGCGGCTCTCTGCCGGGTGCGACGGGAGAACCGCCCCCACCAGCCACCGAGAAAACCATCGGGGGCTTCCCCGAGTCCCCACACGTCTGCCAGCGCCTGCTGCGCCCGAACTCGGGGGGAGCCGAAGCCCCGGCTGCGCAGCGCGGCGCCGCCAGCCGGCCCCTCGGCCGAGCTTTGAGCAGGATGACAGGGGAAACAGGCGCCGCGGCTGCACGGCCAGGGCCCGCTGGCACCGCCGGGACAACAGCCCTCGGCTGCAGGGCCGCTGCGCCTGCCGAGCCCCGCGCCGAGGCCGCTCCCGCCGCCCTCCGCGCTGCCGGCCGAGCCCCAGCCCCAGCCGAGCCCGAGCCCGAGCCCCAGCCCGATCCCCAGCCCCAGCCCGAGCCCCAGCCCGATCCCCAGCCCCGCCGCCGCCGCCGCCCCGTCCCGGCACCTTTGTAGTGGACGCGCAGGTTGCCCTGCGAGAGGCCGATGTAGTTGTACTTGTCCTTGGGGCTCCAGGAGCGCGGCAGCGGCGTCTCGTCCTGGTTGACGGCGGGGTAGAGGCGGCGGAGGCGCCGGCTCAGCTCCTGCTCCCGCGGCGGGCTCGGCGGCGCCGCGTCCCCGCCGTGCAGGCTGCCCGCGCCCGCCTCCGCCATCTTGGATGCGCTTTGTGTCAGCGGGCGGGGAGCGACGCCCGGCCCCGGCCGCCAGCCAATCGCGTGCGAGCGCGGCCACAATGGGCTCGCGGCGCCCGACGGGAAACCGAGTCCGCGCCTCCCGCGCCCGCCCTCCCCCGGCGCGGCCCGGGGACCGCAACTCCCGACAGCCTCCGCGCCCCGAGCCCCGCCCCGCGCCTGCCGGAGTCCCCGCCCGCCGCCTCCGCTCACGGGCCGGTCGCGGCCTCCCCGGCACGGCCACGGGCAGCGCCGCTGGGGCGGCCGCGCTGCGGGCACCGGCGCTCCGGAGCAGCCCGCTTGCCGCCGGGGCGGGGCTGGGCCGCGTCGGCCGGGCGATCGGCAGCGGGCGGGTCAGGCGCCGCACGGGCAGCTATGGCGGGGTCCGGGGGGGGCGGGGCCCGTCTCCATGGCGACGGCTGTAAACAGCGATCGCTGAGCGCCGCGATGGCGGCCGGAGGGAGAGGAGCGAGCGGAGCCCGGCCCGGCCCCGGCAGCCAGCGGGGAGGCGGCAGCAGCAGCGCGGGGGCAGCAGGACGCGCCGCTCCCTGCCAGCCGCTCTCCGCCTCGTCCCTCTGCCCCATTCGCGTGGGTTTGCCCCAGGCTCGGCCCGCCTGGGCCCGGGAGGAGGCTCCCGAGGGTTGTGCGGCGGCCTGGTCACAGCCGCAGCTTCCCCGAGGGGGGCAGCAGAGGGGCAGCTGCTGCTCTGCGCTGCTGACCAGCGACACGACGCAGGGAGGGAGTGAAGCGGCATCGGGGCCGTCCAGGCTGGGAGAAGGTTCTTCGCTGAGGGGTGGGACAAGCTCCCTGGGTGGTGGCACCGAGCCGCTCAGCGGTCAGGGAGCATCTGGCTGATGCTCGTCGGTTTAGGCGGTCCTGGGAAGAGCAGGGAGTTGGACTTGATGATGCTCATTGGTCCCATCCAGCTGGAGATTCTGCTGCTGAGCAAACCCTGGAGTTTAGCTGCACCACAGACCTCTCCATCAGTCCCTCCCTGCACGGTATGCTCTTGGGTAGTTTTATCCATCAAACCCTTCCTACCTGCCTGCTTCCCCTCAGTACCCATGAGCCAGGCTCTCAGCCACTGTAGAGTTGCTTAATTGTGTGTGTTTTGGAAAGTTCCTTTATTGCCCTCTCACAGGACTGCTCCTGAACCTTCCTCTGGGGCTCCAGGCTGCCAAACACCTACCACCAGTCTGAAATATAGCCTGTCCAAGGAACAGAACACTCTGGTGAGTTGAAGAATTCCAGGGAAACATCCCAACTTCAGCTATAACTTGGTCAACTGAATCTTGCTGGAAGCCCAGGGGCCAGCCCAGACTATCAGGAAGTCAAGTCCTAATCATTTAAATCCTTCTTTTGTAGATATATATATAGAGAGAAATCTGTGTGCTGCTGCTAACTCTGGAATTGCAGATTCAGATGTCACCTTTGTGACTGAAGTATCACAGTTTAAGAGCAGAGGAAAGAGGAGAGTGTCACTGTTCCTGGCCCCAGCTTTAGGAGTGGATGGAGATGGCAAATGCCAAAGCCAGAACTTGGCCCATGTAGTTTCAAACATAAGAATTAATCCAAAAGCAAGCCCATGGTGTTTAACCAGAGGCCACAAGCACCCTCCAGGAGCTGCTGCTTCTGGTTTGGTGGTGGCTGTGGCAGTGCTGGGTGTTGGACTCACTGAGCTTAAAGGGCTTTTCCAGCCTCAATGATATGATGGGTCTGTCAGCTCTGGCTCCTCCCTACATAAGATGAAGTTGTCAGAGATCTGCTTTCTTGTGCTATTTTAGCTTTTTAGACCCAAGAGGCAAGAGCAGTGGCTCCAGGTTTTGTGGGACAATCACATTTCATAGCAGGGTGCATCATGCCAGGGTATTTGGTTGCACTTGCTCTGGTAACTTGAAGCTTGGATGCCTCCTGAAGCAAAGGAAGGCAGAGCCCTGCACTGGCTGTTCCCTGGCCATCCTCAGTGAGCTTTGCCCTCTGCTTGGCACTCTGATGCCACAGTGATACCAGAACCTTGTAAACAATCACAGAGGGCTGGAAATAGACTGTAGGCAGGGGCTCATTTCACACTGGGAGCTGAGCACTATCAAGTGTCAGCAGATTTCTGCTCACACAGTCTTGTAAAGGTTAGATGTTCTCCCAGTACCTGTTACCTGAGCTCCTTAGCACAGCCACTGCTTGAAACAAACCCATTCCCTGAGCAGTAACTCACTTTGAATCACTACTTAAAGACATTTTCATCTGAAGTCAGTTTCCCTCCTTCAAGAACCCTCCAGTACCCATTGCAGCACCCTGGGGGACCCTCTGAAGTGCCCCTGAGGGCAGGTTCAGGCCAGCCTCTGCTTTCCTTCCTGCCACCCCCTGTGAGAGCAGTTGCAAGATGCTCCCAGTTCTGCAGCCAGGCTCTGGAGGGGACACAGAGCTGAGGCATTTGCTTCCCTTTTTAAGCATTCATTCACAGATTCCCTCCCTATTCCTTGGGTGTAACATTTCCCTTTGAAGTCTCTGGGCAATTCAGAGCAGAAGAGCTTTGTTTTTAGCAACCAGCTGAATGCCTGACCCTGGTTCATGGTGGGTTTGGCAGTGTGAGGTGAGTGGGTGGATTCAAGGAGCTTAAAGGGCTTTTCCAACCAACACAGTTCCATGGGAAGGGGTTTTTCTTTTCTTGCCTTGCAGGGACTTGAAATGAGTTTGCTAAACATGACCACACTGAGCAACCAAACAGCCCAGTGGCAGGATCCCTGGGCTAACACTCCTTGTTCCAGTGCAAGGATCACAGCCAAAGAGCTTTGCAAAACCTTGAGTACAGTTATAGCAGGGGAAGGAAACTCCCATCCAAGCATAATAAGAGAAGCAGTTCCTGCTCTTAGGTTCATGGATGTGTTTTAGCCATGGCATGTGTACATCAAAGCTAACACCAGGTTTTCTTGAGGAGGAATAAAAACCCCTCCAGGTCAGATTATTGAGTGTCCACCAGCATTTATGTGCTGGTCAGGAGAGGGAGTTCTGATTGCTGGATAATGCAGTTACTCAAAAAGTGAGGCTTGCTCACAGCCCCCCTTGAGTCACACCATATCCTGTCTTGGAACATTTTAGTCTCCTGGTGGAATTTGTAGTCACAAGAACAAGCCTCCACACCAAGGAGGTGACATCAGACCAAATTCTACCCTGTAATTAAGAGCTGGGATCCAGGTCAAGTGTTCTCAGAGGGTTCCTCAGGTAAATAAGAAAGGTTTTCAAGTCTAAAGGGAAATAGCTGAGAGTGGAAAGCACAGAAAGCCAAGAAGAGCACATGAGCTCTTTGCTGGATGAACTCAAGAGAGGTCAAGGCATCCCTAAAAAGAGGGGAGAGTGTGTAGCATACAAGAAGTTGCATGAGACTGTGCATTTGGAGCCAAGAAAGCAGATCAAAGGCAGATTGTGCCTTCCCAAAAGAAACCCATTCTCTTCAGACTCAGGTAAATTAGGCAGTGATGAGCCAAATGTCTCCCAAGTGCAGTTTGGTGTATTTCATGTATCTGATCTCTTACCTCCAAGGCCTCTTGTTCTGGAGCAGGCACTGAATGCCTGGCACAGTGGTGATGCTGCATCTGGGCTCCAGAGAACAGCCTGTTCCCCTGGGACAGGCTGTGCTGCTGCTCTGAGGCATCTTCACTTGCATCTCTTGTCCCATGTGGCTCTGCCACTGCCACATCTGACAGGGGAGGAAAGAAATACCTTCAGTACTAAGATTTTAAGCTCTTATGTAAAAGCAGAGGCACTGTTTTACAACACTGCACCTCTAGCATCTTTATATTATAGAATCATAGACTGGTGGGGTGGGCAGGGCCCTGCAGAGCTGCTGCAGCCCCAGCCCCTGCTCCAGCAGCTTCCCCTGGCTCAGGGGGCACAGGAACGTGTCCAGCTGGGGTTGGAAACCTCCTGAGAAGGAGCCTCCACACCCTCCCTGGGCAGCCTGGGACAGGGTCCCTCACCTCAGCACCAAAGCACTTGTTCCTTGTGTTTAAGTGGAACTGTTTGTGTTCTAAGTTCATGTCCATCACCCCTTGTGCTGTCCCTGGGCACCACAGAGCAAAGCCCATCCCCATCCTCCTGACACCCACCCTTGAGGCATTTCTCAGCATTGCTGAGGTGCCCCTGAGCTCAGGCTTCTCTTCCCCAGGCTCAACAGCCCCAGGGCCCCCAAACACATATCATACATCTCTGAGGGTAACTCAGATGGTGAGATGTGTATCATTCATCTCTTAGAAGGCTAAAACTCAGATGGGATACCCTTTTGCATCCAACTTCCAAGTCTGAACCCATCACATTTCTATCTGGCTCATCACTAGCCCACTCCCCTCCTCCAGCTGTTCCCATTCTGCTCTCCTTATCCCACTCTGCTCCTTAAGTCTCTACTCCAGAGCCACCAAACCATTCCCAGAGTCCCTCCCTGGTGCTGTGCCCCTGCTCCAGCCCAGCCTGTGTCTCCCTCAGGTGCAGCACCTGCAGCAGAGCCTGGCTGAGGAGTTGAGTCGCTGCCCCAGAGCTCAGGGCAGCTCAGCACACACAGGTACACCTCAGCTACACACAGCACAGCTCACAGAGCCAGCTGCACAGCCACAGCACTGCAGGGGGGCTTCAAAGTGGCTCTGAAATACCTTCAGATCTGCTTTAATCCCTCAAAGGATTCAGGTTAATTCATGGCTAAAATGTCTATAGATGGGTGGGAAGGGTAAGAGACAGGAATGTGCCTGCAGAGGCAGGGAAGTGCCTGTAGAGACATGGAAGTATCTGTAGAGACTGGGATGTGCCTGTAGAGTCAGGAGGTGCCTGTAGAGGTAGGGAAGTGTCTGTAGAGACAGGGAAGTGCCTGCAGAGGCAGGGATGTGCCAGGGATGTACCTACCAGTCCCACCTGATTCACTGAGCCCTTTAAGCTCATCAAACCTATGTTTCTGCCCAGCTTCATGTCATCTGCAAAGCTTACTGAGGACTGGCAGTTCTTTAGTACCAATGATACAGCCTCCACCTATTCAGCTCTTGCCAGCACTTTGCAGCCTTTTGTGGTCTAAATGAGACAATTCAGAGAGCCACAGCTGTGGTTTCACTCTCATGGGCTGTTGTTTAAAGATCCCAAGGGTGAAGACGTGGTGGAGTTAACTTTGGCATTGAAGATGGCTCAGCAGGACCTCACACAAACCCAGCTGAAGCTGAATGAGATGATGGCAAACTATGGAGATGTTGTGCCCAGGAGAGATTTGGAATCACTGGAGAAAAAATACTCTGATTTCAAGCTCTACCACATGATGCTTCAGCACTGGGTAGGGGAAGGGACTCAGTAAAGCCAGAGCTCACATCAGGGCATTTCCTTGTACATGAGGTACATGAAAAGCCAGTCTCCCAAGCCCCAAAGCTCCCTGTCTGTGGGAGTCACAGACTGCCTGAGCACTCAGAACCAGTATGGCACCACAAACCCTGAACATCAGCTTGAACTGAGGTAACACCATCAAAGCAGTAACAGCCCCCAGACCAACACAAGCCTCCAGAGGACAGTGTGGGAACTACTGTCTGAAGTCATCATTGCAGAGACTTGTCTAAGACACAGTTAACTGATGCTGCTGGCCTCCTCCTGCCTACTCCTCTAGCTGGCTTTCTGCCTTTCCCAGAGCTAGTAAATGGCTTCTTTATGCTACTGAAACCCCAAGGTCACCAACCCACCTGTGGGGCTGAGCAATGCATTTTCCAGCTGTGAAAGAACTGAACCATGTTCTGTTTTCTTGGCTTGCACTGGAGCTGCACAGGAGCAATGGCACATCCCACACAGGACAGCAAAGAGGCAACACACACCCTTGGCTGGGATGGGGTCTCACTTCCAACCCCACAATGGCAGTGAGCTGATCTCTAGAGGGAAGATGAAGATGAGAACACATTGGATCTCACCATGGAGGCTTCACCAGAGTAGAGCAGAGGAGGAGAATCCCTTCCCTTGACCTGCTGCCCACACAGCTTTGGATGCAGCCTGGGATATGGGCTGCAGCCACCCATTGCTGCCTCATATTCAATTTTTCCTCCACTAACAGCCCCAGGCTCTTCTCCATTGGGGAAAAAGCAGCACTGGGCTGTTAAAAGATACATTTGGGCTGTTGGCAGCTCCATTCCAGCCCTGAGCATCAGCAGAGCTTGATCCACTGCTCATGTCCCTACACTGTGGCATAACAAGTATGACCCACCCCTCAAAACCCAGGCTGTGGTTATCCCAATGTGCCTTGAACCAGCAGAGCAACAGTCAATCCTGCAAAACAGGAACCACTTCCTAAGCACAGCACAGTGGAGTTGAAGGGGATGCATGTGAAAAGGCCTAGAACAGAAGCCTGCTCTCCCTAGTTGATTCAGAAACACTTTTAAACACAGAAGTGTGTGTAAGAGGGTAGTTAGCACACTTTGTAACAATGACAGGTAAGAAAGGGTGGGTTTTTCTGGCTGTGCAGAAGGCATCAGGCAGGGGCAGCTCTCCACAGCTGACAGAGCACACCACATGTCCCAAGGAGACTTTGATCTCAGTGTAGCTGCTGCTGCCCAGCATGAAGGGACTTGGCAAGAAATTCAAGTGCTGCCCCATGAGTAGTTTTAGCCAAACTGTGAGCTAGGAAAGGAATCCAAGCACAGGAATCCAAGCAACCTGTCTCTTGCTTCAGGGAAGACACCACATGCATTTGGTAACTGCCTTTCTAAGCATTGGCATCAATTAACTGAATCACACAATGGTAGGGGCTTGGAAGGGACCTTTAGACATCATCCAGTCCAACCCCCTGCAGAAGCAGCTCCCACCTAGATCAGGTCACACAAGAATGTGTCCAGGTGGGGTCTGAAGCCCTCCAAGGAAGGAGCCTCCACACCCTCCCTGGGCAGCCTGGGCCAGGGCTCCCTCAGCTCAGCAGTAAAGAAGTGTTTCATCTTCCCCATTTGTGTTCTCTGTATGCAGCAAACAGCCCACTCCAGGGCATGGAGTAACAACACCCCTGTAGGAATACAGCTCTGCTCTGGTGTGCCTCACCTGCTGAGGAAGCAGAGCAAAGGCAAGAAGCAACACTTGCTGTTTTTCTCACCATGTAGTTGGAAAATCAGGAAGAGGAAAGCTTGAAAGGAGTCACCTTCCAAAAAACCTGACTGCTTTGGGAAGCATTTGCCAAGTCAGGTTGTGCCTGTACCCTGGCAAAGCAGCACAGCCTGTGGGACAGCCCAAGCTCTGCTCAGGGGTACCAGCACTTCTGCCTTCAATGCTGGACTTAGTGCCAGGCACTTCCAACACAAATCCCCTGGTCACCTGGAAAGGAACTACAAAAGGACTGAAAAGGGAGAGGCATGGGCCAGCTGGAAAGCAAACACATCCTAAGTGCAGGTGTCTCTGGGAGGATTCTGAGAGGGGCTGTACTACAGCACAATCCCAATTGTTATCTACAAAGGACACAGAACTCAAACACCCACAAAGTGTTTGGCAGATGGACATCAAATCTGCAAAGCTTTTCAAGCCCCTAAGGTGGAAGCAGAGAGAACAGCAGGACACAGGGAGCAGGAATCACTGGGTTGGCTTCACCCTGAGGGCTCCAGATCCCCAAGACTTACCTGGCATTAAAAGCTCTTTGGCCCTTCCAATTACACTGGAATAAGACTTGAACATCTTGAATTAACTCTGACTTTGCTGCAAGTAGACATTGAACATGGCTTAACAAGAGAGCAAGAGCAGATGGGGAATCTCCCCCCTCCCTCCCAGCACATTCCCAGCCAAAGCCCCATCATCTCCTGCCCTCAGCTGCAAACCCTTGAGGTCAGGAACCCAGCCCTGGGGTACAGACGTGTCAGGGCATGGCTGCAGGAGGGGCAACAGGATGGGAGGAAAGAGGAACCAGCAGCTGCTTCTTCCCAGGAGGTTTTCTCTGTTCTCTCCTTGGGAAATCAGGGTTCTGCTACTTCAGACCAGAATTGCCAAGAAGCTCTGGCCTGCAAAGCCTTGAGGACACACTCCAAGAGTCCTGTATGGCAGGAAATGTGTGCTGAAAAGTCCAAGTTTTGCAGCATGTTTGAGCAAACACCAAAGCTGCTTCCTTTTAATGGAATGACTTGATCAAACACTGACCTTTGCCTTGGTGTTGCCTACCAGATATTTTAACTGTGTGGGGCATCATCTCCCCTAGAGTCGTGCAAAACCTCTGTTTCTGCCAGGGGCTGGGCTGCAGGGGCCAGGGGCCCTCATGAACTGCACTGCTTGGGCAACTCCACTGTGCACATGGCTTCATCCAGGGACAAGGATCCACACTTACAGCAGGATTTAGGACAGGCTTAGGATGGAGAGAATCAACTAGAGGGTGGCAGGTGTCCTGCATGTCCATCAGCAACCTCAGAAGAGGCACCAGCTTCGACTTACCCCATCTGGATGCACTGGCCATGCTCAGCCCTGCTCTGTCCTACTTCCTCCACCTTCCCACAGCTGCTCTGCACCTTTTTTCACCCTTTCTTTAACCCATCATCACAGAGGTGCCACCAGCATCCCTGACAGGCTCAGCTTTGGCCCATGGTGTGTCCATTTTGGCCAAAGGCTCCTCCTTCAGCCTTTCCCCATCCCACTACCAACACCTCAACACACCCAACTGACTCCACCTGAGTGGGTCTCTCTCTGCCTACCATGTGTGCTCCAGAAAGTTCCATCTCTCACATGGCCCTAAAGCCTTGTTTGCCAACTCCCAGTGAGGTTTAGTTCCATGTGAGGTGTATTTCCCCATTTCCATCAGTAAACAGCTGTGGTCACAGCTGGATGATGATTTCCTCTTGACACAGTAGACCAGTCTTGCAAAGTGAGACAAAACCCAAGCTGGAAAGCTCCTGCTCTAGAAAGACACACAGCTGTAACAAGGACCTGATCCTTCCCTAAGGCAGGGTGTAACTCACCTCCACTGAGCAAACAAGCAGCCAGCACAAAGAGCATCACCACAGCTAAATGTCTACCAGGGACATTTGGAACAAGGCACTGCAGTAGCACCAGCAGCATGTGCATCACACACAATACAGGTCATCTTTTATTTACCACAGCTGTACAAGTATTCCAAGGGAAGATTAAAATTCCAGGAGAAGCAAAGTCCTTGGTTGATGTGCAAGTTGGTGTTAGAGCCAGAGCACAACTGGAATCAGTCCACCATGGCATCAACCGTGTGCTGCCCCACTCTGTGTGGGAAACTGAACCCAGGACCAGCCCCTGCTCCCCCAGGCACTGTCCCAGCCCAGGGCCATGATTATTTGCAGGGAATCACTTTATTTCCACTCACAGCAACTGGAATCAGGAGCTTCCTGTACTCCAGGGGGAGGTAACGCTCTATCAGCACGTGCAATGGCATCTTGTCTGTCACCAGCCCTTGTCTTTGTGCCAAAGGAAGAAAGCAAAAAAGAAACAGTTGTTAGTGAAAAGTGTTTCCACTCAATATTAGAATCACAGAGTGGTGGGGGCTGCAAGGGCCCTGCAGAGCTCACCCAGCCCCTGCTCCAGCAGCTTCCCCTCCATCAGGGGGCACAGGAACGTGTCCAGCTGGGGTTGGAAACCTCCCGAGCAGGAGCCTCCACACCCTCCCTGGGCAGCCTGGGCCAGGGCTCCCTCACCTCAGCACCAAAGGACTTGCTCCTCCTGGGCCAGGGGAGCTTTTTGTGCTCCAGCTTGTGCCTGTTACCCCATGTCCTGGCACTGGCCAGCAGAGAACAAACCCACTACCTCCCTCCTGGGACAAGAGGCACCACGTAGAGTAAATCCCCATGGAAGCACTGCTGATGCCCACCCTGGCAAGGACAGCCCCAGCCAACACTACTACAGGCCCACAATATCCCTCCCTGTACCTTCTCATGAGGACTTCCAGGTCTGCCATCTCCACTGTCTTCCTCCCTGCATGGTTGGTGTAAGCTTCCAGATCGTTGCTTAGCTGCTTGAAGTACCTCTCAGAGCTGAAGGAGGATTGAGGAGAGAAATAACATCAGGCTGTGGAGGGTGAGAATTTCTGAAGGGGAAGTTGCACCAGAGCTGCTCACTGTGTCAGTCACAGTGAAAACTGTGAGAGAGGAAACACTTCAGAGCCTCCCCCCTGACAGACAGTGCTGGTGACATCAGTGTGCCAAGGACACTGGTGTGCTGCTGGCTAGAGAAGGTTGTGAATGGGGCAGTTTCCACTAGTTGGGACAAAATGCAGATGCTCCTGCAAGGCAGTGTTGGTCATGGATATGCTCACAGCAGCCAAAAGCACTCAGCACTCTGCTGTCCTGGTTGTAATCCAGCCTCCTATGTCCTCAGCTGAAGAGGGAGGGCTGTCAGCTTGCCAGGAGGACTCCTGGCAGGTTATTTCAGCAGAGAAAAGCAAAGGGGGGAGGGAGAAATGCCTAAAAAGAGTGAGAGAAGTAGTTTGCTGCTGCTTACCATTTCTGAACAATCCTGAAGGCATCTCTGGCCACTGGCATTTTCACATAATGGCTGAATATGGTCTTTACCAAACTGCTTGCTACTTCAGGCTCACACTTCTTCCTCCGTGATGCTCCCGAGCCCTTTGGAACTGGCTTCACCTTCAGTGGCTGCTGGAGAGACCTTTGGAGGAATGGCAAATTGCCACATCAAGTGAACACACAGAGGGGAAGAGGCAGAGAACACCAGGCTGAGTCTGGCCAAAGCTCTTCATTCATGTTCCAAGGCACAAGAACAACCTGAAGCTCTTCATTCTTTCTCCCTCCCAATTCTTCAATGGCCTCATGCCCACAGAGTCCAGTTTGCCAACAGTTCATGTGACATTATGGCCTTGGGAGAAGCAATCCAGGCTCAAGCTTCCCAAGAGCATAACAGTCAGCAAACTGCCTCTCTCTCCAATCCAGGGATGCTGTGTTCACTGCATCCCTGTAGCTCCCACTCTCCAGGAGGGCACAAGGGGTGAGGCATGCACAGCTCAGCTCTGTACCTGCAGACAGGAGGCTCTGGCCTGCAGGGGGTACTTTTACACTATCATGGCTGTTTGTTACTGGGGTGGTTTTGGTTGGTTGGTTGAGGGTTTATTTGCTGGGTTTTTCTGAAGTCTAAACCCCAAAGGAAGTGACATCTGATATCCAGTCTATAAAGGCAAAACTCACAAGAACAAATGAAGTGACATCCCCAGTAGACATGTGCAAAACAACAGCAAACACCTGGAATCTGAGGTTAATGCAGGCACTGAGGCAGTGCAGGGATCACTTCCTTCTCCCTCCAGCCCACCTGGGTGTTTTTCTGACAGAACCTGGGGCAAGTAGAAGAGATCAGCCCCAGAGATGGAACACATGTAGCAGCAAGAAAAACCCCAAACCCAGCCATGACTTAAGTCATCTTGGTTCCTTTTTCTGTGCCTCACTTGACCTGTTTGGGAATGCTCATACAGGAATGTTTGGTTCACAGCATCAGGGCCAAAACAGCAGTTTAGTGACTGTATGAGACTTCAGGCTTTCTAAATGAAATGCCTCTGGCCCTAATCTGGTAGAGCTGCTGACAGTAGAATTGTACCAGCAAAAAGAGGTTCTCTTACAGCAGAACATCTGACCAGTGGCTCTCAGGAGGTTACTGCTCTGCTACATAAGCTGGTGTCCTCCTCAGGCTTTGACTCTGAGCATTGAGGAAGCAAAGAGGCCAGCTCAGGCTGCACCACACAAAGTGCAAACAAACCCCCTGGTTTTCATCCAACAGCTTCCTGTAATGGAGGCTCTGAGCCTGTGATTATGATCACCACAGTACAGCCTGAAAGCTGGAAATCTGTCACTTCAGTAGTGTCCAGAAATTCCTACAAAGCATGTGCAAATACAGGGACTTCTGCTGATGGGCACCAGCACTCTGCAGCAGTCAGTATTCAGCCATTCCCCACATGTATCTGGAAAGAGCAGGCTGCAGTGTCAAACCCCAAAGGAACTCTGCATGCATTCAGTTCCAATTCAGCAGAGAATCAAAGCCTCCTCTTCCTATTTTCTAAAGGTATTGTACTCATCACAACTCAAGCAATCAGCCTCTGTAAGCATCACACACCTCCATCCCCAGCAGCAAAGGCCATCAGGATTTGGTTCTATTGTTTAGTGCTTCAACAAATACAAATCCAGAGCTATGGGCTGGAAAATTCCTCCTGTTCCCAGGACCCAGAGGCTCTGATGAAGCAGAAGATTCACCAAATTTCTAGCTAAAACAGTGCCAAATGTTAATTAATTTGGTCTAATGCAGAAAACAGGTTCACCTTCTGCCTCCAGGTGAGCTTTGTTTTACACTCAGCACATGGCAGCTGCACACAGCTTCAGGCTTCTAGTCAACACAAATATGTCACTTCATGTGTTCAGTGTAACATGACCTGCAACTCCTTCTCTTCCCCAAGGGCCTCTGCATCCTGTGCTGGAGTCTGTGCCTTCAGCAGGAGAAAACATTACACAAACATTCACTGGAAAGGCTTGAGGCATCAGATCTGCTCTGGGAGAGTGCTGGCATTCACTTGCTAGAACCCTCTATTCAGCTGCTGAAGCAGTGAATGAACTAAAGGTTTCAGGAGGGCTTACTCCCTGCTCCAGCTGACCAAGCACAAACCAAGTGACAAAGCTGGGCTCTCCCCCTGCTTCTTGCACCCCACAGACACTGCTGAAGTGGCTTCTACTTACATGGGAGCAGCAGGTTTTGCAGAATGTGGAGTTGACAACTTGAGGGCAGCAGGTGTAGCAGAATGTGGTGCAGACAGTGGTGGCTTTTGGGCTCCAGCCCGGACAAAGGTGGGTGTCTTCATGGAAACCTCTACAGGAAAAAAAGCACTTGAGGAACTGAACTCTAATCCTCAGAGTCCCTGGAGCATCAGCAGAAGCTCAGCCAGCTTGTCACACATCTGGTGCAGTGCCACAGTGCCTGCTCAGGCTGTGGGTCTGTGGCACCCTGAAGCTGCCTGATGGCTGGCTGCTGCACGTCCACCCAGCCCAGCTCCTGGGGCTTCCCTCACACCCAGTCTGAGCCCTCAGCCCCCGTGCTGGAGCAGCAGGCTGAGCAGGGTGTAGGGACACACACTTGGGGCCAGACTGCAGGAGTATTTCTGTGTGCTGGAGGGACAGGGAGCAGGATGAAGGGGAAGAGGGAAGTTTTATGACAAGTGTTTCATCTTTTCTTCCTTCATCTCTTCCTCTCTTTGTCCAATGAGACCTGTATGAGGCTACTCTCTGTTCCACCCTATCACCAGAGATTTCTTCATATCAAGATTCTTTCCATCTCATCATCCAGCTGGGTTAAAGATAAGCATGTTGACACACTATGGTAGACACCCTCAGAACACCTACAGCTTTCCTTGTGGCAGAAGTGTAGCAGTCCAGCTTTTGTCTTTGCACCACCCACACCACACAAATCCACACAGCCACTGAGATTCTCATTACAGTTGGATTTCCCCACAGTGCCCCAAATCCTGGCAACAGGTTTCTTGTAGGATGTCCTCAGTTATTTCAGGGTGCATTGTGACTTTAAGACCAGTCCCAAAAAAGCCACCACTGAAACAGACTCTGGGCATTCTCAACAGTGGCCTCTACCAATGAGAACTCAGTCTGATGGATACCATCCTCCAGAAGGCAAGAGCACTCTGATGCAGGGTGTGAAGAACTGTTTAGAAACAGACACTACCTCCCAGCTTTCTGGCAAGCCAGCCTACTCTTCTGGATATCTGGAAAGGAAATGTGCAACCACACATACAAGACATGAGGTTCTAAATGAGGTTTCAAGTCTGGAGTCATATAAACGACTGTGGAAACAGCAGCTTAAAAAGTCAGCATGAAGCCAGGAGACAAGAAGGAAGGAGGGATGAAGTGGAAGATAACTGTGTCACTATAAATCACTCAGTTTTGTCTAATTATGCCTTTGCATGAGCTTTGCCTCAAAAAGTACAAGATGATGGAGGTCCCAGAAGCAGCTGCTGAGGCAGTAACAAAGTGGCCCTCAGAACAGCAGCTTTGCCAGGACTATCCAATACACCACACAGTTACTCACACTATTCACCTCTTGTTCCTCAAGCTAATCAATACATAACAGGGAAACATTTTTCCACCTGCCTTCCTGCTACTGCTGCAGCAGTTTCCTTACCTTCACTCTCAGGCTCTTCAGTTTCATCCTCAGAAGTCTCTTCCTCTGGATCATTAAATTCCACCATGACAGCCTGGTCTTCTAGTTCATCTGCTTCTTCAAGAGCTTCCTCTAATGGCTTCAATCCAGATTCTTCAGAGGGGGAAAGAGCATGAGAATGTCTGCCCAAACTTCCAGCTCCAGCACCTTCAGCCATCTCATGGTCTGGATTTCCAAAGCAGGAAAAAGAAACACGTGAGTGGAACAAGTGTGGCAGGCAAAACTTCAGAACACTCCTGAGAGTGAAACCCAACTTGCCATTCCTCACAATGCTGCCATCTATCATCTCCCTGCCTTCAAGGACTAGGGCATCACCACTCTAAGCTACATAAGCTAAAGCACTGATGAACCCTCACCCTTTCCCTCTGCTGGTGTGCAGAGGTCACAGCAATAAACAGCACTTGGTAAGGTGGAGAAGCCCCTGGGATTTGAGTGAAGCTTCTGTTTGAGCTCCTTGAAAATGAGCTTCCTTTAATAAGGCTTTTTACCTCAAAAGATACAACAGCCTGAGTGCTAAAAAGATTAAAAGCCTACCAAAACCTGCTGCCTCACCTAGATAAAAAGCCCACCAAAGCCTTAGTGCAAGATGCTGAGCACAGAAGCCCCAGCAACTCAGGAAAAGCAACCTGGAAGATCCTGATTTGCCAACACACTCAGAAGGTCTCAAGCTCCCATCAGTCTCTACCTGATTCTACAAGTCCCACTAGGACATTTTCACTAAGCTTTCTACAACTCTACATTGCTGAGCAGTTGTGCCTATACAACTTTGTTCTCAGTCTGAGCAGAACACAGTCTTTCAGCCTAAAATGCCAAGACTAGTTTGCTACTTTCACAGCATTTGGCCCAGGTTCCAGAAAGCCAAGAGAGTTGTTAACAAGCCTCTTTCCCAGCACTGCTACCAATAATGCAGCTTGAGAGGTCTGTGGCATTAGGTACTAGAGGTTGTCCTCACCAGCTTTGGGAGAGTCTTGGTGTTCAACACTGCCTTCTGCTATTCCTCCCTCCTTTTGGGGGGCTGGTTCTGGTTTGGCTGTGCCACCCTGTGACAGATTTATCTGGGACTCTGCTGGTTTGGTCAGTTCTTTCTCCAAATGTTCAGAATATTCAGTACTGGCATGATGCTCTGCAGCTGAAACAAGAAATGCTATCATCACCAAAAAAGCCCCCATCAACTGCCAGCATCCAGTTTCACAACAGCCAAGATAGACCTGGGGGAAGTAAGCTCAGCAGTAACCACAAGCCATAGCTCAAGGAAGCAGAAACAGCTCCTGTGTGAAAGTTCCCAGCTGAGAAATGCACAACTTTTCCTGGCTTTGCTCTACAGGGTGCATAGTTTTGCTCATCAGTAAGCAGACCTCCTCCAGATCCAGTCTCACTTTGGGTGACTGTGTTCTTCAGTTCTAACAGCACATGGGAGTTGGTGCTCAGATTCTCCTCACTCCCCTCACTTCTGCTGAATAAACACCTTTGCAAGAGATACATTGCACTACAAAGAGGAGAGTGTCTAGCAGTGGTTTTAACCACCCCAGACAAGCCTCTAGCTTGAGAAATCAATGGACACATGACTTGTCCACTGAAAAACTTTGTCTACTGCAGCACTGGAGCACTCAAGCATTCCTCTCCCCTGCACACCAGACCTGTAGTCCACATGCCTCTCACCATGTAGCTCAGAAACACACACAAGTTACTGTTTGGATAAATCTCCCTGGGAAGTCTCACAGTACTGTTACTTGCTGAAGGGTTTAGAAATCTTGGCTGTAAAAGGGGCTTTTTACCATCCTCTCCAGCAACTGGGAGCTTTCTCACCCAAACCCCAGTGAAGGGAACAAGGAAATTTGGCCAAAGGTGGTTTTAAGTGCCAGCTGTCAGGGCTTATTGCTCCCCTCCAGCTTCTGCACTGACAGATCAGGGAGATGGTTGTTGAATCATCTCCTCCACTCTGCTCAAGGCTTTTCTCTTTAAACAGCTTCTACTTTGCTCCCACTGGCTCTTCTTCCCCAGGCTGAGCACTCCTTATCTTTCACCACTGGCTTTCTCTGCACCTTCCCTACTTGTGCTACATCTATTCAGACAAGCAGAGGTTAGAACTGCACACAGGATGCAGAAGGTGAGTGTGACAATCATTTCCACAGTGACATTTTGTCATCCCCTCCTTCCATAATATGTGTCATCTGCTTTTTCTGAGCCTCCTCCAAGCTTTGAGCTGGGTCTTCAACACATTCTGAGGTGACTTGCATCAGCCTCAAGAGTCACATCCCATCTAAACTTCACACTCCACAGTTGCACCCAAGTGAAAATGTAACAGGACAAAAGGATGCCAATGTTATATGGCTGTACAGCTTTAGAGCTGCAGAATATCAGCAACCTGAATGAACTACTCCAGAAGAGCTGTTTAGAACAAAAGGTTGTGTCATCATGATAAAAAGGCAACACACCTAATTCTGCTGACACACCTGATATGTGCAAGCAATTACTGATGGGCACTGCAAGTATTGAGTGTAAAAGCTCTCCTAACAAAAGTCTTGGTGCTACAGACTGTTCCATCTCCACACTGCCATAAGGAAACTCATGGGAAACTTCAGAGGTAATTAAGCCCAGGGAAAGCACAACCCCCCTGGCAATGGTCTGCTCTCATTTCCAGACACTGCTGAAGGAACAACAGTAAAGACTTCAAAAGGATCCTGAACTGGAGCCTGGAAAACCAAATTCCAAAGAACACAGGAATCTGTGTCCACATCTCCCCAAAGCTTTATGTAACAACTGGGTAGCAGCTGCCTCTCCCAGCATCCCTGCTGAGGTTTTGGTATCCAAGGCAAAAGGACTTAAGAGGGAACTGAGAGTGTGCTTATGAAAGCAGGCAACTTGCATGCCTGCCTCTCCTCCAGGAACAAGGAGGTAGTGAGGCTCAATCTATTAGTGAGTCTCAATTACTTAAGGGAGGGCAACCATCAAGCCCTTGGCTTAAGAGAAAAAGATGCTGGTTAGTACTGAAGAAAGGTAATGGCCAACACAGCTTAAAGAAACAAACACAGGAAAGCATTAAAACATATATACAGAGAAAAAAGAGTGATTAGTCTGATGTATTCTTTGCCAGGTGGGAAGATGAGCAGTACAATGGATCAGCCAAAAAACCTGTGAGCCTTTATTCCATTTGCAGTCCCCATGAACAAAACAAACACTGACAAGGCAGCAGGTGAGCAACTCACTGCCCACTGCTAGAGAGCTTGTCTGGAAATGCTCACAGCATCTCTGATATGACTTATCTCCAGCATCAGCTGCACAAGAAAGCCTTATTTTACTAATGCAAGTCACCTGAAAAACTCTTGGGTTTCATCCAAGTTCCCCATTCCCTTGCAACACTGAGAGTGCTTCTTACCCTGTCTGCATATCTCCCATTCCACCGGGGTCACTCTGTTAGCCACCTCTTCCTCTGCAGTGCTTATGTCTAGGGCTTCAACAATACTGGACACAACTTCTCTCAAAGACATGCTGAAAGATCTCTCAGGCTTTAAAGTGACTGGGGAACCCAAATATTTACTTGACCTTCTGGTTGGCACAGAGGAGCTCCATCTATTAACAGCTAGAAATTGAAAGCATTAATGTGCTTCCACCACCTTGTTTCACTTTCTTGTAGCTTTCCTGACAAGTAAAAAACCAAGCAAGCAGAGAGGAGTACACACAAGCAAACACTCTTCCTTCACTTGTAAGAGTTTAGGGAGTTCACTCAGTATCTTAGGAACCAACTGGGAATGTCCTTGCAACAGCTGGTCAGTTTACACTGAAGAGGAACACTGGTATCAGCCACCCTTGGTAAACAGCAGAACCATGTAACCATTAACACTTGACCTTAGTGCCTCATTAACTCCAGCTCCCACTCCCTCTTCTCTTTCTCTCGTTCCCCTATTCCACGTCCTTCACACTTTTCTCTACCTTATCTGTCCTAAAACTGACTATAGACTCTCCAGAGCTAGCAACCTTTTTCTCCTCTTCATCTCTTCCCTTGTCCTTTCAACAGGATTTTCCCCACTGTGCTTGCCACAGACAGCCCTCCAAAAGCAGAGTTTAGTGCACCAGTCTACCAGGACACCAAGCATGAATCAATGTCTAACCTTGCCATGGTAAGAACTCTTCTGGCTTGAGCAGAAAATGTCAGGGTTACAGTCACACCTTGGGGCCTGGTCTAGGCAATATGGGGACAATGTGCTCCCACTCACGTGGCCAGGACAAGGTATTCACAGGGAAATGAATGCACAAGAGAGATTCTCACCAGTGAGAAACTGCTAAGGGACAGAACTGGCAAAGCATTAGTAGAGAGTGACCAAAGAGGTGACTACCTCTGACCAAGGGATTTTTCAGGCCCTGGAGAAGCAAAGAAGTTAGCTGTGACATATAAATGAACTCACCAGGGTAAAGGTTGAGACCAGTAACCTCCTGAGGCTCCTTCTACTCTAAAATGCCTACAGATCTCCTCACCTCACCATGTCTGTGACCAACTCATGTTGTCCACTTCTGGGCTCCCCAGTACAAGACAGGTGAGTATACTGGAGAGAGTCCAGCAAATTGACATCAGGACAATTAAGGGATGGAAGCATCTCTCCTAGGAGGGAAGGCTGAAAGAGCTGAGACTGCTCAGCCTCAGGAGGAGAAGGCTCAGAGGGGATCTCATGCAAGTATCTGAAGGGAGGCTGTAAAGCAAACCAAGGCTCCTGGCTCCAGTGCCAGGAGAAGAGGCAACAAGCCCAGACTGACCCCAGGAGGCTCTGCCTGAACACAAGGAAACCCTTTTTCATTTTAAGGGTGACCACTGGCAGAGGTTACCCTGAGATTGCAGACTCCATTCTCAGAGACACATTAAAGCTGCCTGGACAGAGTCCTGGGCAACCTGCTCTTGGTGGCCCTGCTTGAGCAGGGGGCTGGAGGAGATAAAACTCCAGAGATGCCTTTGTACTTCAACCATTCTGTGATTTCAGATGTTATCTGCTGAGCCCCAAGTCCTAACCCATCGTACTCACTGCCAACCACCACCTCTTCTGAAACAGCAAGCTGTTGCATTGAGTGACTCCGCTGGGAATGGTTTTGTGTGTTGTCTTGCTGGTTTGCAGGTGTTTTTGGAGCTGTGGGAGTCCCTCTGTCACTGTTCTCATGATTAAGGTCTAAGTCCTCAGAATATCCTTGGCTCCTTCCTTCATTTGTGCTCACACTGGATACCAGGCCCACCAGTCTCGCTTCCTCCTGAGCTGCAACAGAAATCTTGCTTCTCTGTGCCGAAGCTTTGGCATCCAGCAGCTGTGGTTCAGGAGCAGTAAGCTTATCTTGGCTCTGTTGATCAAGCTGAGGCTGAACAAAGAGCTCTGTGTTACTCAGCATGATCTCAGCATCGCTTGCCAGCATGGCTGTTTGGCTCCTTGATGCCAGTTGTGAGTCCACAAGATAGTTCTGAGCTGTTAAGAAAGTTTTAAGACAAGTTTGATGTGAAAAACCATTCAAGGTCACAGGGACACACATTTATTACCAGGACTTGCCTGGCATAAACCCAAATGTTCTTCATTCTGCACAGACCAAACATGAACTGTCATCACATTTCAGTGCCCATCACCTTCTCTTATCAAACCAGATCTCTAGCACCCACAGTTATGATCATGATCCCAAAGGATTCCTGTGGTATAACTCACCAAACTGGGTGCACAGAATCAGGTGAGAGGTGCAGAGCCTCACTCTAACCTTGCTTCACCAATCACACTGGCTTTCTGTAAATGTGCTAGCAGCCTTTACATCATAAAACACAGACCACACACTGGAGTAACTGCTTCTAAAAGCCATCTTGGGTCCTCCCTCCTAAAACAGAAGTAACAATGCAAAAGAAACCTTTTCTCTTCAGCATGTTCTGTTCAAAAGCTTCCACATCAACAGCCTTGCGGGTCCTGGGCCTGCGCAGCAAGCCTCTCTTCTCAACAGTGTCTGGTGGCATCAAGGAACCAAGAGACACGTGCAGAGATCTGCAAAAAAGAGGGAAGAAATGGGTTTGCAAGCTTGCACACTCCCCTGCCATCCTCACATTGCAGACATGGGGTCACCAGCTGTGAGGTACTTCACAAATCTCTTAGCTAGGAGGAATTAGCCCACACCAACCCTTGGTGATTACATGCCTGTCTGCTTTAAAGAGATGAATTTCATCACCTGCCACCAGGAAACAGACTGGTTTACAAGCTCCTAACCTTGGAGGGCTGCAACAATGTGTCTCACTAAAGGTTGAGGAAGTTAAACAAGGTAAGGTTCTAAAAAAGGACAAGCTCAGCAAAGCAAATGCTTGACAAGATGTCCTCTGGGTGAGGGCAGGGTGCTGGAGGGCTTCACAACAAGCTGAAGAAGCTTTTCAGTATCAGAATATACAGCAAAGTGCAGCTTCCAACAGGCTGTAACTTTTTTGTGGTGCGAGCTAAGCTATCAACATGCAAAGCATGGGAAAAACCTTTCTCTCACATCATTCACATCCTCAAAAGAATGGCCTTGCTCAGCTACATCCTGTCTATTTCTTTAGGCAGCTCAATCAAAAAGGATGGCAGAGGATTCAAAGATAGGAAGCACAGAATGCAGCCCTGGGGATCCCCTTGCATGGGGCCACAGGCAAGGGCTGCAGTGAGATGGGTGAAATAAATTGCTCATCACAGCTAGAATTGTTAACAAAGTACAGCAGCAACACAGGAAAAGCAGTTCTTTGACTTGCTAAAAAGCTTCTGAAGTCCAGGAAAGTCGGACTAAAGATGCAGAGATGCAACCAAAGTGATTAGTCAACATGCAGAGATGATATTCTCTGCTGTTTTGTGTCCTGAGTTATTGTTGGAAACATGGGAATGAAAGGAAAAAAGGAACAATCCCAACAAGTAAAAAGAGGAGCAACACAGCCTGGATCAACCTGCAGAGCCACAGCTTCTGAAAATCACGAGGCATGTGGTGTAACACCTGCTTCCATCACCAGAGAGGGAGATGATTGTGTCAGTAACAACACAGATCTTCCTCACCACCTCAGGTATCCACTGTTCCTCACAACCACAGAGGGGGGCAATCAGGGCAGCAGCCACAACAGCCACAAATTAAACCATTTGAGTTGAAACTCACCGAGCCAAAGCAGTGCTGCTGTCCAACGCTGACTGAGCTAGAGAAAGTCAGTGAGAGATCACACTGAGAAATCACCCTCCACACAACACCACCATCCCAGCAGACCTCCCAGAGCCAGTATGCTACAGCCCTCCCAAGTTACATTCTGGTGAGAACACAATTAGGTGACAGGTTACTTTACAACGTGTCTGTGTTTCACAGCTTCACATGAGAGCCTAACAAGTAATTTCTGAAGGAGAAACACAACAGTTATTTCAAAGAAAACATCACAAGGTACATGCCCTCACACTCACTGATGTCATTCTCACCACACTGACAGCAAGATGCTGGGCTGGGGCCTCACTCACAACCACCATTCAGCAATCTAAGCCAAGCACTAAAGCATCTGGAAGCTTTAGAAGTGCAAATAAGGTGAAACTGTAACTCCAACCCGTCCTAGAAAAGGTCCCAAAGATCCTAAAGCAGATCTGGAGAGCAGTGACATAATTATGCTCATAAATCTTCACACCAGATATCAGGCTAAAGACAGCTTCTTTTTTGACCACAGGTGACTCAGGGTGGGATTTACTTCCAGATTAAAATACCCCAGCACAGGTGTCTATGCTCCCATTAACCTCCCCTGAACTTTAGGAGGACTTCAGTTACCTGGGGTACACACAGAGCACCTGTGATCTGAGCTGAGGTACTGCTGCTGAATCCCACCCTTGAATTCCACTCCAGCTCCCACTGCCAGTAAAGCATGTAAACCCAGGTGAGGTGTTTTATCTGCCTGTTAAAATGAACTAAAATGACAGTTGGTAGATTTATTCCAATATAAACCATTGTTTCTTTTGTAAAACTACCAGACCCTTTCCCTTCAAACAAGGACTTTTAATATCCCAGTACAAAATACTGTACTTGCTGTGTTTGCAAGTATCTGGAATGGAGGGGAACATCTCTACTATGGACACAGGCTGAGAGAGCTGGAGGTGTTCAGCCTGGAGAAGACAAAGCTCCAGGGAGACTTCAGAGCAGCCACCAGTCCCTAAAGGGGCTGACAAGAAACCCTGAGAGGGATTTCTTTACAAAGCCAACCTTACCTTGGTTCTGGGGCAGTCGTCTGTCTGCTGCCCTCTCAAACTCAGAAATGCTGACTTTCTTTCTCTTCTTAGTTATATGGAAAGTGGCAACAGAGGTGTCCTCAGGAATGAGGTCTGGCAGTTGTATTTCCACCCTACCAACACAAAGCAAGGGACAACATTATCACAGAGGCACCCCAGAAAGGGCCCTCTAAGGTCACTGAAAAGCAAATTCCAATTCTCTGTCCTCAGTGCTGCAGCAGTAAGGTGATTAGCTCAGGACCATGCCATTCCCTCCTACTAAATCAGAGTGAAGCTTCACAAAGAATCAAAACCTGAGGGTGCATTCAAAACTACAGGGCTGAGAAAGGTCACACTAGAGTAAAAGCTGGGACTTGCAACAAGTTCCTTGGCTTCTCACAGCACACAGGTGTAACAAGGTTTGTCATGGTTACAGTGTAAATGAAGCCATCATCCTGAAAGGACATCAGGTACCACAAGGCACACTAGTGCATGGCCTGGACACTTAATATCCCAGTCAGGCACCCGACTGGGATCGGAAATGAAGTTTCTGAGACTGAGAAGTGGCAGGAATCCCCTTTCCTGAAGGTTACTTTGAGGCAGTGGGTTGCTGCCAGCACTCCACATCACATCCTGCAGAACCAGAGCAGAGCATCCTTCCCCTGGCCAAGAGCCCACTGTCAGCAGATAAACCCTTCCACATCCTCTGCAGCAACACACGTGGCCTCAGTGCAGCAGGCATGGAAAGGTGATTGCATTGACAGGTCTTACAAGACACATTTGCTGCCACTCAGACATGTAGTTGTTTCATTTCTAATCATGAGCATAACATGAGCCTAAGCATTAGAACTGTTTTATGATAGGCAACAAATGTAAGCAAGAGGGAAAAACAGACTGCTCATGTTTTCACATCTGTCCTTCAATAAGCTATTACAGCCAGGGAAAGGCTTGACTCCCCAAATCCAAGAGAGCTCAGGTCAGCTGAAGGCAGTTGGTGAGGAAGGATTGGAAACAAAAAGGCTACACCCAGTGATGTTCAACACATGGAACATAAAACCCAGCCCAGATCCACCCCTCTCATCTTTTCATTTAAGAATAGTTGATGAGCAGCACACTCAAAGACATTCAACAACCAAAGCTGACATGTAACAAAAATGATGAGCAACAGTATTTTAGAGCTTAAACAAAGAAGCTGTCCCCCTTACAGAAAGCTCAGATGCTTCTTCCTCTCTTTATAAAGACAGAAGTTGGCTTAGTAGTTGACCTGTTCAAAGCTGCTCATGGTCAATGCAAAAAGCTTAGTTCTAAAGGCAAACAAAAGGAATCACATCCTTTAGGACAGTCTATCTTGCAATAAGCAAAAACATACACAAATGTTTTGACATAACTGGCTACAGCAAATCAAAACCTATCAGCACTACTGGCTTGCTTTCTTCTAATCCCTGACAAAGTGGAAGTAAATGAACCACATGCTTCACCCTCTCCAGTTCAGTCAGGCCTGTCACCTTCAAACCTTAATGAACCTAGCTGAGCCTCAGGCAAACCTCATCTCCAAGCCACCCTACAGGAAGGCTGTCACCCCTAGCAGCCCAAACCTATGACAAGCAACAAGCACTAACACTGTCAAAAGCTACAGCACTCTGAGGATCTGAGTATAAGACACAGCAGAGGCTCATTAAGCCCCAGCATTGTCAGCATCAGCCTGTGGCCTTGGGGAGACCCAATAACCAAAGTTCTGGTTTAGTGTCTGTCACAGACAGCTAAGAAGAGAAGGGTTCCATCAGGAGCCTTCCTGTAGCCAGCACTTCCACTGCAGAAACACTGTGAAAGTCTGCATTTAAGAAAGGGGACTAAGCACAAACCTGCAGCATTTACTATCCAGCCCCAGAGACTCCTAAGCCAGTTTTTAAAGCTGGAGAGAGATTTCTGACAATCCCACCTGAGAGGATGCAATTCCTACCACTGAAACAGAGGCAGAGAAATCCTGCTCCCCACTCCCACTGCAAGAACTGCAGCTATGCCTGCTAGACTAACAAAGAGTAAGTTTTAAACCTTACTTACCCACTGGAAGCTCTCTTAGATGGTGGTTCTGGTCCACTGTTTCGTGTTTCTCCATGTTTAGGTATCTGAATTACCAGAGGTGAAACTTGTGGTTCTGCCAAGAAACCAAGACATTTCCTGTCCACAATTCAAACCAGAGAAAACACCAAAAGGCAGTAGAGTGTCAAATCTAGTCTACATTCCCTAAGTTATGTTTATTAACAGGTTAAGGTAAAGACCTGGTGAAAACTGTTTGGATTCTGCTCTGTAGGAAGGCTGACAAAGGTGACAAATGGCAGCATGAGGGCTCCATGGACTGTGGCTGAGCTGAAGTTTGCAACAGATGAAGTTGCACACCTCTGTAATTTCCACACCATCCTCCAGCTAAAGGCAGCACAAAGATTAATTACTTGCTCACCACAGTATGAAAGCTGACCAGGATTCCAACCCTGCCTTTGAGACAGGGCTGTGCTGCATCCCCTCCTTCAGCTGCTGCTGAACTAAGTCACAGCACAGGCTGGATTTCTGTTCAGTCTAACAGGGTGAGAACAGGCTAGCACAGAACATCTCCTGGGCACAGTTCCACCCAAACACTGTCCCTCTGCTCCCTGGAAGCAGCCTCTTACGGGTGCGGAGGATCCTCTTGAGCATGTTCCGTGGCGTGTCATTGTCGAGCTCGGGGAACGTCATCGCTCTCTGCTTCACCAACGTGCTTTGCACAGAAGTCTTCTTTCCTGAATCAGACAGAGCCTGAAGAGAGAAAGCAGAGGCACGCAACTCAAAAGAAACATTCAGCGCTGCAGATGACACTTGGCAACAAAAGCCTTAATCACCCGACTTCTAATTAAACCCTGCAGCAGCTAACACGGAACGGCTGCCCGATTCCCCGAGAGAAACTGTGCACGTTTCCATTTGAGCCACGCCGGCGCTTCATTCTGGGGTGGAAAACAAGTGCCCTCACGGAGAAAAGCCTGAGAGACCTGAAAGCCCGGCCGGCGGCCCATTCCCCTCAGCGCCCTGAGAAGCACAACCGCGCGGCACGGCTGTACCAGCCCCGGCTACCGGCCGAGCGGGGAACTCAGGCGATTCGGCCCATTCTCCGTATTTAAAGGCGAATGGAGGAGGGTGAGCACCCTCTACCCCCCTGTCCCTGCCCCCCGGGGCTCGCTTCTCCCTCACGCCGACCGGGAAGGGCCGGCAGCGAAGGGCCGGCGTGTCCCGCAGCAGCCCTCAGCCTCTGCCTCTGCCTCAGCTCCCCGCCGGCCCCCGCCGCCCACCTTGGCCGAGAAGCGCGCGGAGTGGCGGCCGCTGCGCCGGGCCCCGCGCCGGGCCGGGGGGCGTCTGTCGGCCATGGCGGGTAACGGCCGCGCCGCTCGCGCCCAGCCGCCTCTCGCGAGAGCGCCGCGCGCCGCCCGACGGGAGCCGGGGAGGGCGGGGCCGGGCGCGGAGCCCCCTGGGAGCGGTAGTCGGCGGGGGCGGGGGCGCAGCGCAGTGTGGGGCGGGTAGTTCCGGCGCGGCGGCGGCGCCGCGGAGCACTGTGGGCCGCGTAGTTCCGGTGCGGCCGCGGCGGGCGGCGGCGGCGGGCGGCGAGAGGCCGCGGTTGGCCTTGTGGGAGCTGTAGTTCGGCGGCGGCCCCCCCGCGCCCGCTCTCCGCCGCCGCCGGGGCCGCCCAGGGGTGCGCGTCCCCCGCCCGCACCCCCCCCCCGTCCCCCTTTCCCGGGAGGCCGCCCCGCCATGCCGGGCTTCACCTGCTGCGTGCCGGGCTGCTACAACAACTCGCACCGCGACAAGGCGCTGCACTTCTACACCTTCCCCAAGGACGAGGAGCTGCGGCGCCTGTGGCTGAAGAACGTCTCCCGGGCGGGCGTCAGCGGCTGCTTCAGCACCTTCCAGCCCACCACGGGCCACCGCGTCTGCAGCGAGCACTTCCAGGGCGGCCGCAAGTCCTACCTGGTGCGGGTCCCCACCATCTTCCCCCTGCGCGGCGTCAACGAGCGCAAAGCGCAGCGGGCCGCCCGCCGCCCCCGCCCCGCCGCCGCCGCCGCCGCCGCTTCATCCGCCGCCGCCGCGCAGGGCCCCGGTGCCGCCGCCGCCGCCGCGGGCCCGGCAGGGGGCGCGGCCGAGGACGTGAAGCCCATCGACCTGACGGTGCAGGTGGAGCTCGGGCCCGAGGCGGCCGCTGGGCCCGGCCCCGGGAGGCTGCCGGCGGGGGAGGAGGGCCCGCTGGAGGGCGGCCCGCCGGACCACTCGTACTCGCTGTCGTCGGGCACCACGTCGGAGGAGCTGCTGAGGAAGCTCAACGAGCAGCGCGACATCATCGCGCTGCTGGAGGTGAAGATGAAGGAGATGAAGGGCAGCATCCGCCGCCTGCGCCTGGCCGAGGCCCAGCTCCGCGAGGAGATCCGCGAGAAGGACCGGCTGCTCCACGCCGCCAGCGCCGGCACCCGCAAGCGCCACGGCCTCTGAGGGCCGCCGGGGCCCTGCCCGGCGCCGGCGGCGATGCGCCCGGCCAGAGGGGAGACGGGCTGGGCTTCAGCACTCCAGCCCCCCGCCTCTCGCTGCCCGGTCCCTCCCGTCCCCGCCGAGGCAGCCCCTGGCCCGGGTGGGGTGGCCGCTGTCGGCTGGCTGCCGAGCCCCCCGTCCGGATCCAGCGGCACCCCAGCATTAGCACTGCGGACGCCCTGCCCTGCCCGCGCCGGGCCCGTCGCACTCTCTCTGCGCCGGCAGCGGCGGAAAAGCGCTTCTTCTCACGGGGACGGGCCCCGTGTCACCACAAAGTGGACGCAGGGTGTCGGTTTTCAGCACAGAAACTCGCTGTGTGCGAAGTGAGGTAGCAGCAACACTACCCCCCCGGGAGAAGGCGTGTCCAACGGCTCGATTGGCGCCCGACCCTCCATAGGAACGACCGAGGATATGGCACTTGGCCTCGCCTAGCAGAGGCACGAGGAAAGCTTTAGAAACCCTCTCAGGGTGATGTGTTCCGTCAGTAAATTACTGGTGCCGCACCAGACCGCTGCTCCTGGCGTGAAAGGATCGCCGGGTGACAGAGTGCTCCCGGACTGCGTAGTTCCTGCTTTCTCCACGGCACGTAGGTGTTTGTTTCCAGCCACCCCGATGCTCTCGGTGCTGGTGAGGGTTACAGTCCTGTCTGAAGGAGCCGGTGGTGTTGGGTGGCTGTAGTTTATCTCACAGGCTTAAGGAGTCTCTCTGATGAAGCAGAGGCTTTGTAACACATCGGGAGCTGAAACCCTTGGCTTTACATCCGGAGAAGCGGGAGGAAAGGGGAGCAAAGCGAGTTCCACGTGCAGTGGTTGCAAAGCCTTGCCGTCTAACCCTAAACTAGTTGGCATGACTAACAAGCTGTACATTAGACAAGACCTTCCTGCAACGCGCTTGCGTGTTCCAAGCAGAGACTTAAAGAGTATTTGTAACAAATCCGTGTGGAGTGATTGTGTAGTTTCTGTTTCTAGCCAGCATTAGCCCTCCCCCCCCATCCCACCCACCCCTCGCTTTCAGCAACAGGAAACCAAACCAACGTTGGCTAGAAGGAAGCTGGAGGGAAGGTAACAAGGCTTGAACATGTCCTTGGAGGGTGGCTGATGGAGAAGACACCCTGCTGGCCCAAGGTATCTGGCACAGCTCCGTGGTGGTGTTGGAGGTTGGAGAGCAAGGCAGTTCACCCGTGGTCTGTGAGCTCATCCCCCTGCAGCTGGAGTGTGTTACATTCCCTAGGTCAGGATGGCAGCTTTGCTAAAGTTCATAGAAGTATTTTCTAACTGTAAGAACATAGTTTGAAGCTGTTGTAATCTTTCTAACACTGGCTGGTGTAGCTTTACAGCTCTGGGGTTTCCCATGCTCTGGATGAAAGCACATGAAAGGGGGAAGAGTGGGGTTTGGTAGCTGGAGCTTTACCTCCAGACCCTGTAGGCTGACCAGCAAAAAGGTGCTGGAGGTCACAGCCTGCTGTGTGATGCATGGCTCATCTTTCTCTTAACGTGTGTGCCAACTTGGATGGTCAGCCTTGAGGAGACTACAGGTCTGTTCATGTGCTAAGTATTTCCCATCATTTCATTCTAATTTATTTGCTCCCATCTGGTGTGTAGCTCTGCCCCTCAGCCCCCTGCTATCCTGCTCTTCCCACCACTCCAGTTAAGCAGCAGCGTTCTTGCTTTGGTTAATTTGGGTTGGTTTCTTTTCCTAAGGAAAGCAGACACCTGCTACACCATCTGATCTCACATACATAATTGGTCCAGCAGATCTCTGTGCTCCCATCAAGACACCAGGCAGCACAACATCTCTCCCCCCACACACACAGAGGGGTTGTGTGTCCTTGCTTCTTGAGAACGTACGTGTTGTGACGGTCGTGGTACTTTTTCTACCATTGGAATGCACTTCAGGAGGTTCAGCCCCTTGGCCTGCTGGACTGGTTAACTGCTGGACTCTTCCACTTCTCCAGGTTACACTGAGGTGCTAACATGCTTAATTTTAATAAAGTATATTTTGTTTTGTTACCTTTCCTGTTCCCGTGCTCTGGGTGTGTGCGTATTTGTATAGATTTCCGAGAGCTTGGTGGCTGTAGCTTCTCCCTTGCTGTGTGGCTTTTGTTATTCCTCCTTAACTCCACAGCTGTTTAGGGAACTCCACAGGGGTTAGGGCTGCTTGCATGAGAAGGGTGGTTAGCACAAGGGCGCTCCCTAAATTGCCTGGAGCAGTTTGAGCAGGAGAGCCAGGCCCCTGCTGGAGGGACAGCACAAATACTCCCTGTTGAGTGCTGGAGGCAGAAGACAAGGCTTCTCTTAAGCCAGCCTAGTGCAGGGAAGAGCCAGCATGTAGCCTCTTTGAATCTATTAATTCCACTTCCCAGAGTTTCCTAATTTCACCTTGGTTTAGAGCTGTTGGTCTCAAAATAATTACAAGCAGCAAAAAAAACTTCCAACGTCGTGGTTTTGGGTTGATGTGGGAACATGAAGTGGTGTGACAAGAGCAAACGCTGTCGCTCAGGCACACTTTCCCCCTTTTGCTGCCAAATTCAGGTCAGTGAAATACGAGGCTAATCCTGTAGGGAGGGACTTTAATAAGTTAAGAAATGAAGTGCATTATTGCCTCAATGCTTTTTCTTCCACTCCTTGGCTTTCTGAATCCTGCATTCTACTCTAGCCTGTACCCTCGTGATGTTTTTCTCCTGCTAACACTGACTTTCCATGGTTGCTGCTTTCCTCTCTCTGTATATTCTCAAACATTAGCCCCAGAAAAAGACTTGAAGAGTGTGTGTTTCAAAGGGCTTTTATGTTTGTAAGGGAAAGCCTTAATTTCATCTTCACAACAATCACCCCTAGAGATTAACAGTAACTCCTTTTCTCAGTTTTAGACCTACTTTGACATTTCTCTGTAGTGAGATGACAGCCTTTACCCCAGCAGGGTAATAACCTTATTTCAGTTAAAGCAATGCCTCTTGCTCAGCATCCTCAAGCAGTAACCAAGTCCTGTATTTCCTGAGCAGCCTACACCCAGTGTTGTGGGACGAGTTCACCTACCAGTCTAGAAGTGTAACCCCACTTGGAATGTGATTGAGGAAGAGCTCCCAAACAAGCAAATCATCCCTAAAAAGAGTTCCCTCCTTCTCAGGATGCTCCAGGCAGCCCTCACCATCTCATTCCTACTTTTCCTCACAAAACACATTGCAATTCTCCCTCACAAAAATGAAAACCTATGCTGCATAGAGCAGAAAGGGGCTACTACAGCTGGGCAGCAGCACCTCAGTCAGCAAACAAGTGAGAGGGAAGGGGGAAAAATAAAAATCACCTGTTCATTGTTCAGCTACTCTTGACCTGGACTCAGGGAAGTATCAGGTGCCTGCAGCCTCTTATTTCCAGGCCACATGGGCTAAGAAGCTGTGAGACAGTGACCTCAGTGGCTCTCAGGCTGAGAGAAATAGGAAGATGTTGTAAACACAGCATTAGGAAAGAGGCTAAATGTCCACCGCTTCTCCCTGCTTTCCTAGTACTGCCTTCAGCAGCAAGCCTAGGCAAAGGCTCAGTGGGCCCATCTCTTTCTAGCCAAAATGCCATCCTTGGTGCAGGACAGCCACCCTCCAAGCTGTCTTTCAGGCTCAGCTCTACCACCTCAACTGCCAGCAGCAAAGACTCCTGTACCTTTACAGGCCCTCCCTGCTGCCACTCCAGTGAAGGCGTTTGGAGCCCCCAGTGACACTGAATCCACGGTTTTCAGACCACTTACCTCTTTGTATTTATTTGACGTGGGTTTTTTCCTACCACCCCACACTTTCTGTGCTATCATCTTTCACTCTGCAGCTGCATGGTTTGGAAAGCTAAATCTAACTTCAGGACCCCCCGTTCTGGCCGTGGCTTGTGGCCCTGCTCAGGGCCGACAGCCCTCTGAGGGCAGGAACCCTCTCGCCCGTCTCTTTGGGGCGAAATCCTGTCTCCGTGACAGTCCTGGAAGCGCCGTGGCGAGAGCCCAGGGTCAGGGCGGGCTGAGGGTCCCCTCAGGCACCGGGGACCCTTCCCAGGCCCGCGACCGCCCTCCTTCCGCCAGCCCGCGGCGGGGGTGACGGGGCCCGGCGGAGCCTCCCCGTGAGGAGAGGCCCCGCGCCCGAGGACGCCTTGGGCAGCCAGGGACGGGGGGGGACCGTGGGCTGGCGCCGGAGGGGGGCTGTGCCGGGGCCCTGCCGGGGCCCACCGGGCGCAGGAGCCCGGCTCGGGCGGGAAGGGTGGTCGCGTTCCCCTCCCCCGCCCGCCGCCACTATCCCACAGTGCTCCGGGGCACCGCCCGCGGGACCAGCGCTGCGCGGTCCCCTTCCCTCCATTCGAACGAGCCACCGCGGGCGGCCGCGCGGGGCACGTCGGGAGTTGTAGTCCTCCCCGCCCCTCCCACAGCGCGCTGCGGCGGCCAGCGGGACTCGCCGTCCCGGCGTGCCGCGGGGCGGCGGCGCCGGGGCGGGGCGGGGCGAGGCGGGGCGGGGCGGGGAGCGCGGGCGAGGGAGGCTGCGGGGGTTCGCGCCGCGCACGGGGCCGCCGCCGCCATAGTGGGAGCTGTGGGGTAAGTGCGGGGGGCGGGGCGGCGCCGCGTGCCGGTGGGGCGGCGGGAGTGGGCCCGGGAGCCGGCGGGACGCCGCATGGCGCCGCCCCACCCCGCGAGAGGCGGCTGCGGCCCCGGGGCCCGGCCCCAGCCCCGGCGCGGGGCGCTGCTGGCGGCCGCGGGCCGGGCTGAGCAGGAGCCGGCGGTCGGAGCCGCCCTGACCTTCCCCGTCTTTGAGGCGCCGGCAGCGCGGTCCCCTGGGGGCGGCGGCAAGGGCCCGGCGGCCGTTCCGAACGGCACGGGGAGCTGAGCTGCTGCTGCCGGCTCCTCCCGGGACCGGGGGGGGCGGGGGATGGCGGGCGCGGCTCGGCGGGGCCCCGCGTGTGGGCAGGTGGGCTGGGGGGGGTGGAGCGGCCGGAGGGAGTGAGGAGGAGCCCGGGCCGCAGCCTTCGGGAGCAGATCTCCAACGGGGAGGTTGAAGGCTGCTCCTCAGCCTCGCCGAGCACCGGCGTGCCCAGCCTGCGCCAGCCGCCGGCTCTTCCCAGGAGTCCTGTCCTTTGCCGCTGCTCCGACGTGCTCATGGCTTTTCTCAAGGCTTCTCCTCGGCACGTAGCCTGGTGCCCGTCGGTCCTTTTGCCTTGTTTTGCCATGGCTTGGTATAGCAGGGAGGAGAGGGTGAACTCCGAGCTGCAAGGAGGTGATTTGTGCAGCGTGGAAGGTGTGCTCCGGTATGCTTTCTACTTCGAGTGTTTTGTGCTCTGGTGCTCTTACCGTATCACTGCATCGACGGGAGCTTGTTCGAGGACCGAAGTTGTTCTGATGTGGTTGGATCACTTTGTCATCTAGAAAATGAAAGATGTGCTTTTTTGGAGTAAAAGTGGTGCAAGTGCCTGTGCTCAGTGATCTGTCTCGGTTTTGCTTTGGAGTTGCCAGTTTCTGGTGTAATTCTATGAGAAGAAGGATTTTTCTTCCACCTCTGTAGCTGTCGTCACCTTTTAGCTTTAAAAACAATCAGAACCTGCACAAATTTGCAGTGGCAAGGAGCATGTGTTGTGCTTTGTTAAGATGAGATAGTTTTCTGAAGGCAATTCTAGCGATGCAAATGCAGTTACCTGTCGAAGGCAGGCTGTCACAGTGCTCCAACTGTTTGTTCTCATTTGAAGCCCATCATTTCCAGCATAAGCATGTCTTTTAGAGTTGGGTTTGTGGCATACAAGTTGTGCTGTGGCCCAACTGGAACAAAGCCCAGGTAAAGGCTTCAACAGGAATCAGTTGCTGAGAAGCTCAATCCGATTCCTTATTCAGCTGCCTTCTCAAGTTGGCACTCTCTTGATTTCCCTCTCGCTGGGAGAGGTTGTGTTGAAGCAATGCTTTCTCTGTGTGGTGACTTTAAGTTTTCTTTTAGCAACAACAGCAAAAAAGGCATTTCACCAGTCTCCATGCAGAGTCACCAAATCTCAAGGGCTGGAAGGGACCTCTAGAGCTCATCCAGTCCAACCCCCCTGCCAGAGCAGCACCACCTAGAGTAGCTCACACATGAACTCAGTAGGAAAAATTCTGTATATGGTATCAATACCAGTGAAATACATCATCTAATTTAAAGTGTAGTGATATTTTGCTCACTTTTAGATGATTTACTTTCCCCCTGGGGTCCTAATTTCACGTTCTTCTCTAAATGATTGCAAGTTATTTGGTAGGTGATTTGAAATAGATTTACTTTCTCACCTGTGTTTGTTCATCTCTTTAGAAAAATGCCAGTGGGAACAACTTTCTGTGGTTCTCTGCTGGGGTTTCTGTTGTCTCTGTCGATAATAGGGTTGGCTGGTGGTGCAGTGTATGTTTTGTGTAAGCATTGCACTATGTGTTATTGGGTGGTGTGAGTAGGATTCCTTGCAGTTGTTTTAAAACTCGAGGTGCTGTGGCTTCACAGGCAATTCTCATGTTCATATTTGTGTGTGACCAATTTGAGTGCTTATACACCATGTTTCTGGAAGCAGGAAGCAAAGTAGGGGGGAAAATGTGTGGGTTTGGAAGTGTAAGATGGGGAGATACCATAGCAAAAGTTTAGGTGGTGTTTTTGTATCCCTCTCCCAGATATATCTTGGAAAGTTGTGGCTCAACCAAAGACTTGATCCCAGTCGTGTGGAGGTGAGGGATAGCAAGCTCTGCTTGGATACATGAACAACTTGCAGATCACAGGGCATGTTGGAGGAGGTTTTTTGTATTTTGAATGTTGCCAGGCAGTCACAGAGGAATTCTGTGGCTAAACCTCCTGTTGTGGGGCCATATAATGCACAACAGCAATGTTATCTTGGTCCTCTTGCATTTACTGCTGCACCAAGGTACTCAGGGTTGTGTTTTTAGGGATGAGTACCTTTGTGCTATCTAACACAGGGCTGTTATTTACACAGTGAGCTACTTTGAGTGATTCTTTTCAAATGTGAAGCACAAGAAAACTCACAAGGGTCAAATTGCAGGAGTTGGCAGAAGTTCCAAATAGAGTAAAGATGGATACTGAATGCTATTTTGCTGGAGTTCATGAACGAGCCTGGTTAAGTTAGAAGTAATGATTTGATAAAGAACAGGCTACAGCTAAAACAAAGTGTCTTTTGGTTCTGTAGCTTAAAAATCAGATCCTTATTTTCTCTTAACCTGAAACAATTGTTGTGATAGAGACAAGCAGATAGAAATATCTTGTGTTCTGCTGTTTCTTGGAGATTAAATGCTATGTTACTGTGCCTGTAAGGTAAAGAAATATGCAGTACAACGTTTCTCCCCTCCTGTTCCCCTGTGCCTCTGTTGCTTTAACATCAAACAGTGTTGGGTTCATCCTGAGGAGGAGAAATGTGGCTTCAGCCTTGCAAACTTGAACCCAATTTTTGGTTTGTATGTGGGAAAAAAATGACAGATATGTAGCATTGTGGCTATTGCTTCACAACAAAACAATGTCTTCCTCTCCAGTTGTAGCTAATATATGTCTATACATCTGAAACTCATCTTGGTTGACTCTTTGTGACCCTCAGTGGTCAGGCTGCAGAGAGGATGAGTGTCAAGCTGTAGGTGTAGTGAAAGCTTCTCTGTGTGTTTCTCTCTGTGCTGCCATTCAGCGGGATCTTGTCCGGCTGGAGAGTTGGGCAGAGAGGAACCTCCTGAGGTTCAACAAGGACAGAGTCCTGCATCTGGGAAGGAACAACCCCCTGCACCAGCACAGGCTGGGGGTCAAACTGCTGAAGAGCAGCTCTGCGGAGAGAGACCTGGGAGACCTGATTGATAATAAGCTAAATATGAGGCAGCAATGTGCCCTTGTGGCCAAGAAGCCAATGGCAGCCTGGGGACGTCAAGAGTGTGGGCAGCAGGGCCAGGGAGGTTCTGTTCCCCTCTGCTCTGCCCTGCTGAGGCCTCATCTGGAGTCCTGTGTCCAGTTCTGGGCTCCCCAGCTGCAGAGGGACAGGGAACTGCTGGACAGAGGCCAGTGCAGGGACACCAAGATGATCAGGGGACTGGAACATCTTTCATATGAGGAAAGGCTGCAGGACCTGGGGCTGTTCAGTCTGGAGAAGAGGAGACTGAGGGGAGATCTTATTAACATTTATAAATATCAAAAGGGTGGGTGTCAGGAGGGTGGGACATCCCTCTTTTCTATAGTAGATAGTAACAGGACAAGGGGTAATGGGATGAAGCTGGAACACAACAAGTTCCACTTAAACATAAGAAAAGCCTATTTTACTGTTCAGGTGAGGGAGCCCTGGCACAGGCTGCCCAGGGAGGGTGTGGAGGCTCCTTCCTTGGAGGGCTTCAAGACCCACCTGGACATGTTCCTGTGTGACCTGATCTAGGTGACCCTGCTTCTGGAGGAGGTTGGACTGGATGATCTCTAAAGGTCCCTTCCAACCCCCACCATTCTATCATTCTATTTTATTTACCAGTGGCCTTGTACTTGCTGACATCTGTAACAAAAAAATACACTTCAGGCTAACAGAATTCCTGCATTAATTTGTTTTAATGAAGTTGCAAGAGAAGAATAAAAAGACTGAGGAGGGGAAAGTCAATTTCTTTTCCCTGTTTTTCAGAAGGAAACAGCCTGTGCCTCGTCACTCTTCCCCTTTCTCCCTTGCTATCCTTCCACTGTTGTGTATCCAGACTTAATTATTATTAGATCTGAAAGAGTATTTATAACAATGTATTTTCTTGCACAGTGCAGCCCACAGCAATTACTCAATGAAAGTCTGTGCTGAAATCAATCATTTCTGATTGGCCCAGAGCAGTAATTTTCAGCTCGTTGCCCTCTGTGGATCAGTTGGCTACTATGGAGATCATAGCAAGGATACCTGAGAGAAGCCCTTCTTTCACTCTCTGAATGCATGTGTTTGCTTCTCAACTGGAAATTTGATAGGCTTTCAAGTGGAGAAAGGTTGACCACTAAGCTGGGAGCTCTCCAAAAGAGGTACAGTGTGTTTAAGATGAAGGACTGATGATGTATGACGTCCCCAAGCAAGTTCCAGTATTTCATCACCCTTGTGTTAATGTGCCTTCTGCCTGGCCTGGGCTTGTTCAGCTTAGGGAAGGCTCATGTGGGATTTCAACGTGGCCTCCAGTATCTGCCAGGCCATTATCAGGAATATGGAGCCAGACTTTTCTCAGGGATACTTGGTGGGAGGACAGGAGATAAGGGGCAATACATTGAATCAGGAGGGAGTCCTCTGCCCTCTGCGTGAGGTTGGTCCAGCACTGGAACAGGCTGCCCACAGAGGTCATGTGGTCTCCATCATCAGAGCTTTTGGGGGTCAAAGTGGATAAAGGTGTGGGCAACTGGGTCTGGCCCTGCTTTGAGCTGGAGGAGGTCCCTCACAAACGGAATGGTTCCGTGCTAACTTGCAGCTTTTCCTCTGTTGGGAGTGTACACCTTTGCTAGAGGAAGCTCATCTGTTATCAAATGCTTCTTAGTGCAGTCAAATAGATCTGAATCTGTTTGAGAGAAGATTAACTGGTCCCATGGTGCTGGTCCCATTGTGTTCCTAGAAAGTGTGCACAGGAGCCACTCCTACCCTTGGAAGCTTTAGTGGCCATAGAAAGGAGATTGAAGGGAAAGTAGTCTAAAAACAGTTTACTGCTTTACTTTTTTAACTGCAGTCTACACACTTTAATCTGAGCAATCACAACTATACATGTGGTAGAAATTACATGAATAACAGGAGCTGAAGCATCTGAGAGCTCTTTCATTGTCCTTAGTTGCTCTTGTTAATCAGTAGTGAAGGATGTAGCAACTGATGGTCTAACTCATGTTTGCCACGGATTCACATGTACCTCTGAACCCACAGCAGTGATTTTAAAGGGAGCATCAGTGTTCTCTTGTTACATCAGTGTTCTCTTGTTACACTGGTTTTCAAGTCTTCCAGAGAACAGGATTGAATTAAATCTGAAGATGGTCTAACTTTGGTGCAGTGGTGTGTAGGGCTGGCTTTAATATCCAGGGAGTGTGGTTTATTTATGCTCTGATTACTTATGGACTCAGTGTAGTCACAACTGGATAACAGATGGGGTTTTTTTTCACCACTAGCATGTTAGCATTTATTAGTTAGGGGTTTTTCCACTTCAATTTCAGTGTTTTCTTTCTTTGTTCTCCAGATCAGAAAGTCTTTACTGAGCATGTTTGCCTGTGGTGATTGTTCATTGACTCTTTGTTTGCAGCTTGGTTCATAAACATGGTCCCCAAGTGACCACCTGCTTTTTCTTTAGCAATGTGTTATACTTTACTATTGCACACACCAGTTTTCATTGGCATGTTCAGAAAAGGTAGGATTTTTATAGGAGTGCAGGTCTGCTATGCTTGAATTCAAAAAGACTTAATTCTTTAGAACTGATAGCAGCAAACTTGCATGTGTCCAGGTCTGATAATGCAGGAAATACAAGTGTCAGTTGAAACAATTGATCTTTCTCCATACTGCAAAGATGTGACAATAGGCTGCCTGTTCCAAATGTCACTAGTGCTTCCATGCTTCAGGAAAAGCAAGCTGTTTATTTGTCTGTCAGCAGGACACTTTCTACTTTCAGCCAACTGAAAAGGTGGCTGTTCCTCAGGTTACACCTCTGAGGAGCTCTTGATGCTGCTTGAGCAGAGAGACAGACTTTGTGCTGCAGCATGCTAACAGGGCATCCTTGTTTGAAGGAAGCAATGGGAAGAGGTTTCATCCAGACATTTTGCAGGAATGGGTTTTTGAGGGATAATGCTCCCCTTAGGAGTTATTAGCAGTCTGACAGTGTTTGTGCTCACACCTGGTTAAGGCAGAGAAGGAAGAGGATGAGTGTGGGTAAGAACACCTAACCTGGGACAGGCAGTGGGAAGGGTTCTGTGTTTCTTGATTGTTGTGCACAAAAAACCTCCTGCCCAAGGCCAGTGTATCCCTAGTCTAATTCATGGCCACTTGTGTCCCATGTGAAGGCTCTGTTCTCTTCCAGTCCTGCTCTGTCTCATACCTTGATGCATCTTCCTCCTTAGTGCTTCTGTTCTCTGGGTCATGCAGCTTCACATCATATTGGTGGCATCTGACAACTGTCAAAGCACATAAGGAGGAGCTTAAACCAGACAGTCTTCTCTCTGCTGGACCAGCATGGCTGGTGGCACAGGACACAAGCTGGAGGAACCTGTGGGGAAGTGGGGATACAGTAGTGTAGCCTTGGATGATTGGGCAAGGTTGAAGAAGCATGGGACAGTATGAACTGTGTTGGCTGGGCTATCAGCCTTGTGGGGCCCTGTGGAAATCCTGCTGATGTTGTGAGTCTGGGACTGCCTGTAGGAAGGTCTGATGTTGTGGGGAGCTGGGAAATTCTGCGTGGTTTAGAGTCTGAATTCCCTCTCCTGTGCTGGGGGAAGCTGTACACGAGAGCTGTGCTGTGCCTTCAGGAATGCTGTGTACCTCAAATCACTGTGCAGCAGGTCAACAGGGAATGAAGGTACTGGGGATACCATGGTACTTTGTAAGATGAGATTAGTAGAAAGCCAGGTGGGATGTGTAGAGGGCTGGAATTTGCTCTTGGGGATGTGTCAGCGTGCAGCCTGGCAAAGGTACTGGAAAATGTGCTTTAGATGTCACGGTGGAGCAGTCTCCTGTGGAGCAGTGATCCCAGCTCTGCAGCAACACCATGTACCTGTTGGAGAGAGAAAGTTCCTGGCAGCTGCAGCTTTTGTGTGCTGTTTCAGCTTGAGCACTGACTGTTGAGTGGTGTCTGAGGTGTGGATGAATCCTTTAATATGATCAGATTCCAAGAACTTAAGTGAGAAATGTGAGTTTAGTATTAGACTGTGGTAGCTTGTCTCTGCTGCTGGGCTCTTAGGAAGAAGCTGTTAACCTAGTGGACTGTGGTGTTCTTCAGTGGATGTGATGAGGTAGATGTGAAGTGACATAGGAATGAAAATGAATTAGCTTAAGGAAACCATGACCTTTTCCATGAGGAACTAAGGTGGAATAGCCAATAATACACTTCTACAGTGGTGACTTTCAGCAGGTGCCTTTGAAAGGCCAGGTGTGCTGCACCTTATGTACTTTCTAGCTTATTGAATCTTCTTTTATCTGGCTTAATATGAGATATTGTTAATATGTGGGGCATGTTGTTGCCTCTGTCACCAAACTTTGAGTGAGCCATGGGTAGATTTGGCTGGATGGCTCTGAGGCATGTCTGAGTTGTCCTGCTGTCTGACAGCACCACAACATGTGCATTCTTCCTAGCTTTGGAATAGATCTCAAAAGCCTTTTCTATTACTTTTATCTCCTTGAAACAGCCTGATAAATGTATCAGTGCAATCTCATGTGGATTGTGTCTCATTGAAAGGAACTGGGCTTGATGACACAGATCATTCCTACATTGTTCTTTCTTTAGGTACCTCTCTAAGCTTCTTACATCTGTGATCACAGGCAGAAAACATGAGACAGCATAGAGGAGAAGGTGACAAATCAGAAAAGGAAAGTAGAAAACCATGCCAGGTAGAGTGAGATTGTTCAGGAAACCCATATATAAATTGTTTGGTTCTCACTTCTGGCAAAATCAACATCAGAACTGGTCAAATTTATCCTGGCATTTCCATTTCAGTTTAACAGTATTTTACCTGTTAGAATGATGTAGCAAGCTCTCACTGTAACTTTTAGTTTTAGAACCCACGCTGCTCCTTTCTGTATTTAAAATAATTACAAAGTTCATGCAGCCTGGAAGACTTTCTTGCAGTTTCAGGATTGAACAGAAGGCATCTGGTGCTTGATGAGGCTGCTGTTCCTTGGGGAGTTGAAAGCCACTGTGCTGGCCTACAGTGTGACCTCAGGTTGCTGTGATGGGTGAATACACATCATGAGGGGGAACTGAGTTTAGCTAATTTAGCTTCAGGAGGATGAGCTGGTGAGTTTTGCTGTTCACAGCTTCCATGTGTGGCTGTTTAACATCAGTCAACTGGATTGGCACTTGAGTGTTTAGGAGTGGTACTTGATAGTGACGGGTTGAAGTTGAAGCTATGACAAGCCATAGAAAGAGAACAGAAGCAGTTTTTAGTTGGACTGGTGGTTGGCTCCACCACAGCCCCTCTAAACTGCATGTTTCCAGGTACCTGCAAGTCTGGATTGGAAATGACAGCCTTCAAAGCTGAATCCAAGTCCTGCTGATTTTTCCAAACAAGATGTGAGAGTCCTCCCTAAGAGCAGGCTGGGCATCACTCGCTGAACATTGCAGGGAGCTGATGCAACGGCTTTGGGGTGGTTTTCTTTCAACATAAAATCCTTTAATACTAGCTGAAGTTTGATTTCTACATCTGCTCCAGGTCAGACTGGTATGTGGCCATCATGGATGTGCAATCAATCAACTTCTCTTGTCAAGAGACAGATGAAGTTGTCTGGGCTGTGTGTATCTTGGTTTTTAAACCTGTTGTACTTGGATGGATTTGAAATTTGTGATCTGCTTTCCCAGAGCAGTGACCCCACCAGGTAAAACTCTCTCAGGCTGTCATGTATTGCAAGTATGAATGAAGCATGTGTAGTGGTGACTGATGCCAGACTGTAGGTTTTTTTTGAGCAGTTCAGATATTAGTTATGTGGCAACAAGTGTTTGAGTTTTCAGTCTATGTTAGTGTGCAGGAGAGCTGAGTTTGCTCTTGACTGTGTTGCCTAGATGGATGATACTGAAATAAGGGTGTTTAAAAATGGGATAGGTATGTTGCTATCTTAAGTTCATATTTTGCCTCATCCTTCAATAAAATGAATTTCTAAAGTGCCTTTGAGAAGTAACACACAGCCAGCATCAGCTGGATGTCAGAAACTGTGGAGTCTGTGTTGTGTTTTGTGGTGCAGTGGCACAAGGAAAGCTCTTGCTGAACCTCTCCTCACAGGCTATAAACCATCCATCCTTTTCTCAGCAGGGAGAACCTTGCCAGTTCTTTCCATTGTCACATTCTCTGATCCACAGTTGCCAACCCTCTTCTCCCACAAGTAGTGTGGGTGTCCAAGCTCTAGCTTGGTTTTATGTTTTACTTTGGCAGTTGAATTTACTGCCCTGAAAACTTGCATGCTGCCTCCTGTTACACCTTTGATCTAATAAAAGCTATTTGCTCATCTGTAAGTCTTGCCAAATTTGTGTAACCTTAAATGTTCTGGCCTAGGGTTTGAACTCCATTGAGGTTCCTGTTTGTATGAGTAAAGCTCAAACAGCCAAAGGCCTAAAATATGTAAAGAGCATTCCTGTCTGTCTCTGCACTGAAAGCTAGGCCTGGGAACACTCACTGTGGAGAGTTGGTTTTGCTTCTCTTAGGGTTTTGTCAAATCCTAAACAGGTACATGGATAACTTAATGGAAGCCAAAACAGCTGTCATGTCTGGTATCCTAAAGCAGAATTTCACACCTCAGATGCTTTCCAGACTCAGAGTGCAATATAGACCTGGAGTTCAAGGGTTCCTGGTCAGGAACTGCAAAGAGGGACTAGAGACTGGTAGATCTTGATGTTTAGCAAAGGTGATGTAGTTTGCTTGAAGTAAACTCAGCTTTAAAGCATAATGTAGTGGGGTTTGAGCATGGCATCGTTATGTTTTGACTTTTAGCACAAGTTTTTAGTCTCACAGAAAGATATTGGGATAAGGAAAGAAAGGAATTTGCTGTCTTGAAAAATGTAATGAGGTGGTGAAGTGATCATCTGTAGTGGTCATGTGTGTACTGATCAGTGATCATCTGTAGTGGTCATCTGTACTGATCAGTGATCATCTGTAGTGCTCGTGTGTGTACTGATCAGTGATCATCTGTAGTGGTCATGTGTGTACTGATCAGTGATCATCTGTAGTGCTCGTGTGTGTACTGATCAGTGACCATCTGTAGTGGTCATCTGTACTGATCAGTGACCATCTGTAGTGGTCATGTGTGTACTGATCAGTGATCATCTGTAGTGCTCATGTGTGTACTGATCAGTGACCATCTGTAGTGGTCATCTGTACTGATCAGTGATCATCTGTAGTGCTCATGTGTGTACTGATCAGTGATCATCTGTAGTGGTCATGTGTGTACTGATCAGTGATCATCTGTAGTGCTCGTGTGTACTGATCAGTGATCATCTGTAGTGGTCATCTGTACTGATCAGTGATCATCTGTAGTGCTCGTGTGTACTGATCAGTGATCATCTGTAGTGCTCATCTGTACTGATCAGTGATCATCTGTAGTGGTCATCTGTACTGATCAGTGATCATCTGTAGTGCTCGTGTGTGTACTGATCAGTGATCATCTGTAGTGCTCGTGTGTGTACTGATCAGTGATCATCTGTAGTGGTCATGTATGTACTGATCAGTGATCATCTGTAGTGCTCGTGTGTGTACTGATCAGTGACCATCTGTAGTGGTCATCTGTACTGATCAGTGATCATCTGTAGTGGTCATGTGTGTACTGATCAGTGATCATCTGTAGTGCTCATGTGTGTACTGATCAGTGATCATCTGTCCTGATCTATCTGTACTGATCAGTGATCATCTGTCCTGTTCATGTGTGTATTGATCAGTGATCATCTGTCCTGATGATGCATGAGAGTTTCTGGAGTGGCTCTGCACATACTGCATGTTTAGTCCCTCTGAAATAGAAGGACTGATGTTAGAAGTGCATGATACCTCTTAGCTTCCAGTACCTTCACTGGGGACTGCAGAGTCTCACCACTGTGAAAAATCAAGGTTTGTGTCTTGAAATTGCTACAGTTTCAAAGAGAAGTGTTGATTATACTTCAGCCTTAGTGACAGGGCATGAGGAAAGCAAGCTTATGTTAAGCAGAGCTAGTGAGTTAACTCCTGTTGTGTCCCATCAAAAGGATGCTCTTCCTTAAAACAACCTGTGGATGGTGAAATACCTGAGGACCTGAACAGATAAATCAGTTGGTGTAAGCCACTTGCAGACAATCCATATTAACATGTCAGTTGTTTGCAGTAAAGGAGATCAAGTTGACACAGCAAGTGCTTGCCAGCTTGTTCAGATGGTGTCAGGTTTGGAATATGTTGGTACAAGGTGGTAACACTCACTCAGTTTTGTTCTTGTTCTCTGCTTTGGTAAGTGAGTTGTGACCTCACACAGAAATAGCTCTAGGAACCAAGTGCTATAATAAGAAATTAAACCATCTGGCATCCAAGAGTTTGATTTCACATAAGTCTGGGATGCAGAGGTGAGATTCGTCCTACTTCTTCCAAGGAAAAGTCCTGGCCAGCTGAGAGGATCTGTGTTTACTGGTGCTTAATACACTAACCAAGTGCTATGGTTATTGATCATAGAGTCACAGGATGGTGGGGGCTGGAAGGGACCTTTAGAGCTCATCCAGCCCAACCCCCTGCAGAAGCAGCTCCCACCTAGATCAGGTCACACAGGAACGTGTCCAGGTGGGGTTTGAAGCCCTCCAAGGAAGGAACCTCCACACCCTCCCTGGGCAGCCTGGGCCAGGGCTCCCTCACCCTCACCATGTGACTGTTCTTTCTGACTATGCTTTTGTTGTTGTTTTACAGCTTTAGGTGAGGATTCAGAATGGGAGACAAGCCTATCTGGGAGCAGATTGGGTCCAGCTTCGTACAACATTACTACCAGCTTTTTGATGCAGACAGGACTCAGTTAGGAGCAATATATGTAAGTATCCACACCAAGGGGGCTGGGGCCCTCTGCCAAGGTTTCACTATTTCAGTGTGTGGGAATGCATGTAGTGGGTTTTATTTTGACTCCAGAATGACAGTCAGTGCAATCATGCTTACTTTTATTTACTGTGTTTCTTTTGCACTTCTATTTTGAGCTTTCTCTGCCTTATCTGGAGGCAGTCAGACTTGTCAAACCCCCAGCTGTCTGTAGGTGGTGGCTTGGGGGGAGGGAGGGCTGGTGATGACCCTTTGATGACATTCTCTGTAAAAGCAGTTATGCTTAGCCTGAGTTTGCTGTTCATTCACAGACATGGATTTGCTTGGATCCCTCCTGAAATGGGATGTGATTTCAGCCCTGTTCTGTGTGTAGCTGTTCTTGCAAGTGTTTCTTGGATCTCATGCTGTACTAAATCCCTCAGAACATCAAAATAGCTTCAAAAGTTGGAATCTAGTTTAATATATTTAGATTTTGTTAGATTTAAATTCAGCTTAAATGTCTTTAGAAATGAGGTTTTCTATCTGCTCCTCATTTGGGGCAAAATAGATTGGGTTTCTAAAGTTAAAGACTCTACCATACCCAAGGAACATCAGCTTTTAGTTTGGGGGGAAGACTCCTCCAGAACATGCAAAGTGCTCTACCTGGGGAGCTGGTTACTGGTGGGGAGGAATGCTGCTGTGTGGCTGAGGCATTTCAGCAAGACACTCAAGTCTTACAAGTCTTCCAGCAGCATATCCTGTTTTTCTGACCTGTTTTTCATCTGCTAGATGAATAGTGTAAAGTTTCACCAAGCTCTTGAGGGCTGAAGCTGTTGGAGAGCACCATCCAACACCTCTCCTTATACCTCAGCAGTATCTACCAGTACTGATGGCATTTGCTCTCTGCTAGATTGTTGCCTTGTTTTGGCCCAGAGGCTGTGTAGAGATAGCCTAGACAGCAAGAAAAACAAGTAGCTTGTGTTCAATCCCCAGCTCTAAATAGAAAGGCACTTAGCAATTTCTGTTGTGTTATTACCAAAACACAGGCAGTGCTCTGAAGTTGGGTGATAAGTACAGGCTAATATAAACTCCTGGAAACATGGCCTTGTTCCACCCTCAGGGTCTTTCTGCCATTCACCATTCCATGGAGATGCCCCTGCCAGTGCAGTCAGGAGGGCTGTTGTGCTAGTCACCCCTGTGTGTTGTTTTGTGGAGTCCCTAATCTATGGAGGATGGGACCCTGTTTTGTGTAGCTAAAATGCACTGAGGTCACAGGCTGCCTGAGTGAGAGGAGCTTCAGCAGAGATGCACTTTCACTGGTTGAACCTTTTGCCTTCAGAGACCCTGTGGCAGTGAACAGACTTTATAACAGCATGCAGAAACACAGCAGAGAGCTCTTGGATTTGTTTGGTGTTCCTGGATGACCCTTCCACTGCAAGGTTTCACTTTTCTCCTTTGGTGCTGCAAACCAAGTCAACTGAGCTGTTGTCACCTGTTTTAGGCAGGGATGTGGGACAGTCACTTAGGCTGTGAATTGAGTTACAGGAGCTGGAGTACTAAGTCCAAACCTTGTTTTACCATTATGCCCCTGCAGTTGTTTCCCAGAAAGGTGCTGTGGCTACTTCTGCTTTTGGTGTAGGGCTACTTAAAATGAAATATTTTCTCATTTTCATGCAGTTTGCTCATCTTTTGAGCTTTTGGGGTAGAGATGGGGTTGCTTTTTGCTCTTGAAGCTGTTGCTCCCAGATGCAGCAAGTGGATATGGAGGTAACCTATAGCAGTCAGGTGCACGCTAATCAGGGACCAGGTGAAGTTGTGCTGTGTTTCCTCACCAACTTGATCTATGTCCTCTTGCTGCTCTTTGAAACATCAGGAGGATCCTGTGCCACTGTGCTCACCTGCTGATTCCTGAAGTGGGTTCCATAAGGCAGGTTCTGGGTCCTCTCTGCTTTTGTGGCTTTCTGAAAGTGAGGGCTGCAATTTGAATGGAGCCTCAGTCCCTGGTGTCATCACTTGGCTCCTTACATTGTCAAACTCAGGGGCTGATATGCTACAAGTGATGTCAGCCCAGATGATTTGCAATGTGACTTCAGATTAGAGTCTGTTCCCTCTTAAAAGGAATATGGGCAAACTGGAGGCTGTGTTCAGAGGCTCTTCTCTCTGCTTTTGGTTGCATCTGTGACCCTGAAATGCTTTGTGCCATTACCCTTGGTCCTCTTTGGTTCTTTTAGTGTGATTTCTTCTGATGATACATGGAGGACAAGAAGCTTTTTCAGTGTGGCTGTGACTGTTGAGCAGGCTCAGCACAGCATTTGTAGGTGGAAGAAAAGGCTTTTCAATATGGTGTGGGCCAAAAAACAGGGCCTGGAAATCTACAAGGAAGTGTAAAATGGAGTTCTTTGGAATCTGCTGTTTACTGAGGTGTTCAGAGCTTCAGGGAGGGTTGAAGGTTGGGTGGGAAAGAGCCAGGAATCATGTCCTGAGTATTTAAACTCAAGAGAATAGAAGGAATAGCCACTAGTGACAGGATGCACAAGAACTTGGGGTATCATATAGAGGGTGAGGGTGCTGCTTGGAGATGGCAGCAGGCACACTTTGAGCTCAGTGGAAACCCATTTAAATCTGTTTGACAAGGTTTAAAACTGGATTTGTGGAAAAACTTGGATTTGGGAAGGCAGAGCTATGTCAACAGTGTAGTGTTGTGACTCTGGTTTCAACAGAGTACCCTAAGCTGAATAGAAAGCCACTTGCCTGTTGCTGTTGCACCTGACAAAGCACGCTCAGAATACACTGTCTCATACACTGGAAGCTCTTATAGGCTGAAGCACCTCAGTCACTTCCATTTGACATTATTGATTGATTTCTTTGTTTTAAAGCACAATTTGTAAGCTGCCCTTGTGAGCTACAATCACTGTTGATTATTCCAGACTCCTTTTTTCCACTTGTCCTTTGTGATTTCTTTCCATCTCCCTTTGAGGTGGTTTTCAAATAGCTGGATTCTAAGGATATATGCCAACTAAACCAAGTCTCTCAGCAGGGTTGCTTAAAAGTTGCCTAAGCAGATTGATGATGTTGCTTTTTTTCCTTTCAATCCCCCAGATTGATGCATCATGCCTTACGTGGGAAGGACAGCAGTTCCAGGGCAAGGCAGCTATTGTTGAAAAACTCTCTGTAAGTCCATAACCCTTACTGAATGCTTTGGGAGACAGTTCTGAAGAACTGTTCATATGCTTCTGAAAATTAGAGTTAAACCTTCAGCAGTTTAAATTGTTTGAATAAGGGACTTGTGCTTCCAACTTTTGGGTCTTCAGAAAACACTACTTGTGATGTAGTTCTGGGCAGGGGGTGCTCCACCAGTGGCTGTATCAGTGCTCAGGTGACTCCATTGGTGTGCAAGGTTGTTTTGTGACTGCAGTCCCATTTGACATTATTGATAGATTGATTTCCTTTAAAATACAATTTGCAAGCTGCCCCTGTGATCTAGAGGATTGAAAGGTGGGTTTTTTTGTTCCTTTAAAGCATGACAAAGAAGTAGTAATAGCAAAACTGTTCTTTGGATCTGCCTGTGGTGGAGGCTAAACACAGTAGTGCAAGGAACAATCTGTTTTCTGAGACATAAGCTGCAAGTTCTGTAGTGGAGAACCTGGGTTATCCTCAGTGCAGCATTTGTCAGCTCTTCAGATCCAAGCAATTAGAGTTCAGGACTTTGAAACCAGTGTTTCCTCTTCAGCAAGTGAGAGAAAAGCTTTTCATACTGCATAGGGACTGAAACTCCAGGCTCAGTTAATTAAACTTGGAGAAGTTTTGTCTTTCTGAGTAAACTCATGTTTCTGTTAAAAAGGAGTGGACTTATAAGCTGTCATGAGACTAGAAAGCTTGCAAGATATGCAGAGGACATGCTTTATGTCCCTGGCCATCCTGCTCAGAGCGTGGTGTATCAGACAGATAGAACACACTTATTACACATGAAGAAGAAGAAATCTTTGTAACTTGGATACTTGTCTTGTTGCACAGCTACTGCCTCTGTGTTTGGGGATCACTCTTTCATCCAGGACATCTTTCACTGTGAAGGGTCAGGTCTGCCCTTGGATCTGTGGTTTAGGTGCCTGCATTGCCTTTGAGAAGGCCACACACCCCTCAGAAAAGCACAGCTTGCAACTTCTCACTTCTGGATGAGAAGATACTCAAGCTCCAGAGTTGCTTGTTTGTGTACTCAGTGTTCTTTAGACTTCTGGGCTAGCAGCCATTTAGATACCCAACCAGCTAAGCCATTTGCTTGGCCACAGTGTTTCAGACTGCTGCCTTGGATCTGTCCCAGTGCAGATCAGCCCCTTTTCCCACCAGAGCCTTTACCTTCCCTGTCTGTGGTGCCAGTTGATCTCAGTGGATTCATGTGCCTGCTGCACAGGCTGCCTTGGTAAGTGCTGCTTTGCCTTGGGGAGACTTTTTCTGACTTGTATCCATCTGCTTAAAGGAGGAAATGGCAGCAAAATGATTCCATGGCCTCTCTGCCATGGCTTGTGACAGGGCTGTATCAGCTTACTGTGACTCCAGTGCCTCTCAGCACACCCCTGTCAGGACTCAGCCCAGGACTGGGCTCTGTTTGCTGTTCCAGCTGAACATCCTCATCTGCTCTGGCTGTGCTTCTGGAGCTTCTTACTCAGTTGAGCAGATCACTGGGAAGTTTGACACTGAGATCCTTTTTGCTGTTGTGTGTTCTTCACCAAGCACCAAGAGCCAGGATTTCCTTTGGCAGGAAGTTCTCTGCTGTGTAACAGCAGCACTGTGACACCTTTTCAGCTGTCAGATGATGCTGTTACTGTAGGACAGGGTTGTGAAGATGTTGCCTTGCCAGCACCTGGACCTTGCTACAGAGGGGCACTTGGCACTTGTTCCTTCTGTTTTATTTGGTGCTGGAGTTAATTGTTTATTCAGATAGAGTGCATATCCTAATCAGAGGGCAGCCTGATTTACACAGAGCATTTAAGATAATCCTGTAGTACTATGAACCTCCTGAACCAAGGAGAAAGCTGGGACAGGTAGCTTTGTGGCCAGGAGTGAGTTTAAGCTACTTGACTTTATTCCTGCACAATATCTGTTACCTGACTTTAGGAAGGATTCCATGGTTTGGGTAGTGAAAGCCCAGACAAATTCTAGTGTTAGAGGATGCTAAAAGCCTTGGTTGTTTCGTGGCTTCTCACTTGTTAGCTGCTTTTATTGTACTCCTCATCTTAAGAAATGCTTCTCTCCACTACAGATGGATGTCCATATCAAACTGTCTTTTTGAGGTAGCTTCTGTCTGTGCTAAAATGATCTTTCCCATCAGCTGACCCTACTTCCAGAGGGGTTTCCCCTACTGCATTACATGAGTAGCTCACTGGGCTGGCCAGCTATTGGGATCCTTTCCTCTGCAGAGGACAATCAGGTACTTGGAAGAGACATTGTCTTATCCAGCCTTGTCTTTGGTTCCTTGCCACTACCTTGCAGAGCTCTTAACTGTGACACTATTCCATCCTCTCCCATCTCAGTGCTCACTGGCATCTTGTCACACTGAAACCTGGGTTCTGGATACAACCACATTCATTCCCCTTCATCCTTTTGTCCTTTCAAGAGACATTTCTTGCAGGACTTGTTCAACAAGAAGCTGTTGTGCTGAGGTGGAATCAGGCCTCACAGTACTCCTTTGTCAAAGGAAGGGTGTGCAGTGCCTGTGCTTGTGCAGACACATTGCATGCTCAGGTTTGACCCTGGAAAACGCTCTGCTGGTAGTTCAGAAAAGACTGCTCTGTATGTTGGTGATTGTTACTAAATGTCTATTCCATATTGCAAACTGGTTGGCTCACTTTGCAGTTCAGAGTAGGTTGGGATTGTTCTCCCAGCCAAGAAACACTGCAGGCTTTATTAGAGAGTGTTCTTGAATAATGTCCCTCTGATTACAGGGCTGCTCTGTGAACTTCTGTGGTAGTTTGAGCCTGGCTGGATGCCAGGTGCCCACCACACCGCTTTACCCCCCACCTCCCGAGAAGCAAGCCAGGGAAGGGGAGAAAATAAGATGGGAATCTCGTGGGTTGAGATAAAAGCAGTTTAATAAATAAGCAGCAAAGCCGCGCGCGCGGGAAGCAAAGCAGAAGCAGATAAGCTGTTACTCTCTACTTCCCATCAGCAGCGATGTCCGGCCACCTCCCGAGAAGCAGGGCTTCAGTACGCGTAGCGGTTGCTTTGGGAAGGCCAGAAATGAATCTCGCCTCCCCTTCCTGCTCCTTTCCCCCAGTTTATATTCCTGAGCTGACGTCATATGGTATGGAATATCTCCTTGGTCAGCCTGGGTCAGCTGTCCTGGCCATAGTCCCTCCCAAGATCATGCCCACTCACAGCTATTGGTGAAGGTGGGGGAAGGAATGCTGGAGGGACAGCCCCGATGTTGTGCAAGCGGTAGTCATAATATTGATATCAACAGTAAGCACAGCACTGCAGGAGCTGCTGTGGAAAATTACTACCGTCCCAGACCCACTACAGTCTCCACCCCTTATTCCATACCATTTATGTCATGCTCAGACAAACCATCTTAACAATCCATATACATTCTTATATACTCTCATTAACCAGTACCCCCACTCTTCAACAGACAAACATCATTCTTGTATTCCCTCTTGCATCTTGCATCAAACAAACAAACAACATTCTTATATCTTTCATCCTCTGTAGATGTTCACTGGAGCAGGTCATAACTTCTGTCTCATCCATCAAGATGAATATCCAGGCCAGGGGAAACAGTATGTTCAGTGTTGGGCACCAGCACCGGCTTGGTTTGTCCACTTGTTCGGTTTTTCTTTCAAAGTTCATCTACAACAGATAACTCACATAACAGGTTATTTTTCCCCCAAGGTTAAGTCTCCTTGAGGTACACATCGAGTTTCCCCATCCTTTCTCATCACCCACCAAGTACAGCCAGGCCCTTGAGCAAAGACAATCCCACGAATGGGTTTGCCTTTTCCCATGGGAGGTGCAACCCATACTGCCTTCCCCAGCCATTTCCCTGGGTGCACTACGGGGACCTTATCTCCTCCCACAGTATGTAGTGGTTTTGTTTGGGCAGGACCAGGACGGTTAGTTGAACCTCTGCTATTGACCAGCCAAGTGGCTTCTGCTAAATTTTTATCCCACTGCTTCCATGCCCCATTGCCCAGTGCTCTCAACATGGTCTTTAGTAACCCATTATATCTCTCAATCTTTCCAGAGGCTTGTGGGTGATAGGGGATGTGGTATATCCACTCAATGCCATGTTTCTTTGCCCAGGAGTTTATGAGATTATTTCGAAAATGAGTTCCATTATCTGATTCAATTCTTTCTGGAGTGCCGTGTCGCCACAAAACTTGCCTTTCAAGACCCAAGACAGTATTTCGGGCAGTGGCGTGGTTGACAGAGTATGTTTCCAACCAACCAGTAGTTGCTTCCACCATGGTGAGTATATACCGCTTGCCTTGATGTGTTCGTGGTAGTGGTCCAACATAGTCAATTTGCCAGGCCTCACCATACTGAAAACCCAGCCATCGGCCTCTGTTCCAGGGAGACTTGATTCGTGTGGCTCGCTTGATTGCGGCACACGTTTCACATTCATGGGTGACCTGTGTGATGGCTTCCATGGTCAAGTCCACCCCTCGATCACGAGCCCATCTATATGTTGCATCTCTTCCCAGATGTCCTGATGTTTCATGGGCCCATCGAGCTATAAATAGCTCACCTTTACGCTCCCAGTCTAGATCTACCTGAGCTAGTTCAATTTTAGCAGCTTTATCTACCTGTTGGTTATTCCATTGTTCTTCATTGGCACGGCTTTTTGGCACATGAGCATCTACATGACGTACTTTCAGAGTCATATTTTCCACCCGAGCAGCAATGTCTTGCCATAATGCAGCAGCCCAGATGGGTTTACCCTTGCGCTGCCAGTTGGTCTTCTTCCATTGCTGTAGCCATCCCCATAGAGCATTAGCCACCATCCAGGAGTCAGTGTAAAGATAGAGTACTGGCCACTTCTCTCGTTCTGCAATCTTTAGAGCTAGTTGGATAGCCTTCACTTCAGCAAACTGACTTGACTCACCTTCTCCTTCAGTGGCCTCAACAACTCGTCGTGTGGGACTCCACACAGCAGCTTTCCACTTACGATGATTTCCTACCACGCGGCAGGATCCATCAGTAAACAAAGCATAATGCCTCTCATCTTCTGACAATTCATTATATGGTGGTGCCTCTTGGGCGCGAGCTACTTCCTCAGGCAATGCTCCAAAATCTCTGCCTTCTGGCCAGTCCATGATTTCTTCCAGGATTCCTGGGCGATTAGATTTCCCCAGCCGAGATCGTTGTGTAATCAACGCCATCCACTTACTCCATGTAGCGCTGGTTGCATGATGTATAGAAGGGGTTTTCCCTTTGAACATCCAGTGTAACACAGGCAGACGTGGTGCCAAGAGGAGATGAGCTTCTGTGCCAATGACTTCTGAAGCAGCTCGAAGTCCCTCATATGCTGCTAGTATTTCTTTTTCAGTTGGGGTGTAGTGGGCTTCCGATCCTCGATATCCTCGGCTCCAAAACCCTAATGGTCGACCTCGGGTTTCTCCAGATGTTTTCTGCCAGAGGCTCCAGGTGAGACCATGCTCTCCAGCGGCAGTGTAGAGGATATTCTGCACATCTGGTCCTGTACGGATGGGCCCAAGGGCGACTGCACGAGCTATTTCCTGTTTAATTTGTTGAAAAGCTTGTTGTTGCTCAAGGCCCCCAGTATAGTGCCTGAACCTGATGGGCCTCATTAGGGTAGGTAAGACACCCTTCTATCAGGTAGCGTGTCAGTAAAGCAGGGTTTTTTATCTGTTCAGATGTAAAATCCCAGATTACAGGAGGTGATAACCGTCCTAGGAATTTGCCTAAATTCATCCACATACCCTGCCACCCAGGGACTGACCGCTTCAGGGGGCATTTTAACATGTTTCCATCGCAAATTTGTACTCTCTGATACCCAGATGACTCCAGATTCCACAAGATATATAATATACCAACCATGTTAATTAGTAATATTAAAACTCTCGTATAAGGGTGACTAAGGACGTGGGAAGTCTGTGTAACAGAATTGTCTAGATCAGTCCGAGCTGAGGAGAAAGAGGTGCTTTGCCCCATGGCCTCCACAAGATAGCTCCCACAGCACACTAAATTCATCAGTAACAGAATGAGACTTGCTATTATTATTTGGGCCATCATGTTCCCAGGCCCTTTCATCCTCTTCAAAAAATTATATAGCCAGCTTAGCAAAGCTATTAAGGTTAAAGCACAGCCGAGAGTCAATGTTAGGAGCATCATGTTCCCAAACATTAGAAAGTGTAAGATAAGCTGCATAACAGCAAGGCTCCGTGACCAGCACAGGAACTTTGCTCTCATTGGTTTACTGTAATTGCAATGCAGTTAATGTAAATCTGCTATTATCTCGCCCCACGTTGGGCGCCAAAAGGGCTGTGGTAGTTTGAGCCTGGCTGGATGCCAGGTGCCCACCACACCGCTTTACCCCCCACCTCCCGAGAAGCAAGCCAGGGAAGGGGAGAAAATAAGATGGGAGTCTCGTGGGTTGAGATAAAAGCAGTTTAATAAAGAAGCAGCAAAGCCGCGCGCGCGGGAAGCAAAGCAGAAGCAGATAAAGCTGTTACTCTCTACTTCCCATCAGCAGCGATGTCCGGCCACCTCCCGAGAAGCAGGGCTTCAGTACGCGTAGCGGTTGCTTTGGGAAGGCCAGAAATGAATCTCACCTCCCCTTCCTGCTCCTTTCCCCCAGTTTATATTCCTGAGCTGACGTCATATGGTATGGAATATCTCCTTGGTCAGCCTGGGTCAGCTGTCCTGGCCATAGTCCCTCCCAAGATCATGCCCACTCACAGCTATTGGTGAAGGTGGGGGAAGGAATGCTGGAGGGACAGCCCCGATGTTGTGCAAGCGGTAGTCATAATATTGATATCAACAGTAAGCACAGCACTGCAGGAGCTGCTGTGGAAAATTACTACCGTCCCAGACCCACTACAACTTCCTTTGCTTCTCCAGATCCTTATCCTTGCACAGTTTCTATGTTATCTATTATGTAAGGAGGTAGCTTCCTGCTATTCTTCCTAGAGCCTTAAGCTTGTAGAGCCAAGACCATACTTTACATCCTTGTCAGTAGGACTCAGATCTTCTGTTCTTGTACCTGGGACTTGTAGGAAGCCTTTCAGACTCCATCCACCAGAGTGAAATGCAGAACTTGTCAAAGTGCACTTTTGGGTCTGCCTCAACCTGTTAATGTAGCAGGGAAACAAAGTGAAGGTGTGAAAAGTACAGCCTGAGTTGAGGTGACCACATGCTGCTGTCCAGTGCTCTGCCTGGGCTCTGGGTATCAGCCATATATATCAACTGCCACTTGTACAGCATCTGGCATTAATGCAGTCTTTGATAAGACAGTGCCAATACTGCACTTGTCTGACAGGACTGGGATCCCCATGATAATATTCACTGCTTGGAGTGTGGTTGGAATGTGAAGGTGGTCTCCAGTGGAAAGAGAAGAGTTACTCCCCCATGTTTACTGTTTCTCCAAGTGTGTGCTTTGCACACTTAACTCCAGACTCACTTGCATCTGCTACATCAGCATGGAAAGCTTTTCTTTCTTTTCAGTAGGTGTGGTTTTGGTCTCTACCTCCTCCTCCTTTCTCCCTGTTCCCTGAATGTTGCTGTTTTGGATGTGTGTTCTCAAAGAAAACAGGGGAAATATGGATTTCAAGTCCTGGACAGTGGGTCTTGGTCAGTGACCTTTCCTTTGTATCCACAGCCACTTGAACAAAGAAGAAAAGTTGGAGCTGTCCATTAAATGATGCTTCACCATGTGAACTTTCAGCTTGTAGGTGAACTGAAGCTCTCAGTGCTACCAAAATAGTCTAACACTTGATAATGTTGGATTTGCTCAATCTTTGTTTGGTCACTTAAATAACACACTGGCTGTACATTCCCTTATTTTGCTTTCTTCTCCTTGCAGAGCCTTCCTTTCCAAAAAATCCAACACAGCATCACAGCACAAGATCACCAACCTACACCTGACAGCTGTATACTCAGTATGGTAGTGGGACAGCTTAAGGTAAACTCTTTCCATTACAGGTTAACAGATGCTTGTGTCTTAAAGAGTTTTTGCAGGATTCTAAATCATCTGATGCTCTCTGGGTGGGGAAGGAATCCTGGTGAGTTTGCACTGGGGTGTCATCCTGCTGCAGTTCAAGACTATCAGGAAAATGCTCATCCCTTCAGATAACCAGCACTAAAACACCTGTAATTTAACAGTTGTATGTTCCTGCCAAACAAAGTACCATGGTTTTCCCAGTGCATACAAATACCAGCAGGGCTCTAGAAGCATCAGTACTTCCTTTCCTCAGTTGCACTTAAAAGCATCACCACAGCATCCTTGTGCAAAGTAAGCACTTGTAGTTTAATGTGCTCTTTGATGTAACATATACCTTGAGCTGTGCTTTAGGCAGACTTTTGTGTTAGCTGCCAACTCTTTGGTAAGATCTTGTTTTTCCTTTGCTGTCACAGGGCACAAGACACAGTCCTGGTGTTAATGCAGTCCAGTACTTCTGTAGTCCAAACTGGTTCCATGGCAGTGTTGCCTCTGAGCTCAAACACTGTTGAAACAGCCCCTTGTGAAGGAACCAGCTTATTTTGCACATGATTATGTTGCAACTCAAGTTTTGCTACTGCACTGTGTAAACTCACACAGTCTCCTGTTCTTTTGGTGGGAATGTTGTGTCAAAATATACCAGGACTTGTAAATTAATGAGACTACTTACTAATGAAAGGAGCTGTCCTGGAATCTGCAGAACATATCCTGCATGGGAGGTCAGCTGGAGGCAGAATGTGCTCACCATGGACAGTGTTGATTTCCCAGGTGGGAAATGGCATAGCAGTTAAATGATGAGGGTTACTTTAGTCAGGATTTGGCCCAGCCATGCTGCCAAGGCAAGAACCTAAAGCCATCCAGTCTTTAGAGTTGCTTGAACCCAATTGCTTTTAAAACAGCTGTTTAGATTTCCTTTTAACTCTGAATGCACCTGTGGTTGATCAAATCCTTCAGACTCTTCCCCTGACTGTACTGTGAGCTATAAGCAAATGTAGGACTCAGTTTGTATCTTGCTTAGCTGATTCTCCTCAATTGTTTTGGTTGAGCAGCTGAGCAAAGCAGTTCCCAGCATGTTGCATCTGAGCCTAGCATAGATAGCTTTGGCTCATTAATTAAAGTTGTTCCTGCTTCCTAGCTGCAAGTTGGATTCCAGCTCTGGTGTTGCTCAGTCCTGCCTGCACACACTCTGTTGAGGAAAGACACGTGGAAAGCACTGAATGATGGGGCTGGTGTGATGTCAGACACACTGATCTCACCTGTCTTATTCTTGGGTGTGCACAAAACTCCATGATGGGACTTTCTGCCTCAGTGTCTTGAGCCAGTCACATCTGCACCTGGTTTTGCATTGTCCCACTTTAAGCTTATTGCAATATCATTCAGCAGATCACAGCTCCCAACAGTGATTGTGATGAATCCTGTGGCAACATAACAAGCTCTGAAACCTTCTGTAAGGCTTTTGGCTATCCCCACCCTTCAGTATGGTCATTAGGGTTGGAGATGCAGTCTGGGAGCTTTCCATAAATACCATGGCTTGGAGTAGTGTTTCTTCCTGTGCTGTTTTTATCCTCTGAATAGTTCAGGGGTCACGTGGTAGTGTGTGTAGGTACTTGGAAAGAACACACTGCATTAAGTATGCCACTTGTCACCATCAAATTCAGCTTCTTTGTGAGGTTTTAGTAGGAAAGGCAACATTTTCCCACACCTCATGTCTATTTGTCTCCAATCTGAGCTTTAAAAATCACATTTTAATGCCTGGGAATGCTGTTCCTCACTGAGGAAGTGCCCAGAAAGTCAAAGTTGGCTTAGAACTTCTTGCTTCTGCCCTGTGTGATGCGTGCACAGGTGGACAAATGAAATAATTAGTAACAGTCTGTAGCATAACATAGAATCATAGAATTGTTTGGGTTGGAGAAGGCTGTTAGATTGAGTCCCAGCCCTGCCCTCACCCTGCCCAGCCCAGCACTGACCCACAGCCCTCAGCACCTCAGCTCCACGGCTTTGGGCTCCCTCTAGGGCTGGGCACTCCCCCAGCTCCCTGGGCAGCCTGGCACAGGGCTCACACCCCTCTCAGGGAAACAGTTCTGCCTCAGCTCCAGCCTCAGACTCGCCTGGGGCAACCTGAGCCCCTTTCCTCTTGGCCTGTCACTTCTTGGGAGCAAACATTACCCCCAGCTCCCTGCAGCCTCCTGTCAGGGAGTGTCAGAGAGGGCTCCTGGCTCCCCTCAGCCTCCTCTTCTCCAGGCTCAACACCCCCATTCCCTCAGCCCCTCCCAGCCCCTTGTGCTCCAGCCCCTTCCCCAGCTCTGTGCCCGGCTCTGGCCACGCTGCAGCCCCTCAGTGTCCCTGTGGCAGTGAGTGAGGGGCCCAGCACTGACACAGCCCTGGAGCTGCAGCCTCCCCAGGGCCCAGCACAGGGGACAATCCCTGCCCTGCTCCTGCTGCCCCCCCAGTGCTGATCCCAGCCAGGCTGCCCTTGGCCTCTTGCCCCCCTGGGCATGCTGCTGTCTCCTGTTCAGCCCCTGGCACCAACCCCCCCCCTGCAGCAGTTTCCAGCCCCTCTGCCCCAGCCTGGAGCTGCCTGAGCTTGGTGAGGCCCAAGGGCAGGACTCAGCCCTGGGCCTTGTTCAACCTCATCCCATTGCCCTCAGCCCATGGCTCCAGCCTGGCCAGGGCCCTCTGCAGCTCCTTCCTGCCCTCAGGCACAGCCACACTCCTGCTGACTTTCATGAGGGTACCCTCATCCACAACAGTCCCCAGCACTGAGCCCTGGGGAACACGTTGGTGATGGCCAACAACTGAGTTCAACTCCATTCCCCACCCCTCTCAGGGCCCAGCCATCAGCCAGTTTTCCAACCAACCAAGAGTGTGTCTGTCCAAGCCATAAGCAGCCAGTTTCTCCAGGAGGAACTATTTCTGTCACTACATGGACCTGGCTGACATATGTAGGAAACACCTTTTCTTGTGCTAACACTAGCTGGGTGTGCTGGCAGCCATCTGAACCCTTCTCAGTGCTGTTCTCCAAACAATACAGCAACAGAACAACTGGGTTGGGAGTGCCTTATAACAAGTGGCTCATCTGTAGCTCCAGCTGAACAGGATGCACTTGAACATGCAAATGTGGTGCAGCACACCTAGTTTTGTTTAAAAGTCACCTTCTTAATGGTGTGGCTGTTGTGTGCCCAGCTCACATCTGTTGGGCTCAGGGATCACTGCAGAGGAATGTGCACTGCTCCAGTCTGCAGCCCAGCATGCCAGTGGGAACTGGACATGAAAATAAGCAACATGGCTTGGAGAGCAATAATCATCTGTAGTGAGGGGCTGGGTCTCAGCAGCTTCTTAGAGAAGATGTTGGAGAGTCATAGAGCATCTGAGGTGGATGGGTGTCACTAGTGAGGATCTAGCTCTCTGGTTGAAGCACTGATCCCTTTCACTGAAAAGCATGTTTACAGGTAAATGTATGAAAGATCCTCTTTAATGGGTGTTGGGGTAGGTAGTAGTGGGTTTCTGTATCCTTTTGTAGAGGTATGATAAATGTACCTCCATTTACTCTAGTTCTGCTCTCATTTCTTGTTGCTCTTCATTGTCTGGAGGCAGCCTTGCTTGCTTCAACTAGGCAGAGTAAGCATCAGTTTAGGCTTTCAGGGAGTGAGTTTCAGTTGACAGGACACAACTTTGCCAAAGTTCATCCAGAGTATCACCCAGTGTGCCTCACCTCATGCTGTGTTTCTCCTGTCACACTCAGGCAGGTGATGACCAGGTTCTAAGCTTCCATCAAACCTTTTTGTTCAAGCTTTTAAGGTGCCTGGGTGTGCATCAACAGATTCTTCAGGCTATCCTTTCACAACACCTAACCCTCTTGTCTCCCCTCTCTTCCCTGATGTCCTGGTTGAGTAAGGAGTGCTCTCTTCTCCCCCTTGTGTCCCTGAAGCTGGGCTGGGAAGCTTGTGCCTCCTCAGAGCAGCCTGGAAGATCTTTTGTAGTGATTGTTGCACAACTAATTGTCAATAACTAATTGTTATGGGGTGTTTCCTAGTCTTAAGAGGGGGGAAAAAGCATTTGCAATTAAAATCACTGGATGTTTTTGTAATGCAACACTGGGAGCCTGTTAAATGGGGCTTGACATCTGAAAGAACCTGGTATCTTAAGTCATTAGCATTTCCTTTGAGGTAATGGGAGCTGCCTGGCTGCAGCTCAGCAGGAGTCTGTGGGGTGCTGGTGAAAGAGCAAAAACTGCCCCTGACTAGACAAGAGAAGTTGTCTTGAAGTTTTGCAGCTAAACTTGGGTGACAAAGTACTGTTCTATCTAACACTCTGACATCTCTGGAGGTGTTTGAGACAGCTGGGTGTTGCACTGAGGGAAATGGGCTAGGGGCTGATAGGGCTGGGACAAAGGCTGCACCCCATGAGCTTAAAGGTCTCTTCCAGCCCAAATGATTCTGTCATTCTATGACCTGTGGTTCTGGGAGCTCGGAACTTTCTACCATTTCGAGCCTCTAGGTGAGAAGAGGATGTTAAAAGACTGGAAGAGATCAAATAAACCTGCCAAGTTTGCCAGTGTTTGAGGACTTGCTGAGCTGGGAGAGGAGGTGGGTGAGGGCAATCTGCCTGAAATGTGAGTAGAAAGCAGTTGAGTGCTTCCAACAACTGGAAAGCAAACTCTTCTTGGTGCAAGGAGGGACACTGGCTGCAAACTGTAACCTGGGAGGTTCAGATTGGACAAAAGGCAAAGTTTGGGTTTCTGGGTTAGGGGTTTATTATTTTACCCCCACCAGAAGGTTGAAACCCTGGGAAATGTCACCTGGATGCACTGTGAAACCTCAGTGAGAGACCTCAGAGCTGTGGCTGGTGCAGTGCTGCTGGTCCTGCCACGAGTGTGAGGCAGGACTGCAAAGCAGAGGATCCTTCCAATCTGAGTCTGGCACTTTGGACATTTGTATCTTAATTGAAGGCTCCACACAAACCCAAGACAATGCCACAGAAGGATTTGATCAGTAAGTGCCTGTGTTTAAAGCCTGGGCTCACACCTGGAGTGCAGGTTTGGAGTTGCTCATGGCTGAATCTGGAGTGGAAAGGAAGAGTAAAGATTTTACAGTGAGGTCCAAAATAAAATGGGCTGTGATTAATCTATAGCTTGTAGAGCATCACACTTCACTCAGCTGTGGGGCTTCCCTGTATCTTAAGAGGATAGATGCAGATTTTAGGGACAGACAATACACTTTTGCTTTCACCTTCAAACACAGTTGAGGGTTTTCTTTGTTGCTCAAGTATACTGCTGCCCCATGCTGTGAAGACATAGCATGAAAGGGACAAAGCAAGCAATAATGTGTGGCTTCCTTGGGGGGATTGGCCATCTGTGCAACAGCAAGTGTTTGAGGGAGGATTGTGTACTCATGTCAGTAATGATGTGCACAAATGTGGTGTGCAGGCTGCTAAAGCAACTTGCAGTGGGTGCCTCGGTGGCCTAAGAAGAGGAGAGCACAGGGCAGCTGAGAGTAAACCAAATGCTCATGAATCACTGTGATCAGGAGTGATTCAAGAGGAAATGATTCTGCCTGATTTAACTCAGTCACAAGGGACAGCATTCATATGGGATGTTGTATGTCAGACTTTAATGTACAGTGCTCTGATGCTGCTCAGACTCTCTAAAGACTCTCTTCTCTCTTAAAGACTCTCTTCAGTCCAGGAACCTACCAACCATCAGGCAGCAGTAGGACTGTACTAGGATGCAAGTTGTTGTATTTGGTACCTAGGACAAGCTAGAAAAGGCATCAGTCCATGGTTTCAGTGCCCAGGCCATCTCTTCAGGATGGATACACAAGCATCTTTTCTGGGTCTGTCTGCTAATAACACCATTTCCCCTGAAGTCCCTGGCACAACTGCTGTGCTGTGAGCTCATGAAGTGAGTGGAGGGCTGGTCTAATGCAGCATAATCCTTTGTGTTCACATGGGCTGATTGTTATGGAGCCTCTGCCTCCTGGGAGGAAAAGCTGCCCTGTTGAACAGTGACCTTATAGGCACTTGTCCTGCTTGAGGATGTTTCTTCCATTCATTCATCTACTGAACACTTGGACTCGTTTACGTTTCTGGCCTTGTTGCCACCTTAGTTCCTGGCTGCAGGAGTTTCCTCATTCACCTTGTCCTTCCTGCTTTTGTAGGGATTTGCTGCCTTGTTTGTTCTTCCCACCCTGGTCACACACCCACACTCAGTTTGTTCTCTTCAACTGGAAGCTGCCCTGCAGCTGGCTCATCCCTCTTGCCCTTCTCTGCCCTTTCCCTGTTCTACCATTCACATTTGCCTCATTGGAGAAGTGCATGCAGCATTTGCTAGGTGGCTGCTCTCTGCACATACACAGTTGCTTTACTTAACAGCTTTTGGTTCTCTGCTTCTTTCAGAACAACTGCTGACACTGTTCTTGCCTTGGGAGCTGTTGAGCCCTCAGCTGCCTTCAAAAACAGAACTCCATTGTGATTTCTATATCACTTTCCTTAGAGACTACAGCTAATGTGGGGCCCTTTTAGGTTTTCCCCTGGGGATTAGCATACACTTACTGACACTGCACTTCATCCACACCATTTTACTTCCCAGGCAGCTGACACACTGAAATCCTCACAGTGGCTGAAGGTTTAAATGCTGCTTTTCCATAGCCTTGGTCCTACGAGGCCTCTGCCTCTGTTTGTGGTGTAACTGCTGTCCTCAGCCAGTTGCTCCTCAAAGATGACTCGTTCCACAGTCAGCTGAATATTGCTTTTTTAAGTAGAGGGGAGGGGGTTGTGTTTATTCTGTAGCCTGCTTTACCTTTCAACCCTTCCCTTTGCTGACCTTGGTGGACAGCAGCACAGTGTTGCAAACCAACGTTCAACCCTTTGCCTGTTGCATCTGCTGCTGCTTTTCAGTGCTTTCCCCCCTCCTCTTCTGAAGTGGAATAGTCATGTACTGAAAGGATAGAGCCTCAAATCCTCACACTCTGGGCAGCATTGGGAGGTTGTTTTGCAGCTAGATCCTGTGTGCTGTTCAGATTAAATCCTCTTGTGTGATTTCCAGCTGGTTTGGGAATCCTTTCTGGTATTCTGAGGCTTTAGTTCCAGTGTGATGTCTCTGAGGAGACTGATAAATGTTGGATGGGAGAACTAGTCTCCCTCTAATACTATTTTTCTACTTCTGTAGTAATGTAGTGTATGTAGTGCAGGCATTGTGAGCTGCCTGGATGGAATATCCAAGGCAGAAGTCGAGGCTGTGCTGCACAGATCCCCTGTGCTTGGAACGTGTCCCCACTGTCACAGATACTGCACTCTGTGCCCTTCCTGAGCAGTGGAAGTGGGAAGTCCTGCCTTGCTGGCCAGCTGTACCTGCTCTGGAAAAGCTTTCCAAAGCCTGGATCATCCTTTAGAGCATTCAGGCAATATTGTTGATACCAAACTGAGTTCAAAGTTGGCTGAAAGCTCATTTTGAATCACTTGTGGTTTTTCTCCTTGGTTCCTGGGCAAGGCCCAAAGAAACTTTGTGATTCAAGAGTGAGGCAGGCATGCTCCCATCAGTGTTGTGAGGCTGCAAGTCCTCCAGAAAACCCCCATTTCAGATGCTCCTGCAGGGTTTCTGTGTCTTTAGGCCCCAGGTGTCTGTCTGCAAAGCACCTCCAACAGAACCCCCAGTGTGTGTGTGGGGGGGGTGTGTGTGTGTGTGTCTCTCGAGGCATAACACATCTGACATCCCTGATGCCATCAACCTTCAAGTTGTCTGCTCATAAACTTTGGGCACACATTTCACAAAGGAGAAGGTTTTGAACTCTTTCCCTCTGTCCCTACAGGCTGATGAAGATCCCATCATGGGGTTCCACCAGATATTTCTATTAAAGAACATCAACGACGCCTGGGTTTGCACCAACGACATGTTCAGGCTAGCACTGCACAACTTTGGCTGAGCTGCCCAGCCCCAGGCACCTGTGCTTTATTTTTTGTTTGTTTGGGTTGATTTTTTTTGTTGTTGTTGGGTTTTTTTCCCCTTCCCCCTCCTCTCCTCTTACTGGTATTATTCACACTCACAGAACATTCCAAATATCATACACAAAGCTGCAGCACTGTGGAGCGTGAGCAAGAGACACCCGTGGCCTGCCCTCCTGCTGAGTTTACATTGTCACTAGATGAGTTCCTTGTGCATGATGTTTGGAAGGTTAGACTTTAGCTGCCTTTTGACAAGAGAAATTTGTGTTGTACCAGCATGCCTGGGAAAGAATTCCTGATGCAAAAGGTTGTTGTTGTATGTACTGCTGAGATGCTCTATAACCCAAAGAAGTGGAAGAACAGCAGCCTGTACAGCCCAGACATTGATTTGTTCAAGATGTCTCAATGCTACATTACACAATAAAACCATGAGATTTTCTTAACAGTTTAAATTGTTTTACTGAGTTGGATGTGGAGGATGGGACACCCTTTGCTTGGGCTCTGCCTCCTGGGGCAATGCAAACCCACACCTCACACCAAGGAGCTCTTGGGCATGTTTGCCAGTGAAGGCAGTTCTGTGCTGGGGCCACACAACTGGTTTTGCCCCCCTTTCCCTCTCAGCAGGTTCCACAACAGAGGCTTCTTGCTCTGATTTTAACATTGAGGGGTTGGTTTGCAGCTCTTGTGTTTTAGCTCAAATAAGGTTAACAACAGTTTTGGGAGCCTGTAATTAATCTTCATGGAATCACAGAAGCATTTGCTTTGGAAAAGACCTTTCAGCTGCTGGAGTCCAAGCCCTGCCCTCACCCTGCCAAGCCCACCACTAACCCATGGCCTTCAGCTCCACAGAAGCACTTGCTTTGGAAAAGACCTTTCAGCTGCTGGAGTCCAAGCCCTGCACTCACCCTGCCAAGCCCACCACTAACCCCTGGCCTTCAGCTCCATGGCTCCACAGCTTTGGGATCCCTCCAGGGCAGGGGCTGGGGACTCCACCACTGCTCTGGGCAGCCTGCCCCAATGCTTGACAACCCATTCAGTGAGGAAATTGTTCCTAATATCCAACTTCAACCTCCTCTGGTGCAACTTGAGCCATTTTCCTGTTGCTTCATGACATCCATTGTGCTCGCCCCCAGAGCTGAACAGCACAGCTGTGTTTCCTTCCTGGGCAGACACAGGGGATGTCCCACCAGTGCTGCCCTCCTGGAGTTTGTATCTCCCTCCAGCCCCCTGGTCAGGTCCCTGCTCTGTCTCATGTGCCTTGGTTGTAATCTGAGCAGTGCTGTGATTGCTGCCACGTGTCCCCTCCTTGGGGTGGGATCCCCCAGGGAAGGGATCGATTCCAGTGGCATTCAGGCTGGCAGAGGAGCAGAATCACACTGGCTTTACCTTCAGCCTTGCTAAGCTGTTGGGTCCCTGTTTTCAAGGGCTTAGCCTGCATCACTGAGCTATGAAGTATAATGCCCTTGGCATTTCCCTTTGGAGACTGCTTTGCCCTGGGAGTGGGAACAGAGCTTTCCTGGCAGCAGAGGTGAGGGCACTCCAGCCCAGCACTGCAGCCTTCTCCCACACTGCTGGTGTCACACAGGAGGGCTCTGCTGTGCCTGCTGCTCTGCTGGCAAAGGGCCCCTTGAAACCCATCCCTTGGAGAGGCTGGCTCTTGCAGGAGGAGAGGGCATTGTGTGTGGCCACTGCTGGGCAAGGCTCCTTGGGCTGTAGCTCCAGATCTCAACGAAGCCTGGCAGGGAAAGGGGGTGTAAGCACAGGCCTGGCTTCTGAGCTCTGTCCTGTGGGTGGTGTCAGGGCAGTCCTTTGTCTAACAGGCTGGATAAGCCACGAGACACCCTGCTTCCAAGTGAGCTTCCAGGAACAATCCATGGGGCAGCCCTTAGCCTAAAAACGCTGTGAACTGACACTCCTTGAGGCCACTCAAAGTTCAGGGCAGTTCCCCGCTGACATTGCTCACGTAGGTCCTCCTGGTGCCCTTTTCCCAGCCTGTCTCCACCAGCCCTTCACTCCTGGCCCTTTCCCTGCAGGAGGCAGCCACCAGTGTCTCCCCATCAGCGCGGCTGCCGCGTTGTGACGCCCGCAGATCGCTTTTGAGGCCCGGGGGACGCCGACAGCACGGCACAGCAACAGCGTGTGCTGCCTCCTGCCTCCTGTACCCGCAGGCAGCGGCGGCGGCCAAGCGGGGGGAGGGAGGGCGGAGGGGCGAGCTTTGCCCCCGAAGGATCCCGTCCCAGCCCTTCCCGACGCAGCCTTCGACCACCGCGCCGCGGCCTCGGACCTCGCGGGGTCCCTCCCCGCCATGCCCCGAGGGGCCCGGCCCCGGGGAAGGCTCCGGAGCGCCGCGGCTCCCGCTCGGCGCCCGGGCTGGGCCCGGCGGGGCGGCTCCGGGGCGGCTCCGAGGCGCAGCGAGGAGCCCTCGGCCGCCGCGCCCGGCCCCGCCGCGCCCGGCCCCGCCGCGCCCGGCCCCGCCCCGCCCGGCCCCGCCGCCCCCGGCCCCGCCGCCCCCGGCCCAGCCCCGCCCGGCCCCGCCGCAGCGCCCGGAACCCTGGTTCCCGGCGGCGGTTTCCGGCCGGCGCAGCGGCGGCCGGGCCGGAGGCGGAAGCGCGGGCGGCGGGCCGGGCCGGGGCAGCGCGGCGGCGGCGGCGGGAAGCGCTCAGGGCCCCATGGCCTCCTCCTCCAGCATCGACATCGAGGACGCCACGCAGCACCTGCGGGACATCCTCAAGCTGGACCGGCCGGCAGGTGAGCGGCGGCGGGGCTGCGGGAGGCCGGCGGGGCGGGGCCGGCGGGCGGGCTGCGCTGTGCCGGGGCTGCGGGACCCCGCCGGGCGGCTGGGCCCGGCCCGTTGTTCCCCCGGGGCCTCGGTGCCGTGGCTCTGCGCCGGCTCCGACCCGCACGGGGCGAAGCGGGTCCCGCGCTCCCCGGGAGCAGCCGAGAGGCGGGTGGCGGCTGGGCAGGGGCGGCAGAGGAGCCGGCAAACAGCCGCGGAGGGGAGAGAGAGCGGAGCCAGAGCTCGCTGCTGCGGCGGTTCTCGGGGCGCTTTCCACCAGAGAGCTGCAGCCCCGAGCAGCCCAGCCACCCCTGACCCTGAGCAGCCCAGCCACCCCTGACCCTGAGCAGCCCAGCCACCCCTGACCCTGAGCAGCCCTGCCACCCCTGACCCTGAGCAGCCCAGCCACCCCTGACCCTGAGCAGCCCTGCCACCCCTGACCCAGAGCAGCCCAGAGCAGCCCAGCCATCCCTGACCCAGAGCAGCCCTGCCACCCCTGACCCAGAGCAGCCCTGCCACCCCTGACCCAGAGCAGCCCTGCCACCCCTGACCCAGAGCAGCCCAGCCACCCCTGAGCCAGAGCAGCCCAGCCACCCCTGAGCCAGAGCAGCCCAGCCACCCCTGACCCAGAGCAGCCCAGAGCAGCCCAGCCATCCCTGACCCAGAGCAGCCCTGGCTACCCCTGACCCAGAGCAGCCCAGAGCAGCCCTGCCACCCCTGAGCCAGAGCAGCCCAGCCACCCCTGAGCCAGAGCAGCCCAGCCACCCCTGACCCAGAGCAGCCCTGCCACCCCTGACCCTGAACAGCCCAGAGCAGCCCAGCCATCCCTGACCCAGAGCAACCCTGCCATCCCTGACCCTGAACAGCCCAGAGCAGCCCAGCCATCCCTGACCCAGAGCAACCCTGCCATCCCTGACCCTGAACAGCCCAGAGCAGCCCTGACCCTGAACAGCCCAGAGCAGCCCAGCCATCCCTGACCCAGAGCAACCCTGCCATCCCTGACCCTGAACAGCCCAGAGCAGCCCTGACCCTGAACAGCCCAGAGCAGCCCAGCCATCCCTGACCCAGAGCAACCCTGCCATCCCTGACCCTGAACAGCCCAGAGCAGCCCTGACCCTGAACAGCCCAGAGCAGCCCAGCCATCCCTGACCCAGAGCAACCCTGCCATCCCTGACCCTGAACAGCCCAGAGCAGCCCTGACCCTGAACAGCCCAGAGCAGCCCTGACCCTGAACAGCCCAGAGCAGCCCTGCCATCCCTGACCCAGAGCAGCCCTGGCTACCCCTGTCCCAGAGCAGCCCTGGCTACCCCTGTCCCAGAGCAGCCCTGCCATCCCTGACCCAGAGCAGCCCAGCCACCCCTGACCCAGAGCAGCCCAGCCACCCCTGACCCAGAGCAGCCCTGCCACCCCTGACCCAGAGCAGCCCTGCCACCCCTGAGCCAGAGCAGCCCTGCCACCCCTGAGCCAGAGCAGCCCTGCCACCCCTGAGCCAGAGCAGCCCAGCCACCCCTGAGCCAGAGCAGCCCAGCCATCCCTGAGCCAGAGCAGCCCAGCCATCCCTGACCCAGAGCAGCCCAGCCATCCCTGACCCAGAGCAGCCCAGCCATCCCTGACCCAGAGCAACCCTGCCACCCCTAACCCTGAACAGCCCAGAGCAGCCCTGCCATCCCTGACCCACAGCCTCTTCCTTCACTGGGTGTTTCTCAGGTGTCTCGTTGGGCTCAGGGTCTGTCAGGCTGATCAGTGCCATCCTCACCCCTGCCACAGACTCTGCTTTCTTTATTTGAATGTGCACTGGGATCACAGCTGGTCTCAAAGTGGGTGTAAGACTTTTCTCCTTGCTTTGAGCTGTTACATTTCTCTGCTCAGGGTCCAGTGAGCTCCCTTCTACCTGGAAAAATATCAGTGATACACAACAGCAGGCTCAGGAGTCAGCTGTACAACACATATTCCCTGTAGCCTGCCATCTCTCTCCACCCCTAGATTCACTTTTTGAATCCACCACAGTGTTTCAGCCAAACCTGATGAGGTTTGGTCTGAAGGAGGCTGAGACTGGGAATGTTTTGCAAAGTAAGGCCTTAGCTTTTGGGTAGAGGACAGAATTTGTGTCCATGTTGAGCTCCTGTTGAGGGAAAGGCAGGAATAACAGAGCTTTTAAGTGTCTTGGGAGTCAGGACAAATGTGCTGCCACATGTACTGCCTCTTGCTTGGGCCAAGGGATGCAGAATTGCTGTGAGAGCAGGGGATAGAGACACATGGAGTGATGGAGCAAACCCCCAGGAAGGCAGTTTCTCATTACTTTAAAGTAGTCTCTCTTGTTTCTGGAGCCCCTGAGTTCTCCTAGATCATGATTCTTATAAGAAAACACTGTTTTCCTTCCCTGTGCAGCATTCTGTACTTGAGAGACTGAAAGGAGAACTCAAGGCAAGGGTGGGGATCACTTGTTTCACACCTTCCTGAGCTGAAAGGATATGTCATGGTTGGAAAAGGGTTGGAGTTGTTTCTGTTCTCTCAGGGTGGTTTGGCTCCCCCCTGAAGCAGCTTCTCCTGCTTGCAGAGGAGTTATTCATGGAGTGTGCCTTATTTATTCTCCTGTTTCTTCTTCCCTGTTCATCCTCTTTAAATCCTCTCTGTCAGCTCTAGAGCACAACAGGGCAGTTTGGAGGAAAAGGAGCAAATGGACAGTAAGTCAAGCAGTAAGGGAGCACTGTAAGGTGGTTGTCAGCAGGAATCACTGCCTGGCTGATAGCAAATGGGCTTGAAAGAACTGAATGTAACAAGATGAAGACCAGGAGGATGTGTTTGTTAACTGAGAGCCTCTGAAAACCCTGTTGTGGATGTCAGAGGGAATGGGGAGTTCCTTTGAAAGAGCATAGAAGCAGCCTCATGAATTGCAGGTGTAGGGCTCATCTTGTCTGGCACAAAGTGGCTGTGCTCAAGCTCCTCTCTAGTTGGAGTTTGTTATACCCTGAGTCACAGATTTCAGTACCTGACAGAGGCTAATTTAGCTGCTTTCCAAGGTCATTGCCCCAGAGAAGGGTTTGCAGTGCCAGGGGCAGGTAGCTGTGGGCAGCACTGTGTACCTCTGGCTGCTCCCTGGGCAGGTGACAAGAAAGCTCCCTGCTCTGAGAGTTTCCATCTGCCACAACACTTCTGTAGTCCTGCTGGGTATGGTGGTTGTGGAAGTGCAATCTCTGCCCCAGCCTCTCCTGACACACTTGTCTCCCAGTTTTGGCAAGCATCATCTGTTGCTGCAGTCGCCCTTGTCCCAGTTTTGGTCTGTGCCCTCCCATGAGGTCGGGATCCTTCAGCCTGTGCTGACCTCTCTGCTGATAAGCAGGTGCCACGTGGGCTCACTGCTCCTGCTGTGTATCAGGGACAGCACCTGATTGGCACAAAGCAGGGGGCAGTTCAGCATCTCAGCTCTGATTGCCTCTGCTTTCTTACCCTTTGAGAAGGTGATTGCACTTCTTTCCCTTTGAAGGCCTAGATCTACCAGGCTAGATTAACACTTGGCTTTTGTTCATGTACCTACTGAGCCTCTTCCTTTATGCCTTCAGGATTGTGTGTGGCAGCACCTGTGCTTGTCTGGCTCCCAGTAAGACAGAGATGGACTAAACATCCTTCCTGAGCTTTGCTGTGTGGTGGTTGTGCCCATCAGCCTCTGGGGAATGTTTCCTCCTTCCCATTTCCATGGAGCCAATATCACTGCCCTGTTGTCCATAAAAGAGCAGAGGTAGAACATGAGGCATTCCTGCTGCTGCACACAGAGCAGGGGGATGTATCATCTTTCTCTCACAGCCTGAATGCTTTTGCTGTGGTCAATCTCTTCCTGCTTTCAGCCACAAAGGATGGACTGCAGCTGCAGCTGGACAAGCACCCTCTGTGTGCTGCAGAAATAAGGGGCACATCTTCAGCCTGCAGCAGCAGGCACAGCACTGATGTGTTAGGTGGTTGGAGGATTGTGTTCCTTAGGCTGTGTGAGTGCCCAGGAGGCCCCTGTTATGTCCATAGTGTAGTTGCTGATTTAACAGCTCTGTTCCTAAACTGGGAGATGAGTAACAGTTGCAGTTATTCCTGTAGGGAGCAGCACTCAGCCTGCTGTGTTAAAGCCTGCTTTAACTGAGAGCTTGCCTTGCTTTCAGCCCTGCCTCTTGCCCACACTTGCAGTCAGGTTTGTTGTGTGTGCCAGTAGCAGGGGAGCTCCTGGGCCTGGGAGCAGCCATCTTGCAGGAGCTCAGCAGCAGTTGTTACCTGGCAACAGTACACCCAATATCAGTTCTCAAAACCAGTGAAGCTTTCAAGTGAGGGTTGTGCTGAGACAGGAGGCTTTGACCTCACTGTACTGCTGTGTAAGGGCAGAGGGAGCAGGCTTGCTCTCTGCTGGGGATCCTCAACCATTTACCTTGCTGGAGGAGTAGAGAGAAGAGTCTCCTTTGTTCCTCTTACATCTGTCCCCTTCTAAAAGCCTCCAGAAGGTGAAAAGGCCAGCAGGCAGGTTGTGCCAGGCCAAATATGTGAAGTCAGGGCATGTGCACTCTTCAAAGCACTGAGCTCTGGACAAATGGTTGCTGCATGCAAAGCTGGAGGGTTGTAAACTCTGCATGACTAATGGACCAAGGGGGAAATACAGGGCTGCCCTAGGCATGGTGCACAGCTTCAGAGCCAAGTTCCTCCAACACCTGGGCTTTGAGGTCAGGCCTCTCAGTCAGAAGCTAGTTCTGGAAAGTAACAAACATGTTATATCCAGCCAACCCCAAATGTTGCAGCTAACCACTGTCAGAGATCCCTCTGCAGGCATGGAGGTTAAAAACATCTTCCTTCTGAGGAAAGGCTGTGGGACCTGGGGCTGTTCAGTCTGGAGAAGAGGAGACTGAGGGGGGAGCTCATTGGTAGTTACAAGTATCTCACTGGTGGGTGTCAGGAGGTTGGGGCAACACTTGTTTCTGTTGTATCTTGTACAAGGGGTGATGGGATGAAGCTGGAACACAAACAGTTCCATTTAAACACAAGGCAAAACTGTGTCAGTGTTTGAGTGAGGGAGCCCTGGCCCAGGCTGCCCAGGGAGGGTGTGGAGGCTCCTTCCTTGGAGGGCTTCAAACCCCACCTGGACACGTTCCTGTGTGACCTGATCTAGGTGGGAGCTGCTTCTGCAGGGGGTTGGACTGGATGATGTCTAAAGGTCCCTTCCAACCCCACCATTCTATGAAAGGACTTGTCAGGAACGTTTTGGTCTGGCACTCGATTCCATCACTCTCAGTTACAAGTTTGATCTTTCTGATCTGAGACTATTTGCTCTTTGTACCCAGTAAGTTCCTTTTCCCTGTTCTTTAGTGTTTTCCTGGTCTGATGGGGTTGCTTGTGTAAGAAAAGAGCTACAACCTCACTCCTTTCAGTGCAGTTTCTTACATGGGAGGTCTCTTACTCATCCTTTTTGGAGAAGATTACTTGTCCCAACCAATTCAGCACGGGCTGCCTGCTAGTAGAACAAGTTCTGGGGGCAATGTAGAGCACACAGTACAGTTGCCTTTGAAAAGATGTTGTGCACAGTTGCTCCTGCTTTTCCTTAGGCTCTGTGAATGAGAACCAGAGACCATCCAATTCCTATAATGGAGACCTGAATGGGCTGCTGGTGCCTGAGCCCATCGTGGCTGCAGATGGACCCTCCTTGGCAAAGCCAGTGCATCGCAGCATTTCCTTGGGAGCCCTGCAGGAGAAGCAAGTCATGTAAGTTGTGTTGAAAAAAGGCTTGGGGGATGAATGGGAAATGGTTAGAAATGAGTTCTGGTGAGCCTGGGCAAGCATGTTGGGAATCTGACAACAGTTTTGATGTTCACTCTCAGCAAGTTCCCTGATGGCACCAAGCTGGGAGGAGTGGCTGGTGTACCAGAGACTGTGCTGCCAGGCAGAGCTGGACAGGCTGGGAGCTGGGCAGAGAGGAACCTGCTGAGGCTCAACAAGGGCAAGGGCAGAGTCCTGCAGCTGGGGAGGAACAACCCCCTGCAGCAGCACAGGCTGGGGGTGACCTGCTGCAGAGCAGCTCTGGGAGAGGGAGCTGGGAACCTCCTCAATGCACAGATACTTCTGCATAGCTGTTAAAACTATGAATAGCAAACACCTGATCTCTCTTCTCTTCCAGTGAGCCCTGTCTGATTGGTTTTTTCCCCTTTGTTTTCCCTAAAAGCTGCCTTTCAGGGGATGACAGCTCCACTTGCATAGTGATATCAGCAAAAGATGTGGAGATAGTGGCCAGCAGTGATTCCAGCATCACCAGTAAGGCCAGAGGGAGTAACAAGGTAAGCAGCAAGAGAAAGCATAGCTCTGTCTCCTTTTTCAGTCATGTCAGCTCGTGCTTGAGGATTTCAAACAGAAATTACAGTCTTCTTTCCTGTGTTACAGGAGCTGGTAATTAGGTAGAAGTTTGTCAGATTGCTTAACAAGGGGAAAAAGATTGGAGTGGTGTCTTGTAGCTGATTGTTACTGTTATTGCAGAGGCTGGACAAGTTGTCCTCTGACTTTTCAGGAATAAATCCATGACCTGGGCTGTAGGCTCCTGGGAAAGCTCCCTTTCCTCACAACCCAGCTTTCCCTGCTGATCCTTTCTTCACTGGAGGGAGGGTTGCTCCTGACAGTTTGCTCTCAGTCCTGCTGAGGATTCCACCCAACAGATGGGAGCTGCAGAAGAACCAAGATGCTGAGATAAGAACTAGTGCTGTAGCAGAGTGCTGAGATGTGCTCAGAACTGGCAGTTAGAACAGAGAGCTCCAGTTCTGATCCTCTCATCCCCTTTCCATATGATGTCATTCTTGTTCCTTGATGTGCAGTGAATTAAGGGACCACAGAAACTGCAAATGAACCCTGTGCCATGTTGTTATAGTTCTTTCTAGGTAACACTGGAGATGAAACTGAAAGGGAGGGTTGCTGCCATCATTTCCATAGTATTCCTCAGCTCTTTGCTCACAAAGATAATGGTTAAGGAATAAGACCAGGGCTCAGTTTCTTGGAAGCAGTATTAAAACTCAAAAGCAAGTGAGTTCTGTACTTGAGAAAGGTTTCCAGGAGCTGGGAACCCAGAGGCAGTGCTAATAAAGAGGTAAAAGCTGCCTTGCTGTACTGGCAGGGTGGAGTGTCCTTCTGCAGCATAACAAATTCAGTGAGTTCCACTCCTTGCAGTGGAAGGAAACACTCATCAGCCTCCAGAACCCTGAATGTTCAGGGCTCTGCTCCCTGGCATTGAGTGTGCAATTCTCCTTACCAGGTTCCTGGTAAGCATTACAGATCTTCCCCAGAGGAAATTGTCTGTTTGTTCCAGGAAAAAGTCAATTCCAGACATTTCTCATGGTTTGTTTTCTTTCTCCTGAGCAGGTGAAAATACAGCCTGTTGCTAGATATGACTGGGAGCAGAAATACTATTATGGCAATCTGATAGCTGTTTCAAACTCTTACCTGGCCTATGCCATTAGAGGTGAGACACCTTCTTGTCTTGGGTGTGATTTGTGTTCTTTTGCTCTGTGTTTCTCTAAAAGAGACCAAGTTGGCATTGGAAGAAGGTAACTGGCAATAATTGAAACACATCTTGCAATGCTGGAGCTACAGGGGAGGGAAGAGTTGGGCAGGTAAGGAGAGTTTCTGCTGAGACAGAAAGCTTCTGTGGACTTAGGCATAGAAGAAAGAGAAGGAATCAGTGGGGGTGGAGGAAAAGTTGAGAGGCTACATTGGCTTCCCTGATGTTCAGCTCACTCCTCTAATTAATCATGTGTCCAGCAAACAAGCTCCTGTGTAGCCAGCCCCAGAGACAGCCCCGTGGTAATTTGGGCAGGTAAATGTTTCTGATTGATTTACTTGCACAAATCTGGAGTTTGAGGTTAAGGCTGAGTTTAGAGGAGCCAAAGAGCAATGCAGATGCAGTGTATTTTGCAATAGGAAGGGAGAGAAAAGCAGAACAGTGCAGGGAAAGGTTGTTTCACAACCTTTCTGATACAAGTGAATGCTCAGCCACCTGCAGTGTCTGTTTCTGCTCTCACAAGCACACAGTATTTGGGGCTCCATCAGCTCTTTCCTTCCTCCTCAGTTCTAGCACCCATCAGTTTGGCCTTTGAGGAAATCCTCTACTGTGCTTCTGTGGTTTTTTTTCCCTAGCTGAGGTTACTTCTGAGCAGCTTTAGGGTGTCTCACCCTTAGTTAATATATTAAACCTTGGCTGCAGTGACTCAGTGGAAAGCTGAGTGGCCTGCTAGGGCTGCCCTGGGCTTCCAGAAGTGGGAGCAACGTGGTCTCCATGAGACTGGCTGTGTTATAGTGATGCCTGGCTGAAGTGGGGAAGCTGGGAACTGCTTGGTATGTGCATGCTTCAAGCATGTTCTTGTTAGTCATGCAAACCAAAAGGCAGTGCTTCTTGCCAGGTGAGTGATGATGCTGTTTACATTCCCCTCACAGAAGGTGTATTTGCCTCTCAGTGAGTCCTTTTCTCCTCTTACTGAAAGTAAAAGTTGCAATTCATTTTAATTCCCTGGCACAGGAGGGCAGACTTAGGGGTTTGATGGCTTTGTTATGAGCTCAGGGTAAAGATTTAGGCCTTGCATGTAATGAAAGCATCTTCCCTGAGATGGCTATTATGAGAAGTCAACTCCTGTTGCCTTCTTTCCAAGTAGAAAACTTGAACTTAGAAGCTCAAAAGCTTGAACTTGTGGTGCTCAAGGAACAGAAGATACAGGAAATTAAGCTTGGCCCAGGCAGAGTCCTTCTTGGTGCTGCAGTTCCAAGTCTTGTGCACCAAAGCTGAGAAGTGCAGTGAATATCTGTGCATGTGCCTTGTGACTTGGAAGAGCTTCTTAGCTTGGTGTCTATCAGTACAGGTTTCCAGTGTGCTGCCAGTGGCAGCTGCTGGCAAGTGGGTGCTGGAAATGACAAGTCAACAGCTGGAAACAAAGGCAGCCCCATGGGGAACCTGCACAGGTAGATGGAGAGCAGCTCTGCAGAGAGGTACTTGGGAGTTCTGATTGATAACAGGCTAAACATGAGCAGCAAAGTGCCCTTGTGGGCAAGAAGGCCAAGGGCATCCTGGGGGGCATTGAGAAGAGTGTGGGCAGCAGGGCCAGGGAGGTTGTGCTCCCCCTCTGCTCTGCGCTGCTGAGGCTTCATCTGGAGTCCTGTGGCCAGTTCTGGGCTCCCCAGCTGCAGAGGGACAGGGAACTGCTGGAGAGAGGCCAGTGCAGGGCCAGCAAGATGCTGAGGGGCTGGAACATGTGTGTGAGGAGGAAAGGCTGCAGCCCTGGGGCTGTTGAGCCTGGGGAAGAGAAGCCTGAGCTCAGGGGCACCTCAGCAATGCTGAGAAATGCCTCAAGGGTGGGTGTCAGGAGGATGGGGATGGGCTTTGCTCTGTGGTGCCCAGGGACAGCACAAGGGGAAACAGGCACAGGCTGGAACACAGGAGGCTCCAGTGGCCCAGGAGGAGCAAGTCCTTTGGTGCTGAGGTGAGGGAGCCCTGGCCCAGGCTGCCCAGGGAGGGTGTGGAGGCTCCTTCTCAGGTTGTTTCCAACCCCACCTGGACACGTTCCTGTGCCCCCTGAGCCAGGGGAAGCTACTTGAGCAGGGGCTGGGGCTGCAGCAGCTCTGCAGGGCCCTGCCAGCCCCCAGCATTCTGTGATTCTGTGGTGACTTCTCCCTCTGTCCTCTCCACAGCTGCCAGCAACGGCTCTGCCATGGTGAGGGTGCTGAGCATCAGCACCGCAGAGCGGACGCTGCTGAAGGGCTTCACGGGTGCTGTGGCAGACCTGGCATTTGCTCATCTCAACTCCAACCAGCTGGCATGCCTGGATGAGGCTGGCAACCTTTTTGTGTGGCGCCTGGCCATGGAGAAAGAAAAAATCCAGTATCTTGCCACCATGCAGCTCCAAACAGTGTGTGTGTGATGTGAGTGCAGCCTCAGCTCTGCCTCTCCTTCCCTAGCCTCTGCAGAAGAGCAGCTTGCCAGGGGAAGGACAAAAATTGCCCTGTGCCTGTTTCCAGCACAGTTAGTACCTGTCATTGTCTGTAACTTGAAATTCTAGCAGCAAGAGCTCAGTGCTGGTCCAGGCAGAAGTATTCAGTGAGAAGTGTCAGTCTGTACTCCTTGGCCTTACTTCCAACCTGGACAGCATCACCTCAACCATGTGTCAAAGCTTTCTGCTCTTGTCTGCTTCTAGCTCTTTTCCTTAGTTACTGGTATGGGGAAGAGGAGGTAATACTTTCCTTCAGCTCACTGTCTTCCTTCCAAACCTCTCATCCCCCTTCTTTTGTGGTCCTGAAGTTTATTCCCAGTGTTTGACTCATTCCCCTCCCATCTTGTAATTGCTGGGAGTGACTTGTCCAGGGTTTTTGGGGAGCACATCAGTCTGTGGGATGTGACATCTGATGTTGTAGCTTGTTGATTCTAACTGTGCACCATCATTTGTTAAGCAACTGGAGCAAAGCTGCTTAAGATCCTAAAGAGCTTGAGCTTTAATAGTACTTACTGGAGGCCTAAACCTGAATGGGTTGTTGCTGAGTGTTAGCAGCACTGCCAGCATGTTGTGGTTCTTAACCATGGTGATCAGAGAGGAGATCTTGGTTAACATCAAGAGACCTGACAACACCCCACTGAACACCTCTCGAAGAATCATCTGGTGTCCTTTCATCCCAGATGATAATGAGGAGAGTGGTGAAGAGGGAAGTCAGACCTTGGCCTTGTTGCACGAGGACAGGGTAAGGAAGCTCTGCTTTTGTCTCTTATTGCCATTAGAGGGAGAGGCTAGTGAATCAAGAGCCAACATGGCTAGAGTTGGAAAGGCTCCTGTCTAGTGCTGGGCATCCTCCCATAATATGGGGTGTGGGGGTTCCTCTCTTCTGAGGAGAGGTCATGCTGATCTTCCTCTGGGACTTGGGAGGAAGGAAAGTGGTGGCTTGTGCTCACCATTAGACAGCAGGAGCACTAGAAGCCTCAGGGAGGGCCAGGAGCATCAATGATCTGCTCAGGCTGAGCCACTTCCCAGGAGAGGGAGCTTGGTGAGCAGCAGCTACAACTGCCAAGAGCAATGCCCTGTACCTGCTCATGTCTGGGTGCCAGACAAACATCTGGTGGCCAGCCTGGGTGGAAATGGGAAGGGTCATGTCAGCTCCTTGGCGATGGGCTGGTGTGGGAGGGTGTAAGGTAAGTATGTAAGAAGTTCTCCCCTGGGTCAGACCTGTGCTTGTAGAAGTAAAACCTGTGTGGCCACATGTTTGTTTTCCAGGCAGAGGTGTGGGATTTGGACATTATCAGATCAAACAACAGCTCCTGGCCAGTGGAAGTGCCAAGCATCAAAGAGGGCTTCATCGTGGTGAAAGGCCACAGCACGGTAACAGAGCCATTTGGTTTGCTTTGCTACCATCACACAGCTGATCTCTACACAGGTTTTGTTTGGGTTATAATGTCCCAGGAGCTGCAGGGCAGTTGGCTGTCCATCCCCATCCCCACTGCCATCCCCAGCCTGCTGGCTGTGTGCATGTGCTAGTGGTGAGGAGCCCTTTGTTTAAAGAGCTGAGGTGAATTTGTAGTTCATTTACTTGGAAAATGGCTCTTGAAAAAACACACCCAAGGGCCCAACATGTATCCAAGGGCCTGTTGGACAACCTGGGTGATATTTCAGCTATTCCCTTCCATCTCCTGGTAGATGAGCACTTAACACTGCAGTGTTTTCCTGCTGGGTGAGCAGTGGGGGCAGCTTAGCCCAATGTCATCTTTGTCCTCCTGTGATCTCTGTCATGATTAGAGTTGTATCTCTGAGTACAGTGGACCCAGGGCTGCAGCTGAGCATCCAGTGGGTGATACTTCAGATATAAAAGGAACAACTGCAAAGAGTCCCAAGTTCACTTCTGGAGCAGGATGCTGACAAAAGTCATTATATCACATCAACAAGTACAATGGGGGAAACAACATGACCCTCAAAAGCCAGAAGATCCCAAACCAAAATGAGCTCTGTTCATAACATGAGTAACAGGGGGAAGAGCAGCTGTCTGGATAAGTGATGATTAGTTAAGATTACCAAAGAGAAGTCCTCTCAGTTCTCCTGTGAAGTATGAGGGTGCCTGGTGACATGGCTGTTAGTACAGGAGGGGAGAGTGGTTTCTGCCAGACTTACTCAAATGCCCATTTGAAGAAAGAGCACTTTCTCCCTGAAGAGCTATCAAATGACTTCTCCATGTCTTTGGTTCCTTTCCCCCCTTTCTGTGCAGTGCCTGAGTGAAGGAGCACTTTCTCCAGATGGAACTGTGTTGGCCACAGCCAGCCACGATGGCTTTGTCAAGTTCTGGCAGATCTATATTGAGGGGCAAGATGAGCCAAGGTACAGAATCACCTGCCACAGTCCTTCTCAGGCCATGGGGAAAAGGTTGAGGGCAAACCTTGATGAAGTCATTTGTTGCACTGAACATCCCACACTCTTGGGGACTGGTGGGCTTGTGGGGAGGGGGAGGAAGCAGAGAGCTGTGTCTAGAAGTGGGAGTTGTTGGCTTTGCACAGGCTGTAGTCACATAAATGCAGAAAGCTTCCTCTCAGAGTTATCTGCTCTTTATGTGTTGTGCCCTTGGTAAGGCAACAAACCAAATAGCCACGTGTGTTCTCTTTTGGGGTGGTTTTGGCCACAATCTGTGGCTGCATGGGCTGTGATCCCTTTGTTTTCCATGATCCTGGAAAGAGCTGCAAGCAGATAACACTTGGTGGATGCTGACTTAATACTGTCTTTGGGCAAAGGGTCGTGTGTTCAGTGCCCACCTTATAGAATCACAGAATGGTGGGGCTGGAAGGGACCTTTAGAGCTCATCCAGTCCAACCCCCTGCAGAAGCAGCTCCCACCTACATCAGGTCACACAGGAACGTGTCCAGGTGGGGTTTGAAGATCTATTCCTTGTTTCCTGCTCCCTGCACCTGCTCTGATTCTTTCCCAGGTGTCTTCATGAGTGGAAACCCCACGATGGTAGACCTCTTTCCTGCCTGCTCTTCTGTGACAACCATAAAAAACAAGACCCAGAGTAAGTCCCTAATCCTGTACTTGCATTGGCAGAGTTTAGGTGTGTCTCCTAACTCAGCCTTTGGAGGGTTCCTGGCATCTGCATTGTACTGCTGTAAAACTCAGTGCTGTGGCAGCAACAAGTCCTGTCCTCTTTGTAGTCAGTTTTCCAGTGATAAGAGAAATAGGTAAGGCTCTGGAGCACAGCCTAAAGTGACCTTAATCCTAGTGTGCCAGCTCAGTGAAAGCAATGAGAGTCAGTTGAAGAGCCCTTTCAGGTTGATGGTCTGGGCAGTTTTAACTGGCCTCTTGTCCTTCACATTTCTAGTGCAGCTGATTAAAAAGTTCTGTGGGGGTTTGTTCTTCCTTGTTCTTCTCTCTTCAGCCAGTTATGGCCTTAAGGCTCTTGAGAGCTGTAGTGGTTTCTAATCTGCCTCAGGAGCTGAGGTTTCCTGGGACCATTAAGACACAGTTGGGCAAAATCAACTATGGACAGCTTGTGAGGAACCTTTGTGGGGAATGTCTTTCTGGGAAGGAGCAGATCTTGAAGAGAATTTAATTCTGCAGGGTTCCCTTCTGGAGATTTCTCATCACAGGAGCAGATCAGAACAGAGAGCTGAAGATGTGGTGCACTGTATCCTGGACCTGTCTGCAGACTGTCCGGTGAGTCTGCCAGCTCCCCTGAGGGGCTGGGTGGCCTCTGAGGGGTGGCTTGGAACAAAGCTCTCTATTTCCAAGTGTTCCTCCTTTGCAAGGGTGATCCTTGTTCTTTTTGTAAGCTATCAGGGCTGTGGTGGACTGTCAGGTCAAGCTTTGGCAAGGCTGGGGGTGTTGATCCTTGTATACAGTCTCCTTGGTGTCACCAAGACCTGTCTTCACTTTGGTGTGTAGAGCACAGGCTTGGGTGGAGCATGAGGAGAGGCATCCCAAACTGCACACTGGAGTGCTTGCTACTGCTTTATCTGACACAAATAATGAGAAGCTGCTATGTTGGCAGTGCTGAAGCAACTCTACAAGGCTTATTTGCTGAGCCATGTAGGTGCAGAAGTTCAAATTGTGCTCTAGCCTACCCCTACACTCAGCTGATGTTCCCTGAGTTTACCTTTCTGCTGGTGGCTCTTGCCCTCTCTAGTCACATGCAGAGACACTTCAGCCAGGTGCTGCTTTTCCCACCTCATCCCACAGACAGCCCAAAACCTACAGAAGGGTTGTTTTGGCTTGGTGGCTTTTTGGTTTTACATCTGTAGCATTGGCTCTTGTCCTGCCACGAGTGCAGAATGTCTTCAGGAACAACAAACTGGCATCTGTCGTTTCCATGTCCAGAACTCCCAACTAGATCCTATGTGATGTCCCTGATGAGTTCTCTCAGCTGAACTCAGCACTCATTCTCCAGTGATGTCTTGTTCTAGTGGGTGGTTGCACTGACATGTGGGTGTAAAACTCCTTGAGGTGTTGTGGGGCTTTTGTTGGGTGGGGGTTTTTAACTAATGCAGTTTCACAGCAGTTATTCTGGTTGTGCTAACCTACCTTGCTTCCTGCACTCCCCCTCCCAACCTCTTGTTTGTGGATCTAGCTTTTCTCCTGACATCTTCAGCTCCATGAGTATTCTTCCCAGCCTGAAAGTCTGCCTGGACCTCTCTGCTGAATATCTGATACTGAGCGACGTGCAGAGAAAAGTAGGTGGCTCATTTCATTGCTGGCTGTGTGCTAATGGTGACAGAAAGCCAACTGCCCATCTGGGTGAGTGCTTCTGTTGCCTGGGTCTAGGATTTACACATTAATAACCAAAAATGCAGAGGTTGGTCTTAACTATTTCACCATAAGATGAAAAGCAGTGCCAATCGACTGAGTAATCTTGAGGAGCCTTAAGGATTACTTCTCACCCTAAAGAGAAGCTCTCATCTGGAGGAACCTGTGCCTGGCACAGTAGGACTGAGTTCCTGATCAGCACTGACTCAGATAGGAATGTACTTACTGTGGTTCCCTTGAGTGTTTGGTTTCCAGTGGCCCAGGCTTCATTCCTCACCTTCTTCCCACTGTTCCCAGTCTCCTCCAGGTGCCACTTCACAGCCCCTCACACACACAGTCTGCTCTGAAAGCTCAGTGACCTACTGTTTCTAATCCCTCCAGGTCTTGTATGTGATGGAGCTGATGCAGAACCAAGAGGAGGGCAAAGCTTACTTCAGCTCCATCTCAGAGTTCCTCCTCACCCACCCAGTGCTGAGCTTTGGCATCCAGGCCGTGAGCCGCTGCCGGCTCAGGCACACTGAAGTGCTCCCAGCAGAAGAGGAGAATGACAACTTGAGTGTAGGTAGGTGATGCAGAGAATTTGCCTGCTGGGAGATCAAGATGTCTTCCTTGACTGGCTTTCTCATGAAAGGCTGCCTGTCTTCTCTTGGTCTGTACAAAAGGCATCCTGTGTGGCTAGAATCCTTCACAGGAGCACAGTAGGGTTGGCTGTGATGGGCCTCTGGAAGACTCTGGTCCAACCTGCAACTTGAAGCAGGACTATTGCTAGTGGGAGATTGGGTTACCTATGGCTTCTTCTAGTTAGCTGTCAAAGGGCCTCAAACATGACATTTCTGCCTCTGCTCTGGTTCCCTGTCCCAGGGCTGCACTCTGGCCTAAAGAAGATGTGTTCCTAATACCCAACCCAGACCTCCCAGCCCTGTGTGTAGCCATTGCTCCCTACCACCCACACTCCCCTGGGCTTTTTGTGGTATTAAAAAGGCACTCCAGGGCTGTGTGGGCTGAAGGGAGTGCTGCATGGGTGAAGATACCAGATGAGCTGCTCAGTATCTGAGCCACAATGCTTTCAGGGCTGTGTAACACCATTGCCCCCTGAGCAGAACACAGGGAACAACATCCCCTGGCAGCCAGGGGCTGAGTCCCTCCCCAGCACAGCTTGATGCAGCCTCACAGGAGCACAGGGGTTCCTGGAAGACCTGGCAGGATGTATTTCTGTGAGTACTTGCCTCAGTAAACCCTGCATTAGTTACACATCAGAGGTGTGAGCACGTGGTCTGGGGAAACACTGGGAATCAGCCTGCCCCAGCTGTGACAGACATGAGGACAGCAGGCAGGCTGAGGTGAGGGAAAGGGTGGCAGTGTTCTCCATCCTGACTGGAAGCTATATTACCAAGCCACAAAGCTTCTTGTAACAGCAAGAAACAAGTAACTCCTCTAGAGGAGAGACAGGTGAGATCTCTGATTGCCACTGCAATGAAACCCTGTGGAGAAGTGTCCTGTGCAAGCATTCCTTCTTCACTGCCCCTCTTCTACAGGCAGCTGGTTTCAAGCTGCTCAGCTCCTGCCTTTCTGTTAGTAAAGTTTGGAATGATGCTTTGAATAGCACCAACATGCTGTTGGGAAGCTTGCAGGCTGTGTGGTGTGCTTCCCTGTGCCAGCTGCTGACCACAGCAACACTTCATTCACGCTGCTGTCACTGTGTTGCTGTGAAATGCAGCAGCAAACAGTCCTAGGTAGGTGAGCAGACTGGGACTGGAGTTAGGTGTATCTTCTCAGCCTCTTTAGCTTTCTTAGCAGTGACACTGGCACAGGGGATGGGTGAATTGGTCAGTGCTGGCTGACTGGAAGTTACTGCAGAGCTCTTCATAACTACAGTTGTTTATGGCCAGGAAGGATGGTTGAGTCTCACCATCTGTATCATATAAGCTAGTGTATGTCTCTTAAACTATACCCAACCAGCCACTTCAACAGCAGGGACAAATTGATGGTGGTTCCAGACCTCAGCTTCCTCCTCTTCACCCTTTTTATTATCTTCTTCTTTGTTTTGAGGCTTAATTGGCTGAATTGGAGCAAATCTGATTGGCCTCACATAGTAAAGGGAGGTGTAGGATATGTTCTCCCAGGATGAATCCACCCCTGAAGTGGAGAAGTGATGAAGCTGTGTCCTGCTGGTCCTGTGCTGCTGCTTCCATCTGCTCTGATGGTGTTTTGGTGCTTTGTTTGCAGAAGGTGCTCAGGGAGCTGGAGCTGTGGAGTCAGCAGCAGGCGTGCTGATCAAACTCTTCTGTGTGCACACCAAGTGAGTACGTGTAGCAGCTGTGTTGTCCATGGCTGTGGTTGTCCTCATCCTGCACTGAGCTGTAGAAATGGAACTCACCAAATTCCTTTTGCTCATAACAAAAGCTCCTTGGACCCACAGAAGCTTCTGGCTGTGGTGTGTCCAGTCTGGCCTTAGCAGAAAGTGGCCCTGCACGTGGTATTTGTGTCACCCTGAGTACACACGAGCTGTGCTCATGTGTAAGTGCTTGCAAACATCTCTTGAATGCTCTGGGTGCCAAAACTAGGTGACATACTGAGTGAGGAGCAGCTTCCACTGCTGCTGTCACAGGCAGGAAAAGGAATCAGCTTGTGAAGAGGAATCTTCTGAGCTTTGGTCTTCCCTGTATGGTTCCCAAAGTAATCAGAGATGCCTGGTCTGGTTTGGTTTTGTTTTTCAGGGCCCTACAGGACGTGCAGATCAGATTCCAGCCTCTTCACAGCCCAGATGTGAGCACATCCATGCCTCCCCATGGCTCTCATGAAGAGTTTGGTGAGCATTTGTGTTCATCTTCAGTGTTGCTGAGCCTTTGAAAGTGATGGAGGGGACAGCAGGAGGGGGTGGCTTTGTGTGCAGCGGTGTCATTGCCTAAAGGATTCTGAATGTGGACTAACTGTGAGGCCAGGCCACGTGGTTAGACCCCAGCATGAGTATGGAGCGTGGCTGGGACTGCAGATGCTTTGTGCATATCTTGAGTTAACACTTGTGCCAGAAACTTGATGCTTGTCTCTTGTGGAAGAGATGAGAGTGGCAGCAGAGCTTTGGGAGCAGAGGGGACTGGGCTGTGTGTCGTGTGCTCCCTCGGTTCATTCACCAGCCTGGGATGTGGCTGTTAAACTGACCTTTGCATTGAGGGAAGAAAGGAAGTTTGGATCCCTTATTATCAAAGCTTGATAACACCCACCCTTTAGCATTTAAAGAGCAACACAGGGTTTGCCTTGTCCCAAGCTTTGATGAGGGTGTTGCAGGGCTTTTGCTCCTTCCTTTTAGAAACCAGCGTGGCTGGCAGGGACACGAGTTAATGCTTGATGGAATGAAAGCTTCAGTTGTTTGGGAAGTTCCTGTAAATGGATGTGTGTTTCTCTGTGGGAAGCCTTTCCAGACCACATGGCTGATCTAGGCACAGAAGGGCTGGGATCTGAAAAGGGCTCAGTGCATGGCTCCCAGCCAGACCTGCGGCGTATCGCTGACCTGCCCGTACCAGCAGACTTCCTTTCTCTCTCAAACGATGCCAAACCTAAGCTGATGACTCCAGATGCATTCATGACACCAAGTACATCCCTTCAACAGGTAACCAGTTGGTGGTGGCACAGGGAGTGGGTTTGGGTTTTGTTCTGGGAACTATTTCTAGGCCATCCTGGCTGAGAGCAGAGCACATGGAGAAACTGCACCTCGAGCTGAGCAGGGACATGTTGCCAGGGTTAAACTGGCCTGAGCTGGTGTTGCCAGTGCAACAAACTGCTGGTGTGGCTGTGTTGTGCAGAAATAACTCACCCAACTGCCAAATAAGGTGCTGAGGAGCTGCATGTAAGCTGGAAGGCTGCTCTTAGTGGTTTACACGTGCTGTTTGGGGTTGGGATGGAATCATAATGGAAGGAAATATGCCAGCTTTGCACATCCAGCCTGATGGGATCCTGTGGGGAGGCATGTGTGAAGTCAGGGAGCAGATGGGACTGTGACATCAGCTGCATGAGATCTGCCAGTTATCAGTGCAGTAGCTGGGGGTTGTTTGTCAGTCTAACACAGCAGACCCTGATTTGCACAGAAGTCAAGTGTCCAGTGCTTGCACCAGGGATTTTGGTGTCAAGAAGCACGTGAAGCATTCATTGGTGATCTCTGCAAGGGATGGCAGAGTTTCCTGGTGAAGAACAATAACATAAGCATTCAGTCCTCAGTGGAGCTCTGATGGAGCAGCCAGAAAGCCCAGAGTTCCTCCTCAGGCTGTGTGAGATGAGCATCAGTTCCTGAGGTGCCACTGTGCATGTGTCCAGCTCAGTGCAGGGTTCTGCTGCCCCTCCTTGCTAATGCCAACAAAAAGCTGTGCAAGGGCCACTCTGAATCCAACTTAGTTTGTCTTAAGCCCACTCACACATTCTTGCTTTACAGCTCACATCCTCAGGCAGGGCTTTCCCCTCCAAGGAATGAACATGTGGTTGTCACCACAGCTTGAAGCTGTGCTGGAGGAGCCTGACTGATGATGGGCAGCACATGGAGATGTGCAGACATGGAGTTGGTGCCAAAGTGACTAATGAGAGAGCCACCCTGCAACAGCTTGGGAGCAAACAGTAAATTAAAGTCCTCCTGAAGGCTGGGATGTTGCTGAGTGCAGGGGTGGATTGCCTGCCTGAGGGTGGGCAGCCACTGCAGAGATGTCCCAGGGCAGAGAAGTTGTGGATGGAGTGATAGTTGCACATGTTTGCTGCAAGGAGCAGCTCACTGCTCAGTTTAAACAGTGTAACTGTTCATTTTGACCTGTCACTGCTGCCTGTTTCATGGCAGGCTTCTTCCTGCTGGCACCAGCACCCAGGAGCACTGTAGGGTGGGCACAGCCTTGAGTTTAGCTCAGTCTCTGCCCTCTGCCATAAACACCATGAGGTGTAAGCAGCTTGGCCACAGCAGCTTTCCCAACTGAGTGCTGGTGTGCTTATGTTGGAGGGCTCCCAAGGTGCTGAGGGGCTGGAACATGTGTGTGAGGAGGAAAGGCTGCAGCCCTGGGGCTGTTGAGCCTGGGGAAGAGAAGCCTGAGCTCAGGGGCACCTCAGCAGTGCTGAGAAATGCCTCAAGGGTGGGTGTCAGGAGGATGGGGATGGGCTTTGCTCTGTGGTGCCCAGGGACAGGACAAGGGGTGATGGGCACAGGCTGCAACACAAACAGTTCCCCTGGCCCAGGAGGAGCAAGTCCTTTGGTGCTGAGGTGAGGGAGCCCTGGCCCAGGCTGCCCAGGGAGGGTGTGGAGGCTCCTTCTCAGGAGGTTTCCAACCCCAGCTGGACACGTTCCTGTGCCCCCTGAGCCAGGGGAAGCTGCTGGAGCAGGGGCTGGGGCTGGAGCAGCTCTGCAGGGCCCTGCCAGCCCCCAGCATTCTGGGATTCTGATTCTCTGGAGGTGTTTCTTGGTAGCCAGAAGCTGTGGAGGGGGCCAGTGTGTCCCCCTGTGCTCTCCAGTGCTAGCCAGATAAGCAATGCCTCTTGTTATGCACTGGGACATTCTGCTTACACATATCAGCAGTGCAGGACCTAAGCACCATACAGACTCTGCTCTTACCAATGGCCACAGAGTTTGACAAGAGCAGCCCAGCTCAGAGAACAAAGAGGAGGATGTGGTGCAGAGCCCTGTAGAGTGCCACTTTGTGTTGGGAGGGCAACTGTGGCTTGTGATGAGGACCTTTAGGGCTTGCCTTTACCAGCACCTGAGCACCCTAGCAGCACACCTCACCTATTGTTTTTTCCCCTTCACCAAAGCCCCTCAGAAGCTGTTCTGAAGCTGGTGTGCTCTGGCCAGCACTGCAGCTGGGCTCTTCTATCACATCCTGACTGCTGGGTGTTTGTTTCCTTCCAGATTGCTGTGTCTCCAGGCAGCAGTGTCAGTTCCCTGACTGCAGTCACAGCCATGAGTAGCACTTCTGTCACTGATGCCTCTATGCCCAGGTAAACACCCCTTGCATGAAGTCATACATCTGCAGCTGAGCTGCTGTGGTCCTTCAGAGTGGCACAGAGCTGTAGTGGATCATGTAGGAGAGGAGAGGAGTTAGTAACTGGAGTTAGAAACTGGCCTGAGTCCCAGCATCCCTGTGTGGGCAGCTCTTTGCATCTCTGATGCAGCTTTGGAGCGTGGCTGTTGTCATCCAAAGGGCCAACAGTAGTGTAGGGATCCTCTTATTGCATCTCAGTTGTGTTGCTTCACATGCTTCTCCCCAAGGACTGCCCTTGTTTACAGGTAAGAGAACACTGCAGCCACAGAGGACAGGGAGGGAACTGGGGGAAACTCTCAGTGTCATGGTTGGGCTGCACAGCAAGTGGGAAAACCCTTCACTTCTGGGGCTGGGAAAAGGACAAAGATCTATCCTGTAGTGTCCTGCTTCTCCCTCCACTCTGTACAGCTGCACTGAAGGTACAGCTGCTCCTTCCTCTCACTGACACCTTCAAGCCTAAAAGGTTGTGATGCCTCCCTTTATGGGTTCTTCTTCTGTTTCCACTTGTCATCCCCCTGGGCTGTGTGTGGGCTGGGAGATGCAGCTGCTGGCTCACAGGGAGAGTAGCTGATCATAATGGGAAGAGCAAGGGCTTGGACAATACTAGTGGAGTTTGGGTGTGGATCCCAGCTCCTCACCTCGAGTGTTTGGTGCTGTTCTGCATCATGAGGTTGGCTTGCTTGATTTGGTTGTGTCTCTGTCTTCTACAGGCCAGCAGAAGACTTGACTGTGAGCCCCAAGATGCAGCTGGACACCAGCCTCACACTGAGCAGCAGTAGCAGCAGTCTCCAGACTAGTCCTAGGAGCCATTCAGTCCTCATCCCAGGCCTCCCTGACAAGCTGACACCAAAGGCACCTGTTCCAGTAAGGCTCCAAATGCTGTGCCCTCCCTTCTCCTCGTGGGCTGAGGGACCTCAGGCTGAAATTAGGCTCATTTGGGTATTAACAGGCCAACCTCTGCCCTTTGGAAAGCACTGCTGCTGGCACAGATCTGCAGCCACACCTCAGCTGGGCTCATGGAACTTGACCTGGTGTAAAACAGTGTCTGTGAAAACTGGAGACAGCTCTGACTTGTGCTGTCCCTGCCACAGTGGCTGGGTGTTGTCAGCCTCTGGGTTAGCAGGCAGTCCCACCTGGAAAGGTTTCTTCTTCCTTGTTGGTCTGTCAGGTGTGAAGGAATCAGTTGCTGTTCCTGCATTTCTCCTTCCAGGTGGGATGTGACACAGATGATGGTGAAGGTTTGAAATCAAAATCAACTTTCAGTCCAGGAGGTCACATTAAAGTGACTTTTTTTCCCCTCAAAGAGAGGGATCCTGGAGCAGAGCTGGGAGGCAGAGCTGCTGCTACACTTCCCTTTGAAAATGTGTTCAAACCAGCAGTGGCTTGAGGTGACAAGTCTTGAGGCAACTCCCCATCTGCAGAGCAGAGTGGGAGCACAGAATCATCACAGCATGGTGGGGTTGAAAGGGGCCTTTAGACATCATCCAGTCCAACCCCTGCAGAAGCAGCTCCCACCTAGATCAGGTCACACAGGAACGTGTCCAGGTGGGGTTTGAAGCCCTCCAAGGAAGGAGCCTCCACACCCTCCCTGGGCAGCCTGGGCCAGGGCTCCCTCACTCAAACACTGACACAGTTTCTCCTTGTCTTTCAATGGAGATGTTTGTGTTGCAGCTTCATCCCATCACCCCTTGTCCTGTCACTGGATACAACAGAAACAAGTGCTGCCCCAATCTCCTGACACCCACCAGTGAGATACTTGTAACTATTAATGAGCTCCCCCCTCAGTCTCCTCTTCTCCAGACTGAACAGCCCCAGGTCCCACAGCCTTTCCTCAGAAGGAAGATGCTCCAGTCCCCTCAGCATCTTGGTGGCCCTGTGCTGGACTCTCTCCAGCAGTTCCCTGTCCCTCTGCAGCTGGGGAGCCCAGAACTGGCCACAGGACTCCAGATGAGGCCTCAGCAGGGCAGGGCAGAGCAGGAGCAGAACCTCCCTTGACCTGCTGCCCACACTCTTGATGCCCCCAGGCTGCCACTGTCCCCTTGCCCACGAGGGCACATTGATGCTCATGGTCAGTTTATTACCAATCAGCACTCCCAGGTCTGTCTCTGCAGAGCTGCTCTCCAGCAGGTCACCCCCAGCCTGTGCTGGTGCAGGGGGTTGTTCCTTCCCAGCTGCAGGACTCTGCCCTTGTCCTTGTTGAGCCTCAGCAGGTTCCTCTCTGCCCAATTCCCAGCCTGTCCAGATCCTGCTGAATGGCAGCACAGCCTCTGGTGAATCAGCCAGTCCTCCCAGTCTGGTGCCATCAGGGAACTCACTGAGAGTCCCTCTGTCCCCTCACCCAGGTCATTGATGAAGATGTTGAACCAGACTGGCCCCAGAACCCATCCCTATGGAACTCCACTGGCCACAGGCCTTACACTGGACTCTGTGCCATTGATCACCCCCCTCTGGGCTCTGTCCTTCAGCTCTCCATCCACCTCACCTCCCCCCACCCTGCCTGAGCTCTGTGATGAGGATGATGTGAGGGAAGGCTGAAGCTGCTGTTTCCAGCATCCCAGGGCCGTCTCCACCTCACCTTGAACGATCTTTGATTTCCCTTTCCATTTGGCTTTGTTACCTTCAGGTCACACCAGGAAACTCCTCCCTAGCCCTAGAACTTCAGGAGGTGGAACCTTTAGTGGTGCCCCAGGCTTCTCCCACCCGTGAGCGCTCTCCTGATGTCATCTCCTCAGCCTCCACCGCCCTGTCCCAGGACATCCCCGAGATCGCCTCGGAGACGCTGCAGCGCGGCTTCGCCCCCGCCCCGGCCGCTCTGCCCACCGAGGGGCTGGAGCCCCCTCACCACACAGACAGCATGGCATCTGCTGCCTCAGCCCTGCACCTCCTGTCTCCCAGGAACAGACACAACTCAGAGCATGGCCACCACTCTTTGGACATGCCTCCAGTGGAGGTGGACAGACTGAACGCCCCGTCCTTGCTGGAGACAGCTTTAACTCAGGAAAGCGCAGCCTCTGACGGCGTGGTGGGGCAGCCGTGGCCAGCAGCTCCTGACATCACCAGGGAGACCAGGAACAGCATGGCAGACAGGTAATCCCTTGGCTTTTGGCTTGCTTAGGGCACTTTGTTGCCACTTGTGCAGTTGCTGGCTGGCTGTTGTGCTTAAAGCAGAGCAGTTCTCCATCCTTGCTTTGGAGGAGCTGACAGCTCAGCTTTCCCCGTGGCCTTTGTGGCCAGCTCTAAGAGCTCCTGCTCTCCAACACCCCTTGCAGCATAAAGAATCTCTGTTAAGAAGGTGAAAAGTCCACTTCATGTGCCTCCAGGTTCACCTGAGAAAGGACACTTGGGGTGGGGTTTTCCTTTTTAGTTTGGAAATGAAAGTAGCCCCAGGTGCCTTGTTTGTGCTCCCAGCTGCCTTGTTTGTGTCCCAAGTGCCTTGTGCCCCTGGTGCCTTGTGCGTGCCCCAGGTGCCTTGTTTGTGCCCCCAGCTGCCTTGTTTGTGTCCCAAGTGCCTTGTGCCCCTGGTGCCTTGTGCCCCAGCTGCCTTGTTTGTGCCCCCAGCTGCCTTGTTTGTGCCCCCAGCTGCCTTGTTTGTGCCCCTGGTGCCTTGTGCCCCTGGTGCCTTGTGCCCCAGGTGCCTTGTTTGTGCCCCCAGCTGCCTTGTTTGTGCTCCCAGGTGCCTTGTTTGTGTCCCAAGTGCCTTGTGCCCCTGGTGCCTTGTGCGTGCCCCAGGTGCCTTGTTTGTGCCCCAGGTGCCTTGTTTGTGCCCCCAGGTGCCTTGTTTGTGCCCCCAGCTGCCTTGTTTGTGTCCCAAGTGCCTTGTGCCCCTGGTGCCTTGTGCCCCTGGTGCCTTGTGCCCCTGGTGCCTTGTTTGTGCCCCCAGCTGCCTTGTTTGTGCCTTGTTTGTGCCCCCAGCTGCCTTGTTTGTGCCCCAGGTGCCTTGTTTGTGCCTTGTTTGTGCCCCCAGATGCCTTGTGCCCCAGGTGCCTTGTTTGTGCCTTGTTTGTGCCCCCAGGTGCCTTGTTTGTGCCCCAGGTGCCTTGTTTTTGCCCCCAGGTACCTTGTTTGTGCCTTGTTTGTGCCCCAGGTGCCTTGTGCCCCCAGATGCCTTGTTTGTGCCCCAGGTTCCTTGTGCCCCAGGTAGATGCATTCCTCCAGACTCTTGTTGGCAGGAGTCCATTAGCACATAACTGACAGGTTTGAGTCTATCTCTGTGTTCTAGGATAGGCTCTGTGCAGCTAGAATGATAAATAAAGGGCTCAAAAAGTGAGAAAGGGAATGGCAATGGCTGTGTGGAGCAGGCAGGCAGAGTGGGCCAGCTTCACACAGGCCTGCTTACCAGCTTCAAACTGGTAGGCCAGAGCAGTGCTGGGATTCCTCACACAGCTTGATCCCTGTCTTGTAGTGGGACAGGAGCAGGCAGGTCCAGGACTGCATGCACCTCCAGAGCCTGCAGACACCCTCTGTCTCAACAGGACTCTCCCTCAGCCCCCAGGCAGGGCTCTTTGCTCCCATCAGAACTGTGAGATCAAAGGTCTCACCTTGTGCTCCCACATCTGAGGATGCTGCTTCAGGAGTGGCCTCAGTTTAGGCTCAGTGTTGGCTGTAGCTGTACACAGTGCTCTTGTTTCTGCTCCTGATTTGAAGTTGATACAACCCTCAACTGAAGCAACAACCCTGGAGCCAGCCTGCCTCTGAATTCTCCAGGGCTTCTCATGTTGGGTATTTCTGTATCTGTGTCACTTGTGCATCGATACAGGTTGGTTTTGACATTCCAGCTCAGTCAAGCCTGTGTGTGAGTAACAAGTGCTCATCTGTGTCTCAAGACCTCCCTGCACACTGAGAGACTCAGAGAGACTTGCTTTAAGGCTTGGGAGCACGTGTCATTTGCTTTCTGAGACTCAGGCTGGATTTGCTGTTGCAGCTCTGCTCTGGTTGCTAGAGCTATAACCCACAGGCTTGGCACACCCTGTGTACTCCTCACACCTTGGAAGAACTGCTGGCTTCTGCCCCACTGATCAGTATTACTTGAGGAAAGACAACCCCCAGGTGATGCTGTTGACTGAAGTACAGTGCACTGCCTGTCTGAGTAGGGGCTTACCCATCTTGCTTGGATGGGATGTTGTTCTTGGTTGGTGCCTGAAGCAGAACTGAGCCACTCCTCTCTTCCCAAGGCCCTCCTGAGCATTTGGTGCCTCTGAGCAACCCTGCACTCTGGATCTGTGCAGATAGGTGGGAGGGGTTTGTTTGGCTTAGGCCTGCAGTCAGGATCTGCCATGAAAACTGGAGCAAAAGAGACTTTTCATGCTGCTGTTTTCTTTCCTTCTCTAGCCCAAGGGATGAGGTTGAAGAAAAGCACAAGAGCTCTTCCTACCATCGCCACAGCTACCACCTGCTGCAGCATGACAGCCAGGATGCCAGTGCAGAACAAAGGTACCAGAGTGCTCAGCCCCTTCTCTCACCCTGCATGGACTCAGTTCAGGCTGCAGTCCTGCTTCTGGCCCCAGCAAGCCTTCACTTGTGGGGTGAATGTCTTTGTCTCCAGACTTGATGTGTGCATGTGCTCCAGCTTCTGTGACTTCAGCTGATGAGTAGATTGGCCTCTGGGCACTGCCCAGTTGACTCTCTGTGGGGAAAGGTTTGACTGTGCTGCTCCTAAAAGCATGGACCAAGCTTGGTTTAATTACCAGTGAAAGCCACTAAGGAATCACTTTCCAAAGCCTGTGCCTCAGATAAGGCAGCAAGGGGATCTCAGGACTTAGTTTCTTGCTTTTGGCACCTTTGCTCCCTCGGGATCCACCCTGCAGCTCCATGGGCATGTTCTGTGTGCCTGGTAAGCTCTGCCCTGCTTGGCAGGGTTTCTAATCCACCCTACATTCAAGAGTGACATGTGCAGCCTGTATTGAGTGGCTGGTCAGTAGCTGGAAGGCTCCAAGGTCCTGAGGAGCACGTGCTTCCCAGGCTCCACCTGCTTCTCCTCCTTCCCACTGTACTGGCTGTGTGAAGTGCTCTCTGTGTGTACAGCTGTGAGGATGTGCTGTGCTTGGGCTCCCTGCCAGCTGTGTGTGTGTGTGCAGTGAGGTGTTTCTGCCTGAAGCACAGTGGCTCCTGAGGCAGAGCCTTCAAGTCTCATGGTGCAGCACTCGAGCTGAGCCCGAGCAGACCTCGATTGAAACAGGGCAGCACGTGCTGAGCTCTGGAGAGGCCTGTGTTAAAGAACAAGGTGCTGGGTGTTCTGGGTGTGTGTGGATGGAGAGCAGAGTGTGAATCCCCTCCTCTTAGTGAAGGCTAACACTGTCCAGTATTGCCAGTGATGTCCTGTCCCCTGCTCTTCCTCCCTAGTGACCACGATGATGAAGTTGCGAGCTTGGCTTCCACGTCGGCTGGATTCGGTGCCAAAGCGGCCACACAGAGGCTGCCTGTGAAGGATTGGAAAGCCAAAGCATCCCCCAGGGCTTCCCCAAAGCTAAAGAGGAAGGGCAAGAAAGATGATGGGTATGCTGGGCTTGCCAGGGGACAGGTGGCTGTGGGACCAGCTGAGCAGGGCGTGAGATGTAGCCTTTGGCAAGGAGAGTTCAGTGCAGGGCCACAGAGATGCTGCAGTGGAGCATCTGCCTGGTGATGAAAGGCTGAGGGAGCTGGGGCTCTGCAGCTTGGAGGAGCCTGAGGGGTGAGCTCATTCATGTTACAAACCCATCAAGGGTGGGTGTGAGGAGGCTGGAGCCAGGCTGTGCTCAGTGATGGCCAATGACAGCACAAGGGGCAATGGGGACAAGCTGGAACAGAAGAGGTTCCAAAGCAACACAAGGCAGAATTTGTTCCCTGCTGAGGTGAGGGAGCACTGGCAGGGGCTGCCCAGATGGGCTGTGGAGGCTCCTTCTCTGGAGACATTCCAACCCAGCTGGATGAGTTCCTGTGTGCCCTGCTCTAGGTGGTGCTGCTCTGACAGGGGTTGCACTGGATGAGCTTTCCAGGTCCCTTCCAGCCCTTGTGATCTGTGTGACTGGGACCTGAGGCTGGGCCATGGCCACGTGCTCCAAACTCTCCCCCAGATTCACAGTGGCACTGAGCCCTCAGGAAGTGGTGCTGGTCACTCAGGCAGTGTCTGCCACTCATGGCTGGGGAGAAAGGGCTGCACTGCCTTTCCAGCTGGGGCTCCACATGCAAAATACAGCCTGGGCTTCAGAGGAGTGTGGGGGAGGTAAATAGACATGGATGCATTTGCCATTGGGACTTCACTGGGACTGTGACACCTCATGTGGCCTCTGTTTCTGGTTGGCTTCTGAACATGGGCACAGTTCCCTTGTTCAACAAGAGCTGTGTTTTGTTACCTTCTTGCAGCTGTTGTGTGTCTCTAAACATGCCCATGTGAATGTCTCATGAGTGAGAAGTGACAACTGGAAAGGTCTGCCAGTGGCAAATCTGACCAACCTGTCTGCCCCAGCATGAGGAGAGCAGCACAGTTCTGCATGAGGCTCTGTCCTGTGTTCCCAGAGCTGATGTGAATCTCTGCCTGTGCAGCTTACAGCAAAGATGGGCTATGACATTAAGTTTCTGGCTCTAATCCTGTGCAGTGACACCCAGAAGCCTTTGAAACACCTTTGACTTTTCCTGCCTCAGTCCTGAAGGGATGCTGGCTGGGAAAAGAACAACCTTTCCTTCCCTGGTAGCATTTGAGTATTGTGAAGTCTGTGACTTTGCTGAGATGTGCAGTGCTAGGGCTCAGGTCAGTGTTTTCCCTCATCCTGCTGCCTAGGCTGGAGTGCATCACTAGTTTCTTCACCTTGGGAATCGTTCTGGGTGTTAATTCCACATTTAATGTGAACCTGGACAAAGCTGAAAGATCAGTGAGCAGACAAGAATGACAGGACAAGAGGAAACAGCCTCAGGTTGCCCCAGGGGAGGTTGAGGCTGGAGCTGAGGCAGAACTGTTTCCCTGAGAGGGGTGTGAGCCCCTGTGCCAGGCTGCCCAGGGAGCTGGGGCAGTGCCCAGCCCTGGAGGGATCCCAAAGCCCTGGAGCTGAGGTGCTGAGGGCTGTGGGTCAGTGCTGGGCTGGGCAGGGTGAGGGGCAGGGCTGGGACTCCTTCAGGGGCTTTTCCAACCCAAACAATCCTGTGATTCATTAAGACTTGATTCAAATCCCTTCCTTGCTGAAGGGAGCAGTCTGTATGGAGCCTTGGGGCCTGTGGGTAGTGCAGATGATGGAGTCACAGTGCTGTAGGGACTGGGGTTTCCTCACCTTCCCTCTGCCCTTCCTGACAGTGGGCAAAGCAGAAGCAGGAGCTGGAGTGTGAAATCTCAGGTGCCCATAAAAGCTGTGGCCTGTTTTGGCAGAAGACTTGGACAGTGGGAGCAGTGAATTGGCCTAATTCAATCCCTGCTTTTTCTCCTCTTAATTTCCAGGGACATGAACCAGTCACCAAGATCATCTAACAACCAGGTGAGTCCCAGGGTGTGATGCTGCAGCTCTAGTTACTGTTCTACTAAAGACCCAGCTTTTACCAAGACTTGACTGTTTGACCACAGACAGATGGGAGCTGATCCCAGTTCCCTGCTGTGCCCCAGCAGGCTGAGCTGGGGCTGTGCTTGCCCTTGGCATTGCTCCATTCTCTGACCTCTGCAGCACAGGAGGAGCTGCTCAGTGCTGTCCAGGCTTCCTTCTTACCTTTGCATGTTGATGTGCATTTCTCACAAGCCCTACAACCATCCAAGACTCTCCTCATTTCCTCTTGCCTGCAGAAGCAGCAGGATAAGCTCCTTCCCAGCCAAGGAAGGATCACAGTGGGACTGGCCTGTTGGAGTTTCTTCTCTCTGTGTTGGTAGTACCTTCAGAGCTGGCAGAAAATGCTCTCAGCCAGCTTGCACACCCTTTGGAAACTGCCCTTTTAGATAGCTTGAGCAGGTGAGGAGCCAGCAAGCCAGGGATGGATGCTTCTCCAGTTGCTTGGTTATTCATAACTGAGGGAAGGAGCTGGGCTCTGGGAAAGCTCCTTCTTACTCTGCTGGCTGCACAGCTCTCCTCACAAGTGTTTGAGGTCAATATTTGCATTTAGAGGCCTAAATGTCCTCTCTCAGGCTAGAAGGGAATGGGATCTGTTTTCTCTTAGGTGCCAGAGAGTTTGGACTCTAAACAGCTGAGGACATTCTGAGCAGCTGCTTAGGAACTCCATGTACCTTTAGCACTTTATTTCTCAGGACAAGAACATCCCACTTCATTCCCAGCCCCAGGAAGTTGACTTCACACCTAGCAGAAAGCTTGGCTGACCTCTGATCCTGTCAGGAATGAATGTTTGTCCTCTCCACACCCAGGTGACAGCAGAGTTCCAGGATGAGCTGATGTGCATGTTGAGGAGCCAACAGCGGGAGCTGTCGGAGCTGAGGCAGAACCAGGTGGAGCTGCTGCAGAGGCTCACAGATCACCTGGATGCCATCCAGAGCTCCCTCATGGGCCATGTGGAGAGGGTGATTGACTCCCAGCAGGAGCAGGAACGTATCCTCCTTTGCAAGGGCTCTGTGGCTGTTAGAGTGGAGTTGGAGGGCTGGGAAGGCAGAGCAGAGACGTGAGGAAGGCTGAGAAAGCTGAAGGATCTTGGTGGTGTGAGCTGTAGGTGCAGCAGAATTGCCTGGCTGCAGCTATTTGAGCTCCTCTCAGTCCCTTTCTAAGGGCAAGAAACTCAGAACAGAGATCTGATGCTTTCTCCCTGCCACTAAATCTTCCAGGTACCCAATAAGACCACAAGTGCTACAACTGGAGCAGGTGAGAGGTGCATCTGAGGTGTTCTCCTGCTTCAAACAGTAGCCAAGAATAATTGTGGGAGGATCCTTTCCTTCCTTTCCTCCTTAGGGCAAGTATTTGCACCAGAAATAGCATCTGGCTGCAGAGCTGGATGTAGAACCATCCTGTGTGTACCTGTGGTGGTGTGCAGGCTCCTTGTGTGCTGTCTGAAAAGGACTCTTTTGGTGTCTCCCAGCCCTGGTACCCAATTATTCTGATGGCACTGTGAGTAATCAGTCCCTGCACACCTCTTAGTGCCCTGAATTTGGTTGTGTTCCTCAGGCTGAGCAGCTGTAGCCTGTCCCATGTCTCAACCCCTCTCTCACCTTCCCTTCTCCTTCTTTAGCCATCAGGCTGATACTTTCATAGATAATTCAGGTCACTTTTGAGCTGCCTATGAGGGCAGCTGAGTTAACCCACAACACATAAGGAGTGCTACTGCTGAGCTTCTCTGCAGCCTGTTTGGGTCTCCAGCCCTGTCTTCCAGAGCTCCTCAGAGCACTCTGTTGTTCCCAGCAACACACCAGCAATGTTATTAGACCTCTCTTTCACCAGAGCTGCATATTTGCTCTCACTGAGGCTCTGGAGTTGAGGGGGGTGGATAGCAGCTGTCTTTGTGGACAGGAGTGTTTGAGGGTAGAGAGGAAATGTGTTGTTTGTGCTCCTTAAGTTGCACCCTGCCCCAGAGAGGAGACTGGACCGGGCACTGACGGAGGGGCAGCAGCGCAACGGGCAGCTCCAGGAGCATCTGTCCCAGCAGCTCTCCCAGGCCCTTTCCACTGCAGTGTGTGCTCGACTGGAGAGGACAGTGAGGGAGGAGATGAAGAAGACTGTGCCTCAATGTGAGTGGTGCTGCCTGGCCCTTGGAGCTGGATCCCTGCAGTGAGGGACTGAGGGGTGTGCTGTGTGCAAGCGTTGGTGCTGCGTGAAGTAGGAGCTGGGTAACAGGAGGACTAGTCACTGAATCCCTGGATGCTGGGGGTGGGAAGGGCCCTGCAGAGATGCTGCAGCCCCAGCCTCTGCTCAAGCAGCTTCCCCTCACTCAGGGGGCACAGGAAGGTGTCCAGGTGGGCTTGGAAACCTCCACACCCTCCCTGGGCAGCCTGGGCCAGGGTTCCCTCCTCTCAGCTTTTGCACGTTGTCCTGTGCCCCACCAAGATCTGAGAAGATGTGGTTTGGAGGGAGTGGGAGGCTCCCAGAGGGGAGATGCTGTTCCAGAGAGTGATCTCATCTTCCATTAAAATCCATCAAGCTTCTGGGGTCTGTTTGGTGGAGGAAAGCCAAAGACACTGAGGAGTCTGGGAATGCTGAGACTTGACCAGAGCAAACTGCTCTTTGCCTTTCCTCGATGCACTGGCATGGTCTGGGTAAGGAAGTGTTCAAAGGAACCCTGGTGGAACAACCTCCTTAGTGTCCACTTGAAGGCTTGGAGATTCCCCAGCCTCTCTGGTGACTTCCAGAGCTGTCCAAGCCTCCTAAGCAAAAAGCTTCTCCCAATGGCCAACCTCATCTTCCAAGGCCAGAGCTCGTGTCCGTTGCCCCTTTCCATGTCCCATCCCAGAGGAGTTTGACTCTATTTTCATTCCTGGATTTTGAAGTGTGATTCTTGGCTTAAAGCTTCACCTTTGTGTTGTGCCCAGGCATCTCCAAGAGCATGGACCCCATGGCTGGCCAGCTCAGTAACACCATTGCTGCCAAGCTCACGGCGGTGGAGGGGACGCTGAAGGAGAGTATCACCAAGCTTGTGAAGTCAAAGGTAAGGAGAAGCAGCTGGAGCTGTTCCTGGGGACACTTGAGTTGTCACTTGCCTGGGCAGCAATTTCTCCTACCTCCTCCCCTCTCCTGTATCAGTAAGGTCAGTTTAGTTGCCAGTGCCCAAAGCTCTTTCCAGGTCTTACCAGGAGAACTCCTTGGATAACTCCTCTGCCCACTTCACCTCATTTGCTCTTTACTGGGTTGTTCATTCTCTGTCAGAGATTCTCACTACTTAGGGCCAAATCAGCCAAACAGTGAAAGCCTGACTGGCTCTTCTGCTCTCATTTCTACCCTGTTTAGGCTTCAGGCTACTTCCCATGGCAGGGGGTGGTGGGCTGTGGGAAGGAGGTAGGGGAAGGGATGAGCAGCCATGCCTGGCTGTGGCTCAGGGAAGTGCTGGGGCAGCCCTCTCTGCTGCAGGGGTGTTGCCACAGACCTGCAGTGCTTGTTGACACCTTCAGTCTGCAGCAGGCTGTTGTTAATGCTCTGGACTCTGCTCTGTGTGTGCATGTAAGAACCTCACAGACAGCATCGTGAGGGCGACAGCAGACACCCTGCAGGGGCCCATCCAGTCAGCCTACAGGGAAGCCTTTCAGAGTGTGGTGTTGCCAGCCTTTGAGAAGAGCTGCCAGTCCATGTTCCAGCAAATCAATGACACCTTCAAGCAGGGCACACAGGAGTGTGAGTAGCTTTTCTTCTTCTCTGCACGGTTGCATTTGCACTGGGGGCTGACAACAAAGCTGGCCTCATCTCTTTGCCTTGCAGAGCTTCACTGGTGTAGCTGTTTCACCCCTTAGCCCACCTGAGTGCTCCATGTCACATTTGGGAGCAGAAGGGAGGAGGTTTTTGTGGGTGCTGCCCTAAGAACAGGGACTCACCCCTGCTCTTTGTAGCCCCTGCAGTGAAACACTCGGCCTCCCTCTGGGAAGCTGTCACTTCATCTATCAAGCAGAACCATAGAGTTGTACAATCATAGAGTCATTTTGGTTGGAAAAGAGCTTTAAGGTCATCAAGTCCCAGCCCTCCCCTCACCCTGCCCAGCCCACCACTAACCCATGGCCCTCAGCACCATGGCTTTGGGATGCCTCCAGGGTTGAGCTCCCCAGCTCCCTGGGCAGCCTGCTGCAAAAAGGTGACCAGTACTAAAGCCCAGCTGTAGGATTCCATCCAGCAGGAAGATGTGTGGAGCATCTCCACAGGTCTCCATGGCACAAACATCTTCCTCTGTGCTCATTGCAGATATCCAGCAGCTTGAGACTCACTTGAAGAACAAGAAGGCACGAGAACAGGAGATCCGGGACCCGCTGCTCAATCAGCTTCGGCAGCTGCTCAGCACCTTCCAGAGCAGCACAGAGCAACTGGCTTCCACTGTGGCAGCCAGTGTCCATGCTGAGGTGCAGCACCAGCTGCATGTCATCGTGGGCAAGTGAGTTCTATCAGCTGGGCATGTGGGGAGAGCTGGGGGTGTGTGGGGACAGCCTGGAGCTTGGCCCTGCCCCGGGCGCCCAGCCACGTGTCAAAGGCTGGGAAAGGAGGAGTTTAGCTCTTTGAAACATCCCTTTCCCCACACACACACAGTCTCAGCATCTTGTGCATGCACCCTGGGGTGGTGTGATGCTGCTGTGGTGTTGCCTGCTGAGCTGCTTTCTGATGGCCAGTGCCTCAGGGCAAGGTGTGTTAACCCTTTGGGAGCCACACTCCGTGAAGCAAAGCGAGCGAGCCTGCATCTTTCTCACTGCCACAGCAACACTGTCCCTCAGCTCCTCAGACATGCCTTTGGGCTTTGTTTCTGTTTTGGTTTTTAGCATGCAGGAGTCTATTCTGACCCAGGTGCAGAGAATCATTAAAGGGGAAGTGAGCATGGCTATGAAGGAGCAGCAAGCAGCCGTCACCTCCAGCATCGTGCAGGCCATGCGCTCGGCGGCTGGCACCCCCATCCCCTCTGCCCACTTGGATTTCCAGTCACAGCAAACACACATCCTGCAGCTGCTCCAGCAAGGACACCTCAACCAAGCCTTCCAGCAGGTATGTGGGCTTCCTGGCTGCTGCTTGAGGGATGGACAGGAGAGAAAAGGGCTCCTCGATGGAGAGATGCCATCCCACGAGGACTCGGCTGGGAGCTGCCTGCAAAGCCCCTGGGCAGGGGACTGCTGCAGGGCTGCAGTTGCACCTTCATGTGGGTCTAGCCAGAGCTCACAGGTTCTGTGATTTGGTGGCAGATCAGGTCCTTCTGTCCAGCCTGTGCCCTGGCAGGAGTGTCAGTGCTCCAGGAAGCCCCTGTTCAGCCATCAGTGGTGGCACGTGGTGCAGCCCTGTAGGGCAGCAGCTTCACCAGCCTCTGCAGGCAGATGTGCCAGCTGGGACCTGACCTTGCCTTTGCCTTTGAACATGGAGGCAGATCCTGTTGAGCTGCTGCAGACAAACCCCTCTGAGAGCAGCAGCTGTGCTGTGCCAGTGGGCTGGCAGGGGATGCAAATGTGCCCTGCTCCATGCTGCTGGCACCTCCTCCCCTCTGCTTGTGTTCATGGGTCTCTGAGCACAGCCCCAGGGCCAGGACACGACCTTGCCTGCAGGTACAGCAGGTTTGCAGAGGGCTCTGCTCCCAGGAGAGACCATGGAGCTGGTCCTGCTCTCACCTGCCTGTGCCTTCCCCTGCATTTCCAGCTGTGTTTTCCTTGCAGGCTCTAACAGCAGCTGATCTCAACCTGGTACTGTACGTGTGTGAGACTGTGGATACTCAGCAGGTGTTTGGGCAGCACCCCTGCCCCCTGTCCCAGCCTGTGCTGCTCTCTCTCATCCAGCAGCTCTCCTCTGACCTGGGGACTCGGACAGAGCTGAAGCTGAAGTGAGTATGATGAGGACACTGAGGTGGAGACCCCCTCCTGGCTCTAGCTTGAAGTTCAGTGCCTGCAGGTGGTGCTTCTGTAGCCTGTTCCTGGCACATGAACAACCAGGAGGGGCCTGGGAGAGGCTGTAGGCACTGCCATGCAAGCTTTGCTGCCCACAGCTACTGAGCTGTAGGTGCTGTTACCTGCTGGATCGTGGTCTGTAAGCATTTGCAGCCTGTGCAGGAGTCTCTTTCAACCAAGGCACAGTTCCCCCATGGGGGCAAAAGGAAGGGCAGTGCCATGTTTCCTACTTTCATAGAAGCACAGTAGTTGTTAAAGCCCTGTAAGCTGCTGCAGTCCCAGCCCTCCCCTCACCCTGCCAAGCCCAGCACTAACCCCTGGCCCTCAGCACCTCAGCTGCACTGTTGGATGCTGGTGGCTGAGAAATGCTCCAAGCAGAGCTCAAGGTGATGATGCTGATACTTGCTGTGAGTGAGTCAACCCCCTGGTACCTGCCCTGGAAAACCCACCTGAAGGTACCTGCAGGCTTTGGTCATGGCTTGCATGGAAAAACAACTCAACAGCTGGGTTTACCCCCAGGGCTGAAGCAAGCTTGAGGAGCTGTAAGAGAGCTTTGATGAGGTGGTGGTGTTCAGGCTGGGCTGTGGGTGAGAGGCTTTGGCAGTGACCACGTTGCCTCACTCTCAGGCTGAGGGCTGAAAGCTGATGGCTCATCTGAGCTTCAGAACAGCTGATTGGCAAAATCCCTTTGCTCTTCCCCCACTTCCTCCTGGATGGACCTGTCAGCCACCTTCAGCCTCCCAGTGTGAAATAAGCCTCACTGCTGAGGGGTTTCACTGCCTAAGAGGTGACTGATGCATCAAGGCATCAAAGGGAAGAGGTGGAGAGCTGGGAGCAGGCAGGGCCAGTGGGCCCAGTGCCACCTCCTCCAGCTCTGCTGGGAGCTGGGGCCTGCTGGGCTGGGGGCTGGGGCTGGGGGCTGCCCTTGCCTGCTGCAAAAAGGATGGGTGGGCCCTGGGTGGGAGTAAGTGATGCTTCTTCTCTGGTGGCTGAGCCCCCTGGGTGTGCTGGGGCAGCAAGTGGTGCACCTTCAGCGCTGCTGTGAAGGGAATGGCCTTGGGATGATGCTCTGGGGTCACTTCTCACCCCCCTTTCCCTCTCCTTCAGTTACCTGGAGGAAGCAGTGATGCACCTGGACCACAGTGACCCCATCACCCGAGACCACATGGGGTCAGTCATGAACCAGGTCCGGCAGAAGCTCTTCCAGTTCCTGCAGGTGGAGCCCCACAACACGCTGAGCAAACCTGCCCGGCGCCTCATGATCATGCTCCAGGGCCTGGTCACCCCCAGCCTGACCTAGGACAGGACCCCCCTGCTCAGGGGCTGCTCCCTGGAAGCCCAGGCAGCAGCTCCACTAGTTACTAACCACATATGGCTTGTGTTAAGAGCTCTTGCCAGGAAATCTCTCCACGTGTGTGTGATGTCTCTCTGGCCAGTGCCAGCTGTGTATAGTCCCCACATAGTCACTGAACGCTCACTTGGCTTATTTTTCCTAAACAGCCTCTTTTTTGAGGGAGTTTAAGTCTCTTCTTCACCTGCCCCTCCCTCCCTGAGCTCTGCCTGGCACCCCCTGGCCCCTGCAGCACAAGCTGCTGCGTTTATTGCCCCTTTAGTTCAGGCTCTGCTGCTGGGAGCAGAGGAGGGAGCTGTGTGCTGAGTCCCCAGCACAGGAGCTGTCACCAGAGTTAACCACAAACTGGTTCCTTCCTCAAGGATTCCTCCTGCTGCTGCCCTGGGCTGCAGGAGCATGGGGGCAGGGGGGCTCTGGGGTGCCCTGAAAGAGGGAGGATGGGGCTGTGGGAGCTGCCCCAGCCCCTGGGACTGTGCTTCAGGCCTCTGAGGCAGCTGTCCAGGGCTTTGGGGTGCAGTTCTCCAGGGTTCAGGGCTCTGGGGTGCAGCTGCCCAGGGTTCAGGGCTCTGAGGCAGCTGCCTAGGGCTTTGGGGTGCAGTTTTCCAGGGTTCAGGGCTCTGGGGTGCAGCTGCTTAAGGCTCAGGGCTCTGGGCTGTAGCTGCCCAGCGTTCAGGGCTGTGAGGTGCAGCTGCCCAGGGCTTTGGGATGCAGTTTTCCAGGGCTCTGGGGTGCAGGTGCCCAAGGTTCAGGGCTCTGGGATGCAGTTTTCCAGGGCTCAGGCCTCTGGGATGCAGCTGCCCAGGGCTCAGAGCTCTGGGGGTGTAACTGCTTAAGGCTCAGCGCTCTGGGCTGTAGCTGCCCAGCATTGAGGGCTCTGGGTGCAGGTGCCCAGGGTTCAGGGCTCTGAGGTGCAGCTGCCCAAGGCTTTGGGGTGCAGTTTTCCAGGGCTCAGGTCTCTGGGGTGCAGATGTCCAGGGCTCTGAGGCTGTAACTGCTTAAGGCTCTGGGGTGCAGGTGCCCAGGGCTCAGGTCTCTGGGGGGAAGCTGCCCAGGGCTCAGAGCTCTGGGGGTGTAACTGCTCAGGGCTCTGGGGCTGTAACTGCCCAGCGTTCAGGGCTCTGGGGTGCAGGTGCCCAGGGCTCTGGGGTGCAGTTTTCCAGGGCTCAGGGGTGCAGATGCCCAGGGTTCAGGGCTCTGAGGCAGCTGTCCAGGGCTTTGGGGTGCAGTTTTCCAGGGCTCAGGTCTCTGAGGTGCAGATGCTCAGGCCTCTGGGGTGCAGCTGCCCAGGGTTCAGGTCTCTGGGGTGCAGATGCTCAGGCCTCTGGGGTGCAGCTGCCCAGGGCTCAGGGCTCTGGGGTGCAGGTGCTCAGGCCTCTGGGGTGCAGCTGCCCAGGGCTCAGAGCTCTGGGAGTGTAACTGTTCGGGGCTCTGGGGTGTAACTGCCCAGCGTTCAGGGCTCTGGGGTGCAGGTGCCCAGGGCTCTGAGGCTGTAACTGCTTAAGGCTCTGGGGTGCAGCTGCCCAGGGCTCAGAGCTCTGGGAGTGTAACTGCTCAGGGCTCTGGGGTGTAACTGCCCAGCGTTCAGGGCTCTGGGGTGCAGGTGCCCAGGGCTCAGAGCTCTGGGGGTGTAACTGCTCAGGGCTCTGGGGTGTAACTGCCCAGCGTTCAGGGCTCTGGGGTGCAGGTGCCCAGGGCTTTGGGGTGCAGTTTTCCAGGGCTCAGGGGTGCAGCTGCCCAGGGCTCAGGCCTCTGAGGTGCAGTTTTCCAGGCCTCTGGGGTTAGTTTTACACCCAGCTTTTTCTTTTTATCTAAATGTTGGGTTTGTTTTGGTTTTTTTGAGATAACCTTCAGAACAATTCAATAAACTTTTGGAGAAAAAACATCCCGCAGCGGCCAGCTGGGGCCGCGGGGGCCGTGTGGAGGGGGACGGCTGGGCAGCCTCTGCCACCACCTCTCAGCTCAGCCAGCGGCCCCGGGCCCTTCTTCCCCTCTCTGCTCCCAGAGCTCGCCCCGGCTTCTCCCGTGGAGCTTCCCCGGTGCGACCCCGCGGCGCGGGGGCTGCGGGGCCGGGCGGGCTCAGCCCCGGGCGGGGGGTCGGGGGGCGGCTCCGGGGCGCGGGGGCTGCTCCTGCCCGGAGCTGTGCGCCGGGAGCTGCGGGGACAGGCGCGTTCCCGTTCGCACAGCGGCTGCTGCGGGGCCGGGCGGGCTCAGCCCCGGGAGGGGATCGGGGGGCGGCTCCGGGGCGCGGGGGCTGCTCCTGCCGGGGGCTGCAGGGACACAGCGGCTGCTGCGGGGCCCGGCGGGCTCAGCCCCGGGAGGGGATCGGGGGGCGGCTCAGGGGCGCGGGGGCTGCACCTGCCGGGAGCTGCGGGGACACAGCGGCTGTTGCGGGGCCGGGCGGGCTCAGCCCCAGGAGGGGATCGGGGGGAGCCTCCTGGGCGCGGGGGCTGCTCCTGCCGGGAGCTGCGGGGCCGGGCGGGCTCAGCCCCGGGCGGGGAGTCGTGGGGCGGCCCCGGGGCGCGGGGTCTGCTCCTGCCGGGGGCTGCGGGGCCGGGCGGGCTCAGTCCTGGTCGGGGGGCGGCTCCGGGGTGCGGGGGCTGCTCCTGCCCGGAGCTGTGCGCCGGAGCTGCGGGGACAGGCGCGTTCCCGTTCGCACAGCGGCTGCTGCGGGGCCGGGCGGGCTCAGCCCCGGGAGGGGGGTCCGGGGCGCGGGGGCTGCTCCTGCCGAGGGCTGCGGAGACACGGGGGCCGCCGCGAGGCCGGGCGGGCTCAGCCCCGGGAGGGGCGTCGTGGGGCGGCTCCGGGGCGCGGGGGCTGCTCCTGCCGGGGGCTGCGGGGACACAGCGGCTGCTGCGGGGTCGGGGGGCGGCTCCGGGGCGCGGGGGCTGCTCCTGCCCGGAGCTGTGCGCCGGGAGCTGCGGGGACACAGCGGCCGCTGCGGGGCCGGGCGGGCTCAGCCCCGGGAGGGGTGTCGGGGGCGGCCCCGGGACGCGGGGGCTGCTCCTGCCGGGGGCTGCGGGGCCGGGCGGGCTCAGCCCCGGGGAGGGGATCGGGGAGCGGCTCCTGCCGAGGGCTGCGGGGACACAGCGGCCGCCGCGGGGCCGGGCGGGCTCAGCCCCGGGGGGGGGGTCGGGGGCGGCCCCGGGGCGGGGCGGGGCGGGGGGCGGTGCGGCGGGGCCGGGGCTGGCGGGGCTGGCGGAGCGCGGAGCAGACGGCGGGGCCGCACCATGGGCCGGGGCTGCTGGCGGCTGCTGGGCGTCGTGTGGCTGCTGCGGCTCGGTGAGTGCCGGCGGGGCTGCGGGACCCCCCGCTCTCCTCCGGCTTCGCGGCTCGTCTCCAGCGGCGGGGAGCGCGGTGTGCGGTTGCCCCGGGGTTGGGAGAGGAGGGAGAGGAGCTCGGCACTGCCCGGGCCCGGCTGCCCCCCGGGGAACCGCCCGGATCCCGCAGCTCGCCCGCACCGACGTGCCCCCGCTCCTCCCAGAGGAACCCCGAGCGCCGTCCCCGACCCGCAGAGGGATGCGGGGAGCTGCGGCTGACCCGGGCTCACAGGGGACGACCGGCACTGCCAAGCCCGGGGCGGTTTTGGGGCTCGGGTGCTTGGGGCCCGTCCCCAGACGCGGGACGGCTGCTCGGCGCTCGCCTGGGAGCCCGGGGAAGGTCCTGCCGGGCGCTTCCTCGGGGCTCCCTGTGGCTCCTGCACGGCTTTGTGCTGAGGGGACAGAGCTGGTTTGCCCCCCTGCTTTCTGCTTCCCTGCTCAGCCCCACGCTGCCAGAGCTACCTGGACGGGAGGGCTGGTGCTGGGCGTTACAGGAGGCCAAACCCAGCTGGCCCAGCATCTGCTGGTCCTGGCGGGCAGCGTGGCCCTGGGCTGCCGAGACACCCTGGCTGGGTCCAGAGTGGAGCAACAGATGCCCCTTTCCAGCTGACACCTGGGATATTTGTGACCCACGTGGCTGGTGTCGACCTGAGACTCTCCTCAGTGTCTTGTCCCAAATCCCCCCCATGCTCTGCCACGGGCTGAGGTTTCAGGCTGAGGTTTCAGGCTGAGGTTTCAGGCTGAGGTTTCAGGCTCACCCCAGCGTTACTCTTGGCCAAAGCCACTTTCCTCAGGGCCCTGTTCCAGGGGCACAGGCGTGGGATGCCAGCAGCAGGGCACACAGCTCCCTGGAGACATCCTGGCTGCCTCAGCAGCCCCCAGGCAACCTCCAGCTACTTCTGGGATCACCTTCCTGCAGGAGACCCCTCCGGGACTGTTCTCACACCTCTTAGGCATCCTCAGCTTGGAGCCCTCCTGGCAGTTCCCCAGCCCCCGTGGCTTGGCCCCGGGAGCCGTCTGTCCCTGTGGGCCTCGAGGCAGAGCCGTGCTGGCAGCCACACACCAAAGCTGGCAGCTTTGGGGGCTTCCCCCAGAGCCAAGGCTGCACTCACAGCTGCCCCCAACACACCATCACCCATCGGCCCCGGCCTTTGATCAATCTGCTGTTGAATCTCTTGCAGAGCTGAGCAGGGAATTGGGGTTTCCCAGGGTGGAGCAGCTGGAATTGCACTTGTGCCTCTTTCTTTTGTGCTTTTTCTTTACCCTTTCCTTTGCCCTTTTCCTTCCTCTTTTCCTTCCCCTTTTCTTCTTTTTTCTTTCTCTTTTTTCTTCCTCTTTTCTTTCTGCCTTTTCTTCCCCCTTTCCTTCCTTCTTTCCCTTTTCTTTCTGCCTTCTCTTCCCTCTTTTCCTTCCTCCTTTTTTTCTTCCTCCTTTTCTTCCACCTTTTCTTTCCTCTTTTCATTCTCCCTTTCCTTCCCCGTTTCTTCCCCCTTTTCTTTCTCCCTTCTCTTCCCCCTTCCCTTCCTCTTTTCTTTCTCCTTTCTCCTTCCCCTTTTCCTTCCCCCTTCTCTCCCGCCGCGGCAGGAGCAGGGGCTCCAGCTTGCTAAGCTTTTGCTTTTGTTTGGGTTTTTTTCTCCTCCTGTTGTAGTCACGAATTAATCTTCGCTGTTAGGGGATAAAAGCCGGGACAGATGGCTCCGGGGAGAGCCCGGGCGGCCCGGAGCGAGGCGGCTCTTTCCCCGCGGCTGACGGCAGCAGCGCTTGTGCGGGCATCACGTCGGGCAGAGGATGCCGGGGGGCTGGCGGGATGCGGGACGGGGTGATGGTGGCCCCTCGCCACATTTGGGAGCCCCGGTGACAGCCGTCCCTGAGCTGTGCGGGCGACGGGCACCCGCGGCGGTGGGTGTGCGGGGGGCTCAGCGCTGCCTCTGCCCCGCAGCCGCGAGCCAGGAGCCCGACGGCCCCGCGGGGAGGTGTGACACCATCTACAAGGGCTTCGCCGGCTGCCTCATCAGCCTGGGGGAGAGCATGGCCCAGAACGTGCGGCAGCAGCGGGAGGAGAGCGGCCAGGACGTGCAGGAGCTGGACACCATCTGCAAGTGAGTGCGGGAACGGCCGGGGCAGACCCGGCCCCAGAGCTGCCCAGCACCGACCCGTCCTCAGCGCTGCCCAGCACCGACCCATTCCCAGCACCGACCCGTCCCCAGCGCTGCCCAGCACCGACCCATTCCCAGCACCGACCCATCCCCAGCGCTGCCCAGCACAGACCCGTCCCCAGCGCTGCCCAGCACCGACCCATTCCCAGCACCGACCCGTCCCCAGCGCTGCCCAGCACCGACCCATCCCCAGCACCGACCCATCCCCAGCACCGACCCATTCCCAGCACCGACCCGTCCTCAGCGCTGCCCAGCACCGACCCATTCCCAGCACCGACCCATCCCCAGCGCTGCCCAGCCCCGACTCATCCCCAGCCCCGACCCGTCCCCAGCGCTGCCCAGCCCCGATCCATCCCCAGCGCTGCCCAGCCCCGACCCATCCCCAGCCCCGACCCATCCCCAGCGCTGCCCAGCCCCGACCCATCCCCAGCCCCGACCCATCCCCGGCGCTGCCCAGCCCCGACCCATCCCCAGCCCCGACCCATCCTCAGCGCTGCCCAGCCCCGACCCATCCCCAGCCCCGACCCATCCCCGGCGCTGCCCAGCCCCGACCCATTCCCAGCCCCGACCCATCCCCGGCGCTGCCCAGCCCCGACCCATTCCCAGCACCGACCCATCCTCAGCGCTGCCCAGCCCTGACCCATCCCCAGCCCCGACCCATCCCCAGCGCCGCCCAGCCCCGACCCATCCCCAGCGCTGCCCAGCCCCGACCCATCCCCAGCCCCGACCCATCCCCAGCGCTGCCCAGCCCCGACCCATCCCCAGCCCCGACCCATCCTCAGCGCTGCCCAGCCCCGACCCATCCCCAGCGCTGCCCAGCCCCGACCCATCCCCAGCCCCGACCCATCCCCAGCGCTGCCCAGCCCCGACCCATCCCCAGCCCCGACCCATCCCCAGCGCTGCCCAGCCCTGACCCATCCCCAGCCCCGACCCATCCCCAGCGCTGCCCAGCCCTGACCCATCCCCAGCCCCGACCCATCCCCAGCGCTGCCCAACCCGACCCATCCCCAGCGCCGCCCAGCCCCAGCGCTGCCCAACCCGACCCATCCCCAGCGCCGCCCAGCCCCGCTCCCGCCCGTCTCCGCAGGTCCTGGGACGACTTCCACGCGTGTGCCAACGAAGTGCTGTCGAGCTGCCCCGAGGACGCAGCCGCCATCTGGGAGTCGCTGCGCCAGGAATCCCGCAAGATCCAGTTCCAGGGGAACCTGCAGGAGCTGTGCAGCGGCCGGGGCTCGCCCCCCGCACAGACCAACCCGGCTACGCTGCGGGGCTGGGCGGCCGCGCCGCGCCCGTGCCCGCCGGCGCTGCTGCTGCTGCCGCTGCTGCTCCCGCTGCTGCTGGCCCGTCACTAGCGCTGCCCGTCCCCCCGGGCAGCCCCGCGGGGCAGCGGCCTCTCCCGCAGCCACACAGATGGATTTATATTTATATTAAAAGACGCTTTTACATTTGTCCCGTCTCTGTGCCGCGTCCTGCCGCGGCTCCGGCTTGGCTCCGCATTCGCTCCGGGTTGGCTCCGCATTCGCTCCGGGTGATGTTTCCCCCTGCTCCTCCTGGACAGGGTCACTGGGGGGGCTCCGTGGCCCTGTCTCACCCCTCCTGGTGCATCACCCACAGCCCCTGGGACCAGCACAGCTCCAGGCAGGGCTGTCCCAGGGATTCCCAGCCTTGGCTGTTCCCTAGCAGCTGCTTTTCAGGGCCAGGCATAAAGGATGTTCCCTTTAGAGATGGGTCAAGTGGGTTCTTAATGTTAAAGAGCACCTTGGGAACCCCCAGCACATGTGTTCCTCTTTGTTTTCTCTCTCCAGCAGCTGCCAGCTTGTCCTCTGATGGGCAACTCCAGCACCAGCAGGCAAGTTCCTGAAAGAATTCCTCTTTTCCAGCCCTTTTACTTTGCTCCTGCTCTATGCAGTCCCATTGATGGTCAGGAAGGAAACTGGGGTTTGTGGGGAAGGGAGATGGGGTTTTGTAGCTGAGGTGATGTAGATGACAAAAAGCTGAGGTTTGTGGGGAAGAGAGAAGGTCTTTTTCAGCTGAGGTGATACAGATGGTGACAAAGGCAGGGAACTGAAGCTCTCATCCAGGTCCAAGTGGGACTTGCTGGGGTTGACAAGGTGACATGCTGGAGTTTAACTCGATTACACTTGTGCCTGAAGTGGAAGCCACTGTTACTCCCAACCCCTGTTGCTGTTACACTGCAAAGCTCAGATACTTTTCTCCCTTAGCATGCTAAACCCCACCACAGCAAAGCAGTTCCCTGGGTGTGGGTTGGTGAGGAGACCTCCTCACCCTTCATGTGCCCCCACCTGCCACCTGAAGGGCCATTAAAGCTGCAAATGGGCTCCCTCAGCCCTGTGGCTCCTCCCTGGCACGGCCCTGGCGCAGGTTCTCTGATTGCTGGGGTGACAAACGTCCCACAGCCGAGCCCAGGCACGCTGCGGGTCTCTCTCTGGGGCAGCCTTTGCACACTGACCCGTGCTCAGCGTGTGAGAAGCTCAGTTATCACTGTCTTCATCGAGCCAGGGAAAAATATTGCTTGTTTCACCACAAAACAGCTTCCTGGGAGGTGTGACCCTGACCTCTGGGACATGCCCCCGACAGCCCCGTTCCCCTGCTGCCCCCCTGGGCCGGGACCCGCAGGCTGCGGCGCTTCCTGGGGGCTGAGCACTCACTGCTGGCCCCTTGTCTCTACACAGGGACCCTGGATTGATTTTGTGCTGTTCATTTCTTCAGTGGGCCTGGAGCTGCTGTTGAGGGGACAGGAGCCATGCAGGAGGGACAGGAGCCATGCAGGAGGGGACAGGAGCCATGAGGGATGGCTCTGAGCCGGCGGCCAGGCCCCGCACGGGCCGTGGGCTGCTCTGGGGCGGCAGCTGCTGCTCCTCCCCGTGGTTAACGCCGTCCCAGAGGGATAATCTGCTGCTTCTCTCCTCCCCAGCTCCTGACAATCCTGTGTTTAAGGCTGAATTAGTGCTGGATCCTCACAGGGGGCCTAAGAGGATAAAGGCCGGGCAGGCACCCGCAGTGATGTGCCTGACACCTCCGCTGGGCTGGAGCAGGGGCTGTTCCCAGGACACCCTGAGGAAGGGTGGCCAGAGGTGCCACGAGGTGACAATGACACTGGAGTGCACCAAACCATCTGCTTCAGTCCAGCCAGGAGCTCGGGGGCGCTTGGGAAGCCCCCAGACACCCACCAACATGCTGGGGGTCGGGTGCTGAGCGCAGACAGACGCAGTGAGTGCACTCATCCTGTACCCTGGAGATGTCCCCACACGTGTCCCACAGCTTTAGCCATGTCACCACGTGTCCTGCAGTCACTGGTTGTCACCGTGTGTCCCACACCCTTGGCTGTGTCCCACACCCCAGAGGTGACACCAGCAGGTGGCACCGTACGGCACGTGGGCGCTGAGGGCTCTGGGGAGCGGGCGCTGAGGGCTCTGGGCTGCTGGGCCAGGATGGGTCTGTGGGTCACAGGGCTGTAGCAGAAGGCTGCCCAAAGCCCACTGTCACCACAGCACACAGTCACAGGAGCTTAAGGGACCTTGAAAGATCATGCAGACCAACCTCCCTGCCAGAGCAGGGCCACCTCTCCTTCTCTGGAGACATCCAAAACCCCCCTGGACAAGTTCCTGTTGTGACCCACTCTCAGTCCTCTCAGGGCCCTGGGCTGGGGGTGACAGTGGGACAATGAGGATGGGCATGTCACCCCCCAGCTGCTCCACAAGCAGGACAAGCACCCAGCATCCATCCTTCTGCAGGGTTCAGGACAGGAAGGTTTGGGACAGCGTGGGAAGGGCCAACATCCCTGTTTCTGCCCCCAGAACACAGCAGCCAACTCCCCACACACTGCCTGGGGTCTTGGAGCTGCTTCCCAGGGTCTGGGGGCCGCTGTCCAGGCCCAGCCCATGGTCACTGGCCATGGAGCAGTGGCCTCTGGGCGTGGATGTGCTGTGGAAACCCATCCCTCCAGTTACGAAACTCCAGCGACCTACTTTGCACTCCCTGCTTTTGTTCTTAATTCCCAGATATGGCTGCTCTCCAGATTTTGCCCATCAAGGCAAATTAATTGGAATAGATCCCTAATTTGCTCTCTGCTATTCTTTGGGTAGAAGATTAAACGCTCTGCAGACATGATCCCCCTTGCTCTCCTCAAAGAGACAAACCTGGGTGATTCAAAGAAGCAAAAGCAAAGGGGATGAAGGAGGCTGAGTTGGGATGAGCTGGTGTTTGAATTCACTTTCTGCCATGGCAGAAGGGGCTGGGGAGGCCCCACGTCCCTGGGCAGCTGGAACCAGATGGTGACACTATTCTGGGCAGCTGTGTGATGCCATGGCACACGTGGCACAGCGAGGCGAGGGCTACCCTCTGCCTCCACCATGGGCCACAGCTCCCTTCCTCTGAAATACAGAGCCACACAGATCCCCAGCATGGGAGGGTGAACAGGGCTCTGCAGAGCTGCTGCAGCCCCAGCCCCTGCTCCAGCAGCTTCCCCTGGCTCAGGGGGCACAGGAACGTGTCCAGCTGCGGTTGGAAACCTCCTGAGAAGGAGCCTCCACACCCTCCCTGGGCAGCCTGGGCTAGGGCTCCCTCACCTCAGCACCAAAGGACTTGCTCCTTGTGTTTAAGTGGAACTGTTTGTGTTCTGGCTCATGTCCATCACCCCTTGTCCTGTCCCTGGGCACCACAGAGCAAAGCCCATCCCCATCCTCCTGACACCCACCCTTGAGGCATTTCTCAGCACTGCTGAGGTGCCCCTGAGCTCAGGCTTCTCTTCCCCAGGCTCAACAGCCCCAGGGCTGCAGCCTTTCCTTCTCACACACATATCCCAGCCCCTCAGCATCTTGCTGTGCCTGCACTGGTGCAATGAGCCAGGTAAAAAGGAAGGGCACAGTGGCATCATGCTGGTGTCCCCAGGAAGGAGCAGAGCCAGGCACCAGCCTGGCCAGGCAGAGCTGTCTCCAGCCCCACCACAGGGCCCCGGGGCAGAGGAGCCCAGAGGACACAGTGTTGAAGGGCTGGCAGCTGCCCCAGCCCAGGAGGGGATTTCTGCCTGGCCAAATGTCCAACTTTCCATGAGGAAACACCAAAAGGCCTCAAATCCCCTGGCCCAGCTGCTGGGAAGGGCTGAGCTGGAGTCACCTCTGGGGGCCATGCTCAGCCCCAGCCTGCTGCCCTGGCCTTGCTCAGCTTGGGGCTGGCTTTTTCCTCCAGAGAGGCATATGGAAAGTTGGATTTCTTTTTTTAAGCAGCTTTAATTGAACATCCTCCCCCTCTGCCCTCTGCCCAGCCTTTGCTGGGACAACCTTGAGCTCTGGCCCTGCCTGGGGCAGCTCAGGGGAAGGAAAGCACCAGGCTTCCTGCTTTTTTCTTCCATGGCACATCAAGGGCACCAGACCTTGCTGTGGCCTGGCACAGTGGGCAGCCCTGGGCTCCCCCAAACTGCCCCATGGGCTGCATGTGTCCCAGGCAGCCCTGGGCTCTCCCAAACTGCCCCATGGGCTGGACGCGTCCCAGGCAGCCCTGGGCTCCCCCAAACTGCCCCATGGGCTGCATGTGTCCCAGGCAGCCCTGGGCTCCCCCAAACTGCCCCATGGTCTGCATGTGTCCCAGGCAGCCCTGGGCTCTCCCAAACTGCCCCATGGGCTGGATCTGTCCCAGGCAGCCCTGGGCTCCCCCAAACTGCCCCATGGGCTGGATGTGTCCCAGGCAGCCCTGGGCTCCCCCAAACTGCCCCATGGGCTGGATGTGTCCCAGGCAGCCCTGGGCTCTCCCAAACTGCCCCATGCCCTGGAGGTGTCCCAGGCAGCCCTGGGCTCCCCCAAACTGCCCCGTGGGCTGGACGCGTCCCAGGCAGCCCTGGGCTCCCCCAAACTGCCCCATGGGCTGGATGTGTCCCAGGCAGCCCTGGGCTCCCCCAAACTGCCCCATGGGCTGGATGTGTCCCAGGCAGCCCTGGGCTCCCCCAAACTGCCCTATTCCCTGGATGTGTCCCAGGCAGCCCTGGGCTCCCCCAAACTGCTCCATGGTCTGGATGTGTCCCAGGCAGCCCTGGGCTCCCCCAAACTGCCCCAAGGGCTGGATGTGTCCCAGGCAGCCCTGGGCTCCCCCAAACTGCCCCATGCCCTGGATGTGTCCCAGGCAGCCCTGGGCTCCCCCAAATTGCCCCATGGGCTGGACATGGCCCAGGCAGCCCTGGGCTCCCCCAAACTGCCCCATGGGGTGGATGTGGCTCAGGCCCTCGTGCTGTGCTGTAGGAAATCACAGCTCATTGTATCCTGGTTGGAGTGTGGAAACAGCTCCTTCTCCAGCCCAAGTGTGTGGGGAATGAGGTGACAGCCAGGCTGGGAGATGAGCCTGCAGCAGCACCTTTGTATCCTCCCTGGAGTAAGAGGTGCCGTCGGTGTCCCTGTGAGGGGGTGTCAGCCCTCACCCAGCTGCTTTCAGGCCATGGAATCACAGAATCACACAATCACAGAGTGGTTTCAGCTGGCAGAGACCTTTCAGCCCATGGGGTGCAGCCTCTGTCCCAGCCCATCAGCCACCAGCCCATTGCCCTCAGTGCAACCCCCACCTGCCTCTGAAACCCCTCCGGGGATGATGACTCCAGCAGCTCCCTGGGCAGCCCCTTCCAATGCCTGACAGCCCTGGCAGCACAGAAATCCTCCTCACACCCAGCCTGAACCTCCCCTGGGGCAGCTTGAGGCCGTTTCTCCTGTTCTATTGCTTGCACACACCGGGCACACGCCGGCAGGGCGAGGGGCTGAGGCAGGCAGCTGAGGAGGTCCCGGGGTCCACGGGGCTGAGAGGGATCTGTGGGGGTCTGTGGGGCTCAGGGAGGCTCATGGCATGGAGGGGATCTCGTGTAGCTGAGGGGGTCCCAGCGTCCTGCGGGGCTGAGGGGAGCTCATGGGTTTGAGGGGGTCCTGTGGGGCTGATCCTGTCCTGGAGGGCTGAGGGGGTCTCGGGGTATACGAGGCTGAGGAGGGTCCATGGGGCTGAGAGGGTCCCAGGGTCCGTGGAGCTTAGGGAGGCTCGTGGGATTGAGGGGGTCTCATGTATCTGAGGGGGTCCTGTGGGGCTCAGGGGGCCTCATGGGTCTGAGGGGGTCTCATGTATCTGAGGGGGTCCTGTGGGGCTGAGGGGGGCTCATGGGGCTGGGGGGATCCCGTGGGGCTGAGGGGATCCCGTGGGGCTGAGGGGGGCTCATGGAACTGAGGGTGCCCATGGGGCTGGGGGGGTCCATGGGGCTGAGGGGGGCTCATGGGACTGAGGGTGTCCATGGGGCTGGGGGGGTCCATGGGGCTGGGGGGGTCCCGTGGGGCTGAGGGGGGCTCATGGGTCTGAGGGGGTCCCGTGAGGCTGACAGGGTCCTGAGGTCCATGGGGCTGAGGGGGGCTCATGGGACTGAGGGACTCCCACGGGGCTGGGGGGGTCCATGGGGCTGGGGGGTCCCGTGGGGCTGGGGGGTCCCGTGGGGCTGAGGGGGGCTCATGGGACTGAGGGTGTCCATGGGGCTGAGGGGGTCCCGTGGGGCTGAGGGGGGCTCATGGGGCTGAGGGGGGCTCATGGGACTGAGGGTGTCCATGGGGCTGAGGGGGTCCCGTGGGGCTGAGGGGGGCTCATGGGGCTGAGGGGGGCTCATGGGGCTGAGGGACTCCCATGGGGCTGGGGGGGTCCCGTGGGGCTGAGGGGGGCTCATGGGACTGAGGGACTCCCATGGGGCTGGGGCGTCCCGTGGGGCTGAGGGTGTCCATGGGGCTGGGGCGTCCCGTGGGGCTGAGGGGGGCTCATGGGTTCAGGGTGCCCCTGGGGCTGGGGGGCTCCGGAGGGGGCGGGGCGTCGTGCCACGGGGATTCCCGGCGGCGCCGGCAGGGGGCGGTACAGCGCCGGGCGGCCGAACAGCGCCCCCTGCCGCCCGGCCCCGGCCCCGCTGGCGCCGCCCCTCGGGCGCTGCCGGGCGCTGGGTGATGGCGTCAGGAGGCGGCGCCGCCCGCGGGCCGGAGCGGCCGCAGGTGAGTGCGGGGCCGGGCACCGCTGGGGCCGCCGGGCCGGGCCGGGCCGGGCCGGGCCGGGCCGGGCCGGGCCGGGCCGAGCCGAGCCGAGCCGAGCCGAGCCGAGCCGAGCCGCCCAGCCCAGCCCAGCCCCGAGCCGGCCGCGCTCCTCGGCGGCGGCGTGTGGGCCCTGCGGCGCGGCGGCTCGGGAGGGGCGGCCGCGGCGGGCCCCAGCGCTCCAGCCCCGGGCTGCGGGCGGGCGGGAGCCGCGGGAAGCGGCCGAGGCCGCGCTGCGCTTGGCAGACGCTCGGGGTCTCGGAGACGCCGGTTGGTGTGAGCGGCTCCGGCACAGCTGCCCCAGCGCCCGGGCTCGCCCCCAGGGAGCCGGCGAGGGGCCTGGCGGGCAGCGAGTGGCAGCAGAACCGGGACACCGGGGTGTCTGAGCTGAAACGGGAGGTGAGGTGCGGTGCGAAGTGCCCTGTTGGCGAGGGCGGCATCTGAAGGCTCCTGGCTGAGTGTTCCCTAAGGGACGGGAGAGACGGTGCCTTCCAAATTGCCTCCCGGCAGCTCGGAGCATGAAACAGCTCGCAGGATGTGAGACGTTGGATGGAGCTGCCAGGCCTGGGGTGGGTTAGTTGGATGGCATTGAAGCAGGCCCTGTTTCTTTGCAGAGGTGCAGGACACTTGTGAGTGGGGCAGAGCTACGGCTGCAGCCTGCAGGGTGAGCGCAGGGAGAGGTGGGTGGATGTGGGGGCATAACCCAGCCCCTGTGCCTTCCCACTGCTGGCAGCCCCAGCTCCTCCTTGCTGTGCTCCCCCAGCAGCTTGGCCCCTGCCAAGGTGGTTTCCTGCTCAGGGTGGGCTCACCCTGCCTTAGTTCCTTCTCCAGAGCTCTTGGTGCTCATAGCACAGGAGCATTTCCAGCTGCACTGCAGGGGGCTGAGGCCTCTTGTTGCTGGCTGTGGAGCTGCAGCTCTGGGAGGCTGTAGGCTTCACTGAGACCTTCCCACGAGTGAGGAAGAACCACTGACATAGTGGGAGTTGATGTCTGAGCTCAGTGAATGTTGCCAGTGGGTTTACAGGTGTTTTCAAGCTCAGTGTTTGGTCCATCTCATGGGGTTTGTTTTACATGGGTGCTTCTCTGTATGTGGGAGCACTCAGCTGGCAGATGCTCTCATTCCATTGCTCTGATAACTTGGTATGTTTTATGGTCCAATAATGCTGGGGAAGGCTCTCAATGGGAGGCATTATCAGGACTAACTGTAGTAAAGGGCCACTCCTGGAGTCCTGTGTCCAGTTCTGGATGTGGAGCACTCCTGACATTGGCCTGTGTTGTCTCCTCAGCTTCCTATGCGACAAAAACAAGGACTGAAGGATGGTTTTCTTATGAGACTGTGGAACCAGGAACCTTGAGGATAGATCTGGGCTCCCCAGCTTCAGAGAGACAGGGAACTGGTGGAGAGAGGCCAGTGCAGGGCCAGCAAGATGCTGAGGGGCTGGAACATGTGTGTGAGGAGGAAAGGCTGCAGCCCTGGGGCTGTTGAGCCTGGGGAAGAGAAGCCTGAGCTCAGGGGCACCTCAGCAATGCTGAGAAATGCCTCAAGGGTGGGTGTCAGGAGGATGGGGATGGGCTTTGCTCTGTGGTGCCCAGGGACAGCACAAGGGGGAACGGGCACAGGCTGGAACACAAACAGTTCCCCTGGCCCAGGAGGAGCAAGTCCTTTGGTGCTGAGGTGAGGGAGCCCTGGCCCAGGCTGCCCAGGGAGGGTGTGGAGGCTCCTTCTGGGGAGGTTTCCAAACCCCATCTGGACACGTTCCTGTGCCCCCTGAGCCAGGGGAAGCTGCTGGAGCAGGGGCTGGGGCTGCAGCAGCTCTGCAGGGCCATTCCTACCCCACTAGGTTCTGTGGTAGCATTCTGTTTATTTTTTACCAGGGTGCTTCCATTGGAGTGAACTCCCAGATACAGGATGGCCCTTGGTGAAAGTCAGTTGAGCTTTGTGTGTAGCTGGTTTTGTTCCCCATGCTTGCAGCTCAGTGTGCTCACCTTTGTGCATGGCTGGTGTGTTTAACCTCACTGTCCTGTCAGGTCTTCTACCAGAAGTTACTTTGATGCTATCTGATTTTAAAAAGGAATCTTAACCAAAGCCTTGTTTCCTTTCTAGGTTGGATGGAGAGTCTAAACATCTTCCTGGTGTCTCTCTGAAATACTTCTTGTTTCTCCACGTGCTTCTCCTGATGGAAGGACCAGCCAGGCTTCCTGTCCTGCCCTTGGTCCTGAATAGTTGCTTGGAGGGAAGGTGAATGAGGGGAGACACACTCAGTGATGGTAAGGCATCTGACTACATTTCAAGACTAATGTTTTCACTGTGGCTGCTCTGAAGGCTCAGCAGCATGTTGATGGGCTTTGAGCCAGAGGAGAATGTAAACCAGCTTGGCTACCAGCCAGAACACCAGGCAGTTTCTCTGTCTCCCAGCCAGTCACACTGTTTGAATCAGCACCTAAGGACTTGCTGAAGTGCAGCTTGTATGGTTCTGCAGGAATAAAGGCTGATGAGCAAGACCTTCCTTGGCTCTGGTTGAAGCAAGGGGTCACAGTGCCACTAACCCCCCCAACCCCAGCTCCGTGGGGGAAGCCAGGAGTGCCCCTTGTTACCCAGGGGCAAACAAGACAACAGACCTGAGTCAGGGTGTTAGAGTATGTCAAAGCCCAGGCTGATTTTATAACATTTGGAGGATGGAGAACTGCTGGATAAAAGCTACTGTGTGTAAATAAGGGCTGCCTTTCTGCAGGGGAAGCACTCAACTGAGTCCTGCAGCTGGGGAGGAACAACCCCCTGCAGCAGCACAGGCTGGGGGTGACCTGCTGCAGAGCAGCTCTGGGGGAGGGACCAGGGAGTGCTGAGAGAGACACAGGGAACTGCTGGAGAGAGGCCAGGGCAGGGACAGCGAGATGCTGAGGGGCTGGAACCTGTGTGTGAGGAGGAAAGGCTGCAGCCCTGGGGCTGTTGAGCCTGGGGCAGAGCAGAGAAGGCTGCAGCGGCGGGTCGGTCCCTGCTCGAAGCCCCCGGGCGGGCGGTCGCGGCGGGAGCTGGGGGCGGGGTGAGGCGGGGCCGGGGCGGACCCGAGTGAAAGCCGCCGGGGTTGGGGCCGCCCCCGGCTTTGGGCTGGAGCCTGGCAGCGGTTGAGCTCGGGCCGGGGACTGCAGAAGCACCGGGGAAAGGCTTCGGTGCTGAGGTGAGGGAGCCCTGGCCCAGGCTGCCCAGGGAGGGTGTGGAGGCTCCTTCTCAGGAGGTTTCCAACCGCAGCTGGACACGTTGCTGTGCCCCCTGAGTGAGGGGAAGCTGCTGGAGCAGGGGCTGGGGCTGCAGCAGCTCTGCAGGGCCCTTCCCACCCCCACCTTTCAGGGATTCTCAGTTACTTGGCAAGGTGTTTCTTTAACCCCACGTGCCTTTGTTTCTTCCCTTTCTGTCCCTAAGGTTCAGAGGTGGGAGCTGCCCCAGCTGTCGCTGCTGCTGCCTTGGGAAAATGCCTTGACAGGGAATTAACACCCTTCAGTGATGGGCTGTGGGACAAGCAAAGTGCTTCCCGAGCCCCCCAAAGACGTGCAGCTCGACCTGGTTAAGAAAGTGGAACCTTACCTGGGCCACGATGACATCTACAAGCACTTCATCAAAGGGGACTGCGGGGCCATCATCAAAGCCGGCTCCCCCTCTCCCCCACGCCAGGCTCAGCCCTACCCCGGCCACCCCGTCCCTTCCCCAGGCGAGCAGCCCGAGCCCCGCAGGAACAGGGTGGCCAAATACCGCGCCAAGTTCGACCCCAGGGTGACGGCCAAGTACGACATCAAAGCCCTGATCGGGAGAGGGAGCTTCAGCCGCGTGGTGCGCGTGGAGCACAAGGCCACCAAGCAGCCTTACGCCATCAAGATGATCGAGACCAAGTACCGCGAGGGCAGGGAGGTGTGCGAGTCGGAGCTGAGCGTGCTGCGCCGCGTGCGCCACACCAACATCATCCAGCTCATCGAGGTCTTCGAGACCCAGGACCGTGTGTACATGGTGATGGAGCTGGCGACCGGCGGCGAGCTCTTCGACCGCATCATCGCCAAGGGCTCCTTCACCGAGAGGGACGCCACGCGCGTGCTGCAGATGGTGCTGGATGGTGTCAGGTACCTGCACACCCTGGGCATCACCCACCGTGACTTGAAACCAGAGAACCTGCTCTACTACCACCCTGGCACCGACTCCAAGATCATGATCACGGACTTTGGGCTGGCCAGCGCGCGCAAGAAAGGCGACGACTGCCTGATGAAAACCACCTGCGGCACCCCCGAGTACATCGCGCCCGAGATCCTGGTGCGAAAGCCCTACACCAACTCTGTGGACATGTGGGCGCTGGGGGTGATCTCCTACATCCTCCTGAGTGGCACCATGCCCTTTGAGGATGACAACCGGACCCGCCTGTACCGCCAGATCCTCAAGGGCAAGTACAGTTACTCAGGAGAGGTGAGTCAGCCGCAGGGTGCCGTGTGTAAGGTGGTTGGGGTTGAAAAACAAACCCCATGTCTGTGATTCTGGCTTGTAAAGTTCTTTCCTGGTTTTCTGTTGGCTCTCCAAAAGTGCTGACAGTGCAGCTTGGTGAGCTGCTTTAGACAGGTGTGGGTCTGAAGCAAGGGGAGATGTTGTCTCGAGGGCTGGAAGGGACCTGGAAAGCTCGTCCAGTGCAACCCCCCTGCCAGAGCAGCACCACCTAGAGCAGGGCACACAGGGACTCATCCAGCTGGGTTGGGATGTCTCCAGAGAAGGAGCCTCCACAGCCCATCTGGGCAGCCCCTGCCAGTGCTCCCTCACCTCAGCAGGGAACAAATTCTGCCTTGTGTTGCTTTGGAACCTTTTCTGTTCCAGCTTGTCCCCATTGCCCCTTGTGCTATCACTGGCCATCCCTGAGCACAGCCTGGCTCCAGCCTCCTGACACTTGGAAACATGAATGAGGTCACCCCTCAGTCTCCTCCAAGCTGCAGAGCCCCAGCTCCCTCAGTCTTTCATCACAAGGCTCTACTCCATCACCTTTGTGGCCCTGCACTGAACTCTCTCCAGCAGCTCCCTGTTCTTCTGCAACTGAGGGGCCAGAACTGGGATGCCTGTGGGTTTCTAGCTGCTGTTTGATGCTTTGCTGGTGAAACTTGTACCAGTGAGTGTAGTGTAGTGTGTAGGTTCCTAGTCTGAGTTCTGATACAACCCACGTGGACTCTGATAAATGCCTTTGCTGAAAGGTGAGGGGAGAGCAGACAAAAGAGTGCTTGCTTCTTGGATGTGGAGCACTTCTGACATTGGTCTGCGTTGTCTCCTCAGCTTCCTATGTGACAAAAACAAGGACTGAAGGATGGTTTTCTTATGTGACTGTGGAAACAGGAACCTTAAGGGATAGATCTGGGCTCCTCAGCTCCAGAGACACAGGGAACTGGTGGAGAGAGGCCAGTGCAGGGCCAGCAAGATGCTGAGGGGCTGGAACATGTGTGTGAGGAGGAAAGGCTGCAGCCCTGGGGCTGTTGAGCCTGGGGAAGAGAAGCCTGAGCTCAGGGGCACCTCAGCGATGCTGAGAAATGCCTCAAGGGTGGGTGTCAGGAGGATGGGGATGGGCTTTGCTCTGTGGTGCCCAGGGACAGGCCAAGGGGTAACGGGCACAGGCTGCAACACAAACAGTTCCCCTGGCCCAGGAGGAGCAAGTCCTTTGGTGCTGAGGTGAGGGAGCCCTGGCCCAGGCTGCCCAGGGAGGGTGTGGAGGCTCCTTCTCAGGAGGTTTCCAACCCCAGCTGGACACGTTCCTGTGCCCCTGAGCCAGGGGAAGCTGCTGGAGCAGGGGCTGGAGCAGCTCTGCAGGGCCCTTCCTACCCCACCATGCTGGGGTTCTGTGGTTTTCATTTAGGCATGAAATGGGTGCCTGAACCCTCCCAGAGTCCCATCACTGCTCAGAATGGCCAAGTGCCAAGTTGTCACAACTCCTTCTAACACACTTCTGTTCATGGTGGGAGATCTCAGTCACCAGAGAGATCTTTCAGCAGCACAACTGCCAAGAATCAGCACAACCCCATGGAGGATCACCCTGATAGAAGGGGCAGGGGGTACTCACACTGGCAAACTGTGTTTCTGCCTGTAGATTGTGGGTGTAGTAGATTCCTCAATGCCATGACTTTGTGAGATGAAGCTGGGAAGGTGTTAATGAGTGACTGGGTTCATGCTTCTTAGATGACAGTGAAGCCACTGTCAGAAGAGCAGGATGAGTGAATGATTGCTCTCATGTGTGAGGGGTGTGTTGGCATTTCAGTGATGGCTGGGAGGAGTCAAACACTTTCAGTTTTTAAACACATTAAGCTGCTTTAGGCTTGTGTTTAGAGAAGGAAATCCCTCCCTGCAGGGCTTTCAGAAGTGTCAGTAAGTCTTTTATCCTTGAAAGCTGTCAGGCCAGCCTGTGTCTGTAGCTGGAAGCTGCAGGTGAAGCTGAGCAATATTGGGTATTGTGTAGGAGGAGCCCAGGTCTGACACCTTTGTGCATCTTGTTAATTCTTCCCATGAGTGCTCCTCAAAGCCCCTGGAGACACAGCAGTCATGAGTCACAAGCCCCCAACAGCTGGCCCTGTCTGTGTTCCTTCCCAAACTGCAGTGCTTGAAGAGTTTCTTGCCTCAAGTATCCTGTCAGCTGCTCCCTTGAACCCAAAGCCCCAGCTGACCTGGGCAGCCTGTGCCTCTGGTGTTCATTTGCAACCTTAACATGCTTTTGCAACCAGTTGTGAAGCTTTAATAAGTGGGTTACCTTAATGTCAAAGTGCCTTAATGACCAGCAGGACGTGAACACAACCACAGGGTCACACTGAAGGGCAAAGTCCCCACACACCCAGTGGCAGCAGACAGGTTAGAAATGGTGTTTTCCCTGTGGAGAAGCCACTTCAGTGGTGGTGGTTGCACAGCAGAAGGTGCTTCAAGTGCCTGCAGCCCTGCAGTGGGGGCTGCTTTGGCTCAGCCTGGATGTTGGTCCTCTCCTTGAGCCTTTTTAGCTCCATTCCATTGTGTTTGTTTGGGCCTTCATTCTTCTGCCTTTCCAGTTCCTTTCTTTTGAAGGAGCAGCGCTGGGTTGTTTTGGTGGAAGTTCTCCATTTCATTTTGCCTCCCTAGTTCTGTGTTGGCCCCTTGCCTCAAGGTGCCAGAAGGTCAGGGAAGCTGTTGACTCTGAGTTTGCTTTTTCCCTTTGTGGACCTGCTTTTATTCTTCACCTCTCAAGTACTCTGTGATCCTGAGTTCCATAGTTGATGGAAAAACTCACATCTGTGTTTCCATTTGCATCTGCTCGTTTCACTGATGTTTCTGTACACGTGTCTCCTTGGTCCCTGTTACTTGATCAACTAGTGAGACACTTCTCCATGTCCACCTGTCAGTTATCCTTACCCTGCTTTACAGTCCTGCCTTTTTTGAGGCTGAAGACCCATCTCTGTTCAGTGCACTCCAGGGATCTGCTTTTGGCTGTTACCCTTCTCTAGGCTGGAGGATGAGGTGATGGTACGTGAGCACTGGGCCTTTGTGTCATATCATAGAAAGGTCTCTCTGGTCACCCTCTGCCTGGGGGGTTTCTGTTACTATATTTGTTTCTTTGAGCCTTTGGCTGATTATGTAGAGAGTGGTTCACTGTGGCTCCCAAGAGGTTTCCTGAATGTTAGTAGCTGGTTTTGGGGATGTCATGGTGTCTACACAATGTGATGTGTTCCCTCTGGTGTCTCCAGCCTTCAATTCATGAGCTTGTGTGTAGTGGCATTGGATTATGTGGCTGTCACTCCACTTTGTCACTTGCTATTTTACCTTTTTGCAGCTGGTTTGAGGTTAGCATGCTATCCAGGACAGGTCCTGCCTCTTATTGTGAAGTGTGGTCATTCTGGAGTCTTAGAAGCAAGTGGTGGGATCCAGGTGTGACACCTGCAGGTGATGCTGAGCTTCTGAGATTAAAACCAAAGCCAAGGCATGATACAAGGAGAAATGATGTGTGACAAATGGGCTGGTCTTTGGTGTGGACAACCAGGAGCTCTTCCTGTGGGAAGATGGGCAGTCTGAGTTGTCTGTGGTGGGCTCTGGAGGTGGTGCTTGCCCACCAGAAGAAACACTTTGGGGTTAAACGTTTCTAAACATCATCTTGGTGCTCATGATCAACAGCCAGTTGGTATTAGGAGTTAGTGACTTGTGTCTTTGTCATGTGGTGGCCAGGGACAGTTCAAGAGGTAATGGGCACAGGCTGGAACACAAACAGTTCCAGTGGCACAGGAGGAGAAAGTCCTTTGGTGCTGAGGTGAGGGAGCCCTGGCCCAGGCTGCCCAGGGAGGGTGTGGAGGCTCCTTCTCAGGAGGTTTCCAACCCCAGCTGGACACGTTCCTGTGCCCCCTGAGCCAGGGGAAGCTGCTTGAGCAGGGGCTGGGGCTGGATGAGCTCTGCAGGGCCCTTCCTACCCCACCATCCTGGCATTCTGTAATGGGTAAACAGCCCAGGGCCCTTCCTCCAAAAAGCCAAGTGGTTGAGGGGGACCCTCTGGCTGAACTCCCTTACAGCCATGGGCAGAACAGGGAGAGTTGACTCCCACTCCCAGGGGTAATTTAACTTGGTATCCTCTGGTCCTTGTGCCAGAACTGATTTATTTTGAGCAGTGTTGTGACTTCACTGGGGCTCAAGCCCCTGGGTGCCTGGAGGCACAGAAGCAGCCTTTGTGCCCCAGCAAGAACATGGGGCACAAACCCCAGTGCACAGACCTGGAACTTGTTATCCCACCACAAATTACATGCTCTAGGAGGCTGTAACAGATACTGTGTATGCTAAGAGTGGTAGATTTGGACAGCTGTAGATGTTTTACTGCTTGGAAGGCAGGTATGTGTCAGTCAGTAGCCTGTCTGTCTTACCCAGGTGCTTTCTGTTCCTCCAGAGCCAGGGAAAATAGACACTTTAATTTACTGGTGTAATTAAGCCTCTGCCTGTAGATTACAGATGATGACTGTCACCAGGTATTGGCAAGAGATGCAGTGTCTCTGTGAATAAACTGTGGGTGGAACCCAAGTGATGCAGAGATGTCGAGGTGCCTGGCATGCTAGCCACAGCCCTGCCAGCTTTCTTGAAGACATCTTCTGGACTTGTACATGCTCCCAAGCCTCTGGTGTTCACAGGAGATTGCTGCTCTGTTTCTGTGTTATGCTGGGAGAAGTGGGAAGACTCAGGGAGGGGGCAGGAGCACTAAGCCCTGGCTCACTGGGAACATGAGTGAGCCAAATGCTGGGCCACGGTGCAGAAAGTGCCTGTCTCAGGGGCAGGGGTTTCATGGGAATCGCTTTTCTTCTCCATAACCTGAACTTGCAAGATGTGAAATGGCAATGTTGAAAGAAGCCTGTGAAGTGAGGTGCCTGGAGCTGACAGCTTGAGCTGTGTGACTCAGACAAGCTGTGTCCCTAACTGTGTTGCCACAGCGTGTCTCCCAGTCCCCCTTCCTGAAAGGTCTTGGCTTCAAAACATGGTCAGAGAGGACAAAACTGCCTTGAGAGAGGAATAAAAGCCAAGATGCATGCTGACCTGAGAAGTAACTCCATCTTCTTGAAAAACAAGTGAGCTCATGCCCAGCTAATGTAATTGCTTTCTGCCTGGAGCCCTCTTCCCAGCTCCTGGAGTGTGAGATCTGGCTGAAGAGGCTGTTAGCACATCAATAGGACAGGTCTCCCACAATAGGTTATTCAGGTGCTGCTGACATCACTGCTCTGACTCTCTTGTATCCCCTTCTGTACTTTCTGAACTGCTTGGAGTAATGGAAAAGGTGAGGAAGGGAGAAAAGCTGCCTTTGTCACTTGGCATGCTTTCTGTCTGAGCATCAGAGTAAGGGTTCCGTGGGCTATTGATGTAGCTGGCCACAAAGCCATTCTCCTTTACTTGCTCTGTTAGAAGTCACTGAAAAAAAGGAAGATTTGACAATATTTTAATTGAAATCTTGGGGTTAGAACTGATTTCTGGGGGTCTCTTTGTAGCTTAGAAAGTTGTCTGAGGAATAAAGCTGGAATTCCATTCACAGCTGCCTTTGAAAGTGCAGAAATAAATAGCAGACTGTCTTTATCCTAGGACAGGCTTGCTCTGGTTCTGCTTCAAAGCTTGTGCTTCCATTCAATACCAAGGCTTTCATGTTGCTTTACACACCTGGGAAACTTGCTGGAAGAAGTGGAAGATGAGAGACGTTATGGTTAAACCAGGGAAACTGAGCTAGGGTGTGTGGGTTGTTCTGGTTCTGATACTGCATCTGGGCAAGTCATTCCCCCTTTGAGCCTGTTTTCCTGTTGATAAACCAGGATCAGCTCTTGGTGGCATTTTCCCTGTGGGTGAGGGTGGTGTGGAACACCTCTTAATCACTTGAAAACCAAAAAGCTCCTTCTACATAATGACACTGGTGGCTGCACTGGTAAATGGGCTGTGAGGAGGGACGTGGGTTTGATCTATGAAGGAAGCTGGGCACTGCAAGTCAGCAGGAGCTCTGCAAAGGACCGTGTGGAGAGCTGCTCTGCTTTTGTGGGGCTGAGGTTTTCCAGTGCTGGTGAATAAGTTTCCTCACCAAAGGCCCTTTAAGGACCTGTGCAGCTGTAATTGGCACAGGTCAGCAGTTTTCTGAAGGTGAAGCACAAAGCTGGACAGGTGCTTAGTTGCACAGGGAAGCAAAGAGCCAGTGATGCTGGAAGGATCTGCTCCCTCTGCCCAAATGCCATCAGGGCAAGGTTGCTGGTGACAGAGTCCTTCAGCTGGGGAAAACAAGGGCTGTGGACCTTAGTTTGCCTGAGTTCAAGGAGCAACTGGAGAAGTTTGAGGAACAGAAGTCAATGGAGTAAATGATGTTAAAAAGTCCCAAGTGTGGCTAAAGAGATCCCTAAGCCACACATTTTTGGGGCTTGAGAGTACAAAGTATGACTGTTAATTGCAAAAGGGACTGTTTTCCTGGGCTCTCCCTCTGTATCTGCTGCTGGAGACACCACATTGGGCTGACTCTTCGATGCAATAACCCTCAGTTCTGTTAGAGGTTTCAAATCCTCTCTCATTTCATCCCTCAGCTGCGAGCTGCCTCCGCTCCCATGAGTTATTGAGCTGAGTGAGAGGCAGCCTGCAGAGCAGACAGTGCTGTGAGGTGGTGTGTGCAGCATTTGGGACCCCTGCCTCCATGCTGGGTATGTTGAGGGTCCCATCAGACACTGGTGGAGCAGGTACTGCACATCTGCTGTGGTTTTGGCTCGTGCTTGGGAGGCAGCATTACTTCCCCCGAGCCTGACAGTCAGAAATCAATGCCAAGGCTTATCAACTCCCACGGGCTCATTTGCCTTGCACTCCTTGGGAAAGGCTAAGCATGTAACAAGTGAGGAGAGTAAAGCATTTCCTAGTAAATGGAAATATCCTTGGGCTCTCTAATCACCATGCAGGGCTGGAGTTCCCCTGTAGGCAGGTGAAAAAGCAATGTGTCCAGACTAAGGGGTAATAACAAAGTGCATAAGTTAGTTTAACTTCCTCTTCTCCTGCTGAAATGTTTGGGTGCTCTGGTTTTTCTCCTTGGGAGGAATGAGGCTGGCATGATACATCTATAAAGGAAAGTGTGGTGTGAGTTGCATTCTGCTGGTGACTCTGCCCTTCTCTGTCTGGTGACTCATTCAGGTTGGAAGTGTGAACACAGAGCTCATCTAGTCATAGAATCACAGCATGGTGGGGTTGGAAGGGACCTTTAGAGATCACCCAGTCCAAACCCCTTGCAGAAGCAGCTCCCACCTAGATCAGGTCAGACAGGAATGTGTCCAGCTGGGTCTTGAAGCCCTCCAAGGAAGGATCCTCCACAGCCTCCCTGATCTTACCTGGCTGGCTCCCTGGTGTGACAGCTTCATTCTTTGTTTGCTCCCCTTGCTAGTTAGTGTGGCTGCTTAGAGTTCTGCTTGCATGCTCTCCTTGCACTCCCACATCCCAAGATGCTGTCTTCCCTGTTGCTTCTACTGTCAGAGGTGGAAGGGTGACAGGGGATGGCTGCTGAAGCCCCATGTGTAAGGCTTTAGTGCTTCCTTGTGATCCTGTGAGCGTTTGGTGCCTTTCCCCACTGACTTCATGAGCAATATCAACCCTTCTGTAGCTTCAAAGCATGAATGCCTTTCACATAAAGGCATGGTTAGAAACATCCCTCACAAGGGCTTTTGTGGCTCTTCACCAAAGCAGTTTTGAAGGCTTGTTCATCCTGCATTTAAAATGTGGCCTTTTCTCTGTGTGTCAGCAGCAGATCTTTCAGCCAGGCTCTCATTTGAAGTCTGAACCTAAATGCATTCTTCCTTCATTCTCACACAGGCAGATCTCTGCTGCACATGTTTTTGCATGGCTTGTTCCCTTTGCCATGGCCACCCTGATTTCCTCTTCTCTCCATCCCTGTATTTGGGTCACCTGTGCTTCCTACCTGGGCTTCTTTGCAGCTCAGGTCTGTGGCTACTTGTTAGCCAGGCTGGTAACGCTGCCAGGGAGTGCTGCAGCCTGTGACACTGTCCCTGACACATATAGCAGCTCCCCAGGATAAGCAAATGTGGTTCCCAGTCCTGGAATGCCTGTGTAACTGAAAAGAAAACCCAAAGCAACCCACAAACTCTTTTTTCCTGCAGCTCATGACTGTGACTTTGTTATTACACAAAGCTTTGTGATATGTGTCAGGCTGTGAGAGAGCTGAGGTGATTCAGACTGGAGAAGAGAAAGTTCCAGGGAGACCTTAGAGCAGCCTCCAGGCCCTAAAGAGCCTGACCAGAAACCCAGAGAGGGATGTTTTACAAGGGCATGGAATGATATGACAAGGGAAAATGTCTTTAAGTTGAGAGAGGGGAGATTTAGGTGAGATGTAAGGAAGAAGTTGTTTGCTGGAAGGGTGCTGAGGCCCTGGCACAGGCTGCCTAGGGAGGCTGTGGCTGCCCCATCCCTGGCAGTGCCCAAGGGCAGGTTGGATGGGGCTGTGAGCACCCTGGGCTGGTGGAAGGTGCCCCTATCCATGGCAGGAGGTTGGAATGAGATGAGCTTTGAGGCCCTTTCCAACCTAAACCACCCTGTGATTCCATGAATGTGCTAATTAAGTTGATTATAAGGTAGCAACTCTTCCTCTGGTGCCTTCCTCCTAGTACATGTCCTGGTTAAGATGGGCAGTGAGGCAGCCTGGCTTCCCTGAGCTTGGGTCTTCTGCAAAACTTTCAAAGCTGATTTAAAACACTGCCAGGATCAGAGAGGCAGCACTGCCCCCTGCCACTGCCCCCTGCCACTGCCCCCTGCCACTGCCCCCTGCCACTGCCCCCTGCCACTGCCCCCTGATGCTCCTCCTGCCCCTATCTTTTAACACAGGAGATAGTCACATACCTGTAAGAGGCCAGGAAAGCTGGTATGTGCCTCCCATTTATCAAAGCTTTCCCTCTGCACAGTGTCCTGTGCTGCCCTTGCTCTGAGAGGAGCTCCTTGCAAAGCCACCTGAGTCTCCTGGAAGTTGTTGGCTCAGTGCCTGGAAGGGTCTGTGGGCAGCGGGACCCCTCGCTCATGGGGACCCTGACCAGCCATGCTGATGGAAGCTGTTGCCCTCCCTGGCTGTGCCACTTGCTCTTTAGACCCATTAGAGGCTTTTGCAAGACATGGCCATCACCTTGGCCTCTGATCTTCACGCCAGACACTTCAAACCAGCAGAGTGGCCCCTTTTTGAATCCTCTCCCTGGAGCCTGAGCATTCTAAGCTGTGGTAACATCATAACAAAGCAAAGAGGGCTGGGGCAGCTGGAGGAGACAGGCTTTGAAACCACATTTGCAGTACTTCTGTGATGATGTGAGTCTCTGGGACCACATTTTAGCCTTCTTGGGGGAGTTTTTCACTTAGAGCAGCTGCTGTGTTGTTTTCCTGTGAGCCACATTAGGTGGGAGAAGCTTTTTACAACAGTCCTCTTGCTAGAGAGATCAGACCTTCTTGTTTTCCCCCCATGTAAGGAAGAATTGTTTTTTACATGAGTTACTGAGCCCCTCTGCCTGGAAAAAGGGGGAAAAAACCCCTCAATTTACAGAGGAATGTGCTTTTGCATTTCATACAGCTGTGACAAGGCACTGAGGGTTTTTAAGTAGAGCAACAGGAGTGGTGGTGAGAGGCAGTCAGATGTGTCTCTGCTGAAAAGGGCACTGTGCTCTGCTTTGAAGAGCTGGAACACTTGAACAGGATGAAAGTGTGCTTCTGTGAGCGTGGCACAAAGCAGCAGGGCCAGGCTATAAATGTACTTCTCTCAGCTCCTGCTCACCCTTTTCTTTCAATGCAGCAGCTTTGTGGGTGTGAGGGTGAGGGGGTTGGTGTCACTCTGTACGTGGCTGAGAGCTGAAGTGTTTGTCTGGATCTCTCCCACTGCAGGAGTGGGGATCTTTGGCTCTCTGGAACACCATAAGCTCCTGGAAAATCCTCCAGCCTCCTGCATGTACCAGTGACCACACTCCTGCAGGACTTGATGTGCTGTGTGGGGAAAACACTGGATTTACATGTAGAGAGACACCTTTTCCAGTAAAGGGGCTTTGAAACCAATATGTGCATTTAAAACTCAAATCCCCTTTGGCTTTGGCTGCTTCTTGGGGGTCACAAGCACAAAATCCTTCCTTTTGCCTTTTCACTCCATGCTTCAGTGGAGATAAATCCAGATCCCAGGGGAAGGAAAGAGAGGGGTGATGTTTCTCTGCATGCATCTTTCATTTCTACACAGCTGTAACAAGCTGTTCAGGGTTTATGTTTCACAGAACAGTGTGTGTCATCAAGCCAGTGACTTTGCTGAGTCAGGGGCTCATGGCAGGTGAGTTTCCTGCCCTTTCCCTTAGTTTGGGTTAGTGGTTTCTGCTATTGGAAGCATCTGTTGAAACAGGGAGGTGGAAACCCCACGTGCTCGGTTGTAGTTGCTTGTTTGCTCTGTAAGGCTTGGATTTTTTTCTGCAGTGTCAAGGGACCCAGGGTGGAAACCCTGCCTGACCTTGGAGCCCCTAGAAACAAAGTAAGGAGGGGATGGAGCACCAGGGAGAAGAGGAGCATGGTTGTTGCCAGTAATTTCATTCACAACCCCTTGTCCCTGGGGCTGTTCATAGCAGTAGCACCTGTGGGTTCAAGGCAGGGTGAAGGGCAGCAGCTGAGCATTTTGGGGTAAGGTTTGGGGATGTGGTGCACAGCATATGGCACCTCGTTATTGTAAGGATGGAGGAAGGCAGGAGCCACATCTGAGGGAAAAGGACTTACAATAGTGCTGTGATTTCATGTATTATCTTTTCATTCCTGCATCTCTGGACCCTGTAAAATCCTGTTAATGGCAGAAGAGTATTTCAGCAGAATTAGGGACATGGGGATAAAGGGACATTGGTAGGGGAGAAAAACCTGCCTGTGTGCCAAATGCACATTATTAGCAGAAGGGGTTTGAACCATTGGCTATCATTGATGTCTTTGACTCCTTTACAGTTCCCTAAACCTGAGCTAGGCAGCTTCCTCTCTTACCTGTGGCTGATTTCATTCCTTTGCTTTCTAAATATAGCAGCTGTCCTCTCCTCCTCTTTGTTGGAGATCCACAGGGCAGGAGCCTGTGCTTCTGGGCAAAGCTGTGTTTCAAGTTCAGCTGCTCCTAGAGGAGGGCTTGAGCTGGGGGTACAGCTCTTGAGCAGGATGCAAGCACTCATCTGGATCTGTCCTTGCTATGAGACACAGGGAATTTGATCACAGCAAGTCCCAGGGTGAGTGAGTGTGTGTGTGTGAATGTCTTCAGCTTCATCAGCTGGACTTGCTAGACTTGGTCTGCCAAAGCTGGCTCCAGAAGATCATATGGAAATACCCAACTACAACAGCAGTGTGATTCCAGAGGAATGGGGACACCTGACTGGCACCTTTAAAACATTTTTAAAGCAGAGTTTCAGGTGGGTGCTGTAGATGTGTGGAGGAAAATGACAGCATCTTCCAACCTCCCATCTGAGCCCCCAGACTCAGCACCAGACCTTGAGGTGTTGAAGAGGCTGCAGTTCCAGCTGCTGTCCCCTGCTATGGGTTAAAAGCTGGTTGCAATTAGTCATAACTGAGCTCTGCAAAGAAAGGCTGTAAGCTTGTTGCAAATCATTGTGTGGCCTGTAGTCAGTGCTGTCTTACAGACAGGCAGTTGATGGCTTTGGAGCAATCTGCTGCCTCTGATTTTCAGCTGATCAAAATGTAGGACCTTTTAGGACTTGTCTAGCAGCTGCAGTGTGCTCCTGGCCTGGGCTGTGACAAGTAGGAGTTAAGCAGCATATGTGGTGTAGACAGGAAGCCAAGATTTTGATTTCACATAGTTAAGATCTCTTTTTCAGCTGCAAAAGCTGTTTTGGGGAGCTTCTGATGGTGCTGAGCTGGAGGGCTGGAGTTTTCCTTGGCAGTCTCTTCACCTAATCCCTGAAATCCCTGACAAGACTGCAGGGGAAGCTTTCATGCTGGTGCACAGAAGGGAACTAGGTTAGTTGTTGTGAGCTGGAAGAGATGGCTCAAGCCAACAGCCGTGCATCTGAGCTGCCTGTTTTGGAGCACGAGCTTTAGGCCTGGCTCTTCCTCCAAGCCGCTTCTTCGCCCTCCTGCTGCTCCAGGGAGAAACCCCAGCTGTGTTTTCCAACACATTTGTTACTTTAAGTGGACTCTCTTATGGATTTTCCTGAAAAGTGAGCTTTTACTAATGCAGCAGATTAGTGTTGATGGGTGAAATGGGACAAGGAGAGGAGAGACAGAACGTTCAGGGGGTGGCTGTTGAGGGATGCCTGCTGTTAACGTGGTGGAGGCCTGGCTGCTGCTGCAGCCCTGTGCCTGGCTGGGTGTCTGCAGCTCATGAACCCCCAGCAGCACAGTCCACCCTGCACATCCAGCTCACCCAGCATTTCAGGCACTTCAAGTGAGGAAACAAAGAGTTTGGTTCTGTAGCCAACAAAAGGTAGGATCGAGCTGCCTGACAAGGAAAGTATTTGTGTGTTTCCTGCCTTTGTCCCTGTCTGAAGAATCATTTCTGAGGGGTTCTTTCACACCCTGATGGTTTTGAGAATGGATGTAGCTCAGGCACAGGAAAGGTTTCTCATTACAGCTGGGATGACTCAAGACTGTGTATACTGTTATATCAGGTGCTCATAGGAGTGCCTGAGTTAGTTTCTTAGCTCTTTCCACTTAGCCCACTTTTTCTTCCCATTTGCTTTTGGCTTTACAAGCTTCAGGACTTCTCAGTGGCATTCTGAAGGTACCACTCTGCCTAAGAGGCTGATATTGCAAAGTGAAGGGAAACTGGCATGGCTCTTGGATGAGAGTGCAAAACCATTTCACAGCATCCTCATCTTCCAAGACTGGTTGGAGTCCCAGTACCTCCAGTGTTTGGCAGAGGGGCTGGGCAAGGAGCTGGATCTGTTGTTGGAAATCTCTTTAGCTGGTTCATGGAAGTGTTCATGAAAAAAACCCCATCTCTGTTTGGGAATGGGCTGTTGGCACTCAACAGCCTTGCTTTGGAAGCCTCCTGTGTGTACTGAACGTGTGCCAGGCACGTGCAGCTCCTAAACACTCAGTAAATCTGGGTCAATCCAACCAGTTAAGTGCCATAACTGCCCTTAACAGGCAGAGGTGCTGAATCACCCACATCTGCAGGTGAAGGAAAGGCAGGGTTTGAGGGCTTCCTCATCTTCTGGAAGCAGGGAGCCTTCTCCTCTCCCTGGCTTTGGGCAAGCAGCGTTTCCTTTGCATCAGCTGATACCTCCTGTGTCGATGGGTGAGAAGTGCTGTGGGAGAAGGGGTTTGGCACTAGCAAAAACTATGCATCTCCACTGGCTGGAGCTCTGTCCTCACCTGCCCTTCATGCTGAGCAAAACTTCTTTGCTTAGAAGCTAGGAAAATAACCTTCTCCAGTCTTTCTGGGGCAGGCCCTGCTGTGTGCTGCCTTCAAACTCTGCCAGAGGCAAAGGTGGGGGAGCCTGGGGACCAAATCTTGTGCCTCCCCAGATTTACTGTCTTAAAAGTGGCATTCACTTCTTGGTGGCCCATCAGCAACATAGAATATGCAGTGGCTGTAGTTCTCCAGTAATTGCTAAAGGCCCAGTGGTGTTTGGGGGTTTATTGCCCATCCCAGCTGAGGGAAGGGGAGGGATGTTCATTGCATTTGCAGCTGACTGGCACTGAAGGGCTGCAAGGTGGGTGGGATTCCAGATGGCCCCACAAATCAAGGGTTAAATTAGTGCACTTAGGTGAGGAACACCTAAAGGATCAGCAAAGGATCTGTGAATCACAACCCAATGAGGCAGCACTGTCAGGCTTGTGGAAGAAGACCCAAGTGTACTGGGGTATGTGAACAGCAAGAGGCTGTGGTGTAACCCTGCTGCATTCTGTGGCTGCCACAGCCTGCCAAAGCTGAAGCTCTGACACTTCTGGGCAGCAGGCTTCAAAAACACCGCAGGCCAAGCAGAGAGACTTGACAGGAGATCAAGAGAAACAATTGTGAGTCAAAAGCCCCCAGTCTCCGGAAGAGTGAAGCATTTTTGGCCTGAGGAAGGTGTTGGCATGGCAGCTTGCAAGTGTACACAAGGCTGCTTGGAAGGGGAAAAGGAGTACTCTCTTTTCCAGGTGATGTCAAACAAGAGCTTTAAACTGCACTTGGAATGATTCAGTTTAGAGCTTCTACAACAGCAGTGCCTCCTGCTCCTGACAAACCTTCCCCCAGAGGCTTGCCTGGCTGGACGAGCAGGCTGGGCACTCCTCTGGCAGGGGCCTTCAGCACATGCCTTGGGTGACCCATGCATGGCCCTTGCAGCTCTGTTTATACTGAGGTTTCCCAGGGAAGGAAAGTTTATGGAACTGTGTTTTCTGTCTTTCAGTCTCCCACTAATAACTATTTAACTGCTGAGAGCAGTCTCAGCCCAGTTTGAGCAATGGGGAGAATTCAAAGGCCTGGAGTTCCAGTGAGTGGCTCTGTAACAGAGAGAGCTACATTCACCTCCTTGCTGCAGGAAAGGTGATGAAATGGCAGCCCAAAGTTTATCCTGAGCTCATCAGCTCATGTTTTTCTGACCCATTTGTGGCACACTTGATGTTGTTAAGCATGTGGGATGGAGCCTGGGCAGTAGAGTGTGTAGGGAGGAGGGGGCATGAGAAGACTGACCAGGGACAGAGAGGAGAAGCACTAGAATCACAAGAGACCTTTGGAGGTCTCTAATCCCATTCATCTCAAGATGGGACTGTTGCCAATGGTAGGTCATGTTGACTGTCACTTTGTCTTCCTGAGTCTTGAAAGGCTTCAAGGTTGGACATCTCCCATCTCCCTGGTGAGCTTTCCCAGGGGCTTCACCACCTTTCCTCTCCTATTTCCTAATGTGAACCTTCCAAGGCATCTCCCTGTTGCCCCTTGGATCATTTGGACCTGCTGTGTGGCTCTAGTCATTCTAACTACTTTCAAATATACTCTGCTAGATTGCCCTTAGGCTTCTCTTTGCCACATTAAACAAACCCAGCTCCCTCCACCTCTTCTTGTAGGCCACATGCCACAGACCCCTGGCCATTTTGGCAGCCCTCACTTGTCTACATCCTTCTTGAACTGGGGGGTGGCCAGGCACAACATCAGTTAGCATGATTCCACTCAGCAAACTTACAGTCTCCTTTGGGGAGAAAAACCCCAACAATGTAGGAAAAAACAGGGCAGGGGATAACAGGAACACCAAAGTCACATCAGTGTAAGGTTATAGGTGCAGAAGGAGGTGTGTGCAAGCAGGGGGTGTTTGAGCTGTGCTTGCTACTTTGGTTTTTCCTTCTTGTGTATATGCAGTTTGGTGCACATTCAATGACATACTCTGTTCAGCAGGATCTCCATCTCCTTCCCTGAACAGTCTGGATGCTGGAAGAGGCTGAGAAGATATTAGGGACAAATGTGGCAGGAGCTGTGCTCTGGGTTCTAACCAAATCTTCCCAGGGAGTGCCAGGAGAGACACACTAGTGCCCTGGCATCCCCCTTCTAGTCCCAGTGCACTCCAGAGTGTTCAAGGCAGCAGTAGTTTGTATCCTCCTTGCCTCCCCAAAACAGTGCTCTCTGGGAGAGAAACAGAATGAGGGTGGTGAGGCCCTGGCACAGGCTGCCCAGACAGGCTGTGGCTGTCCCATCCCTGGAAAGGGATCCCAAGAGCAGGTTGGATGGGGCTGTGAGCACCCTGGGCTGGTGGGAGATGCCCCTGCCCAGGGCAGGAGGTTGGAGCTGGATGATTTTTAAGGTCCCTTCCAGCCCAAACCATTCTGTGATTCTATGTACATCATTAGATTGGGCCATACAGGCCTAACTTGGGAAGCATGTTGAGACCTAAACCAGGGCATGGATGGAAGAAGGGACTTTTCACCTCCTCTGACCCATTCCTGGGTTGGTTCTGGTTAAAATTGAAAGAGTGACTACAAGGAAGAAAGGAAAGTCAAGCCAGGCAGCAGGGCAAGGGCTGATCCTCTGCTGGAGCCTGAGCACTGCTCATGTTCTCAGCACAGCTCCTCTGCTGTGTGCTGCATTTGCACCAGGAGCTAAGGCTGTCTCCAGCTTTCCTCCCCCTTGTTCATTCTCTTGTAAGCACTCAGGGCTTGTGCATCATCAGCTTGAAGCCTGCAGGACTGGGGGTGGTATATGTGCAAGGTTATAAGCTTATCTGTTCATCCTCCCTCTGCTACACTGGTTTGCTTGAGAAAAGAGGTTTCTTCCTGCCTGGGGAAGATTCTTCCTCCCTATTAAGGAGGATTCCTTGATTCCAGTCATCATTTCTTGTTTAAACTGGTGCTCAGTTCCAGGTCTCAGCCAATACATCTCTTCAGTACCTCAGAATGAGAGAACACGGTTCAGATCAAATCTGAGCCTTCCTTCTGAGAAGAAAAGCATTGACTGGATATGTCAGGATACCCAGAGGTTATGAACAGATCTGGGAAGAGTGTTGCCTAGTTTTAGTCACTGCAAATGCTGTTGTGAACTGGTGCTGCAGCAACACCTTTGGCAACTTCTGGCTCCTTCCCCTGCTTGCCTTTTCAATGGCATCAGCCTGTGCTTGGTGACCTTTTCACCTGTATTCTCAGAGTCCAGCTCTCTGGACCCTGAGCTTTCCCAAGACACAGCTTCTCAGTCAGGGTAGTAGCTAAAGTCCCCATGTCTCATTTTTAAGAGAGGGGATGAAAAGTGACATCACCCCATCTTAGCACGCTGGGTATTCCCCTGGCTGTTGCAGTTAGAAGAGCCATCCCTGGCTGCAGAGGAAAGCTTTGTGTGTGTTGGTTTTTGTAGCTGCTGTAGTTTTCCTGCATGATCCTGGCTGAGTGCTCAGTGCTTGTCCAAGGGCTGGCTGTTTCCATTTGAAAAGCTGGGTTATGGAAGTTCACAGCACCAGATGGCTGCACATACTTATAATGCTCTGGATTATTAAAAGGCCTGTTGTGTTTTCCTCTTTCATCCTTTATTCCTCCTCCCCACATCAACAAATTAATGCTGAATGCTTGGGAATCTGTCCTGCCCAGACAGACACGTTACAGCTTTTCATTGGAAACTTTTTGTTCCAGCCCTTTTGATCTGGTTGGGTTTGATCCCCCCTTTGCAACTGCTCGTGGGCTGGGCACAGCCAAGGGCTCTGCAAGCTCCTTATGCAGCCTGGGCTGCTTCAGCACATCTCAGAGCTGCTGTCTTCAACTTGCTCCTTTGGATTTGACACTTGCTGCTTACTAAAGTTGAGCAGGAACCTGCTAAGTGAGACAAAGCATCTTCTTTAATGTTAAATCCCCAAAGCCCATCAGGCTCTGGCCTGGGGTGTTCATGGGGTGTGAATCAATGCCCTTGCCCACTACCACATTCATCCCTGTTGTCATAGAACCACAGTGTCCTTTGGATTGGAAAAGAGCTTTAAGCTCACTGAGTCAAACTGTTCCCACAACACTGCCCAGCCCAGCACTAACCCCTGGCCCTCAGCACCTCAGCTCCAGGGCTTTGGGATCCCTGCAGGGCTGGGCACTGCCCCAGCTCCCTGGGCAGCCTGGCACAGGGGCTCACACCCCTCTCAGGGAAACAGTTCTGCCTCAGCTCCAGCCTTAACCTCCCCTGGGGTAACTTGAGGCTGTTTCCTCTTGTCCTGTCACTTGTTACTTGGGAGCAGAGCCTGATCCCTGCATCCCTCCAACCTCCTGCCCCTAGGAGTCCTGGTGTTAGTGGTGGGTGAGGCAGTGCTTGGGGATTGGTTGGAGTCGATGACCTCAAAGGTGTTTTCCCACCTAAATGATTCAGTGTTTGTGTGATTCTGAGGGTGTATTTGGGTGAAGATGAGTTGCTGAAATCTAGAGACTTCTAAAAGCTTATTTTTTTAAAGAGATATTTGGAGGGGAAAAACAAAAGCACCTTGGAAAGCTGGATGTGATGGGAGTGTTTTAAAGGACTGGTAGCCAACAGGAAAATGGGTCAGAACCATCTTTCAACTCAATTTCAAGGGCAAAACAAGTAAAAAGCCAACATCAAACAGCTGTGTTGTTAGCAGGCTTTGGGGGGTGCTTGGCAGCAGTGTGTGCTCCCCTCACAGCAACACTCAGGGGCTCTGCTCTGGTTTCTAAGCTCAGCCCTGATGTGCCCCCAGGGCCCTGGCTCTTGTTACCCCTCAGCTGGGCTCTGTGAGAGGAGAAGCTTCCTGATGGGAGCACAGGTCAGTGTTTCCTTTCAGAGGTGGGTGCTGGGAGCTCTCTGCAGTGTACATGAGGGTTGTGCCCATCTCAGCTGGGCAGTGAAAGAGGAGCCTTGGCTGTTGGAACCAGAGAGCAACATGCTGTTTGGTCCCCTGTTTGGCTGTGAGTAACAAGCAGGGGTGGTGATGGGGTTGAATCCCAGCAGGCCTAGCACTGCATGCAGTCACCTACCCTCAGTGACCCTCTGAGGAGGAGGAGGAAGATCTCTTGCTTCACCTCCTCCAGACTCAGAGCCTGAGGGTGAGTAGAACGCTGTGCACTGGAGAGCTCTGTGAGGCATTGTGAAGGAGGCTGCTGCCCCCCCAAGGACTGGGACATGGCAGGGCTGAAGCTGCAGGTCAGTGATGCATTTCGTGTTCCATGCAGCCCAGAAGTGCAGGAGGTGCTTCTTGTGCACCTCAAAAGTAGCAGCTGTCACTCCCCAGGGCCCAGAACTAGCCACCTCCACTACAGGAGTCTCCCCTGTTGCCACTGAGGCTGAGACAGACCATGGCCATGCTTTTGTGTTCAGCTGAAGTGGACTCTGTGCCAGTTGCTCACTTGTGCTGATGCAGCTGCTCCTGGAGCCACTGGGTGAGTCACACTGAGGAGCAGGGCCTTATAGGGGGACAGATGCTCTGAAGAGGAAGGGCTTTTGCCAGTAATAGCAGGTGTATGGTGTCCATCTACATCCTTACAGCCCATCTCCCTTCCCCTCCTCCTGAGAGGCCTCTAAACCTCTTGGATTCAATTGTTGGATTAGGAGAACTCTGCATGAAAGGTAGGAATGAGGCATGATGGCTGCACAGCTCACCTCAGACATCATGGGTTACTGGTTTTCTGCTTCACACATCCTCACAGGCACTAGAGAAAGTTCAGCAGTGTTTCCTGCCTCCTCAGGATCTCCTCCTGCCTGAAGGTGTGTGTTAGTCAGTAAGCAGGATGTAGTTGTGCTGGGGATTTGGGTTGTGCTGTGTTGTTTTGTAATGGAAGGATCCCTCACAGCTTACAGTAGGACCAGGCTTTGCTGCAGCTCATCTCTTCTGATACCAGAAGCCTGGCAGTCCTGCTCCTGCCTGGTGAACAGAGGGGAATGCACCTTAGAGCTTTGTCCCATAAGCATGAGCTGGTAAGTGCTTCTTGATGATGAGATGAAGGAGAGCAAAATGGTAGCAAGACATCCTCCTTCATGCTCTGCTGAGCCTGCATGCCAGAGCAAAGATCTACTGTAGCTGCAGGGACCTTTGTTGTGTCTGCATTAGAGTGAGCTGTTTAGATCTACTTGCTGCAGCTCTTTACTCCCCACCCCCCACCTTTCCTTTAAAGTTCTGCTGGATCATGCTTTTAGCCACTCTGCTAAGCACTGGAGTTACAAACTTTGCTTTCTAGAGGATATTCAGCCTGCCAGCATGAGGGCCAAGGGTGTCCAGTGTTCAGCTGTATCTGTGTGTATCTGGGCTTTGTCTGGGGAGAAATCAGCTCTGTGAAGGGGATGCTGCACCAGCTGTCTCAGAGGACTTGCTTGCAGTTGTGTGGAAAGCTGCTCCCCTGTGGGAAGTCTCTGCTGGCAGTACTGCTGGGGTTCTGCACAGCAAAGGGCTGTTCTGCCTCTTATTAAGATACACAGACACAACTCTTGTTAAGTTCTTTTCCCTTCTGGAGCAATGCACTCTGGAGAATGGCACAGCTCTGATGCAAGCTACTTGAAATCAGTTCACAGAGGAACAGGGGTGCAAGATGGAGCAAGTATTGGTGACTTCTCTTCATTTATGTGGCAATTCTGTGTCCCACAAGAGAAGAATTTGTCATTGCAGCAGTGAGATGCCCAGCAGAGCTACCTGATGGGGTCTGACTGATGCAGTTTCATGGCCACTGGATGGGAGTGTTTTCATCCCAAGCCATTCTGTTTCTTCTTGAAGCAGAGGGGCAGAATCTCCTCCAGATCTCCTCAGTCCTGCTGTATGAGTGCTCCTTGTGTCCTGCCCACTTGTCCTGATTAGACTTCCCCACAGACACCACCTTCCCCAGCTCTAACACAAACTCAGCTCTAACTCAGCCAGTGAGGGAGGCTCCTGGGCTTTTGCTGAGTTAAAACTGCTGTCTCTTCAACTGATGCAAGCTTTCTGGAGAGTGGATACATTTCTCCAGGGGCTGGGATTGAAAACTAAGTTCATTCCCCTCAGTGTTTCCTCAGAGTGGAGCCTTGCCTGTGTTTAAGGAGGAGGCTTCAATGAAATAAAGCCAAAGATGTGTATGGTGCAGCAAACAAAACCTCTGGCTGCATAAACAGATCAATACGCTGATTTGTGTTTGCTGACCAGGAGGAAAAATCTAATTGCAAGCACTCTGTATTCAACATTTGTGGTGAAACTGGAGTAATTGGAGTAATGAGAAATCCATCTGCCTTTGCTTTGGAGTTTATTCTTCTTTAGGTTTCATTTAACTGGACTGGTGCAATGCACCGGCCTCTGAAGGCTTAGGCTGGTGATGTCTCCACAGCTTCTAGGTCCTCAGACTCACAGGTTCTTGTTTGGAAACCACTTGATTGAAGTAATATTGTTAGGAGCTCCTTTCACCCACCAAAATCTCCTGCTGTGCTGGTTGACTGAAGTTTGAACACACCTGAAGAGCAAAATAGCTCTCAGGTTGCCTCAGCTTCCAGGTGTGTGCAGTGAGGAACATCTGCCAGGGGCCATGAAGATGTGCTTCCAAGAAGAGCATGGTTGTGTCAGTCCTAGGGTGGTTTTCATTTGAGTGCATCTCTTTGGAGTCAGGTTAAAAACAGAGGGTGGAGTTCCTGGCATGATTGTACCTCTGTGAAGGGTGATATTCAGAGAGGTGAAAGGTTTTAGGTAGGTGGGAAGGAACAACCCAGGAAAACCAGCGAGGCTGGAGTTGTGTGAATGTCTTTTCTCCATCTGGGTGGGACAAAAGCTGTTTCAAGGTATCTTAAGTCATCTCAGTTGCTGGTGAGGTTAATGGAAATGGTGGTAAAGAGTGCTTAAAAGGTTACTGCAAGGAGAGCAGAGCTGTCACCAGCATTTCGTGTCACTTTGAGTTCAAGTCAGTAAATGGATAGACATATTGTTAGCTCAGGTGCCTGCATTAGTTGGAGAGGGGACAAATGAGTCCTCTGTGAAGGGAACAGAGTGGGGGGAGCTCACTGTCTGTTGGGAGGAGGACAAGGAGAGAAGGGACTGAAGGTTAATGGCTGGTTTGGACTGTATAAGTAGCTGAAGGTGAGAGACTGAAGGTGAGCCTGGTAAAGGTGGAGGCAAAACCTCTTGTTGCTGGGTTTTGTTTGGATCAGGCTAAGCTGTCTATGGAAGAGGAAACCCAAAGGTCATCTGGAACTGGAGATCAGAGTTGAAAGGGAAGGTGCTGTGTTGACCTTGATGTCACCAGAAACAGCTCCACACAAACCCCACACAAGTTTTTATGTACTGGTGATCTCTTTTGAGTCCCTGCCCAGCCCAGCACTAACCCCTGTCCCTCAGCACCTCAGCTGCACCCTGAAGCTGCTCCAGCACGTCTGCTGAGGGGAGACATCCCAAACCTGCTGATTCCAGGCTCAGCATCTTTAGGTTTTGCTTTGTCCTCGTGTCCTGAGGCTCCTCCCTGAGGCAGAGTGCTGGTGAGCATCTCCTGGAGACCTTGGGGGCTGACTTGTCTTTTCCCCAGCACTCACCATCTCTTCCAGTGGGCCCATGTGGGCTCAGGCTCAGCCCTGTGTGAGCTGAACTGCTGCTCTTTGGGACTGGCAGAGGAGAAACCAGTGCTGCCCTGAGAAGGCTGCTGAGACATGGGGTCACAGAATGGTTTGGGCTGGAAAAGCCCTTGAAGCTGCTGCAGTCCCAGCTCAGCACTACCCCATAGCACTCAGCACCTCAGCCCCAGGGCTCTGGGATCCCTCCAGGGCTGGGCACTGCCCCAGCTCCCTGGGCAGCCTGGCACAGGGGCTCACACCCCTCTCAGGGAAACAGTTCTGCCTCAGCTCCAACCTCAACCTCCCCTGGGGCAACCTGAGCCCATTGCCTCTGGACCTGTCACTCTGGAGCAGAGCCTGACCCCCAGCTCCCTGCAGCCTCCTGTCAGGGAGTGTCAGAGAGGGCTCCTGCCTCCCCTCAGCCTCTTCTCCAGGCTCAACACCCCCATTCCCTCAGCCCCTCCCCAGCCCCTTGTGCTCCAGCCCCTTCCCCAGCTCTGTGCCCGGCTCTGGCCACGCTGCAGCCCCTCAGTGTCCCTGTGGCAGTGAGTGAGGGGCCCAGCACTGACACAGCCCTGGAGCTGCAGCCCCTCAGTGTCCCTGTGGCACTGAGTGAGGGGCCCAGCACTGACACAGCCCTGGAGCTGCAGCCCCTCAGTGTCCCTGTGGCAGTGAGTGAGGGGCCCAGCACTGAGCACAGCCCTGGAGCTGCAGCCCCTCAGTGTCCCTGTGGCAGTGAGTGAGGGGCCGAGCACTGACACAGCCCTGGAGCTGCAGCCCCTCAGTGTCCCTGTGGCAGTGAGTGAGGGGCCCAGCACTGACACAGCCCTGGAGCTGCAGCCTCCCCAGCTTCATTGTAATCCTCTCTCTTGTATTTCAGCCCTGGCCCAGCGTGTCCAACCTGGCCAAGGATTTCATCGACCGCCTGCTCACCGTGGACCCCAGTGACCGGATGACGGCTCTGCAGGCCCTGAAGCACCCGTGGGTGGTCAGCATGGCGGCCTCCTCCTCCATGAAGAACCTGCACCGCTCCATCTCCCAGAACCTCCTCAAACGAGCGTCCTCCCGCTGCCAGAGCACCAAATCTGCTCAGTCCACCCGCTCCAGCCGCTCCACCAAGTCCACCAAGTCCCGGCGGGTGCGGGAGCGGGAGCTGCGGGAGCTCAACCTGCGCTACCAGCAGCAGTACACGGGCTGAGGCGGGCGCAGGCCGCACCTCGGGGCCTCTGGCCGGGCACCTCCTCGCCCTGGGGCTTCCCTGGGCCTTGAGCTCGCTCAGGGAGCAGCATCTGGGTTGCTCCCTCCCTCCCTGCCGAGCAGAGGAAGGGGCACCTCGTGGCAGCCACCCCACGGTGCCGCGGGAGGCTCGGAGCCTCGACTGACACACGAATTGAGGAGCCAGGTGGGGAGAAGAGCTCTGTCTGCAGCCCAGGAGCTTGGTTGTCTATAGTTATTTATTGATTGCCAGAGCATTAAGTGCCTCTCGATTGCATATGAAGGAGAGAGAAGGGCTTTGTGTGGAGGTGAGGGCACAGATGTGCCTGCAGCCACACCTGGGGCTGTGCGTGTTCCACACTTGGAGCTGGGTTTAGTCACACTCTGTGGTGCCTTTGCAGCCAGGCTGCTGTGAGTCACATGCAGTTAGAAGCAGGATGGCTCTGACTCACCAGCCCTGCTGCCCAGCAGCTCCTCACCAAAGAGGTGCCAGGCTGGGGAGCTGGGAGCCTTCCCCCGAGGGCCACAGCCTGCTCCTGACACCAAGGCTTTGCTCAGGCTGTGGCAGCCAGGCCACAGGGCTGATGTGTGGTGAGCTCAGCTGCAGGCTGAGGCCTTGGATCCCTTCTGGGGGGTAAAGGGCTCCTGATGGAGTGGGGTGGGAAGAGGCTCATCATGCAGGAGCTTCATGGTGCAGAGAGATATCTGTGGCAAGGCAGGTTTTTGGGGTGTTCCTCGCTGTCCCCCTTGAATTCCCCTCCTGCTGTTTGCAGCCAGCCCAGTGACCACCCTGCAGGCTTTTGTTTCTCTTGGTGTGGCCCTGTCCTGGCTGTGGACACATCTTACACCCTTCAGATGGGTGTTGGGGCCCATGTCACTTCACCAGAACGTGGGTGATTCCAGGTTTTACTCCCTGTGTGCAGATTTGATGGGGGTCCCCTGCTTTGCCTGCCTGTTCTGCCTGCCCTTGTGCTGCTGTCCCTGCTCTGGGACAGTGATCTGATGGTGGGAGCCATTGGGGTGGCCACAAATGGATACATCAGGGTAGAGGTTTGAGTGGTGAAAGTCCAGTCCTGGAGTGTTGGCAGTGACAGTTCCCTGGAGACATTGCAGAAGAGCCTTAGAGCTCCAGGGTGTGCCTTAAATCCAACAGGACAAAGCTACTTTGGGGGTTTCCTTGTCCTGGATGTGAAGGACCTCTTGGGGAAGGTGGGTGCTGCAGAACTGTTTTGTGCAAGCCTGCTGAGATATCTTCCCAACTAGTCAGAGCAGCACAGCAGGGCTGTTGGCCCAGTCTTGAGGTGGCTTTGGGTTCTTGTGACAGCAAAGACCAGAGCTGCAGTGAATGCTGGAGTTTGCAACTTGTCACATGGAGCCACGTTGTTTGCTTCATGCTGTGCATTTGAGAAGAGCTTGCTTAGCTCTGGGCTGGAGATAGAGGCTGTGCAAGCTCAAGGAGCTGGGGAGCATGGCCTTTCCACTCAGGACTGAGGTCTGTACCACTGTGTTTTAGTGTCAGCAAGGTTTTAGGTGGTCAGGAAGCTTCAGGGAGCTCAAACCCTACTGACCTCTTGGTCAGCAAAGAGCAAATCAGCCCAGCTTCAGTGGCAGCTTTGAGAAAACTCAAGTTTCACGAGTCTCCTCAAGGAGCTTTGAGAAAGTATCTTGAGAATCAAGACTGGTAAGGAAAAAGAAGGGTGTACTTCCCCCCCCCAGGAGCTGGGATGGGCCATGGCCACTGTGAGCACAGCCTGGTGTGCTGGGGAGCAGAGCTGAGGAGAGGCAGCATGAGTAGCAGGGCTGGATTCTAAAGCCTTTCCAAAGCTTTTGCATATGGTTTTGAAAACTGTGGACCCTTTGCAGGCTGCCCTTTCTCTGAGTGGCTGTTCTGCCACCTCACATGCCATCTGTCTGCCAGCACCAGCACCACATACCACAGAATTCCCCAAATTTGGGGTTCTCAGCTCTGTGGACTGCAAAAACCCCCAAAGTTTCTTCAGCTTCTTTCACCTTCTCATGTCATTTTCTCTGCTTTGTTCCCAAGAACCATAAACTAGATGTGATTTCTGACAAAACTGTGCTTGACAAGCAGTTCAGTGCCCCTCATGTCACTGCAAACAGCTCTCTGAGAGCAGCAGCCTCTCCAGGGCAAGGATCCAGGACAATTGCTCTTGGCCTGCACGTTGAGAGGTGGCAGGATGCTCTCAGAGAGCTTCTGGGTTTGAATAAGAGTCTTCTGCATGTTGGGAGCATCACACCCAGGCACTGTGATCTCTGTATCTCCTCTGGGTGCTGTCTCTCTGGGTGCTTTCATGGCTTTCTCTAGATTCTCCTGCATCTTTATCCTTAAAGCAGGTGTTTTGCCTGTGTGAGGAGGTCAAAATGATGAATTGAGCCAAGAATTGAGGGCCCATTCCCTTTCACCACATCAAAGAGCCCAGACATGGTGCAGGTGTCCAACCACACTGCTTCTTCCTGCTTTGTCTCCTCATGGGGGATCAATGAAGGTTGAAAGGAGGTCAGGATGTTGAGCTCTGCCTTGACCAAGCTTGTTTCTCCACAAAGCAGAACAAGAATCAGTGTTTTGCTTTACTGCCCTTCCCAGCAGTTGGGTTTCCACCAGAAAAGGTTCCAAGGGATGCCACTGGTGGGGAGTTAGAGGTGGAATCTGTGTTTTGGGAGCAGAGGTGTTGCTCTGCAGGCCCTTGGCACTGTCAGTTCTCTGTGCTGTGACCAAGGAGGTGAAATGGCAGAAGGGAGGATCCTTCACATCCATCAGCAATACCAGATGGCTGCAACCTGCCTCTTTGGGTACAGAGAGGCTGGTGGCTCTGGGCATCCCACTGCTTGCACCAAGCAGGACTGAGTCTGTCTCATGAGAAACACTTGGCTTTTCTAGAGGAGGAGCTCAAGTTCTCTTTGTGAATGCAACACTTGCTTGTTAGCATGGAAAAAATCAATGTAAACATGGGGGGAAAATCATGGGTGGGCTTTTCCTTCTGTCACTGGATGATAACACCCTGGACTCTATCCCTCCTCTTCTCACTGGGATTTGCAGGAACTCTTCCCCAGTGCCCTGTGTGTGCAGAGGGGACCCCAGCAGAGCTCTGTCCCTGTGCAGCCTCTGTCACCTTCCAGTTTCCACTCTTGTCTGGGGAGGTGGGATGGCCCAAATGCTCTGTATCCAGGCCCAGCTTAAGGTGCTTTTATGCTGGCAGTTGTGGCTCGTTTTCAGCTGGCTCTGGTGGGGGGAGGGACAGGCAAAGTGCTGTGATTTCTGAGCCATAGTTCAGGTGCCTTCAGTCTGTCCTCTGAAAAGCTTTTCACTGTGAATGATGTCAGTCATCTCTCTGGATATATTCCACAGGAGCATCTCAGTGCTCAGTTTAGCTGAGCTCTCAGGAGTTTACACTAGCCAGGAGTGCCTTGTTTGGGGATTTTAGAAGCTAAAATCTCTCAGAAATGCCTTGGCTGTATTTTGTTTTTCTCTTGCTTTTCCATTTGATTATTTAAATCTCCTCCTTTGCCTCTTAACAGTGGCTCAGAATTGTGCTGTCCGGGGGGTTTGGAAGGCTTCTGGTGCTGACTGAGCCGGGAGGAGGTTGGGTCCAAGCACACCGTTGCTGAGCTGCAGCCTTCCCTGTTCGCTGGGCTACAGACCTCTTTTGTTTTCGCTCCTTTTTTTTGTTCCCACGCTGAAAATGAAGCCGGCAATGACACCTAGTGGCAAATGGTGATGTGTCCTATCCCAAGCACAGCCCTGGGCTGGCTGTGCAGGGCAGTGGGCTGGGAGCACAGCTGCAGACCTGGATGAGCACTCCCTGACAGGAGGCTGCAGGGAGCTGGGGGTCAGGCTCTGCTCCAGAGTGACAGGTCCAGAGGCAATGGGCTCAGGTTGCCCCAGGGGAGGTTGAGGTTGGAGCTGAGGCAGAACTGTTTCCCTGAGAGGGGTGTGAGCCCCTGTGCCAGGCTGCCCAGGGAGCTGGGGCAGTGCCCAGCCCTGGAGGGATCCCAAAGCCGTGGGGCTGAGGTGCTGAGGGCTGTGGGTCAGTGCTGAGCTGGGACTGCAGCAGCTTCAAGGGCTTTCCCAGCCCAAACCATTCTGTGACCCCACGTCTCAGCAGCCTTCTCAGGGCAGCACTTGTTTCTCCTCTGCCAGTCCCAAAGAGCAGCAGTTGAGCTCACACAGGGCTGAGCCTGAGCCCACATGGGCCCACTGGAAGAGATGGTGAGTGCTGGGGAAAGGCAAATCAGCCCCCAAAGTCTCCAGGAGATGCTCACCAACACTCTGCCTCAGGGAGGAGCCTCAGGACACGAGGACAAAGCAAAACCTAAAGATGCTGAGCCTGGAATCAGCAGGTTTGGGATGTCTCCCCTCAGCAGACGTGCTGGAGCAGCTCAGGGTGCAGCTTCCCAGCCTGTTCTGTGTCAGGGAAGTGCAGCTTGAAGGAGGACAGGCACTGATGCTTGGTTGTCTCTCAGAACCTGGCAGTACTGGCTAAACCAATCCCATCTTTTTATCCTGGCTGCTGTCTTGGGGGAGAGAGTTTCAGCCTCAGAGAACATGGCCTGGGGTGATTCCTTGGTGGTTTGTTGGAAAGGAACATGCAAAGGTCTTCCAGCAACAACACTGGGTGCTCTACAGACCTGCCCCCAAGGCTTTGAGTACATGCTGTGTTTTTGGCTGCATTTCACTAAACCAGCAATTACTTGCCCATGTTTGAGTGGCTCCTCACCCTTCTCAAGCTGCTAAAAACCAACATGTGGCTGCAGAAACCACCCCCTGCCCTGTCCTTCAGCTCAGAAGGAGTCTGTGCTGTTTGGCACCGAGGCTGTGACAGCACCCACGTGCCCCTGGGCCACCTGCCCCTTGCCAGCACAGCTCTGGAGGTGAGGTGCTTGTCCCTCAGGCCCTGTCAGCCCTGTGCTGGGAGCAAGCCCAGGCAGAGGGCCCCAGCCTGCTGCCTTCAGTGGTGATGTGGGATCCAGCTGCAGCGTGGAGCCTGTGTTACAGGTCTGGTTTGGAAGTGATAAACCCTCAACCTCTCCACTTTGGAATTTGGGTGTTTTTCTTCTTTGAGGTCAGATCTTCTGTGCTCTCACTGACTGACATTCTCTCTTATGCTCTGCTCCATTTCTCAGGCCCTTTTCCTACCCTCCTGCCTGGCTGAAGTACAAATACAGGCAACTGTAGTGCCCAAACTGGAGTAGGGATTGTGATTCACTCAGCTACTGGGATGCAGCCTCTGGCTTTGGCTCTGCAAGATGGGAACACCACCCATCCAGTGCCTTGCAGTGGGAGAAAGCTCCCTCCAAGGGCCTTGCAGCACAGGCTCAGCTCAAGGAGACCTTGTATGACATAGGAGGAGCAGTGTGTGGCTGTCCCAGGCCTTTCCTTAGGCTGCCTGGGGCCATAAGCCTGGTTTAAGTGATGTGGGGGCACAGACCTGATTTAAGTGATGTGGGGACACAGGTCTGGTTTAAGGGATTTGAGGCCATAAGCCTGGTTTAACTGATGTGAGACCACAGACCTGGTTTAAGTGATGTGGGGCCATAAGCCTGGTTTAAGTGATGTGGGGGCACAGGTCTGGTTTAAGGGATGTGAGGCCATAAGCCTGGCTTAACTGATGTGAGGCCATAAGCCTGGCTTAACTGATGTGAGACCACAGACCTGGTTTAAGTGACGTGGGGCCATAAGCCTGGTTTAACTGATGTGAGACCACAGACCTGGTTTAAGTGATGTGGGGCCATAAGCCTGGTTTAAGTGATGTCATAAGCCTGGTTTAAGTGATGTGGGGCCATAAGCCTGGTTTAAGTGATGTCATAAGCCTGGTTTAAGTGATGTGGGGGCACAGGTCTGGTTTAAGGGATGTGAGGCCATAAGCCTGGCTTAACTGATGTGAGACCACAGACCTGGTTTAAGTGATGTGGGGCCATAAGCCTGGTTTAAGTGATGTCATAAGCCTGGTTTAAGTGATGTGGGGCCATAAGCCTGGTTTAAGTGATGTCATAAGCCTGGTTTAAGTGATGTGGGGGCACAGGTCTGGTTTAAGGGATTTGAGGCCATAAGCCTGGTTTAACTGATGTGAGACCACAGACCTGGTTTAAGTGATGTGGGGCCATAAGCCTGGTTTAAGTGATGTCATAAGCCTGGTTTAAGTGATGTGGGGCCATAAGCCTGGTTTAACTGATGTGAGACCACAGACCTGGTTTAAGTGATGTGGGGCCATAAGCCTGGTTTAACTGATGTCATAAGCCTGGTTTAAGTGATGTGGGGCCATAAGCCTGGTTTAAATGCTGTGAGACCACAGACCTGGTTTAAGTGATGATGCCAAAGATCTGGAGGGTTTGTGATGGGCCAAATTAAAGCCTCAATTGTTTGACTTCATTTAGTTTTCTAAATGCTGCAAAACAACACAGAGATTGGCTTTGGGGAGGGTAAGTGAGCATGAGCCTGGGGGGTTGCAGCCCAGACAATACCCAGGGTGCCAGGTACCAACCCCAGCACTCCCAGGAGGGGGTTGTTTGCAGAGGGGGCTCTGGGCCAGGTTCCCTGTGTGTGAGCCAGGTGGGAGATGAGCCCCAGCTACGGGGCAGTGGCAGGGCTGGGGGGGCTCAGCCTTGCCCCTCACACCCCTGCTGCTGCTCCCTGGGGTGTGACAGGCCCTGAGGCAGCACGGCCCTGGCTGCCAGGAGCTTTCCTGTTGCCTTTGGCTCTCGCTGCTGTTGTGGGCAGCCGGATTTCCAGGCTCCGCTTGTGTCCCAGGGGAGAGTCCGGTGTGGGACTTGCCTTTGGAGGCCTGTGGCACAGGGCAGAGGCCTGAACAGCTGTGCTCAGTTTGTAATGGCATGTTGGGAATGTCCAGGATTATTTATTGTGTGTACTCAGCCTGCTGAAGATGTGTCTGGACCCTGTGTGCCCCCCTCACTCTGCTCTCCTTGCTTCTGCCTCCTGGGGCTTGCCAGGGCAGGAGGGGCCATAGAATCACAGACTGGTGGGGGCTGGAAGGGACCTTTAGAGCTCATCCAGCTCAACCCCCTGCAGAAGCAGCTCCCACCTAGCTCAGGTCACACAGGAACGTGTCCAGGTGGGGTTTGAAGCCCCCCAAGGAAGGAGCCTCCACACCCTTCCTGGGCAGCTTGTTCCACTGCTCCATCAGCTCACACTGACACAGTTTGTCCTTGTGTTTCAATGGAACTGTTTGTGTCTCAGCTTCATCCCATCACCCCTTGTACTGGATACAACAGAAACAAGTGCTGCCCCAACCTCCTGACACCCACCAGTGAGATACTTGTAACTATCAATGAGATCTCCCCTCAGTCTCCTGCAGACTGAACAGCCCCAGGTCCCACAGCCTTTCCTCATAAGGAAGATGCTCCAGTCCCTTCAGCATCTTGCTGTCCCTGCCCTGGCCTCTCTCCAGCAGTTCCCTGTCCCTCTGGAGCTGGGGAGCCCAGCACTGGCCACAGGACTCCAGATGAGGCCTCAGCAGGGCAGAGCAGAGGGGCAGCAGAACCTCCCTCACCCTGCTGCCCACACTCTGCTGGATGCCTCCATGGGATGGTACCAAAGTGCCTGGGAAAGGGTTTGCTGATGTCTTCAATGCATCTGCCAGGAGCTGGGGTGTCCCTGGCACTGGGGGTGTCCCCAGGGATGCTCTGGGTGAGTCTGGCACTCAGCCTCTTGCTGGGAGGGAGGGTTCAGAGCCTCAACAGACACTTTGGGCTGTGCTGTTCCCTTTTTGGCTGCAAGGTGACAAACAGGGCTGGGAAACACCCCAGTGTGCCCACAGCAACTCAGCAGCTGGCATGAGTGAAGGAGAAAAGCTGTAAAATCAAGTGGCAAGTCACAGAATCTCTGAGCTGAAGTGGGGCTGGAAGGGCCCTGCAGAGCTGCTGCAGCCCCAGCCCCTGCTCAAGCAGCTTCCCCTCGCTCAGGGGGCACAGGAACGTGTCCAGGTGGGTTTGGGAACCTCCCAAGCAGGAGCCAGGCAGGGTAAGGTCCCCCTGCTGCCTTCTGCCGCCCATGGGCAGTGGTGATGGGCCAAGCCTGGCACCTGCTTTGCCTCCCACACACAGGTGAATGTGCTGCCAAAAGCTCCCCTGGGTGCCTTGGCTCTGGCTGTAAGGAGCTGTGGCAGTTCTCCCTCTCCAGCCCCACAGGCTGCAGCCAGAGCAGCGTAGGGCTGTGCTGGGGGGCACAGGGGGCTGCTGCTGGGCACAGAGCTGGGGTAGCAGTGGGGCTGGGCATGCTGGGATGGGCACCAGAGCTGTTTCCCTGTGTGGCTGTGAAGCCCCAGCCCAGGACAGTGCTCTGGTCCCAGCTGGACCTTCCCTGAAGCACAGCTGGGTGCAGGTGAGTGTGTCCCAGAGCAGCTGGGGAGGGCAGACAGCTTCCCAGGCAGAGAGGAGCCCCAGGGAGGCCCTCTGTGTGCCACCCACATGCCCTGGTCCCTGGGAAGCAGAGCCTGGATGCTGTGGGTGATTGCAGAGCCTTTATTTCTGGCAGTGGTGCCAGGCAAGGACAGCAGGATCTGGCCCAACCCAAAGCAGGAGCGTAGCAGAGCATGGAGGTCTCCCAGAGCTGGGCACAAGGGGACAGACTTTGCTCCTCATCTTTCACGTGGCACCTGGGCTGGAGATGCCCAAGGGCTGGAGTGCAGCAGGGGATGGAGGAAGAGCCAGTGCCTGGGCTGGTGCTGATGGTCATGGAGGAACTTGGGAGAGGAGGATGCTCAGTCCATCAGCACGTCCCTGCTGTCCACGGGGCTGGAGAGTCCCAGCCTCCAGTCCTGCCCCAGCTGCCAGAGCAGCCGAGGCCAGGGGCTGGGCAGGTCAGCAGGAGCTCAGAGCTGTCCCTGCTGACAGGGCTGATGGCAGTGAGACCCCCTGTGCCCTCCCCTGCAGCCACGAGGAGCCAGAGGAGCAGCTCTTCCCCCATCCATGCAGGGCCCAGGCTTGGTGGAGCAGCAGCACCAGACCTCTGAGCTGAGCCAGACCAGAGGAAGACCTCCCATGGCTCAAACCCTCCTGTGAGCTGGAGTGTAGCCAGGCTCCACTGCCTGGGAGCTGGGGCACTAAGGGGCTGCATGGGCAGGACATGCTGGCTCTGGGGACTTGGGGAGACCCAGATGCCTCTGCAGAGACACAGACTCACCCCAGCTGCAGCCTCCTGCCCTTCGCTCTGCGGCTCCTCCTTTGCCTGCCAGCCAGGAGCATCCCTGGCAGCTGCCTCAGCGGGGTAACAACAGGGCTGATGCTTTTCCTTCTGCCCCAGCTGTCCCAGGACTGGTGCTTGCAGGGGCCAGGCTGTCCCAGAGGCAGGCCCACGCCGTGGCTGGGGCTCAGGCACACTTGCCCTTGCGAAGGCAGAAGGGCAGCTCCGGCGCGGGCACCAGGATGGTGCTGAAGATGGGTCTGTAGCCCTGGGGCAGGACCTGGGGGTGCTGAGCCATCATCTCCAGCACCATGTGCCTCACTTCCTTGGAGACATCACCTCGAAGGTCCAGCAAGGTGGAGATGTGCTCGTCACTGGGCAGAGGGCGAGAGGTGAGCACCAGAGCTACAGCCCCCAAACCTGCCCACCCTGGGGGAGCTGAGCTGAGGCCAGAGCACAGCTGGGACCTGGCACCAGCCAAACCTTAACATATGCTCCAAAATAAGCCTACACCAGCCTGTGGGTTTGGTTTTGACCACATTCCCTGGGTTTGGGCTGATTCTGGTAGTTCAATTCAGTGATTGGTGATCTCTCACCCTTGCTTTGGCCACCACACACCGGTGGGTGAGTGCCAGGGCAGGACTGCAGGTCCCTGTACTTCTTTGCCCTTATGGCTTTGCAAAACCCCCTCAAATGGTGAGGAGGTGGGGGGATTGAGGCCAGGTTTGTGCCTGCTCTGCAGCCTAACCTCGCAGGGTCTGGCCCCAGCAGGGTCCTGGCTGCCCATGGCAGGCTCAGCCTCCCCCACCCCGCAGCAGGGTCCCTACCTGACATCGGGGTACTTGGTGCTGAAGCCCAGCACCTCCAGGCTCAGCAGTGCTGGGTCTTTGAGGCAGAGCAGCTCCCTCAGAGCAAACACGGCCTCCAGGCTCTGCTGGCTGCGCTCCAGGCCCTGCCAGGGACAGGGGCTGTGGGTGAGACCTGGCAGAGCCCTCGGGGCCCCTCACTGCCCCCCTCAGCTTGTCCCACCCCTCAGGGCTGTGCAGCCTCAGCAGCCCCCAGTCACTGACAATCAGTTTTGGGTTGGAAAAGCCCCTGAAGCTGCTGCAGTCCCAGCCCTGCCCTCACCCTGCCCAGCCCAGCACTGACCCACAGCCCTCAGCACCTCAGCTCCAGGGCTTTGGGATCCCTCCAGGGCTGGGCACTGCCCCAGCTCCCTGGGCAGCCTGGCACAGGGGCTCACACCCCTCTCAGGGAAACAGTTCTGCCTCAGCTCCAACCTCAGCCTGCCCTGGGGCAACCTGAGCCCCTTTCCTCTTGTCCTGTCATTACTGGGGAGCAGAGCCTGACCCCCAGCTCCCTGCAGCCTCCTGTCAGGGAGTGTCAGAGAGGGCTCCTGCCTCCCCTCAGCCTCTTCTCCAGCCTCAACACCCCCATTCCCTCAGCCCCTCCCCAGCCCCTTGTGCTCCAGCCCCTTCCCCAGCTCCAGTGCCCAGTGATGTGGTCCAATCCACCCAGTTCCTCTCATCTTTGCCTCACAAGTGCCCAAGTGCAACAGCCCCATTTTGTGTGTGCACCCACCCCATCTGCTGCTGGGGGCGATGGCCTTGAGCCCTGAGCTCCTTTGCAGCAGCCTGGCTGTGCAAATGCTCCCAGTGCTGACCCAGCCCTGGCTCCCCCTGCACACACACAGCTCTCACCAGGCCACAGAAGAGCTCCTGGAGCTGTGTGGCATCCTGCAGCAGGCGCTCACCGAGCTGAGCCCGCTCCTCCTCGCTCTTGCACACCATCTTCTTCTGCATCAGTGCCCTCAGGTACTGGCTGGCCACCAGCAGCTCGCTCTCTGCCAGCAGGACCTGGGCAGGGAGAGCTGTCAGCAACAGGCTGCCCTGTGGCCCAGGGAAAGGGGTGGCTTGGGGACAACCTGCTGGGAAGCCCCCTGGCCAGAGGGACAGAGGAAGCAGCTGAATTTGGGGGAAGCCTTGCACAATCTCTGCGTGAGGGCTCTACAGCAAAGCCAGCAGCGCCTGCAACCCCCTGCACAGCACCCAGCTGCCCAACCTCCCTGCCCTACAGACAAGCAGCCATCAAAGAGACCCCCCCAGCAGTGGTACCGTGAAGACAGGTTTCCTGACGTGGGAGAAGTCCTTTGTGTACTTGTCAATCACCTCACACATGCTGCTGACCAGCTGCGACCCCGAGAGCCACTTGCGGGAGGGCAGCTGCAGGCAGAGGGGCTGGAAGGGACAGAGCATCAGAGATCCCAGAGGGGTGGAGGCTGGAAGGGCCCTGCAGAGCTGCTGCAGCCCCTGCCCCTACTCCAGCAGCTTCCCCTGGCTCAGGGGAACGTGTCCAGGTGGGGTTGGAAACCTCCTGAGCAGGAGCCTCCACACCCTCCCTGGGCAGCCTGGGCCAGGGCTCCCTCAGCTCAGCACCAAAGGGGCTTCTCCTCGTGTTTAAGTGGAATTTGCTGTCCTTGCCTGTCTTCCTGCCTGCACACACACTCTCTGCTTGCTTTCATGCTGCCTGCAAGTGTTTGACCCTTTGGCTGCTCCTTTGTTTTCATGGCATTCAAGCCCTAAATAGCAATGACTCCAGGCTTTGGGTCCAGGCTCCAGGAAAGCTAAATTTGACTGGGCTGGCAGGAAACACCTGGGGCAGTCACACATGGGCTTGTATCCTCCTCAGGGACACTGCCTCTCTCCTCTTGGTGTTCTGCCATGAAACAGCTGTAAATAGGAGCCTGAGGCAGTCTGGGGAGGGTTGTGGCTCCTGCTCTGTCAGTGCTTTGGGGGCACAAAGCATCTGCCCCCGAAATATGGGGCAGCCCTGGCTGGTTACAGATAGTTGCAGGTAGAGGCACAGGGAACTGCTGGAGAGAGGTCAGGGCAGGGACAGCAAGGTGCTGAGGGGCTGGAACATGTGTGTGAGGAGGAAAGGCTGCAGCCCTGGGGCTGTTGAGCCTGGGGAAGAGAAGCCTGAGCTCAGGGGCACCTCAGCAGTGCTGAGAAATGCCTCAAGGGTGGGTGTCAGGAGGATGGGGATGGGCTTTGCTCTGTGGTGCCCAGGGACAGCACAAGGAGCAATGGGCACAGGAACACAAACAGTTCCACTTAAAAACAAGGAAAAACATCTTTACTGTAAGGATGATGTGAGGGAGCCCTGGCCCAGGCTGCCCAGGGAGGGTGTGGAGGCTCCTTCTCAGGAGGTTTCCAACCCCAGCTGGACACATTCCTGTGCCCCCTGAGCCAGGGGAAGCTGCTGAGCAGGGGCTGGGGCTGCAGCAGCTCTGCAGGGCCCTCCCAGCCCTGACTGTTCTGGGATTCTGTGAGTGATTCTGTACCTGCAGGTCCAGGAGCAGCTCCTCCAGCAGCAGCTGACAAGCTTTCTTCTGTGTCCTGTCCAGAGCAGCCTGGAGGGATGCGGGGACTTCCCTGCGGGCAGAGTCGGGGTGCAGGGAGGAGACAGAGGAGCTGGGGGAGAGAGGAGGGAGGGGACAGGTAAGCTGAGAGGCACGGTGGAATCACCAACCCGAGCACGTGGCTTCCTTGGGGGTGGTGGGGTTGCTACAAGACCCTGGTGCATGTTACCTGAGAGCCAGGTTGTTGTTGAGCATGGCCAGCAGGTAGGACACGTAGTACTTGGGGATGCTTCGGTCCTTCTGGTGCTCCTTCCCGCACTGCACCAGGGCCTCCCGCACGCTGTGACACACAGAGTCACCAGGGCAGCTGCTGCAAGGGCCTGGGGGGCTCCTGGGGCACCCCCACAACCTCCCCAGCCCTGGGCCTCCTCTGGGGCAGGGTGGGACAGCGGGACCCATGCTGGGGTCCCTGAGGAGAGCGAGGCTGGGTGCTGCTGGAGAGGCACCCAGCCACGAGCTGATGGGCACAAGGGCTCAATGGGCACCCCCACGGGGAAATGGGATGCTGGGCACTCTGGGACCTGGATGAGCACATCTCAACTATCAGCCTGTGGTGCTCAGCCCTGGGGCCTGGGGTCAGTGAGGGTGGGCAGAGGCAGGAGGGGCTCCACTGACCGGCCCAGAAACGCTTCCAGCTCCTCCAAGGCCATGTTGTAGACTTTCTGCTGCAGAGAGTCGGTGATCAAGGAAGCCACCTGGATATTCTCATTCAGCATCTGCCAGGGGACAGTGGAGGTGAGTCAGTGGGAGGCTGCAGGCCACGGCCACCTTTCCTGGGTGCTCTCAGCACAGCCCTGCCCCACGGTGCTGGGGACTCACCTGCATGACAATGACAGGCAGGGCTGACTGGAAGAAGCCCTGGTGATCAGTCTCGGGTTCTTCTTCCCTGAACCACTCCTTGAACTCCACCTCCAGGGTTCTCTGCATCCACTCGAGCACGCTGGCCTGAGGGACGGGCATCCACCATGCTCAGCCCAAGAGGCCAGGGATCGGCTCCCTGCAGCGAGCCCCTCGCCTCAGCCCACGGGCTCGTGGCCTCCTGCCCCTGTCCCAGCAGGTGCTGGTGGCTCTGTGCTGCTCCATGTGTCCCCAGACCCACTGACACCGTCCCTCTCGCTCACCTTGACTTTCACCACGTATTTCCTCTCCGTCTGCTCCATGAGCTCAGGCGACAGCAAGGGACCCAGAGCAGAAACATCCACATCTGGGAGCAGGTCAGGGTGACCCATCATCTGCGGGCTGGAGGGCAGAGGTGGGAGAGGAATGGGAAGACCTGTGTCTCCCAGGAGGTTCCTGCCTCTGTTATCCCCAGGCAGCCACAACCACTGTCCCATCCCAGCCAGGTGCCAGCTGACACGCTGTCTCTCGGCAGCCTCCCCTGCCCGGCCGCTGCTGACCTGGGGTACACACGGAGCGCCCACTCCAGCAGGAGGAACAAGCCCTGCTTGTCCAGGTCCTCTCGGAGCATGTCCTGGAGGTGGCTGGCCAGGGCCTGGTGGTAGGTAGCAGTGCAGATGCTGAGGATGTTGTAGTGAGGAGGGACACACTGGACCATCAGCTCCTTCACCACGCACAGCTCCGCCACCACGTCCCTCTGCAGCGCCGCCAGGTGCCCGGCCAGCCCCGGCCCCTCCGCCTCTGGCGCTGCACCAAAGCGGCTCCCTGTGATGGTGGCCTGGAGGACGTGGTAGAACTTCTGCCTCCAGCCCTTTGGGCGGCCAGGGGGTAGGAAGGAAGCCTCCAGGAGCAGGCTGTCATCTATTTTCTCCTCCCTCTCGATGATCCTCACAGCGGTGACGAAGAGCACGGGGTCATCCCGCACCAGCCGCAGGCTGCTGCCCACGATGGCCCACAGCTGCTGGGCCAGGCTCTCATTGAGCTCCTGCAGGCCACTGAAATAGGAGAGCACGGTGGCCTGGGCACTGTGGAGCCCACGGAGGTGCAGCTGGGAGAGGATGTCGTCCCGGAGGTGTTCCACCATCATGAGCTCGGCGTGGGCCTCCAGCAAGCGCTGCCCGCGCAGCAGCTGCAGCGTGTGCGTGTAAACCTCGTGCACTGCGGGAGAGGGACGGGACACGCCGGGGCTGAGCGTCGGGAGGCAAGAGGGGGCCGGGGTGGCAGCGGGGTGAGAGCTGCAGGGCAGCAGGGAGGTGGGGAGGGGGAAGGGGCTGAGATCTGGGGCTCTGCGACCATCGTGCTGGAGGGGGCACCAGGGAGGCAGTGGCATCTCTGCCCACGGAGGCTTTGCAAGCCCAACAGGCAAAGCTCGAGGGACCTTGAGAAAGGTGACCTTAAAGAGTGATCTCTCTAGAAAAGAGGAGACTGAGGGGGGAGCTCATTGATGGTTACAAGGATCTCACTGGTGGGTGTCAGGAGGTTGGGGCAGCACTTGTTTCTGTTGTATCCAGTGCCAGGACAAGGGGTGATGGGATGAAGCTGAGACACAAACAGTTCCATTGGAAGATAAGGCAAAACTGTGTCAGTGTTGGGGTGAGGGAGCCCTGGCCCAGGCTGTCCAGGGAGGGTGTGGAGGCTCCTGCCTTGGAGGGCTTCAAACCCCACCTGGACACGTTCCTGTGTGACCTGATCTAGGTGGGAGCTGCTTCTGCAGGGCTTGGGCTGGATGAGCTCCAAAGGTCCCTTCCAACCCCTCCCATCGCATGACTCCATGATCCTATGAGCTGCTCTGGCTTTGCCACCCAGCCCTTTGCAGAGCCTCCCCAGTGCCTTCCAGCCCCAATCCGCCAGTGCCTTACCTGAGAAGAGCTGGGGCAGGACCTGGACGACCGAGGCCAGCTGCACGTGCTCTGCCATCAGCGCCCGCATGTGCCGCAGGCCCTGGCCCCGCTCTGCGCCTTCCAGCAGCGCCCAGCGCGCTGCCCCCAGCTCCTGGCACACGCTCTGCACCTCCCGCGCCGCCGACCGCAGCTGCTCCAGCCCCGCGCTCACCCCCTCCAGGTAGGACTGGACGGTGGACTGGGGAGCAGAAGAGGACAGAGGGGCAGTGGAGCAGCTCCCCAAGGCTGTGAGGCTCCCCCAGCCCTGCAAGGTCCCTCTTGCACATCCCCAGCCTGTGCCATCATGCCCACCCCTGGACCTTCTGCTGTGACCCCATCCCATCGTACCCAAGCACACCCAGCTCTGGGAAACCCGCTGCAGCAGCAGGAGTAGCTGATGTGGGGGTGGGGAGGGGACAGGTAACGGCTGATGTGCACAAGGTGGGAGTGGGGGGCATCCCTTTGGGGTCACCAAGGTGAGCAGGAACCAGCCATCTCTTTTCAGTTTGCTTCTGCAAGCCACAGGGCCCCCTCTGCCCCCCACGGCACAGGAACAGCACAAAGCTGTGCAAACCCTCCTCCCAAATGGCACATGTCCCTGCCCTGTGTCCCCACTGAGCTCCCAGCTCCTCCTGTCAAGAAGCACTTTCACTTTGTTGTGCTCTCTGAGGCTTAACACAAGTCCCCTCCTGGGCAATTCAGGTCTGCTCAGGTAGGAGGAACCATCTCCAAAGTGACCAGGAGAAGCCTGGGCTGCTCAGACTGATTGTGCCCTGAGGATAATTGCTCTCCAGCTTATCCAGAGCGGACCCTCAGCAGGGAGGTGTGCAGGGAGCCTGGACAGCCCTCGCTGGTGTGGGCAGAGATGGGAGCTTCTGTGGCAGGGCTGGGCTGAAGCCTTTTGCCTCCTCCCAGCCGTGGGGAAGGGGAGCCTTTGGTGCTGGGATGGGGCTCCCACACACGGCAGAGTGGTTGGGAGACTGTCTGAACGCTTCAGGCCCTGCCCAGGAGCGGGACAGGGGGTGGGGTGAGGAGCTTAATGGATCTCTTCCCCTCAAACCATGGCACTTCTCCAACCCCAGCAGCAGCCAAAGGAGATGATTTTGCCAGGAGCTGGTGCTCCAAGGCAGAGCAGGAGCCTGAGGCTGGGCTGGGAGGCAAACACCCACCTTGAGGCGGGACTGGATGGAGCGGTTCCGCTGCGTCTCCCGGCTGCGGTACTGCCCCAGCCCTTCCAGCTTCTCGGGCCGGTAAAACACCCCCGAAGCCCATTTCAGAGCAGCTCCTCTGGCCAGCTTCTCAGCCTTCTCTGCCTCTGGCCACTCCTCATCTGGGGACGAAGCCAGGGGTTAGCGAGCAGCACGCAGCCGGTCACGGCGCGGCAGGAAGGCTCCTGGGGCCTGAGGCAGGAAGCTGGCGGCCAGCGGCCTTCGGGCCTGTGGGAAACACGGCCTGTGCCAGCGGCCCCCGAGAGGTCAGGGCCAGCAGCCTCAGTGTGTCCCCAGGCACGGCCAGCAGAGTGGCTGTGGCACTGCCCTGAGGGGCTGTCACCCATCCCGTGCCAGGCTGAGTGTGTGTCCCCAGGCAAGGCCAGCATGGCAACTGTGGCACTGCCCTGAGGGGCTGTCCCCAGGCTGAGAGTGTGACCCCAAGCAGAGCCATCAGAGTGGCTGTGGCACTGCCCTGAGGGGCTGTCCCCAGGCTGAGTGTGTGTCCCCAGGCAAGGCCAGCATGGCGGCTGTGGCACTGCCCTGAGGGGCTGTCACCCATCCCATGCCAGGTTGAGTGTGTGTCCCCAAGCAGGGCCATCAGAGTGGCTGTGGCACTGCCCCGAGGGACTGTCCCCAGGCTGTGTGTCTCCAGGCAGGGCCATCACTGCAGCTGTGGCACTGCCCTGAGGGGCTGTCACCCATCCTGTGCCAGGCTGAGCCTGTGTCCCCAAGCACAGCATGGGGCAGTCTGAGGGGAAGGTGGAGTGGTGGTGGCACCTGGGCTGAAGCTCTGGCGGCGTGAGTCAGCAGGTGGCAGCTCTCCATGAAGCAGAGCCAGCTCCAGGCGAGGGTGGGAGGCTGCCGGGGTCCCAAAGGCAGCTATGGGGTGCCGCGGTGTCCGCCTTGGCCGCGCCAGCCCGGAGCGGTGGGCTGAGAAGCAGAGCAGTTATCACATGGCAGCTCCCAGCCCTGGATAAGCAGCCTCCTTGGCAGCCCCCTCCATGGCAGCCCCCAGCCCCGAGAAGCAGCCTCCTTGGCAGCCCCCTCCATGGCAGCCCCCAGCCCGGAGAAGCAGCCTCCTTGGCAGCCCCCAGCCCGGAGAAGCAGCCTCCATGGCAGCCCCCTCCATGGCAGCCCCCAGCCCCGAGAAGCAGCCTCCATGGCAGCCCCCTCCATGGCAGCCCCCAGCCCCGAGAAGCAGCCTCCATGGCAGCCCCCAGCCCCGAGAAGCCCCCTCCATGGCAGCCCCCAGCCCAGAGAAGCAGCCTCCATGGCAGCCCCCAGCCCCGAGAAGCCCCCTCCATGGCAGCCCCCAGCCCGGAGAAGCAGCCTCCATGGCAGCCCCCAGCCCAGAGAAGCAGCCTCCATGGCAGCCCCCTCCATGGCAGCCCCCAGCCCCGAGAAGCCCCCTCCATGGCAGCCCCCAGCCCGGAGAAGCAGCCTCCATGGCAGCCCCCAGCCCAGAGAAGCAGCCTCCATGGCAGCCCCCTCCATGGCAGCCCCCAGCCCCGAGAAGCCCCCTCCATGGCAGCCCCCAGCCCGGAGAAGCAGCCTCCATGGCAGCCTCCAGCCCAGAGAAGCACCCTCCATGGCAGCCCCCAGCCCGGAGAAGCACCCCCCATGGCAGCCCCCAGCCCCAGAGAAGCAGCCTCCATGGCAGCCCCCAGCCCCTGCTTTCATCGCCCGGTTCCCCCCGGCCCCATCCCCAGCGCCTTCCCGCAGCCCAGGGGCCGGCTCCCAGCGCCCAGCCGCGCACCGGGCTGACCGGGGGGGCTGCAGGGGGGCTGCAGGGGGTCTGCAGGGGGGCTGCAGGGGGGCTGCAGGGGGGGGCTGCAGGGGGTCCGCAGGGGGTCCGCAGGGGGGCTGCAGGGGGCTGCAGGGGGGTCTGCAGGGGGGTTGCAGGGGGGCTGCAGGGGGTCCGCAGGGGGGGCTGCAGGGGGGCTGCAGGGGGTCCGCAGGGGGGCTGCAGGGGGTCTGCAGGGGGGGCTGCAGGGGGGCAGCGCTGCCGAGCCAGGCTCCCACCCCCGCCGAGGGCACAGCGAGAAGAAGCCGTGCTGGGAGGGCGGCAGAAGGCAGGGGAGCCCCCCAGAACGCGCCGCAAGCAGTAGCGTCCCTCCCCCGCCCAGCTGCGGGGGGTTGCCCGCGGGGCCCCGTTACCTGCGGGGCCGGCGCTGCGCTCGCCCTCCGCAGCCGTGCCCATGTCCCGCGGGGCCGTGCCGGGCCGGGCCGTGCGGAGGAAGCCGGCGGCCGTTTCCTCCGGCGGCCGGGGCAGCCGCGCTCAGCGCTCCATTGTGTTCCCGCAGCCGCGCTCAGGACGTCAGGGACGGGGGGCGGAGGGGAGGGGAGGGGGCACACGGCGGAAGGCGGCCGCGGGCTGCCGCGGGGCCCGGGAGCGGACACCGGGCTCGGGAGCGGACACCGGGCTGTGCGTGTCCTCCCCGGTACCCCCGGCATCCCCCCGCCACGGGCACACGGGGACCCCCAGCACCGCCTCACCCGCAGCACACGGGGCCGGGGAGGGCGGACCGGTGCCCGGGGAGGGCAGAGGGATGCCCGGGGAGGGCAGAGGGATGGCCGGGGAGGGCAGAGGGATGCCCGGGGAGGACGGGTGTGTGCCCGGGGAGGACAGACGGATGCCTGAGGAAGGAACGTGGGTGTCTGGGAAGGACAGATTGATGCTCAGGGAGGGCACACTGGTACCCGGAGAGGACAGACGGGTGCCCGGAGAGGGCAGAGGGATGCCCGGGGAGGACGGGTGGTGCCCGAGGAGGGCAGATGGGTGACTGGAGAGGGCATACTGGTGCCTGAGGATGGACATGTGCCGGGGGAGGACAGACGGGTGCCTGAGGAAGGAACGTGGCTGTCTGGGAAGGACAGGTTGATGCCCGGGAAGGGCACACTGGTACCCGGGGAGGACAGACGGGTGCTTAGGGAACAGACGGGTGCCCGGGGAGGGCAGAGGGATGCCCGGGGAGGACGGGTGTGTGCCCGGGGAGGGCAGATGGGTGACTGGAGAGGCCATACTGGTGCCTGAGGATGGACATGTGCCGGGGGAGGACAGACGGGTGTCTACGGAGGACAGACCGATGCCCGGGGAGGGCACATGGGTACCCGCAGGGAACAGACGGCTGCCAGGGGACGCCACGCAGGTGCCCAGAGAGGACAGACGGCTGCCGGGGCAAGACGCGGCGGGTGCTTGGGGGGGACACGCTGGGGGTCAGCCGGCTCGGTGGGCGGGCGGCGGGAGGGCTGTGTCGCGGGCCGTGCCGGGCCGTGCCGTGCCGCGCCGGGCCGGGCCGGGCCGTGCCGTGCCGGGCCGTGCCCTGCCGTGCCGTGCCCTGCCGTGCCGCGCCGTCCCGCCCCGGAAGGTCCCGTGGTGCCCCGCGTCCTGGAAGCGGAAGAGCGGCGCGGGCCGGAGCCGGCGGCGGGCAGATGGCGGAGTGCGGGCCGCAGCTCCCCGGGGCCGGCGGCGGCAGCGGGGCCGCGGGCGCTCCGAGCCGCCACGAGAAGAGCCTGGGGCTGCTCACCACCAAGTTCGTGTCGCTGCTGCAGGAGGCCAAGGACGGCGTGCTCGACCTCAAGCTGGTGCGGGGGGCTGCGGGGGGTCGCGGGGCCGGGGCTGGGGCTGTCCGGGGCCGGGGGCTCGGCCGCCGCCTTCCCCCCGCCGCTCTCCCTGCGGCGGGCTCGGGGCGCTGTGTGCTCCCGCCGCAGCCCTCGGAGCGCATCGCGTTGGGGTCGGAAAAGCGCCGTGAGCCGCCGAGCCCGAGCCCTCGCCGTGAGCCCGCAGCGCGTTCTCGCCTCCTGTCGCCGCCGTCCCGCCCGGCCCCCGCTGGCATCACCGGACCCGGCCCTGGGGAGCCTCTGGGGGCTGCACAAGCAGATCCCTGCAGGAGCTGCTGCTCCGTGCTGGCATCACCGGACCCGGCCCTGGGGAGCCTCTGGGGGCTGCACAAGCAGATCCTGCAGGAGCTGCTGCTCCCCGCTGGCATCACCGGACCCGGCCCTGGGGAGCCTCTGGGGGCTGCACAAGCAGATCCCTGCAGGAGCTGCTGCTCCCCGCTGGCATCACCGGACCCGGCCCTGGGGAGCCTCTGGGGGCTGCAGAAGCAGATCCCTGCAGGAGCTGCTGCTCCGTGCTGGCATCACCGGACCCGGCCCTGGGGAGCCTCTGCGGGCTGCACAAGCAGATCCCTGCAGGAGCTGCTGCTCCCCGCTGGCATCACCGGGCCCGGCCCTGGGGAGCCTCTGGGGGCTGCACAAGCAGATCCCTGCAGGAGCTGCTGCTCCCCGCTGGCATCACCGGACCCGGCCCTGGGGAGCCTCTGGGGGCTGCACAAGCAGATCCCTGCAGGAGCTGCTGCTCCGCGCTGCGCCTGGCCCCCAGCACACAGCGGGACGTGGGCACAGCCAGCCCTGCCGCCGCTTGTCCCTGATGTGGGGAAGGGCATTTTGGGGGTCTTCACCCAGGGGATGTAACTGTGTCTTTTGTAGCACGTGCAGTGCTTAAACCTCAGGCTTTTCTGCTCCCTTGGTGGATACAGGGGGGTGTGTGCTCTGAGCCTGTGCAGGCAGCTGCAGGGCTGCAGCAGTCCCCTGGCTGCAAGCTTCCATCCTCCCCTGGCCCAAGTTGCCACTTTGGATTGGAGCAATGTTGTCCTGCTTAAAACCCACCCCCTTGTGTGTTTGTGTTGGTTGGCGTGGCTGGGGTAGTGTGGGGGCTGGGGAGGCTGGTGCACAGAGATGATGGTGTTGGTCTTGGCTGTGCCATGAGGTGCTGGTGCAGTCTGGTGTGCCCTGACACCTGAGGGGAGGAGGGAGTCCTGTGAGCAAGGCAGGGCAGGCCCAGGGCTGCTCAGGAGCTTGAAGCCATGCTTACTAGAATGGTGGGGTAGGGCCCTGCAGAGCTGCTGCAGCCCCAGCCCCTGCTCCAGCAGTTTCCCCTGGCTCAGGGGGCACAGGAACGTGTCCAGCTGGGGTTGGAAACCTCCTGAGAAGGAGCCTCCACACCCTCCCTGGGCAGCCTGGGCCAGGGCTCCCTCACCTCAGCACCAAAGGACTTGCTCCTTGTGTTCAGGTGGGACTTTTGTGTTGCAGCCTGTGCCCCTTACCCTCTGTCCTGGCACTACAGAAACCATTGTCTCTCCATCCTCCTCACACCCACCCTTTAGGTACTTAGAAGTGCTGAGGAGCCTTTTCTAGGCTAAAGAGCCTTTCCACATAAGATGTTCAGAAGTCCCTTGCAGCCATGCCTGCTCTCCTGCCTTGCAGCCACCCTCACTCTGCTCCCAGCACCCTGTCTTTCAGCCAGAGGAATCTCTTGCAGATGCTCTGTCAGGTGGCATCAGCTCAGATTTAGAGGAGACTTTTTGAACCTCACCTGCCCTGACCTTGCCAGCCCCACACAGCCCTGCCTCCCTCTCCCCCTCTCTCTTAGCCTGAAGGAGCAGTGAATTTTCAGGCTGCTAATTAGCCTTTTGTGCTGAGGAAGGGAGGTTTTTGACCCCACTGGGAGCGGGATGGTTGGAAACTGGTTTGTGCTCAGCAGGGAGGTGACAGGGCAAGGAAAGCAGCAAAGGCTCAGTGGCTTCTCCTTAACAACCTTGAGGATGTGGCTTTGCCTCCTGAGGTGTTGGCACTTGCTGGGTGTGAGGGGAAGAGTTGGCCAGGAGGGGCTGTGAGCTGGGGGCTGAGCATCTCCCCTCTTTGCAGGCTGCAGACACCTTGGCTGTGAGGCAGAAGCGACGCATCTACGACATCACCAACGTCCTGGAGGGCATTGGGCTGATCGAAAAGAAATCCAAGAACAGCATCCAGTGGAAGTGAGTGGCAAGAGAAAGGCCTAAACCCTTCTTGGAGTTACTTGGAGCAAGGCTCCTGCGTGCTCTGGCTGTGCTTGTGCTTCCCCCAGCAGCTGGGCTGTGGTGATGGTGGTAAGGAGGAAAGCTGAAGCCTTCCAGCTGGAGATGAGCTGTGGTGTGTCTTTGACAGCAGGGCTGTTGTTTTGGTGCAAGCTGAGTGTTTGTGGTGCCTTCAGGCTAGGAAAGATGCCTTCCTGGCACTGCAGATGGGAGAGGAGCTCTGCCAGGGGATGTAGGAAGAGGGCAGTGGGGATCTAGAGCTGGCCCACGTGAGGCTGTGGGTAATTTGGCTTCGATGGATGCCAGGGGAAGCAACAGCCCACTCCCCTGAGAGCTTGGGGCTGCTCTGGGTGCTCTCAGAGGCTGATGCATGTCTCTCCTTCTCACTTTGCCCAGAGGGGTGGGTCCTGGCTGCAACACCCGTGAAATAGCTCACAAACTGATCGAACTGAAGGCAGACATAGAGGACCTGGAGCAGCGGGAGCAGGAGCTGGAGCAGCAGAAGATGTGGGTTCAGCAGAGCATCAGGAACGTGACAGAAGATGTGCAGAACAGTCGATATCCTTTGTGGCACCTGGTTATCCTGTCTCTGTGTTTGCTTGCTGGGCTACAAAGCAGAGAGCTGAGGGGTGAGATGGTGCTGCCCTGCTCAGGGCAGAGGTGGGGGGTGGTGAGTGTTGTGGCTGTGAAGGGCCAGGAGGCAGTGCCTGGGGTAACTGGCTTGGGAAACAGCTCTGTAGGTGGAGCACAGCTTCTCCTCTGGCTTTTTGAAGTGAGAAAAGCACTTCTCAGGTGCCACTTTCTAGAGTGCAAAGCTGCTCCTGTGGCTCTCCTGCCTTGGGATGTCACAGCTCTGACAAGTAAGTGACCTGCAGACCACATCAGAGCCCTCCAGCAGCCAGGGAGGCACCTTTGAGCTCTCTCTCTGTGCACAGCCAGCTGCAGCCTTTTCCCTTAACCTTGGAAACATTAGCTTATGTGACACATGAAGATATCTGCAAGTGCTTCACAGGTGAGGAAATGGTGTCTGCAGCCCTGTCAGTCTGTCCCAGCTGCTCTCCTTCCTCCAGGCAGGAGAAGGCAGCAGACCCTGGGCTGTCCAACGGCGTCAGGTTGAATGTGGTGTGAGCTCTGGTGCCAGCCTGGGTTTGTGTGGCACTGAGCTGTAGCTTTCTTGGCACAGTCAGAGGAGGCAGGCAGTTGCTTTTACTTGTGTTTAAAGGAACATAGCTGCCAGTCCCAAGGAAATGGCTTGGCTGGGTGTCACTTGTGTGTGTTACATTAGAAGCCCTTGATGCCTTGGGTGAGCAATGATCCAGTAATAGGAAGACAAGTTTCTTGGATAGGAGGAATCTAGATGTAAGCAGGAAAGAAGTAATGAAAAGTGTCCTCTCATGTGCCATCATGCCCTCTGCCAACAAGAATGCCAGGGGGAGGTAGTGCAGAGCAGGGCAGAAGGGAAGGCACTGCTTGCTGTGACCTCCCTCCCTCATGTGCTGCCTTCCCAGAGCTGTGAGCAGCCCTGTAGTCTGTTCCCTGGGGGGGCAAAAAGTGCAGAACCCCCTCCAGGAGTGACTGTTTCTCTGTTGCTGATGGTCAGGAGAGCTGTAGACCCCAGGTGCCCATTGGGCATGGTGCAGTGGGGCAGCCTGTGGCACGTGCCCTGCTCTGGCTGGAGCTGTGAGCCACGGTGCCAGTGCACGCCAGGCCTCTCCTCACCCCTGGCAGCTCTACCCAGAGCCCTGCTTCAGCTCTCCCCTCCTCTTTTCCCAAGCTCTCTTTGTTTCCCCCTGCACTTCCTCAGCTCTTTCCCTCTTTGTGTGCTTCCCTTCTTCCCCAGCCTTTGTACCACCAAGTTCTCGCTGGTAACTTCTGCGTCACCCCACACACAACCCTCACACACACACACACACTTTACTTTGCTGCCTGGTGTGATTTCAGCCAGTGAGGGTGATTGCAGCAGGGGTTGTTTTCAGCCTGGCAGTGCTTGGGGGCAGGTAAGCAGTGACAGTCTGGAGGGCTTTGCTGGAGGCCAGCAGGCAGCTCACCGCTTGGCTGAGCAGATGCTTTGCATGTCATTGCACCTGCCTGTGCCAAACTGCTTTGTGTCTGCAGGCAGCCCTCACCAGAGGCTGCAGAGGGCAGATCTGGATTCCCTCTAGAACAAAAGCTTGCTCCATGCTTTTCCACTCCCTCTTCCTGTGTGAATATGGCATTGTTTTTACCCCTCTCCCAAGGGGAAGGTTCTTTATTGGGCCTGGAGTGTTCTGGAGCAGTGGTGCAGGCTGGATTTTAGCTCTTGCTGTGGCTGATTTGACTGCTGTTGAATCTGCTTCCCCAAAGTGGGGTTGAGCTTGAAGGTTCCAAGGCTTGGACTTGTGTCAGATGTGAATTCATCATTTAGATCAATTAAAAACCCCAAGATAAGTAGGGATGTGTTCCTCTGTGTGGGCTGGGAGATAGAATTGCCCCATCAGGTGCTGTGGTGCATTGTGCAGGGTCAGAAGGGAGGTGGGAACACACTGCTTTGGGGTGTAGCCAGCAAGGGAGCTAGAAATGCAGCACCTGTAATTGAAACCAACAGGTCTTAAAGCTCAAACTCATGTCCTTGGGCTTTGTTGTGCCTTTTCAATGCCTCTTCACGTTTCTCTCAGTGCAGGTTTGTTAAAGGGATCTCATCCTACTGACACCCTGATGCTTTTCACTCCTGTGCCTTTTGCTGCTCTGACCTTTGGTGGCCTGCCTCACATTAAAGGATGTGCTGTGCTGCTGCTCACTCTCTCTTGCTGCATCTTCTCTGTTCATGATCAAGTGAAGCCTGGTGCAGAGCAGCAGTGAGATGGGACTGCAACCCCCCACTAAAGCTTCAGTGTTCCAAGTGAAAGCCCTGAGCTGCTGGGTCTGAACACACCAGGTGTTCACAGTGCTGCTGACTTGGCTGCTCATGTTTCTCTAAGCCCAGACATGGGGCTGGGACCTGTGTGTTATTAGGGGTGCAGGTCTTGGGGGGCTGCAGGGCTTGAAAAGGGAAGATGCTGCCAGCTCAGCTTCCATCCCTACGTGTGCTTGGCCCTGGGCAGGGCCTGATACAGCCAACACCAGGCAGCTCTCACCAGTCATGATGGGGAGATCATGGAGTTTGGGTTGTTAAAGCCCCTGAAGCTGCTGCAGTCCCAGCCCTGGCCTCACCCTGCCCAGCCCAGCACTGACCCACAGCCCTCAGCACCTCAGCTCCAGGGCTCTGGGATTCCTTCAGGGCTGGGCACTGCCCCAGCTCCCTGGGCAGCCTGGCACAGGGGCTCACACCCCTCTCAGGGAAACAGTTCTGTCTCAGCTCCAGCCTCAACCTCCCCTGGGGCAACCTGAGCCCCTTTCCTCTTGTCCTGTCATTACTGGGGAGCAGAGCCTGACTCCCAGCTCCCTGCAGCCTCCTGGCAGGGAGTGTCAGAGAGTGCTCCTGGCTGCCCTCAGCCTCCTCTTCTCCAGGCTCAACACCCCCATTCCCTCAGCCCCTGCCCAGCCCCTTGTGCTCCAGCCCCTTCCCCAGCTCTGTGCCCGGCTCTGGCCACGCTGCAGCCCCTCAGTGTCCCTGTGGCAGTGAGTGAGGGGCCCAGCACTGACACAGCCCTGGAGCTGCAGCCCCTCAGTGTCCCTGTGGCAGTGAGTGAGGGGCCCAGCACTGAGCACAGCCCTGGAGCTGCAGCCCCTCAGTGTCCCTGTGGCAGTGAGTGAGGGGCCCAGGACTGACACAGCCCTGGAGCTGCAGCCCCTCAGTGTCCCTGTGGCAGTGAGTGAGGGGCCCAGCACTGACAGCCCTGGAGCTGCAGCCCCTCAGTGTCCCTGTGGCAGTGAGTGAGGGGCCCAGCACTGACACAGCCCTGCAGCTGCAGCCCCTCAGTGTCCCTGTGGCAGTGAGTGAGGGGCCCAGCACTGACACAGCCCTGGAGCTGCAGGTTGGTTTGGGTGTTGGTGCTCCATGGCTGTTGGCAGTCTGCCTCCTGAGCCCACTTTGATGCCATCTGCACTGGCAGTGCAGCTCTTTGGGCTCTGTGCTCTTTTGTTTATCAAACAGCTTGTGGCAACAGGATGAATGATCTTTCCCTTAGCATTCACATCATCTAGGGAGTGAATTTAAGCCAGCCCTTCTGAGGGGGACAGAACAGTTTGGTCCTGTTAAGGATGCTGCTGAAGAACTGTAGAGTGGCTTTGGGAGAAGCTTCACAGGCTGTTTGTTCTCAGGGCAGCTGCACACTGGGAGCTGGATGACGTGGTGCTTTGCAGCTCAGCTGGGTGCCAGTGGCCATCCCCCATGGGAAGGAGCCAGGACACTGGGGGGCTATGAGGAGGGGCTCTTTGTCAGTGCCAAATTGGCATCACAACACTTTGTGCCCACTGAGTATTGCTCTGGTTTCACAGGAGACACCCTCCTTGCCATTCGAGCCCCCTCAGGGACACGTCTGGAGGTGCCCATCCCTGAGGTGAGTGATGATCCCTGGCCAGAGTGTGTGTGTGTGTCTCTGTGTGTGTGTCAGGGGTGGTGACAGGATTCACCAGGCTGGGAGCTGGCAGTCAGAGCTTTGATGGAGGCAGAGGAACCAGCAGCCCAAGCTCCAGACATGAGGTAACTGCCAGGAAGCTGTTGTTTGGAAGGCTGTGGGTGATTAATTGCAGAGGCAGCAGGGGAGAGGATAATCCTGGGAGCCAGGGGAGTTGTGTGTGGAGCCTTTCTGATCTGTCTGGCCACTGTGTCTTACCTCTGGGGAATTCCTGCTCTGTTTGCAGGGGGCATTTAATATGTGGCTGTGTTTTGCTTCTGCCTTTTCCCAGGGCTTAAATGGGCAGAAGAAATACCAGATCCATCTGAAGAGCAACAGTGGTCCCATTGATGTTCTCTTAGTAAACAAAGATGCTTGGAGCTCCCCTCCTGTGGTACTCCCTGTCCCTCCCCCTGAAGATCTCATCCAGTGCCAGGCAGTTACACCCTCCAAACCACAGCTCCCACCACTCACCCACTTCCAGGAGGCATCAGTCCCCAGCAGCACCCAGCCCTCCACACCAACACCCACCAGCACCCAGGACCAGAGCCCTCTGGCCTGCAAAGCTGCCAGCACAGGTGAGAGGAGGCTGCAGGAGGGGTGCAGGGGTGCTGAGAGGGAGGGGAGAGGACCTGGCTGGGGCTGGCACTGCTGGTCAGGCAGCACTGGCAGCTCAAGGGGATGCCTCTGCCTCAGCTGCAGTGAGCTTTGGCTTTTGTCCTGAGTGGGACTGGCTGTGTTCATGGAGTAAGACACTTGGCTGGAGGGGTGGTGGCAGCCCTTGGGAGCAGTGGTGGGGCAGAGATGGATCAACAGGAGGTTGTAATGGAGTCTTTTTGAGTCTGGAGTTCAGCTTTCCACCCAAAATACTCAACATCACGTTGGCTGAGGCTTTGGCCAGCTCAAGTTTGGAAGCCCCCAGCAGTGGAGATCCCCACACTCCTTGGTGAGCTTTTCCAGGGCTGCAGCACCCCCCTCTCAGTGAATTCTTTTGCCCTGGTGTTTGGACCCTCTCAGCTGCATCTCATGCCTGTTGGGCATCATTTGGCACCCCAGAGAAGTTCTTCACCTTTGTGGCTGCCTTTCAGGTAGCTGCAAGCTGCTGTTAGATGGCACTCAGGCTTCTCTTTGCCAGACTGAGCAAACCCAGCTCCCTCCACCCCTCCTCGTGGGCCTCACGTGCCACACACCCCTGGCCAACTTGGTAGCTCTCAGCTGCATCTTGTCCACACTTTTCTTGAGCTGGGGGGGAACAACCCCCTGCAGCAGCACAGGCTGGGGGTGACCTGCTGGGGAGCAGCTCTGCAGAGAGAGACCTGGGAGTGCTGGGTGATAATAAACTAGACATGAGCATCAATGTGCTCTTGTGGGCAAGAAGCCAATGGCAGCCTGGGGGTAGCAAGAGTGTGGGCAGCAGGTCAAGGGAGGTTCTGTTCCCCTCTGCTCTGCCCTGCTGAGGCCTCATCTGGAGCCCTGTGTCCAGTTCTGGGCTCCCCAGCTCCAGAGGGACAGGGAACTGCTGGAGAGAGGCCAGGGCAGGGACAGCAAGATGATCAGGGGACTGGAGCATCTTCCTTCTAAGGAAAGGCTGTGGGACCTGGGGCTGTTCAGTCTGGAGAAGAGACTGAGGGGGGAGCTCATTAATAGTTACAAGTATCTCACTGGTGGGTGTCAGGAGGTTGGGACATCCCTTGTTTCTGTTGTATCCAGTGACAGGACAAGGGGTGATGGGATGAAGCTGGAAAACAACAAGTTCCATTGAAACACAAGGAAAAACTGTGTCAGTGTGAGCTGATGGAGCAGTGGAACAAGCTGCCCAGGGAGGGTGTGGAGGCTCCTTCCTTGGAGGGCTTCAAACCCCACCTGGACACGTTCCTGTGTGACCTGATCTAGGTGGGAGCTGCTTCTGCAAGGGGGTTGGATTGGATGAGCTGTAAAGGTCCCCTCCAGCCCTCCAGCACTGTGTGATTCTAAGGAGGCTGGCCAAAGCCAGACACAGGACTCCACAGTGCAGCCTCAGCCCCAGGCAGGCAGACAGTAACTTCCCTCAGTGTGCTGCTGTAGCTTTGCTGCCTGCCTTGTGTCAGTTGCTGTGGGATCCATGCTCTTGGCTGCTGAGCAGCCTGGTTGAGAGCAAGAAGCCTCCTCCCCATGCAGCTGTGTGTGCTTGACTGGCACTGCTGGAGCTGCCATTGCCTTGTGTGTGTGTCTCTTTACAGAGTGCAGCATCCCATCAGCAGAGCCCAGGAGCAGCGCTGAGCTGGAGCCCCTGGGCAGCACCACAGGAGCAGTGGGTGCTGGGCTGGACACACAGCCCCTCCAGTCCTCTGCCTCCCTGGACAGCAGCTCTGGGCTGCCCAGCCCCTCTGCCTCCTTCCAGCCCATCAAACCTGAGCCCACGGGAAGTGAGTATGCACCCTCAGCCCCATGCTGCTCCTTGGGGGCTGCAGGGCCTGGAGGAAGGAGCTCTGCACTTCTGTCAGGCAGACTGAAGGAGCAGCTCCCTGGGAGGGGGTTGGGGACCTTCATCTCCGTGGGAGGGGGCTGGGGGACCTTCATCTCCCTGGGAGGGGGTTGAGGAACCTGCATCTCCCTGGGAGAGAGCTGGGGGACCTGCATCTCCCTGGGAGGGTGCTGAGGGACCTGCATCTCCCTGGTAGAGAGCTGAGGGACCTGCATCTCCCTGGTAGAGAGCTGAGGGACCTGGATCTCCCTGGAAGGGTGGTGAGGGACCTGCATCCCCCTGGAAGGGTGGTGAGGGACCTGCATCTCCCTGGGAGGGAGCTGGGGATCTGCAACTCCCTGGGAGGGTGCTGAGGGACCTGCATCTCCCTGGGAGGGTGCTGAGGGACCTGCATCTCCCTGGGAGAGAGCTGGGGGACCTGCATCTCCCTGGGAGGAGGCTGGGGAACCTGCATCTCTCTGGGAAGGGATTAGGGAACCTTCCTCTCCCTGGGAGGCGGTTGAGGAACCTGTATCTCCCTGGGAGGGAGCTGGGGGACCTGCATCTCCCTGGGAGAGAGCTGGGGACCTGCATCTCCCTGTGAGGGTGCTGAGGGACCTTCATCTCCCTGGGAGGGGGTTGGGGAACCTGCATCTTCCTGGGAGCTGGAGCTGGGGGACCTGCATCTCCCTGGGAGAGTGCTGAGGGACCTGCATCTCCCTGGGAGGGTGCTGAGGGACCTACATCTCCCTGGGAGGGTGCTGAGGGACCTACATCTCCCTGGGAGGAGGCTGGGGAACCTGCATCTCTCTGGGAAGGGATTAGGGAACCTTCCTCTCCCTGGGAGGGGGCTGAGGAACCTGCATCTCCCTGGGAGAGAGCTGGGGGACCTGCATCTCCCTGGGAGGAGATTGGGGAACCTGCATCTCCCTGGGAGAGAGCTGAGGGACCTGGATCTCCCTGGGAGGGGGTTGGGGGACCTGCATCTCCCTGGGAGGGAGCTGAGGGACCTGCATCTCCCTGGGAGGATGCTGAGGGACCTTCATCTCCCTGCACCCATGCCCCCCATCCTGCACCCATACCCTGGTCCTGCACCCATACCCTGGCCCTGCACCCATGCCCTCATACTGCACAAGATCAATGCAGGTGGTGCAGGGAAGTCAGCACCAGGCTCTCACATTCATGTCCCCTGGGGCTCCTGCAGGTTGATTGTAAAGCAGCTGAGCTGAGTGTTTTCTTGCTTATCATTTCAGCAGAGATGGGGTGTGGGAGCAGCATTTCTGGATGGTGCAGGGTGATTGTGGGTGTGTAAGGAGGACAGTTTTGCTGCAGAGCATTTCAGGCTCCTGGTGTGATGATGCAACCCATTTGGTTTGTTGTCTTTGCAGTACTGGAACTTCCCAAAGAGCTGTCAGAGATGTTTGATCCAACAAGAGGTACGTTCACTCCCTGCCCACAGTGGTGTTCAGCCTGAGCCCCAGCCCCAGGGAGCAGTTGGTTGGGATCCCAGGGGAGGATCTGGGGGGAGCTTTGGGGCCCTTTCAAACCTGCTGCATGTCAGGAGTCCCAAGACATTGTGATTCTGAGTGGGGAAACTCAGCTCCTTCCATTGTGCTGCACCCAGCTGAGTTTCACACAGGGAGAAGGCTCCCACCAGCAAGTGACTCAGCTGAGGGCTTTTCCCAAAGGGGAACCAGGAGGAGTTTGGTGATTCAATGTTGTTCTGAGCAGCCCCATGAGCAGAGCACTGGTGTCCCCAGCCCAGGGGGTTCAGCAGCCTTTGAAGAGTTTGCTCATAGTGTGCAGACAAGGGCTTGCCTGTCCCAGGCCAACACTCCTGTCCATGCTCCACATGCTCCTCCTTCAACTTACCTGCACCATGTAACATTAGAACCCCCTCTTGGTCATGTTTCAGCTGAAGTCCCCCTCAGTTTGGTGGTTTTGGAGCTGTAGGGAAGGGGATGCTGTGACCCATGAGTTCTGCCTCTGCCCAAGGAATGGCTGTGTGTTGCTGCCTAATGATGGGGCAGACTCAGGGCCAAGGAGAAGTGAAGGAAGGAATTTAGTCTAACATAAGCCTAAAGTGAGTCTTGGTAATGACTGAGCACATCTGCAGAGTAAACTTGGCTTTGCAATGTGAGACATAAAGTGCTGTGAGGGGCCCAGGCACTGTGGTGTGGCCATGAAGCCAAACTGGCCATGGACACTGTTCAGAAGGAGAGGTTTGCTGCCTGTGGTTTATGGGGTTAGAGGGGGCAAGAGGGAGATCCAGGAGTGAAGGACAAAGCAGCCAAGAGGTACTGAGGCAAAGCTGAGGTTGTCTTGGCACTGGCAGCTGCCTGGAGGCTGTGCCAGTCCAGCTGTGAGAGCCTGCACTTCTCCCTTAGTGCTCTGTGTTGAAATTACCTTTTCTGCCTGCTTTTGTCTCCCTTTTTTAAATGGATGCTTAATAACTGCTGCTTTTAACCTCTTCTCCTGGAACCCTCCCCTAGATTTCAACACACACACATACACACCCCCTGTCCTGGTCTAAGAGTGTGGCTTCTGTGTGTAATTGCTCTGGATTGAAGCTGCTGCCAGTCCTTAGTCCCTTGGTGTTGAAGCTCTCTCATCTCATGGCACTGAATCAGGCAGGTAGGTTCCTGTCCTCTAGGAAAAAGCCTGCTGTGGGTCAGTGCCATGCACAAACAGGCTGCTCTGAGTCTCTCTTGTGGAAGCTGCTTTCAAGTGTGGGTGGTTATCTCACCAGCCCAGCCAGGCTGAGGGAGATCTGGGCTTGGGGAAGTCAGAGGTGTTCAGAAAGTTGTTTTCAAACACTCAGCTTCTTAAAGAAAAGAGGTTGGCTTGCAGGGGCTTTGCCTGCTTGTGTCTCTGCCCTTCACATGCCTCGTGGGCCTCCTAGCCAAAGGGAACAGTGCTGGAGGAAGGAATTGACTTCTCAGAGAGAAATGAGGGTCTTTTGTGGCTTGGTGTGGGCAGCAGAGAGGAGAGCAGTGTGTGTGGCCTGGTCAGGAAGGGCAGACAGAGCTCAGGCAGTCAATCTTCCAGGGGCTGCTGCTGGATTAGCCCCAGTACAGCCATGGGGTAAAGGGAGCAAGTTCAAGGGCCAGAGGACACGAATCTGGAGGCAACTGGAGGCTCCTGAGTCCTCCTGCCCCTGGAACAGCTCTCAGTGAAGTTGGTGGGTGATTGAGGACTGTCTCACACTGGCCTGTGGTTGAGCTGAAGCAGGGGGAAACCTCCTGCAGAGGCTTTTGACGTAGCTCCTGCTGTCTGACAGCATTTCCCTTTGCCTGTGGCAGGAGGCTCAGGCCTCCCTGTGCTCCCAGCACACGCTGTGCCTGAGCCAGGGCAGGGGTAACGGGGTGAGGAACAGCACAGGAGCACAGTGTGTTGCTTAACCAGGCTCATCTCTTCCCCAGAATGTATGAACTCTGAGCTGCTGGAGGAGCTGATGTCGTCTGAAGGTGAGTCTTTGGGTCTCCCCTCGTGGTGTGGCCTTCCTGGGGGCACTGAGACTCAACCCAACTGGCAGACTGGAGACTCACCCTCATCTTTTCTGGCCTCTGGACACAGACCATGTTCTCCCTGTCCTGCCAGGCCCTGAGGGAGCTGTGAGGACCAGCTGTGTCTGTGCCACATCACCAGGCTGATTGGAAGGAACCCCACAGCCTGTTCCCATAGCAGGGCCTCCTCAGGCTCTGGACTCAGTGCCTGTTGGCAGCTCTTGGCTCTGTGGGGCCGTTGTAACCAACCCAGGGCTTCTCTCCCTGCAGTGTTTGCTCCTTTGCTTCGCCTCTCCCCTCCCCCTGGAGACCACGACTACATCTATAACCTGGATGAGAGCGAAGGCGTCTGCGACCTCTTTGACGTGCCCGTGCTCAACCTCTGACGCCTCAGCCCCGAGCCTCTGAGCCAGCACAGACTGCTCTGGAACTCCTTGGGAAGTGGTTTGGATTCCTTTTGTGCTAGAGCTCGAGGAGTGAGCACTTCAGAGCTGTGGACTCACAACCAAGAGCCCTGTAGCTTCTCCCTCTTCCTCCGTGGCACGTTGCAGAAGCGTCCCTGCGTCTCTCTCTCTGTCTCTGCTGGATCCTGGGCCTCTCATGGAAGGGGCTGTGTTTTCAGTGTTCCCACTTGACCCATAGAGTTGTTTTCCCCACGTGCCTCTCCCTCAGATCTGCATGCCTTGGTTTGTCCTGCACTCCCAGAGGCACTTTGCACCTCCCTGGCTGCAGCTGCTGCGAGGAGCCCCGACGCTTTCAAGCTTGGCTGGATGATCTCAACGTGAGCTCAGGATGGGGGGGAGTTAGATCTCTGAATGACAACAAGCAAAAGGGGGCTGAGGGGAAAGAAAACCAACCCCAAAGGCACCAAAGTGTCCATTTGGGGACACTTTGTCCAGACCAAGCTGAGAGGAAAAAGCACTTTTGTAGCCAGCTGTGCCTCGGTGTCCCTGGAGCACCCAGGAGCAGCTCCCTGCTTGTGTGGCAGCAGCAACGTTGCTTCTGCTGCTGCCTGAGCCCAGGGGCTCCATCCAGCTCCTCCTCCAGCCCCTGTGCTGTTTCTGCAGAGCTAAAGAGGTGCCAGTGTGGCTTCTTGACGGCTTTATGTGTTGTTTTGCCTGAGTGAAGAGATGCTTGGAAGGATCAGACTGCTCCAGCTGGTGCCTGCAGTGTACCCAGGGTACAGCAGAGCCTGCTCCTACCTGGGAGTAACTGTCTCCTCCAACCATTGCACTTGAGCCTTCAGCTGGTGACCAAGCAGTAACAATTCAGTAGTACTTGGCCCTGACAAGTTACATAGTTGTTGTCAGAACAGTGAGTCCCCCTCCCCTGCTCAGGATCAGCCTCTCTGTGTGTCTGAGTGTGCTGCCCATGCCCAGCCTCCCCACTGCTCATCCTGTGCCAGGTCACTGCCTGCTGCCATGTCTCCTTGGCATCTTTTTTCTGCAAGGGTTTCTTTGTTGCTTCCTTGGTTCCTCCTCACATGGGCAGGGCAGGGCTGCTCTTGGGCTCTTTACCACCAGCCTTGGACTCTACAGTTGAGTTGGAGTAACATGCCCTGAGGGATGTAGTGGTGTGCAAGCCCCAGCTCTGGGTGTTGGTCACATCCAGTGTGTGAGTGTCTTCAGTTTTGCACATCCTCCTGCTGATGTGGTGGTGGCAGCTTCTTCTGCCTCCCCTGCTCCTCCAGCTGCCCAAGACAGGGCTGTGGCCACTGCAGGGAGGTGGCTTGTAGCCATCCTCCCAACCAGCTGCTGTGGAAGCTCTCTGCTCACACAACCTACTGAAGCTCCAGGAGTAAGAGGATGGGAAGTCTCTGGTCCTTGGAGCCCACAGAGCTGAGGAGAGCGTGTGCTTGGGCCCTCCATCCCCAGGGCTTCTCCAGAAGAGCTGAGGAGAGCGTGTACTTGGGCACTGCATTCCCCAGGACTCCTGCAGAAGAGTTGTGAGTGTGTGCTTGGGTCCTGCATCCCCAGGACTGCTCCAAAAGAGCTGAAGAGGGCATGTGCTTGGGTCCTGCATCCCCAGAAGAGCTGATGAGAGCGTGTGCTTGGGTCCTGCATCCCCAGAACTGCTCCAGAAGAGCTGAGGAGAGTGTCTGATTGGGATCTGCATCCCCAGGGCTCCTCCAGAAGACCTGAGGAGAGTGTGTGCTTGGGTCCTGCATCCCCAGAACTGCTCCAGAAGAGCTGAGGAGAGCATGTGCTTAGGACCTGCCTCCCCAGGGCTCCTCCAGAAGAGCTGAAGAGGGCATGTGCTTGGGATCTGCATCCCCAGAAGACCTGAGGAGAGCATGTGCTTGGGTCCTGCATCCCCAGAAGAGCTGAGAAGAGCGTGTGCTTGGTCCCTGCCTCCCCAGGGCTCCTCTAGAAGAGCTGAGGAGAGCATGTGCTTGGGCCCTGCATCCCCAGAAGAGCTGAGAAGAGTGTGTGCTTGGGTCCTGCATCCCCAGAAGAGCTGAGGAGAGCATGTGCTTGGGATCTGCATCCCCAGAATACCTGAGGAGAGCGTGTGCTTGGCTCCTGCATCCCCAGAAGAGCTGATGAGAGTGTGTGCTTGGGCCCTGCATCCCCAGAAGAGCTGAGGAGAGCGTGTGCTTGGGTCCTGCCTCCCCAGAAGAGCTGAGGAGAGTGTGTGCTTGGGATCTGCATCCCCAGAAGATCTGAGGAGAGCGTGTGCTTGGGCCCTCCATCCGCAGAAGACCTGAGGAGAGTGTGTGCTTGGGTCTTGCATCCCCAGAAGAGCCGAGGAGAGCATGTGCTTGGGTCCTGCATCCCCAGAAGAGCTGAGGAGAGCGTGTGCTTTGGACCTGCCTCCCCAGGGCTCCTCCAGAAGAGCTGAGGAGAGTGTGTGCTTGGGTCCTGCATCCTCCAGAAGAGCTGAGGAGAGCATGTGCTTTGGACCTGCCTCCCCAGGGCTCCTCCAGAAGAGCTGAGAAGAGTGTGTGCTTGGGATCTGCATCCCCAGAAGAGCTGAGGAGAGCATGTGCTTGGGATCTGCATCCCCAGAAGAGCTGAGGAGAGCATGTGCTTGGGTCCTGCATCCCCAGAAGAGCTGAGGAGAGCGTGTGCTTTGGACCTGCCTCCCCAGGGCTCCTCCAGAAGAGCTGAGAAGAGTGTCTGATTGGGATCTGCATCCCCAGAAGAGCCGAGGACAGCGTGTGCTTAGGACCTGCCTCCCCAGGGCTCCTCCACAAGAGCCACTCCTCTGCCTCCCTGAAGCCCCTGAAAAGCATGAAGAATGAGGGGGGAACAGCAGGCCCCTCCATCGTTTGGCACCAGGCCGTTCAGCCGCGCCCTGGGGGCACTCCCAGCCCCGGGGCGTCCCGTCCTGTGCCGGGGCTGTGCTGCAGCTCCCCTCCCGTCCCGTCCCTGCCCTCCGTCGGTGTTTGCTCCGGTTCCACATCGCCCAGAGACGAGAACACACAGCGCCAGCTGCAGAACGAACTGCGCATTCCTATATAAAGATTATTTTTATACTTCTGGTTCTTTTGCAAGGAAAAGCAACTCGCCTGTAAGATTTGTACAGTGTTCGCGGCCCCCAATAAACCCCCGGCTGCCCCCAGCCTCCTGCCCGCTGAGCTGGCTCCGGCACGGCCCGCGTCAGCTCAGGTGAGGGGCCGGGCCTGGGCAGCCGAGACCCGGAACTGCGGCGAGCGGGGCCCGGGGCCGGCGGGAGGCGAGCGGGGAGCGGGGCCGGCGGGGAGCGGGGAGCGGGGCCCGGGGCCGGCGGGGAGCGGGGAGTGGGGCCGGGAGGGGAGCGGCGTGTGCCGGGCCGGCGGGGGCTCAGCCGGGGGTCCCGGGTCGGGGGAAGGTGAGCCAGGGATCGGGGGGAGCTGAGCAGAGTGTCCCGGGCCTGGGGGAGCTGAGCCGGGTGTCCCAGGTCGGGGGGAACTGAGCCGGGTGTCTCGGGTCGGGGGGAGCTGAGCCGGGTGTTCTGGGCCTGGAGAAGCTGAGCCAGCTGTCCCGGGTCGGGAGGAACTGAGCCGGGTGTGCCGGGCCGGGGGGAGCTGAGCAGAGTGTCCCTGGTCTGGGGGAGCTGAGCCGGGTGTCCCTGGTCTGGGGAAGGTGAGCCGGGTGGGCCGGGCCCGGAGGAGCTGAGCCAGCTGTCCCGGGCCGGGGGGAGCTGAGCCGGGTGTCCCAGGTCGGGGGAAGGTGAGCCGGGTGGCTCGGGTCGGGAGGAGCTGAGCCGGGTGTGCCGGGTTGGGAGGAGCTAAGCCAGGGATCCGGGGGAGCTGAGCTGGGTGTCCTGGGCCGGGGGGAGCTGAGCCGGGTGTCCCGGGCCCGGAGGAGCCGCGCCGGGTGTCCCGGGTCGGGGGAAGGTGAGCCAGGTGTCCCGGGTCAGGGGGAGCTGAGCCGGGGGTCCTGAGTCGGGGGGAGCTGAGCCGAGTGTCCTTGGTCTGGGGGAGCTGAGCCGGGTGTCGGAAGGAGCTGAGCCGGGTGTGCCGGGCCAGGGGAAGGTGAGCCGGGTGGGCCGGGCCAGGGGAAGGTGAGCCGGGTGGGCCGGGCCCGGAGGAGCTGAGCCAGCTGTCCCGGGCCGGGGGGAGCTGAGCCGGGTGTGCCGGGCCGGCGGGGGCTCAGCCGGGTGTCCCGGGTCGGGAGGAGCTAAGCCAGGGATCCGGGGGAGCTGAGCCGGGTGTTCTGGGCCCGGAGGAGCTGAGCCGGGTGTCTCGGGTCGGGGGAAGCTGAGCCGGGTGTTCTGAATCGGGGAAAGGTGAGCTGGGTGTCCCGGGCCCGGAGGAGCTGAGCCGGCTGTGCCGGGCGGGCGGGGGCTGAGTCGGGGGGGAGCTGAGCAGAGTGTCCCGGACCCGGAGGAACTGAGCAGGGTGTCCTGTGTCTGGGGGAGCTGAGCCAGGGATCGGGGGGTGCTGAGCAGAGTGTCCCGGGCCGGAGGAGCTGAGCCGGGTGTCCCGGGTCCGGAGGAGCTAAGCCAGGGATCGGGGGGTGCTGGGCCGGGGGGAGCTGAGCCGGGTGTCCTGAGTCGGGGGAAGCTGAGCCGGGTGTGCCGGGCCCGCAGGAGCTGAGCCGGGTGTCTCGGGTCGGGGGGAGCTGAGCCGGGTGTGCCGGGCCGGCGGGGGCTCAGCCGGGGGTCCCGGGTCGGGGGAAGGTGAGCCGGGTGTGCCGGGTCGGGAGGAGCTAAGCCAGGGATCGGGGGGTGCTGAGCCGGGGGTGCTGGGCCCGGAGGAGCTGAGCAGAGTGTCCCGGGTCGCAGGGAGCTGAGCCGGGAGGAGCTGAGCCGGGTGTCAGGGGGGAGCTGAGCCGGGTGTGCCGGGCTGGGAGCCATGCCGCAGCCCAAGGACGTGGTCAAGATCGCCATCCAGATGGTTGGAGCCATCCCGCAGCTCATCGAGCTGCAGCAGGTACCGCCCGGCACCCACACCCCGCCCTGCCCCGCGGCCCGGCCCCCGCTCACCATCGCCCCTCTGCCCGCAGACCAAGCCCCTCGCCGCCGTGCTCAAGGACGTCTGCGATGCGTGAGTACCTGAGCGCGATGGGCGATGGGCTGTGACCTGCACTGGCCGTGTGGGCTATGGGCTGTGACCTGCACTGGCCACGCTGGGCTATGGGCTGTGACCTGCACTGGCCACGCTGGGCAATGGGCTGTGACCTGCACTGGCCGTGTGGGCTATGGGCTGTGACCTGCACTAGCTGTTGCAGGGCTGTCACCAGCACTGTTTGTTGCAGAGCTGTGGGCTGTGACTGTTACTGGCTTTGCATGGCCATGGACATGACCAGCACTAGCCCTGTGGGCTATGGGCTGTGGCCAGCAGTAGCTGTGCAGGGCTGTGGGCTGTGGCCAGCAGTAGCTGTGCAGAGCTGTGCACTGTGGCCAGCAGTAGCTGTGCAGGGGTGTGGGCTGTGGCCAGCAGTAGCTGTGCAGGGCTGTGGCTGTGGTCAGCAGTAGCTGTGCAGGGCTGTGGCCAGCAGTAGCTGTGCAGGGCTGTGGGCTGTGGCCAGCAGTAGCTGTGCAGGGGTGTGGGCTGTGGCCAGCAGTAGCTGTGCAGGGCTGTGGCTGTGGCCAGCAGTAGCTGTGCAGGGGTGTGGGCTGTGGCCAGCAGTAGCTGTGCAGGGCTGTGGCTGTGGCCAGCTGTAGCTGTGCAGGGCTGTGGCTGTGGCCAGCAGTAGCTGTGCAGGGGTGTGGGCTGTGGCCAGCAGTAGCTGTGCAGGGGTGTGGGCTGTGGCCAGCAGTAGCTGTGCAGGGCTGTGGCCAGCAGTAGCTGTGCAGGGCTGTGGGCTGTGGCCAGCAGTAGCTGTGCAGGGCTGTGCACTGTGGCCAGCAGTAGCTGTGCAGGGCTGTGGGCTGTGGCCAGCAGTAGCTGTGCAGGGCTGTGGGCTGTGGCCAGCAGTAGCTGTGCAGGGCTGTGGGCTGTGGCCAGCAGTAGCTGTGCAGGGCTGTGGCTGTGGCCAGCAGTAGCTGTGCAGGGCTGTGGGCTGTGGCCAGCAGTAGCTGTGCAGGGCTGTGGCTGTGGCCAGCAGTAGCTGTGCAGGGCTGTGGCTGTGGCCAGCAGTAGCTGTGCAGGGCTGTGGCCAGCTGTAGCTGTGCAGGGCTGTGGGCTGTGGCCAGCAGTAGCTGTGCAGGGCTGTGGCCAGCTGTAGCTGTGCAGGGCTGTGGGCTGTGGCCAGCAGTAGCTGTGCAGGGCTGTGGCTGTGGCCAGCAGTAGCTGTGCAGGGCTGTGGCTGTGGCCAGCAGTAGCTGTGCAGGGCTGTGGCTGTGGCCAGCAGTAGCTGTGCAGGGCTGTGGCTGTGGCCAGCAGTAGCTGTGCAGGGCTGTGGGCTGTGGCCAGCAGTAGCTGTGCAGGGCTGTGGCTGTGGCCAGCAGTAGCTGTGCAGGGCTGTGGCTGTGGCCAGCAGTAGCTGTGCAGGGCTGTGGTTGCTGTGGTTGCAGGTGGAGCTTGCCCAACGCGGAGCACTACGCGCTGCAGTACGTGGACGGGCGGCAGACCTACATCACCGAGTCGGTGAGCCACCCCTGCCCTGCCCCTGGGCCCCTCTGGGGAGACACTGCCCAGCTCATCCCTTCCCTTCTCCTTGCAGAACCGTGGGGAGATTAAGAACGGGAGCATTTTGCGGCTGACCACGTCCCCGGTACATCCCTCGGGCCCCGCCGTGTCCCTGCAGGGGCAGCTCCGAGCCCCGGCGGCGCCTCCCGGTGCCTCAGCCCCGGCAGACATCACGCAGGGAGCAGACCTGCCTCAGCCTTCATGCTCCCTGGACTCAGCTCTGGGGAGTTTGAAGAGAAACTAAAACCATCTTTGGATGCTTTGGAGGCGCGGGGCCGACTCATCAAGCTCTCTCAGCTTCACCTTCCTCAGCTCCTCCTGGTCCCTGCTGTGCTGGCTCTGTCTCTAGGCCTGGCTCTTCAGCAGGGCTGCTCTAGCCTGAGCCTCCTTCCTTGTGCTTAAGCTCTTGCAGCCTTCTCTAAGCCTCTGGCAGTGTCTGGCTGAGCCCCTTTGGCTTCACTCTTTCCTTCCTGGTAGGACCAAGAAGCAGAGCGGTTGTACAGCGGCATCCAGAGCAACAACTCGGACGTGAAGACTGACTCCCTGAAGAAGCTTGCCAGCCTCTCCCAGGATGTTACCTTTGCTCAGGAGTTCATCAACAGGAATGGCTTGAAACAAATCTTCTCTATTGTGGAAGAAGGGAAGGAGTGAGTATCAGGAGAGGACTTGCCTCACGCTTCTGGGCTTTTCTTCTCCCTCGCTGATGCTGCATGAGCTCTGAGCTGGGTGTAGGGCTCTGGGATCCAGAGCTCTGAGCTGGGTGTAGGGCTCTGGGATCCAGAGCTCTGAGCTGGGTGTAGGGCTCTGGGATCCAGAGCTCTGAGCTGGGTGTAGGGGTCTGTGACCCAGAGCTCTGAGCTGGGTGTAGGGCTCTGGGATCCAGAGCTCTGAGCTGGCTGTAGGGCTTGAGCTCTGAGCTGGGTGTAGGGCTCTGTGACCCAGAGCTCTGAGCTGGGTGTAGGGCTCTGGGATCCAGAGCTCTGAGCTGGGTGTAGGGCTCTGTGACCCAGAGCTCTGAGCTGGCTGTAGGGCTCTGTGATCCAGAGCTCTGAGCTGGGTGTAGGGCTCTGGGATCCAGACCTCTGAGCTGGATGCTGGACTCTGTGACCCAGAGCTCTGAGCTGGGTGTAGGGCTTTATAATCTAGAGCTCTGAGCTGGGTGCTGGACTCTGTGATCCAGAGCTCTGAGCTGGCTGTAGGGCTTGAGCTCTGAGCTGGGCATAGGGATCTGTGATCCAGAGCTCTGAGCTGGGTGTTGTACTCTGTGACTGAGCCACAGAGATCTCTCTAGCCCTGAGGCTTTAGCTGGGAGAGATCTGCAGGCAGATTGAGAAAGCCCTGGGTGCCACATTGGTGCCTACCTGTCTCTGTTGGCACGTGATGGTGCACCTTCTCTGAGCTCCTCTCACAGAGCACATGGAGCCTCAAACCAGGCAGCATAGCACATGCTCCTTGGAAGTCGGGGGAGGGATTTGGGGTGGCTTGGCTTTCCTGAGGCTTGTCTGCAATGATCTTTGTACCCTGGTAATGCAGTGAACTTCCCCTCCCTCCACTTCCTGGGATGACTAAGCCAGAGTCTATTTTCTTACCCAGCAGTCTCATTCTCTCTTTTCTTCTCCTGCTCTCTGCTGCTCCAGCAGTTTCTGACCTACCCACCAGCAGGCAACTGTACTCCAGCCTCACTGAGATGGGGGTGGTACCTGCACCCATCCCCACTGCCTGTGCTCATCTCTCCCTGCAGTACAGGGGAGATGCTGGCTCACACCCTGAAGGCCTTCATGGAGCTGATGGAGCACGATTTTGTTTCCTGGGAGACTCCTAGTGCCACCTTCATCAAGAAGGTGAGCAGCAGGAAAGGCTGTGGGACCTGGGGCTGCTCAGTCTGGAGAAGAGGAGATGGAGGGGGGAGCTCCTTAATGGTTACAAGTGTCTCACTGGTGGGTGTCAGGAGGTTGGGGCAGCACTTGTTTCAGTGCCAGGACAAGGGGTGATGGGATGAAACTGGAACAAAAACAGTTCTGTTGGAACACAAGGACAAACTGTGTCAGTGTTTGAGTGAGGGAGCCCTGGCCCAGGCTGCCCAGGGAGGGTGTGGAGGCTCCTTCCTTGGAGGGCTTCAAACCCCACCTGGACACGTTCCTGTGTGACCTGATCTGGGTGGGAGCTGCTTCTGCAGGGGGTTGCACTGGATGATGTCTAAAGGCCCCTTCCAACCCCACCATTCTGTGACTGTGTGACCTTTGTGGGCTGGTGGCCTGTGCCCTGGGGATGCCCCATTGCCCTCAGCCAGGCCCAGCCTGAGGCTGAGCCATGCTCTGTGTCCCCCACAGGTCGTGAGTTACGTCAACACCAACGCGGTGGATGTGTCTGTGCAGCAGCTCTCCTTGTCCATCCTGGAGAACATGGTGCCCACCAGCCGCCTCCTCTTCGAGTTGGTCAAGAAAGAAGTGACCCTGGATCGGCTCCTGGCCCACCTGCAGGTGTAAGTGGGGAGGGTGAGGCCATGGAGGGGCTTTCTCTGGGTCTTGCTGCTTGTCCTTCCCGAACATCTGTGGGTGAGCAGCCTGTCTGGTCCCTGCTGCTGGAGGAGGGACAGGCTGTCCTGGGAACCATCCCTGTTCCAGGTCAGATTCCTTCCTTCATGGCCTGTTCTGTTCAGACACATTAGTTCTTCAGTGGTGATGGCTCTTCCCCTTTTGCTGGTGTATTTAGGGATGTTCTTGGGGTGGTGGTGCTGAACTCAACAGGGTTTGTGCAATCCCTCCCCTGAGGCAGGTTCTTAGTTCCCTCCCACCTCTGCATCTCTCAGTCTGGAGGCTTTTCTTCCTAGAAAATGGAGAGGCTTGTGCCCAGGGCTCCTGCCAGGAGTGTGTGTGCATGTCCTGCAGCCATGTGTGTGTGCAGAGCCTCCCCTGACCCACCCAGGGATGCTCTGGAGTCACAGCCCTGCACACCTCCCCTGCTCCCTCCTGGCTCTGGCCCCTCCCGCTCCCCTGGCTCCATGCAGGGAGCTGGCAAGGCCCAGCTCTGGACTGGTGACTCTTCCCCACCCTCCTCATCCTCCTCCTGCAGGACAAACCCGCAGCTGCAGCTGAAGGCCATGGCCCTGCTCATCGCGCTGCTGCTGACCGCGACTGACGCCGAGCGGCGGGTGAGGGGCTGCGGGACCAGGGGCTGGGCTCTGCACATCCAGGCAGGAGGCTGCTCTGATGAGAGGCCTCTTGCCCTCTCACACCCCTTGGAGTAGGTTTAGGGGGGACACAGGCTCTCAAAAGGGTAGGAGAAGCGTCATGGCTGGTGGTGGCACGGTGACCGTGGTGGCCCAGACCCAGTGCCCCCCGTGATGGGGTCTGGGGCAGCTGAGTCCTCTGCTCTGGTGGTTGTGTCATGGATGGAGGGATTATGAGAGGGGCCTGGAGGTGTTTAAACTCAGTCTCCTCACTCTGCCTCTCCTCCTGGCCTGTCACAGCTTGTCCCATCAGCCTGCTGGGGCAGGGTCTGTTAGGGCCCTGTGAGGTGGGCAGCTCCTGCTGCTCGGGCAGTGGAAGCTGGGGCGGTGTCACTGCTCACCAGCGTCACTCCTGAGACTGCCAGTTCCCCTCTGTCCCCACCTTGCCCGTGGCCACAAGCTGGGGGCAGCAGGGAAGCAGAGGCTGCCCAGGGAACACTGGCTCTTTGGGGGAAGTGCTGGTGTGCTGAGCTGGGCAACCTCTCACAGCCTCTTCCCTTCCTAGGACATGATGGATTACCTCAGGGAGAAGAACCTCAGGCAGTTTATCCACAAGGTGAGGAGCTGAGGTTGTTGGAGGATGGAGAGTCCTTCCTCCCCAGCCCCAGGCTCTGGTGGCTGTGCTTGGCTGTGCTGCCTGCATGCCCCACACCCCTACCTCGACATCTCCTGTGGGTTCTGTGGCTGCCTGTGGTCCCTTGCACCCAGCTCCCCCCCAGCCCTGCAGGGAACTGCCCCTTCCCAACACCCCCGTGAGCAGCAGCACCTGCCAGGCTTTGGCTCTGGGCCCTGGCCTTGCAGGAGCTGGGAGCAGCAGCTGAGGGGAACCTTGGCATTGGTGGTCTCCTGCAGAACATCATCCACAGCTCAGAGCCTCTGGGGGACGAGATGGCCCATTACCTGTACGTGCTGCAGTCCGTCAGCCTCAACCTGTGCGAGCAGCGCATGAGGAGCCCCATGGACCCCTACTGCCAGGTGAGCAGCCACTGCAGGAGGGACAGGCTTCCCTCTCAGCTTGTGGGGGAAGCTGCCTGCCTGGGGCTCAGCAGCAACCCCTCCCCTCCCCTCCCTCCCCTCCAGGAGCAGCGGGAGCTGCTGCAGTCGCTGCGCCAAAGCGCCTTCGAGCCCGAGAGCGAGGGAGCCGCCGGCAGCTTCAGCACCGAGCGCCGCCGCTCGCTCTGCGCCAAGGACTTCCGCAAGCTGGGCTTCCTGGTGTGTGTCCCTCACCCCCTCCCCAGCCCCTGGCCTCAGCTGCACCTTCTGGCAGCTCCCCTGAGCCCCCTGTCCCTCTCTGTGCTGATGGCTCCCTCTGCTCGCTGGGAGCTCCCCAGCAGCGGGTGCTGCAAAGCTCCGTGGGGAGGGAGCTGGCAGTGCTGGTGGCACCAAACTGACCATGAGCAGCAGCGTGCCCTCGTGGGCAAGGGGCCAGTGGCATCCTGGGGAGCATCCAGAGGAGTGTGGGCAGCAGGGCCAGGGAGGTTCTGCTGCTTTTCCTCTGCTCTGCCCTGCTGAGGCCTCAGCTGGAGTCCTGTGGCCAGTGCTGGGCTCCCCAGCTCCAGAGGGACAGGGAACTGCTGCAGAGAGGCCAGGGCAGGGCCAGCAAGGTGCTGAGGGGATGCAACATGTGTGTGAGGAGGAAAGGCTGCAGTCCTGGGGCTGTTCAGTCTGGGGAAGAGAAGCCTGAGGCAGCCCTTATCAGTGCCCTAAAGGGCAGCTGCTGAGGGGATGGGGACACGTTCCTGTGCCCCCTGAGCCAGGGGAAGCTGCTTGAGCAGGGGCTGGGGCTGCAGCAGCTCTGCAGGGCCCTTCCCACCCCACCATTCAGGGATTTTGTGAGCTGCCAGGACTCCAAAGGCAAACCCCATGGTTGTGTTGGGAGGATGCTGATGCTCAGAGAGGAAAGCAGCAGCCCCTAAATCATGAGCTTTTGTTTCCTCCTAGAACAACAGCAACCCAGCAGAGGACCTGCGCCGCGCCCCGCCGGGGCTCCTGGCCCTCGACAACATGGTGTATTTCTCCAGGAACAGCCCCAGTGCCTTCAGCAGGGTGAGTGTGCTCTCCCAGCACAGAGGTGCTGCTGCATCTTCACCTTCTTTTCCTTTCCTTGTGACAAACCCAGGCCAGGATGTCCCTCAAGGGCAGGTGTCCTACTGTTGCCATGTTTCACATGGAACAGAGTCCTCTCTGTGGGTAGCAGCAGCTGTTTGAGGGCTGGTGGCACTGAAGCTGCCATCAGTGTTTTGCTCTAAGCTTGGTTCCCAAGGTCTTGTTCACAGCTGAGCAGAATGGGGCAATCTGGGCACCAGCCAGAGATTGGCCATGCTGGGCCTGTGGTGGCTTCTGGGGAAGGGGGAGGCTGGGGCTGGGTTTTGAGGTGACCAAATTCCTTCTGTTAGGGATGGCTCAACTTGGTGGGGAGGAACAACTCCCTCTCCATGGCCTGTGTAACGTGAAGCAACCAGAGAATCACAGAATCACAGAATGGGGGGGGGGTTAGAGCCCATCCAGTCCACCCCCCCTGCAGAAGCAGCTCCCACCTAGATCAGGTCACACAGGGATGTCCAGGTGGGTGTTGAAGCCCTCCAAGGAAGGAGCCTCCACACCCTCCCTGGGCAGCCTGGGCCAGGGCTCCCTCACTCAAACACTGACAGTTTTTCCTTGTGTTTCAATGGAACTGTTTGTGTTCCAGCTTCATCCCATCACCCCTTGTCCTGTCCCTGGATACAACACAAACAAGTGCTGCCCCAACCTCCTGACACCCACCATTCAGATACCTGTAACTATTAATGAGCTCCCCCCTCAGTCTCCTCTTCTCCCTCTGCTCCAGTTTGTCCTGGAGAACAGCAGCAGGGAAGACAAACACGAGTGTCCCTTTGCCCGGAGCAGCATCCAGCTCACGCTGCTCCTCTGCGAGATCCTGCACATCGGAGAGCCCTGTACGTGTGAGGCTGGGATGCTCCTTCCCCTGCCAGGGCCTGGGCATGGCCTACCAGGGCAGGGGGTTGCTGGCCAGCAGGGAGGGAAGTGTCCTGGTTCTCCTGGACACTAAAATGCCCTGGAAGCACCTGGGGAGTGTGGTGTCATCTGTCCCTCTCACCGCAGGCTCGGAGACGGCTCAGGCCTTTTACCCGATGTTCTTCGGGCAGGATCATTTCTTTGAAGAGCTCTTTTGCATCTGCATCCAGCTGGTGAACAAGACCTGGAAGGAGATGCGTGCTACCCAGGAGGACTTCAACAAGGTGTGAGCAGGGACCTGCAGCCACAGGCTGTGCAGCAGCTCAGGGCCTCTGGGCAATGTCACCAGGCTGGGGGTGACGTGTTGGGTGCTGCAGGTGCTGCAGGTGGTGAAGGAGCAGATCACCAGGACTCTGGCTCTCAAACCCACCTCTCTGGAGCTGTTCAAGACCAGAGTGAACGTGCTGAACTACAGTGAGATCCTGAAGCTGAGGCAGACGGAGCGGCTGCACCAGGAGGAGATGCTGGCTGTGCCCATGCTGTGAGTGGGCTATGGGCAGGGAGATGGTACAGGCAGGGGGGTCACACAGACAGAGAGTGATGGGGGAGGGAAGGGCTCTGCAGAGCTGCTGCAGCCTCAGCCCCTGCTCAAGCAGCTTCCCCTGGCACAGGGGGCACAGGAACGTGTCCAGCTGGGGTTGGAAACCTCCTGAGCAGGAGCCTCCACACCCTCCCTGGGCAGCCTGGGCCAGGGCTCCCTCACCTCAGCACCAAAGGACTTGCTCCTTGTGTTTAAGTGGAACTGTTTGTGTTCTGGCTCATGTCCATCACCCCTTGTCCTGTCCCTGGGCACCACAGAGCAAAGCCCATCCCCATCCTCCTGACACCCACCCTTGAGGCATTTCTCAGCATTGCTGAGGTGCCCCTGAGCTCAGGCTTCTGTTCCCCAGGCTCAACAGCCCCAGGGCTGCAGCCTTTCCTCCTCACACACATGTTGCAGCCCCTCAGCACCTTGCTGTCCCTGCCCTGGCCTCTCTCCAGCAGTTCCCTGTCCCTCTTGAGCTGGGGAGCCCAGAACTGGCCACAGGACTCCAGATGAGGCCTCAGCAGAGCAAAGGGAGCAGAACCTCCCTCACCCTGCTGCCCACACTCAATGCCCCTCAGGCTGCCTTTGGCCAATGTGTGCATGGAGCTGGAGGCATGCTGGGGGCTGTTGGGGCTCAGTGAGTGCCCTTGGAAGCAGCCCTGCTCCTCTTTCTCTGCCTTTGCCCTCAGGGAGCTGCGGGAGAGGCTGAAGCCCGAGCTGCTGGAGCTGATCCGCCGGCAGCGCCTGCTGCACCTCTGCCAGGGCACCCTGTTCCGCAAGATCAGCAGCCGCCGCAGGCAGGGTGAGGAGGGGGCTGCCCCGGGGGGAGGGGGCTCAGGGAGGGCAGCCTGAGCCTTTCCTGACAGCCCTTCTCTGCAGATAAGCTCTGGTACTGTCGCCTGTCCCCCAACCACAAAGTGCTGCACCACGGGGACGTGGAGGAGGGGGTGTCTGCTCCCCCCATCGAGAGCCTGCCCGAGAAAAGTGCGGTGATGGCGAGGGGGAGGGAGGGAGATGGGGGGAGCCTCCTGCCCAGGCTGCTGGGGATGCTTTGAGGTGGGCATTGCCAGGCTGCTGCCCACCAGGACTGTGGGACTGGGTGCTGCTGGGGGAGCTCAGACCCCTTCCAGAGTGGCCAGTGAGTTGTGGGATGGCTCAGAGCCCCCACGCTGGGGCTGTGCTGAGCAGTAGGGACTGGGTGGAGAGCAGAGGGAAAGCAGAGAGCAGGCACTCACAGCTCCTCTGCTTGCCCCAGTTCCTGTGGCAGACATGAAGATGCTGCTGGTGGGGAAGGAGTGTCCACACATGAAGGAGAAGAGCTCTGGGAAGCAGAACAAGGTCAGCAGTTGGTACAGGGGGCCCTGCACACTCCCCTCCCCAGCACAGACAGGTGGTGGGGGGATGGTGGCAGGGTTTTGGGGCCTGAGTGTCTCTTGGGTGTTCTGGGGTGCTGCTCTGAACCTCTCCAGGGGGAAAAGGAGCCCAGCTGAGGAGCCTCACCCCACTGTGCTGTGCCCACAGGATGTCCTGGAGCTGGCCTTCTCTGTTGTGTATGACATGGAGGAATATTGCCTCAACTTCATCGCCCCCACACGCTACGAGGTGAGCTCTGAGGGCCTGTTGAGGCCAGCAACCCTGTGGCCACCCCCAGGGCTGGGAGCCTGGCAGGGGGAGAGATGGGCTCTCCAGCCACTGCCAGAGCTGCCCCTGCTCTGTCCCCCAGTTCTGCCTCTGGACAGATGGGCTGAACGTGCTCCTGGGGAGGGAGATGACGAGCGAGCGGACGCAGACGGACCTGGACGTGCTGCTCTCCATGGAGCTCAAGCTGAGGCTCCTGGACCTGGAGAACATCAGCATCCCTGACACCCCCCCCTCCCATCCCAAAGCCCCCCAGCAACCTAAACTTCTGCTACGACTTCAGCCACACAGAGCAGTGAGTTCCTCCCCATGCCCCCTCTCCATGCCTCCCAGAATCAGCCCCTTCCCTCCAGGCTCTGCCTCCCACCTCGTGCCCAAAGGGATGAGCCCAGGCACTGGCTGGGGCCCAGTTGTGTGCTGCCTGCAGCCTGCCCTGCCTGTGTCCTGCCCTCCTGGGACAGCACAGGGCTGTGCCACTGAACACTGTGCTGCCTGCAGCCTGCCCTGCTTGTGTCCTGCCCTCCTGGGACAGCACAGGGCTGTGCCACTGAGCACTGTGCTGCCTGCAGCCTGCCCTGCCTGTGTCCTGCCCTCCTGGGACAGCACAGGGCTGAGCCTCCCATCCCCTGAGCCTCCCATTCAAGGGGCTGACCTGGCTGCTTTGCCACTCTGCCTCAGGCAGAGCAGAAACACCTTCCCACCAGCCCAGCCCCTTGGTGGTGGCACTGCTCTCCCTCTTCCAGCCAGCTTTTGGGCAGGGAGGGCAGGGTTGCAGGCAGGGGTAAGGTACAGGGGGAGCTGGAGGGGTGCAACAATGCAAAGGTACAAAGCCACACTGCCTGGCTCTCCTCCTCTCTGGCATTAGAAAAGGGATGAGCCATCATCTCTGCTCAGCTGGGCAAGCAGAGGGCAGCTCCAGAGCACTGTGTGCCTGCCCAGGCACCTCCCTCTCACACTGAAACATGTTTCTACTGAGTCCTGAGCACCCCCAGCCCTGGAAGGGGGATGTTTATGGTACAAGTCCCCTCTGTGACAGGCCTGGCATGACTGGAGGGGGCCCAGGTCTGCCCTCACTGCTGCCTTGTGCCAGTCCTGGTGCCTTCCCCTGCCCTGAGCAGGTACTTGCACACTTCAGCCATGCTGCTGCACTACTGCACCACGACAAGCTACCTCCTCCCCAGCCCCCACACCTCCCACCCCGCTGCCCCACACTCCCCCTGCCCACAGCTTCTCCCAGGGCTGCTGTGGTGATGCTGTGGGGTCCCAGGGCTCCCACTGTGCCTCTGCCTTGTCACTGGGACAATAAACACTTATGGAGAGCTCAGGGCTGTGTCCTTTCCAAAGATCTGGGGAAGGGGTCAGGCTGACTGTGGGGTTAAAAGGGGTCAAAGCAGGCAAGGGCAGGCTGGATGTGGCTTGGAGCAGCCTGGGCTGGTGGCAGGGGTCCCTGGCCAAGGCAGCATGTTGGAACTGGGTCATTTTAAGGCCCCTTCCAAGCCAAACCATTGTGTGAGGATGTTGCTGCAGAGCTGTGTGAGTCGTGGCACAGAGCGTGGAGGGTTTTGTGTCCCACTGCTGAGCAGGGACACAGTCAAATCTCCCCGAGGAAGGCAGCCACAGGACTGCAGCTCTGGTGCTTTCCAGCCTGGGAAGGCTCAGGAGCAGTGCAGGGACAAGTCTGGGCTCAGCTCCAGCCCTTGGGCCAATGCCTGTGGGGCTCACAGCCTGGAGAGCAGCATCCTGGCCATGGAGGGGCTGTGGCAAGGAAAGAGGAGGCAGGTGAGGGCAAACCCTGAGGCCTCACACACCAAACCACCTCCAGGAGCTGGTGGAGGTACCAGGGCTACAGCATCTCACTCAGCTTTGGGCTGGGTCAGCTCTCCCCAGCGGCCCAGGGGAGGTGACTGGCACAGGGGAGACCACAGTGGGACCTCAGGGCTGGCACTGAAGTCAGGAAGGAGCTTCTCCCCACCAGCCCAGAGCTGAAAAGCAGGCAGTGCATTCCTGGGGCCCAGCACGTGGCTCCTGCCAACACACACACCACAGGCTGCCGTGGGCAGAGCTCAGGCTGTTCTGCTGCACACAGATGGGTCACAGCATCACAGAGTCTCACAGGCTGGAAGGGACCTCCAAAGCTCACCCAGTGCAACCCCCTGCCAGAGCAGCACCACCTACAGCAGGGCACACAGGGACTCATGCAGCTGGGCTGGAATGTCTCCAGAGAAGGAGACTCCACAGCCCATCTGGGCAGCCCCTGCCAGTGCTCCCTCACCTCAGCAGGGAACAAATTCTGCCTTGTGTCGCTTTGGAACCTCTTCTGTTCCAGCTTGTCCTCATTGCCCCTTGTGCTGTCATTGGCCATCCCTGAGCACAGCCTGGCTCCAGCCTCCTCACACCCACCCTTGATGGGTTTGTAACATCAATGAGCTCACCCCTCAGCCTCCTCCAAGCTGCAGAGCCCCAGCTCCCTCAGCCTTTCATCACAAGGCAGATGCTCCACTGCATCATCTCTGTGGCCCTGCACTGAACTCTCTCCAGCAGCTCCCTGTCCCTCTGCAACTGAGGGGCCAGAACTGGACACACTATTCCAGATGTGGTCTCCCAGGGCAGATCAAACAGCCCTGAATGGTTCCAGCTGTTCCCTGCAGTGCCCACAGCCATCACACAGTGTGATCCCCACACCTGCAGGCTGAGGCTCTGAGGAGCTTCCTTGGGGGGTCTTTGCTGGCTCACACGGATCCCCAGTGGTTGGATGGGAATGTCCTTTGGCTGAACTCTTCCTTAGGCTCTACACTGAAGCTTCCTCATTTCCAAGGTGATTTCCAGCTTATCCAGCCTGGGCCAGGAACCAGAGACACCCCTTTGCCTTCCATCCCTTTGTTTCCCCATCCAACCCCATCAGTGTCCTTTGTGCTTCCGTGTTTTCACGTGTGGCTACGACAGGACCAGGGGAACGGCCTCGGGGGCTGGAGCGGGGCTTCCCTGGGGGCTGCGGGGAACAGAGAGGAGCGGGGCTTCCTCGGGGGCTGCGGGGGCTGGAGCTGGGCTTCCTCGGGGGCTGCGGGGAACAGAGAGGAGCGGGGCTTCGCCGGGGGCTGCGGGGGCTGGAGCGGAGCGTCCCCGGGGCGCTGCGGGAGACAGAGCGGAGCGGGGCTTCCTCAGGGCCTGCGGGAGACAGAGTGGAGCTTCCTCGGGGGCTGCGGGGGCTGGAGCGGGGCTTCCTCGGGGGCTGCGAGGACAGAGCGGGGCTTCCTCGGGGGCTGAAGCGGAGCGTCCTCGGGGACTGCGGGGGCTGGAGCGGGGCTTCGCCGGAGGCTGCGGGGGCTGGAGCGGAGCGTCCCCGGGGGGCTGCGGGAGACAGAGCGGAGCGGGGCTTCCTCAGGGCCTGCGGGAGACAGAGTGGAGCTTCCTCGGGGGCTGCGGGGGCTGGAGCGGGGCTTCCTCGGGGGCTGCGGGGGCAGAGCGGGGCTTCCTCGGGGGCTGCGGGGACAGAACGGGGCTTCCTCGGGGGCTGGAACGGGAGTTCCTCGAGGGCTGCGGGGACAGAGCAGAGCTTCCTCGGGGGCTGCGGGAGACAGAGCGGAAAGTCGCCCCGGAGGCCGCGGGGACCTGAGGGACGCCTCCCCGGGGCCTGCGGGCCCGGAGCCGCCCGGAGCCGCCGCCCGCCCTTCCGGGGCCGCCCCTTCCGTCGCGTCCGTTCCGGCGGCTGCGGCGCGGCCATGGCGGTGAGTGGCGGGGCCGGGCTGGGGCTGTGCCCGGGGCTATGGCCTGGGGGCGCTGACCGGCTCTCTTGGCTCCGCAGCCCAAGGGGAAGGCGGGCACTAAGGGCAAGAAGCAGATCTTCGAGGAGAACCGGGAGACGCTGCGCTTCTACCTCCGCATCATCCTGGGAGCTTCCGTGAGTGCGGCGGGGCCGGGCCGCCACGGGCCGGGCCGGGCCGGGCCGGGGGGCTGTGCCGTGCCCACAGCCGGGCCGTGCTCTCTCCACAGGTCATCTACGCCGTGGTGAACCTGGTGATCTTCTACCCCGCCGCCTCAGCCTGGACGTGGGTGAGCCCCCGGCCCTGGCAGCCCCGGTCCTGGCAGCCCCGGCCCTGGCAGCCCCCGGCCTTGGCAGCCCCCGGCTCTGGCAGCCCCCGGCCCTGGCAGCCCCCGGCCCTGGCAGCCCCGGCCCTGGCAGCCCCCCCGGCCCTGGCATCCCCCCGGCCCTGGCAGCCCCCAGCTCCGGCAGCCCCCCGGCCCTGACAGCCCCCCGCCCTGGCAGCCCCGGCCCTGGCAGCCCCGGCCCTGACAGCCCCCCGGCCCTGACAGCCCCCCGGCCCTGACAGCCCCCCGGCCCTGACAGCCCCCTGGCCCTGGCAGCCCCCTGGCCCTGGCAGCCCCCCGCCCTGGCAGCCCCTGGCCCTGGCAGCCCCCGGCTCCGGCAGCCCCCGGCCCTGGCAGCCCCGGCCCTGACAGCCCCCCGGCCCTGACAGCCCCCCGGCCCTGACAGCCCCCTGGCCCTGGCAGCCCCCTGGCCCTGGCAGCCCCCCGCCCTGGCAGCCCCTGGCCCTGGCAGCCCCCGGCTCCGGCAGCCCCCGGCCCTGGCATCCCCCCGGCCCTGGCATCCCCCCGGCCCTGGCAGCCCCGGCCCTGACAGCCCCCTGGCCCTGGCAGCCCCCCGCCCTGGCAGCCCCGGCCCTGGCAGCCCCGGCCCTGACAGCCCCCTGGCCCTGGCAGCCCCCTGGCCCTGGCAGCCCCCCGCCCTGGCAGCCCCTGGCCCTGGCAGCCCCCGGCTCCGGCAGCCCCCGGCCCTGGCATCCCCCCGGCCCTGGCAGCCCCGGCCCTGACAGCCCCCTGGCCCTGGCAGCCCCCTGGCCCTGGCAGCCCCCCGCCCTGGCAGCCCCTGGCCCTGGCAGCCCCGGCTGTGGCAGCCCCAACCCTGGCAGCCCCCGGCCCTGGCAGCCCCCCGGCCCTGGCAGCCCCCCGGCCCTGGCAGCCCCCCGGCCATGGTAGCCCCAACCCTGGCAGCCCCTGGCTCCGGCAGCCCCCGGCTCCGGCAGCCCCCCGCCCTGGCAGCCCCCCGGCTCCGGCAGCCCCCCGCCCTGGCAGCCCCCTGGCCCTGGCAGCCCCCTGGCCCTGGCAGCCCCCGGCCCTGGCAGCCCCCTGGCCCTGGCAGCCCCCTGGCCCTGGCAGCCCCCTGGCCCTGGCAGCCCCCGGCTCCGGCAGCCCCCGGCTCCTTCCCCGGTTGCCGTCGCGGTTCTTGGGTCCCACAGCCGTTCCCTTCTTGCAGGTCGCCTTCGTCTTCAGCTCGGTGGTGTACGGCTCCAGCTACCGCTCCATGAACTCCATGGCAAAGCCGTCTTTCACGGACGACGGCAGCCTTGCTGACGGGGGGATTGACCTGAACATGGAGCAGGGGATGGCAGAGTGAGTGTCCACACCTGCACGAGCCCAGGTGAGCAGGAGCTGCTGCCTGAGCCTGCCTGCAGAGCCCCGGGGGAGCAGGCCGGGCCTCAGCTCACCCTGCGCCTCACTTCTGACAGCATCCCCTAAAGTGGCGTGGGCACGTGGGCCTGGCACGGCTGCTGCCTGGAGGGGCACGGGCAGCAGGTCCCAGATGGCTCCACTGCAGCAGTTCATGGGTGTCTTGCAGTGAAGAAACAGGGCTGGGGGGCTGCACGTTTCCTGATGTGCACCTCTGGGTGAAGCAGTGCTGCAGGTAGGGCTTGAGAGGGCAGGAGGGCTCAGCCTGCCCTTCTCCTCAGCCTGGGCTGGTGCCTCATGTGCTCCTGGCTCTCATCGTGTTTGTCTGGCAGTGCTGCTGCTGGAGCTCCTGTCCTCAGTCCAGGAAGGTGCAGCAGTGATCCCTGCAGAGTGCAGTAAGGCTTCTAGATGCTTCTAGATGGAGGTGTTACCCAACAGGGAGCCTCAAACCAGCGACACAAAACTGCTGGGCACTCCTGGATACGTCAGGCTTTGCTCTGCCCTCTGCTTCAGGGTTCTGCAGACCCTTGGTGAGGTCCCCAAGGCACTCAGCCCTGTCCCCTCATGCCAGGCTTCTGAAGCAGTACCGCTCCTGGCACAGCTCCCTGTCTCACACCCAGTGTTCTGGTGCCAGAGGAGCTGTGCATTGATCAGAGGATGCTGATTTCCCCTCCAGGGGCTGTGCATTGATCAGAGGATGCTGATTTCCCCTTCAGGGGCTGTGCATTGATCAGATGAGGCTGATTTCCCTTCCAGGGGCTGTGCATTGATCAGAGGATGCTGATTTCCCCTCCAGGGGCTGTGCATTGATCAGAGGATGCTGATTTCCCCTTCAGGGGCTGTGCATTGATCAGATGAGGCTGATTTCCCCTCCAGGGTCTCTGTGCATTTATCAGATGAAGGTGACTTCCCCTTGAGGGGCTGTGCATTGATCAGATGATGCTGATTTCCCCTTGAGGGACTGTGCATTCATCAGATGAAGCTGATTTCCCCTCCAGGGTCTCTGTGCATTGATCAGATGAAGGTGACTTCCCCTTGAGGGGCACAGGGCAGACCCCTAGGCTGGGGCAGATCCTGCCCTGGAGCAGGAGGAGCTCTTGTCCCCTCCCTATGCAGTGTGAGAGCTGAGGGACAGGGTGCCCAGGAGGTGGGGGAGTTACTTCAAGTGTGACCTGTGACCCCATCCTACAGCCACTTCTTTTTCCTGCTGCTCAGCCAGACCTTTTGTCCCATTTTACTCTGCTTTGGCTCTCCTGAGCAGAAGCATAATATACTTTGGGTGCCTTCTTTTTTGTGAAACATGACCCAGGACAGTGGAGTGAGGAAAATGCAGAGGTTTGGTGACTTGTGGGGTGTCCTCCTGGGTTGTGGGAGGTGCCTTTGGGTGGTGTGTGAGGCTTCCAGGCAGAGCAGGTGTGATGGGGCTGTTGGGGAGGTGACTGAGCCCACAGCCCCCTTGCAGACATTGGATTTCCCTTGTTCTAGGGTGCTGAGGGTTTCCTCCCTGAGCAGTGCCCTGTTGGGGGGTGTTTTATGGCACATGAAGATGAATTGGTGCTTGTCTGAGCGTGGGCTGTGAGCAACACAAACATGGGCTGCACAAACCAAAGCTGGTCAGCTGAAGTTCCCATTTTGAGCTGCTGGTGTGTGGATGCAGAGTTAACCAGGGCCTGCTGCTCCTCCCCCTGCTCCACACTGCCCCTCTGGGGATGGGGAAAGCCTCAGCTGAGGGATTAACCATTAACTGCTTCTGGGTTCTGTGGCTTTGGTGGTGTTCCCCTAGTGCTGTGTAACTGAAGCAGCAGAGTTGCCCTGGGCTGAGGGAGGCTCTCAGGGCCCTGGGTTTGCTGGCAGCTCTGGGGTCACACAGGGTTTGTCCTCATGGTCCCACAGTGTCTCACATGGATGATGGTGTCCCAGCCTAAACCAGTTGTTAGTGGTCTCCTCCCTGTGCTGTGCTGCCCAGACTGACACATCCTAGTTCATTACCTGCACCTCTGCCTTTGCTTTCTCCACTCCTCTCTCAGATGAGACTCAGGTGTTTCTCACTCCAGCAGCTGATTTAGGGGGAGGGAAGGAGCTGCTGTTTCTCAGACCCATCATGGCTTGTGTAGCAAAACCTGTCTCCCTGTGGTGCTGGGCCCTGCTGAGGGTGGTGGCTGAGGTGTGGGCAGCTCCTTGCACTCTGTAGCTGCTCAGCTCTGCCCCAGCCTGGCAGGGAAGACCCGGGGGTGGGAGCAGCAGGAGGGGAGGGGGAGCCTGGTTGTGGCTCAGCTCATGGCTGGTGCTGGCCCTTTGGTGACCCTGAGTGTATCTGGCAGCTGGGGAAGGGCTGGGGGAAGGTTTCCCCTTCTCCTGCAGTGAGCAGCTGCCCTGTGCCATGGGATGTCCCCCAGCAGCCAGGGTTTTGCTGCCCATCTCCATTCCTCAGCTTTCCCAGTGCCCCTTTTCAGGAGCAGCTGTAGCTCTGCCCCTCATCAGATGTGTGTGTTTGTGGTTCCTGCTCTGGCTCCTCAGGCTCAGGGTGAGTGGGGAAGCAGAGCTGCAGGGACAGCCCAGTGCTGGTGTGGCTGCCAGGGTGGGATGGAGGGGTGATGTTCTGCTTTTCTCCCCTCAGGCACCTCAAGGATGTGATCCTGCTGACAGCTATAGTCCAAGTGCTGAGCTGCTTCTCCCTCTATGTTTGGTACTTCTGGCTCCTGGTAAGTCCCTGGGCTTCTCCCTGTTGCTCTGCATTGCCCCTTCCTTCAGAGATGAGGATGTGAATGACCTGCCTCATTTCACACTGGCCTCTTTCAGGCCCAGACTGTTTGCTGACAAGTGTTTTCTTTCTCTTTCCCTGTCAAATCTTGTTAAAAATGAGGGAGAGAGTCTTGATCCCTTGGAGCTGACCCTGCAGAGGCCTTGGCCTTTCTCTTTGCTCCTGTGCAAGGAGACACAGGCAGCTCAAAGCCATCCTTGTGGCCCCTTTTTGTGACTGTGGCAAACAGCCTGTGCTGCTGCCTGTCTGGGTTTGTCAGCTGTCTGCCAGCACAGAGCCAGGCTGGTACATCAAAGGCTTTGATTTCCCCTTTCACGCACCAAGAATGTGTCTTGGAACGTCTCTTGTGTGCCTCCAGCTAAAAGTGCTTTGGCAGAAGGGTGAAGAATATCTGCAGTCAGTGAAAAAACCAAAACAATATCCCCCAGTTGCTTTGAATCTGTCCCACAGAGGAATGAGAGGCAGCTGGGGGAGGCTGGAAGTGCTCCCTGGCAGGTCCCTTGCTGGCTGGCGTGGCCCAGGGCAGCCTCACAGCACCCTTGGCTGCCTTTGGAGAGAGGTGGGGGTGATTTTCTGGAGGAAGAAGGAGGCTCAGCAGCCCTGAGCCCTCACAGCTGTGCCTAATACTGCTGGCATTTCCATCTGTGAAACCTGAAGCCACCTGCAGCTCCCTAAACCAAACAGCTCATGTTGGATGCTGGCAGCTGCCTTTGGTTTCCCTGCGCCCTGTCCTGCCGCAGCCCAGCTCCTTTTGACCCCCTGGCTGTGGCAGCCCCCTGCCAGAGCTGTTCCCCAGGGTGAGTTTGTGCCCCCTGTGTCCCCCAGGCTCCGGGCCGTGCCCTGTACCTGCTGTGGGTGAACTTCTTGGGCCCGTGGCTGGCAGCAGACTCGTCCCCGGCCGCACAGGAGCCCAGCGACAAGAAGCAGCGCCGGCAGGAACGTCGCCAGATGAAACGCTTCTAGGCTGTGCCCGAGGCTCCACCACCTCTCATCTCCATCCCCTCAGCTCAGCAGGGGCTCGAGCCAGCCCTCTCCAAAGCCATCGCAGTAGCTCTGCTGCCCTCTGCCAGCGCTGCCGGGCTGCAGGAGACCAACCCCCCCCCCACCTCCCCGCCCCGTGTGTGGCTCCTGGGGCTGGTCCTGGCCTGGCTCTGTGGGGTGAGGAGGGGAGGGTGATGCTCAGATCCCTGCAAATACCTTTTCTAAGCAGTGCTGTGTTGTGTTCCAGGCTGGGGATTGCAGTGTTGGAGGCATTAAAGAGCAGAACACACACTGTGCTGGGGCTGTGTTCCTGAGGGGATGCTCACAGAGGGAGCTGCTGCAAATGTCACCTCGTGTCCAGGTCTGGGCTCCCCAGCTCCGGAGAGGCCAGGGCAGGGCCACCAAGGTGCTGAGGGGCTGGAACATGTGTGTGAGGAGGAAAGGCTGCAGCCCTGGGGCTGTTGAGCCTGGGGAAGAGAAGCCTGAGCTCAGGGGCACCTCAGCAATGCTGAGAAATGCCTCAAGGGTGGGTGTCAGGAGGATGGGGATGGGCTTTGCTCTGTGGTGCCCAGGGACAGCACAAGGGGTGATGGGCACAGGCTGGAACACAAACAGTTCCCCTGGCCCAGGAGGAGCAAGTCCTTTGGTGCTGAGGTGAGGGAGCCCTGGCCCAGGCTGCCCAGGGAGGGTGTGGAGGCTCCTTCTCAGGAGGTTTCCAACCCCAGCTGGACACGTTCCTGTGCCCCCTGAGCCAGGGGAAGCTGCTGGAGCAGGGGCTGGGGCTGCAGCAGCTCTGCAGGGCCCTTCCCACTCCCAGCATTCTCTGGTTCTATGATTGTGTTCTTGGAGACTTGAACCAGGGAGAAGCAAAATCCCCCCAAGCCCAGTGCTCTCCCCCCTTCCCACCCTGGCTCTGTGCTGCCACAGCCTGGGAGCTGCCCCCTGAGAGCAGGGCAGCCCTGGGGCTCACAGCCAGAGCTGCAGCTTTTGAGTGTGAGGCTGCTGAGCTCTCTGGAGCCACAGATCATCCTGTGCTACCTTCAGCTCAGGGGGCTGAAAGGCCACAGCTAACAGATGCCAAACCAAATCTGTGTTAGTTTGGTTTGGGTTTTTTTCCCCTTCTTTCTTTTAAATGCACTCTCCCAGGGGTGGCACAGCCAGGGTGCCAAGACTGCTGTCACCTCATGTTAAGAGAGCAGGAACAGCTCAGGGCAGCTGCTGCTTTTGTTGTGTGGGACTGTTGTCCCTGCCCAGCGTGGTGTTTGGCACACTCTTGTGCCCCCTCCCTGCTCCTGACGCACGGGCTGGGAGCCCTGCAGAGAGTGGGCACAGCTGTGCCAGCCTGGCTCCTGCTGCCAGCCCCCAACCTTCTGCCCACGTGGCCTTTCCATGACATCCTCTTTATTACACCCTTTTTCCTTACATCAAGCCCCATCCCCACCTCGAGTAGCCCCACGCTGTGGAGTGGCTGCACTTGGGGTGCAGAGAGATGGTTCCTTGTGGGAGGGAAGGGGGAGCAGGGACTGGGGGGTGGGGCTAAAGTCCTTGCTGCTGGTGAGGGGCATGAGGGAGGGGGCAAGGAGCAGGAAACATGAGTGGGGCCCTCAGTAGGGCCCTTATCCCTGCCAGCCACAGCCCTCCTCTACCCTGAGGGCATCCCTCCCATCACCATCACCCCAGCCAGCCTCCTGCAACACATCTCCAGAGCTCTGCCTTTGCTCCAGCTGACCCCTCCAGCTTCCCCAAAGCCACGTGGAGCTACACAGATGTCCCCAAAAGGCAGAGGGGACAGCCTGGGGATACACACACACCCCCCACCCTCCCCACCACACAGCACACCAGCCTGCAGCCACTACCTACACAGCAGAACATGCACGGGAGGCTCTGCCCACTGCCAGCCTCCAGCCCAAATAAATAGCCCAGCCCAGCCCCAGGCACAGCCTCAGGGGGAGGAAAAGCCCCTCAGTCAGGCAGTAGCTGCTCCAGCTCCTCCTCGTTGAGGCCATTGGTGGTGAGGATGTGGTCCAGCTGCTTCATGTAGCGCTGCAGGTCGTGCATGAAGTGGGGGATACGGGTCTTCTCCAGCACCCCAAACTGCTTCAGCCTGTTCACATCTTCATAGGACACCTGCCACAGTCACCCTGCAGTCAGCACACTTGGAAAGGACCTCCAAGGTCATCAAATCCAAGCCCTCACCCTGCTAAGCCAACCACTACACCACACTAAGCACACACACACACACCCTCCCCAGCCCAAAGCTCCCAAGGAGAGCAGCTGGTGCCACTGCAGGGAGTGGGATTGGTGAGGATTGGTGGGGTTGATCCTTTTTGTGTCCCTCCAGGATGTTGGTGCCAGAGGCAGAGGCTCAGCAGAGCTCAACCCACAGGCCTCTTCCCCACGGAGCATCCCGGCCCTCCTCGTGTCCTGCTCCAGCCAGGCCCAGCAAAGGCAAGGAGCTGAAGGGCTGCCAGGCAAGGAGTTGGTTTTGGGAGGCTGGGGGAGCTTTGGGCTGGGAGGGGGGCTCTGGGCTCAGCTCCCCTCCCTGTTACCCCAGGCTGTTACCTTCCCCAGTGCAGCCAGCAGCGGGAAGTCGATGGTTTGCCGGTGGCGCAGGATGCGCAGGATCCCATCCAAGTACACCTGGTCCTTACTGAAGCAGCCTGGGAGAGGGGGAGAGGCTGAGGAGCAGGAGCCCAGCTACCCCCACCCTCTGCCCCCCAAAATGCACTGAGGGAGTGGTGCCATGGCACCAGGTGACACGACTTTGCCAGGGCTCAGGTGCTGCTGGAATCATCGAGCCACAGAATGGTTTGGGCTGGGAAAGCCCCTGAAGCTGCTGCAGTCCCAGCCCTGCCCTCACCCTGCCCAGCCCAGCATTGACCCACAGCCCTCAGCACCTCAGCCCCATGGCTTTGGGATCCCTCCAGGGCTGGGCACTCCCCCAGCTCCCTGGGCAGCCTGGCACAGGGGCTCACACCCCTCTCAGGGAAACAGTTCTGCCTCAGCTCCAACCTCAACCTCCCCTGGGGCAGCCTGAGCCCCTTTCCTCTTGTCCTGTCATTACTGGGGAGCAGAGCCTGACCCCCAGCTCCCTGCAGCCTCTTGTCAGGGAGTGTCAGAGAGGGCTCCTGTTTCCCCTCAGCCTCCTCTTCTCCAGGCTCAACACCCCCATTCCCTCAGCCCCTCCCCAGCCCCTTGTGCTCCAGCCCCTTCCCCAGCTCTGTGCCCGGCTCTGGCCACGCTGCAGCCCCTCAGTGTCCCTGTGGCAGTGAGTGAGGGGCCCAGCACTGACACAGCCCTGGAGCTGCAGCCCCTCAGTGTCCCTGTGGCAGTGAGTGAGGGGCCCAGCACTGACACAGCCCTGGAGCTGCAGCCCCTCAGTGTCCCTGTGGCAGTGAGTGAGGGGCCCAGCACTGACACAGCCCTGGAGCTGCAGCCCCTCAGTGTCCCTGTGGCAGTGAGTGAGGGGCCCAGCACTGAGCACAGCCCTGGAGCTGCAGCCCCTCAGTGTCCCTGTGGGAGTGAGTGAGGGGCCCAGCACTGAGCACAGCCCTGGAGCTGCAGCCCCTCAGTGTCCCTGTGGCAGTGAGTGAGGGGCCCAGCACTGAGCACAGCCCTGGAGCTGCAGCCCCTCAGTGTCCCTGTGGCAGGGAGTGAGGGGCCCAGCACTGACACAGCCCTGGAGCTGCAGCCCCTCAGTGTCCCTGTGGCAGGGAGTGAGGGGCCCAGCACTGACACAGCCCTGGAGCTGCAGCCCCTCAGTGTCCCTGTGGGAGTGAGTGAGGGGCCCAGCACTGAGCACAGCCCTGGAGCTGCAGCCTCCCCAGGGCTCAGCTCAGGAGCACAATCCCTACCCTGCTCCTCCTGCTCCCCCAGCACTGATCCCAGCCGGGATGCCCTCAACCTCCTTGCCCAGTTTGCCACCCGCTGCCTCACAGTTAACTCAGAGCCCAAGCAGCCAGCTGGCAGCGTGCAGAGCCACTCTCCAACCCAGCAGGCAGCAGGCTGGGGCAGTACCTGGCTGTGAGGTGTCAGTCTGGCCTCTCTTGGCCCTCACACAGTACTCCCACCGCACACCAGCATCCTGCACGTACTGCTCCAGGTCCTGGAAGAGGGCTGAGAAGGAGAGGCGGCTGGCTCGCTCGATGGTGTAGTAGAGCAGGGCTGCCCGCCACAGGAAGGGCTGCTTGCGGAACAGGACGCTGTGCAGGCTGGCCAGCCCCTCCTCTGTGGGGTTGGCAGGTTTCAGGCTGTACAGCTTACGGCCCTCGGAGCTGTGCCAGGGCTGCCGGGTGTTGTTCACCCCACGGATGTAGTGGGTGCCTGGGGAAGGGGGGGGATGGGTTGGCTGGAGTTGCTGGAGTGTTGGGTGCCAGCTCCAGGCTAAGCCATGGGGTATCTGCTTCATGCAGGGGGCAGGGTGAGTGTGAGGCACTGGGGGATGCTCCCAATCCAAGCCCATGCCCCACAGGTGGAGGAGGACACAAGTGGCCTCAGCTCCTTCCCAAACCATGCTCAGGAGCACCCCTCACATGAGCATCACCCCTCAGATGAGTGTCACCTCGTCCCCTGTGTGCCCACAGCCTCCCCATCCCATCCCATCCCATCCCACCCCATCCCATCCCAGCAGCCCCTGCTGACCGATCTCGTGGCGCAGCATCCCCTCCAGCCAGTGCTGCCTGGCCCCAGCCAGGTTGATGGCCAATGTCGGGCGGCTGTCCTCCACCATCATCACTGCTTGGGACAGCAGGTCATCTGTCAGCTGCACCACCACCTGCAGAAGGAGAAGGGAGAGGCAGCTGCAGTCAGCACTGCCCTGGGAGGAGGTGCACAGCAGGGCTTTTGGGCTCTAAGCAGAGGCTGAGGTGGTGGCAGATGGTGGCACTGCCTGACGCTGCTGCAGCATCGCTGCCTCGTGCTGCAGCTCCACACAGACACCAGGAGCAGGCAGGGAGGGCACAGCCAGTGCCAGGAGTGTGCTGAGAGGAAAGAGATGATCCTCTCCCAGGGGGATGAAATGCCTCCTTTACTCTCTTACAGTCAGCAAACCAGAATGGGCACCGTGGTGTGAGCTCCTGGGAAGCCTCCTCCAGCACCCTCTCTGCAGCTCCAGCTTTCCCCCCTGCACCCAGGCCCCTGATTTCATGGCCACACATGATGGATCCCACTCCTGCAGCCTCACTGCCATGGGATGGTGCAGTAAATTAACCAAATCAATCCTGCTCTAAACAACCAAGAGTGCCCACTCTGTTATGGGTCCAACCTCCTGACCACCCCTCCACCAACAAACACCCCACGAGGGGATGAAGCTTCTGGCTCCATTTTCATGGGCTCTCCTGTCAATTCCCCCTTTGGAGGCTCCAAGACAGGAGCAGTGAGCACAAACCCACAGCAGCCCGTGGAGCCACGTGTCTGCCAGCCACAACTCCCAGCAGGGACAGGCAACACAGAGGAAAACAGAGCTATTTTGGGAAAGCTCCCTGTCACAAGTGCTGGAGCCAAGGCAGCTGCTCAGTGTTACAGGAGGCACCACAGAGGCTGAGGAGCATTTTCTGACCATCTGACCTCAGACTTGCAGTGACTCAAAGCTGCAGCATCGCTGGAGGAGACAGCCCTGGGAGCTCTCACATCCAAGGGCTTGGATTTCATCACCAATTTCATCTCAAAATCCTTCTGGCACATCCATATTCACTCCAAACCCCATCTATTATTTCCACAGCTTTCAGGATGAAAACATGCACAAAGTGTTACACTGACAGCTCTCAGTGCAAAACAACAAAAGGAGAGGAGCCTGAAGGGGTTGGTTTGAGCAGAGGTTTATTATTGAGCAAAGCTGCTCCTGAGAGCCAGAAGTCTCAGGGGCTACCCCTGGTCAAACAAACAGCATGAGATACAGCACAACTGCTTACCTGGAGCAAAACATACCAGTGGGAAACAGGATCCCTCCAACTCTTGAGACAAGGCACCACTTGCCCTACTTTGGGACCCTCCAGTTTTGCAGATGCTGTTACAACACAGGCTGCAGCTTCAGCCAAGTCCTGTTCCCAGAGCAGCAACACCAGCTCCTCAGGTTTGTGACCTCTCTCTCTCTCTCTCTCCTCCTGAGCAGGATCCCCAGAGTGTCCTCACAGTCCAGGAAGCTTCTGCCCAGTTGTTGTGGATGTGATGGTGGAGAAAGAGCTTGTCCCCAAGGTCTGGGGGGAAGGCAACTTGCTGGCTCCATGGCCTTGGGCTCCTGCCTCTCCCTAGGATCTCACATGCCAGGAAAGCACTGGTGCTGAGCAGCTTGGAGGGGCATCACCTCCCAGGAGAGGTTAGCTGGTGCTGTTTGGGTCAGTAACATTCCTCCAGGCCAGCACTTACCAACGGGGCTGAGGCTTTCTCTGCTGCAAGCTGGGAGCTCCCTGGAACCTGTACAAAGACCTCAGAGCTCTCCAGCAGCATCCCCTCGGCCCTGAGCCAGAAGAAAAGCAGAAGAGCTTCAGGATCTACAGCTCTGAGCCCGACAAAGAAGCTTTTGTAGACACAAAGTTAACTAGAGGGCAAATACTCACCCAGGAACACGCAGGCTGCAGTAGCCACAGAGGCAGGGACGAAGGGCAGGAGCCTGCAGCAAGTGCTGCAGCCCACACAGCAGCACCTCAGTCCCAGGTTCTTTGTTAGAAAACCACCACAGGTATGTGTCTGAAATGCCCCATTCCCTGACAGCAACAGAGAACTTTCAGCAAGCTTCTGTGCAGGGAGCAAAGTCTGGCAGCAGCAGTGGATGGAGAGCAGGTGGAACCCTTCCCTCCTCCCTGCCCCACACAACACACAAGAGCTGGAATGGCTTTAAAAGCACTTGTCAAAAGTTTTGGATACAAGGGCTTCATACCTCACATACAAACACAATTACTGAGCCCTGTGTTCCCCTGAGCAAAGGGGTAATTGCACAGGGCTGGGAGGAGGCCAGCTGGACACAGATATGGAAGGAAAAGGAGAGGTTTCTGCCCAACCAGAGCTCAGTTTGGGTTTGTGTTAGTGGAGAGGAGCAAACCAGCTGAATGGGATCAATTAATAAAGTCAAGACAACTAGTGAGTCATGGGTGAGGGTCTGCAGGAGCACCTGGGATGGGTCCTGGCTGATAAAAGGCAGCTGAAGAGATTGGCAGAGATCCTTTCCAGCCTAAGCAAAGGCACAGGAGGACTGAGGTGACCTCTGGGAGGGATGAGGGGCTTGGAGGAAGAACATCCCCATGCCAGGTGAGACCTGGGGGAGCTCCTGTTTTTGCAGCTGTGGAGTGCACTGAGTGCTGCAGGGAAGTGCTCACAAAGTGGAGACAGAGGTGAAGCTTCAGAGTGAGGAACAACAGGCTGGCCAAGAGGCAGCTGGGAGACAGCCAAAGGCAACACCACGAGCGAAGAAAAGCAAGGTAAGATCCAGAAACCCTTCCCAATGCTTGAGGCCAGGAGGGTTGGAAGTGTTTTGTCCACCCTTGGCTGGCAGAAGGGGGAAAGAAAAGGCCCTTAACCAAAGCTGTGGGACATCACACACTGGCTGCTGCAGGAAAAAAGCAGATGAAGAGGTCATGAACTTCCTACCCCCACCTCCATCCCCTGTGGCTGCTGCCATGAACAACCACCCATTTTCAGCCCTAAAACCTGAGGGTGAGGGTGTCTCAGAGCTCTGTAACCCATGGGAGCAGGAAATCACTCCTGCCCCAGCCTTGTTTTGGGGTGTGTGAGTGAAGGAAGCTGTGGGAGATGGCTTCCACATCACAGAACCTCAAGGGAAGGGACCTTGAAAGACCATCCCTGCTGGCACTTGCTGCTGGTAACTGCTGCCTTGTGCATGCAGCAAAAGGGCCCCATGGACAAAGCAGCAGCTCCTCTCTCTTTCAGGCAGCAAAGGGAGACAGGCTGAGCAAAATGAAAGGAGATGAGTGTGGAAGCAGCACCCACAGTGAAGTTGGCTGAGCTGGAGATGACAGCAAGGCTCCCAGGAGGAAAACTTCTTACCCACACAAACCACTTCTTAATCTGGGTCCTGCTTATGGGAAAGGAAACATTTAGCAGGTGTCATTGCCAGTTGGCAAGGGGGAGCTGGGGATTACCTCTCCCACACAGCCTTCCTTCTGCATGTACTTCCTGATGATGGACCAGATCTGGCACTTGCTCAGCAGCCGCCCGCCCGTGGCCACCTCAAAGCTCTCGTACGTCCCGTATTTCTCCAGCACAGCACGGATGATCCTGAGGGCCTGGGGTGGGGGAAATACAAAGGGAGAGTGGTGCATATGGGAAAGAACAACCCCATGTACCAGCACAGGCTGGGCAATGAGCTGTTGGAGAGCAGCACAGGGGAAAGGGAGCTGGTGGGCAGCAGGATGAGATGAGCCAGCAAGCCAGTGGCAGCCTGGGGTGGGTTAGAAGGGCTGTGGGCAGTAGGTCAGAGAGGTTCTGCTGCCCCTCTGCTCTGCCCTGTGAGACCACATCTGGAATATTGTGTCCTGTTCTGAGCCCCTCAGTTGCAGAAGGACAGGTTGCTGCTGGAGAGAGTTCAGTGCAGGGCCACAGAGATGATGGAGTGGAGCATCTGCCTTGTGATGAAAGGCTGAGGGAGCTGGGGCTCTGCAGCTTGGAGGAGGCTGAGGGGTGACCTCATTCATGTTACAAACCCATCAAGGGTGGGTGTGAGGAGGCTGGAGCCAGGCTGTGCTCAGTGATGGCCAATGACAACACAAGGGGCAACAGGGACAAGCTGGAACAGAAGAGGTTCCAAAGCGACACAAGGCAGAATTTGTTCCCTGTTGAGGTGAGGGAGCACTGGCAGGGGCTGCCCAGATGGGCTGTGGAGGCTCCTTCTCTGGGGACACTCAACCCCAGCTGGATGAGTCCCTGTGTGCCCTGCTCTAGGTGATGCTGCTCTGGCAGGGGGGTTGCACTGGGTGAGCTTTGTAGGTCCCTTGTGATTGTGTGAATGGAGAGGTCAGTGCAAACTCCCTACAAACACATCCAGAAATCCCACAGGCAGTAAAACCCTGAGGAGATCACAGAATCCCAGCATGGTGGGGGCTGGAAGGGCCCTGCAGAGCTGCTGCAGCCCCAGCCCCTGCTCCAGCAGCTTCCCCTGGCTCAGGGGGCACAGGAACGTGTCCAGCTGGGGTTGGGAACCTCCTGAGAAGGAGCCTCCACACCCTCCCTGGGCAGCCTGGGCCAGGGCTCCCTCACCTCAGCACCAAAGCACTTGCTCCTTGTGTTTAAGTGGATCTGTTTGTGTTCTGGCTCACGTCCATCACCCCTTGTGCTGTCCCTGGGCACCACAGAGCAAAGCCCATCCCCATCCTCCTGACACCCACCCTTGAGGCATTTCTCAGCATTGCTGAGGTGCCCCTGAGCTCAGGCTTCTCTTCCCCAGGCTCAACAGCCCCAGGGCTGCAGCCTTTCCTCCTCACACACATGTTCCAGCCCCTCAGCATCTTGCTGTCCCTGCCCTGGCCTCTCTCCAGCAGTTCCCTGTCTCTCTGGAACTGGGGAGCTCCAATAACACCTATAAAGTGAGATGAGGTTTTGCAATCTCCACTAACCCCAGAGGCTGAGGTGGTCACTGGGACAGAGGGACACTACCACAAGCAGCATGACCCACAGAGCATTCCTTCTGTTTTTTATCACCCTTGCAGGCAGCTGTGGTGTTAACTGGGCAAGGCAGGAGAGGAACAGCAGGGCTGCAGCCTCGGGAGGGTAACACTGTGGTTATTGTCATATTGTCTGCTTTCAGTTCTCCTCTCAAACTCCAAGTACTTGCACAAACAGTGTATCAGGCTGCTTGTCCCTCTGAGAGCTTCCCAGGGAACTGTGAGCTCAGCTGTGGTGTCACACAGAGCTTAAAAAACCCAGGGGAATGTGGGGTTTTGGCAGGGGTCAGGATGGTTGACATTTCAGGGAGCAGGTAAACCTTCACCTGGCATCAACACTTATGGAGCATCTGTCAAACAGGAGCATTTCTTGGCACCTTTTCCTTCCCCAGGAGCCAGTTGCTGTTGTAGATATTGACTTTTTGCCCCAGGGGAGGTTGAGGCTGGAGCTGAGGCAGAGCTGTTTCCCTGGGAGGGGTGTGAGCCCTGTGCCAGGCTGCCCAGGGAGCTGGGGCAGTGCCCAGCCCTGGAGAGATCCCAAAGCCCTGGAGCTGAGGTGCTGAGGGCTGTGGGTCAGTGCTGGGCTGGGCAGGGTGAGGGGAGAGCTGGGACTGCAGCAGCTTCAGGGGCTTTCCCAGCCCAAACCATTCTGTGATTCTCCATCCTGTTAAGGCATATTCCAAAGCAGATGATGGTGACTTTGAATGAGTTCTGGAGTTTATCCAGTAGCTTTATTGCATTGCTAGACCTGCCTCAGCTGCTGCACAACTTCCCAGCCCAGGACCAAGCCTTGCTCCTGAGCAGCCTGTGTTTTACCTCCTCCTGCTTTGCTGTCCTAAGGGCTGTGGGCAGTGGCTGGAGCCCTTTGGAGGAGGTCCCACTCCCTCCCTCACCCCTAAGGTCACCCAGGATGAGGAGATGGATGCTCAGCACTCAGACCATCCCATAAGAGGGGCCTCATGGTCTCTGGCAGGTGAGCAGCCTCCCCCATGCCAGCAGAAGCTCCTGATTTTCCATCCCTGGACAGTTTTATCTGCACAGATGGGTTTTATTCTGGAGTTACTTATTTTGTCCTGCCAGGAGAAGCTGTGGTGTTGGATTTTGGGCTGTGTGTGAGGGGTCTGTTTGTGTGTTTGTCATTTGCTGAGCTATCAGGACTATCTTAGCAGCACCACAAGGCACCTCCTGCTGACAGCAGCACAAAAAGGACCCTCTTGTCCCTCCCACCCCTGCTCAGCCACTTGCTCTCTTCCTCCCAGGGAATCTAAAGCCAAGGGAAATCCAGCACAGCTGGTGCCCAGGAGCAAGAGAGCACCAAAAAGCACACTGCTCACTGAGCTCCAGCACAGAGAATCCCTCAGATACCACATTGAGTGCTCTGAGAGGCTGCTGAGCAGCCCCAAATCGTGGCCCACCACATGCAGTGGGATAAGGAATCCACCAGCCCCAGCTCCATGCTGGTGCTGCTGATGTTCCTGTATCAAAGCAGGGGCAGGATCTCTGAGGCAATAAACCTCTATGGGGCTAGAGGAATCCTTATTTAAATTCCCTGGAGGTGGAAAAAGCCCCCAAGCACGTGGAGAGGGGCTGGTGGAGCAGCAAGGGAGCTGGTGTTGGTTTGTCTGCTCTTGTCCAAGGATGCCAGCTTAGCAAAATGCCTCCATGACTGAAGCTCCATGCTAAATGCAGCTGTTTGGTTTGGGGGTTTGTTTTCTACATGAAAGCAGTTTGTAGGCAATAGGTGGCTGGCAGGGAAAAGGGTATCCCTAAAGAAGAGACTGGCAGGAGATTACTGCTGGGGATGTGCAAAGGAACAGGGATGTGGATACTGGCCCATCACTGGAGAACTCAGGGAAGCTTTGGTGGAAATGCTCAACATTTGATGTCTCTTGCAAAGGGTTTTTGGATCCAGGATGAGGCCATTCAAGATGGTCAGGGGCCTGGAGCATCTTGCTTATGAGGAAAGGCTGTGGGACCTGGGGCTGTTCAGTGTGGAGGAGACTGAGGGGGATCTCATTGCTAAGTATATAAATGGTGGGTGTCAGGTTGGGGCATCAGTTTTTTTCTGTGGTACCCAGTGCCAGGACAAGGGGTGATGGGATGAAGCTGCAACACAAACAGTTCCATTGAAACACAAGGAAAAACTGTGTCAGTGTTTGAGTGAGGGAGCCCTGGCCCAGGCTGCCCAGGGAGGGTGTGGAGGCTCCTTCCTTGGAGGGCTTCAAACCCCACCTGGACACGCTCCTGTGTGACCTGATCTAGGTGGGAGCTGCTTCTGCAGCTGGTTGGGCTGGATGAGCTCTAAAAGTCCCTTCCAACCTCCACCATGCTGTGATTCACACTAGTTACAAACACTTCACTGCATTCATTCAAAGGAAAGCACAGAGAAAAACAGCCTCAACTGTTCATCTCTTACTCTCTTGTACCCAAACAGAAAGCACAAGGGGAACAGCTCTGAACAGCTGCTTGTCCTGTGTTGCTCTGAGTATGAAAGGCACTGGAATGCAGGAGGAAAACACTGCAAAGGCAGCAGCAAGGTCTTTACAGGAGTTGGACTGTGTCCCCTGCAACGGCATCGCTGGCACCAGCTCATCTGGGCCAGAGGTGCTGGATGTGCCTTGGCTGCTCAGAAAGCTGCTGGTAGAAGCCACAGGGGTATGGGAAGTGAAGCACCCTAGCAGCACTCAAAGCACAGCACACACATCCCTGAGGAAGCTGTGGTTTGACATACCAGAGCTCCCGCCTAGGAGGTGTTAAAGAGATGCCTCTGGCCTGCAGGGCTGAAGTGACTGTAAGAGGGGTTTTGTCTGCTCCCTCAGATGCAGCTCTGAGGGGTCTGTGTGGCAGGACAGATGCTCAGCCCAAGGAGTAAAGCTGGGGCTGGTGTTTGTGGGCAGAGCACCAAGAAAGCACATTCCTGCCTGGTGCTGCCCATTGAGCTGATCTAGTCTGTGCCTGTTACCCCTTGACCTGGGCACCACAGAGCAAAGCCCATCCCCATCCTCCTGACACCCACCCTTGAGGCATTTCTCAGCACTGCTGAGGTGCCCCTGAGCTCAGGCTTCTCTTCCCCAGGCTCAACAGCCCCAGGGCTGCAGCCTTTCCTCCTCACACACAAGCTCCATCCCCTCAGCACCTTGGTAGTCCAGCTGGGCTCTCTCCAGCAGTTCTCCATCACATGGAGATATCAGCCTGAGTGTTCAGGCTAAGGAACAGCTTCCCATGTGGTCACCCACATGCTCCAGCTCCTTTTCTGCTATTTCTACAGCAAAGAGAGAGGGGAAAAAAAGACAGCAAAGGGTCCCTGATGGAGCCCCAGCCGCTGACCCCCACCTGCAACCATGAGCAAGAACCAGTCTGGCACTGGTGGCACCACTCAGCACCAGTATGACCGTCAGCCATGGAGCCTGGAGCTTTCCTGGAGGTAAACTCAGTGACTGGAGAAGAGTTGGAGGAGCAAGGGGTGAGTATGCTGAAGGTGGGACACAAAAGATATCAAGCAGGGTGGCAGGGGCTGGGATGGAAATGAAGCCACGAGGCCCCACCACTCAGCCCTCCCACCCTGATAGCACCTTATGGGGTGAGATGGGGTCCCCCTGCTTCACAGGTTGTTGAAGCCCTTGAAGCTGCTGCAGTCCCAGCCCAGCACTGACCCCTCAGCACCTCAGCCCCACGGCTCTGGGCTCCCTCCAGGGCTGGGCACTGCCCCAGCTCCCTGGGCAGCCTGGCACAGGGCTCACACCCCTCTCAGGGACCGAGTTCCTCCTCCCGCAGCCGAGCGCGGAGCCGCCCGATGCTCCCGCCGGTCGCCGCGGGGGAAGCAGCAGCAGCCCCGCAGCCGCGCCGCCCCCGCGCCCCGCACCGGCCGCGCCTCACCTGAGCCACGAAGCGATCCGAGGCGGCGCCGTACTTGTCCAGCACGGCGGCGGGCACCGGCTCCGCGTACTCGAACTGCGGGTCGTAGGCGAAGCTGGCGCGGAAGAACCGCTCCCGCTCCGCCTCCACGTTTTGCGGCCGCAGGGCCACGAGCAGGCAGGGGCTCCGGCGCCCGCCGCCCTCCTCCGCACGGCCCCGCGCGATGTGCGGCAGCGACGCGGCGGCCCGCAGCCCCGCGCCGTCCCTCCGCCGCAGCCCGGCGCCGCTCTCCGACAGGCGCCGCGTTCCCCGCGGGGTGGCCGCGGGCGGTGAGGGGCCGGGCCCGAGCCCCGCGGCCGCCCCTGCGTCCCGCACCGTGGGCTCCAGCGCGGCGGCGGCACGCGGGCTGCGCCGCACCGGCCCCCGCGCCCGACGCGCCGCCGCCCGCCAATCAGCGCCGCGCCCCGCCGCGCCGCAGCCAATGGGAGCGCGGCCTGCGCGCCGAGCCCCGCCCCTCCGAGCCCCGCCCCGCGCGGAGCCCCGCCCCGCGCCGAGCCCGGCGGGGGGGGGGGGGGGGGGGGCTCGGGCAGTGCCGCGGGCGCCGGGATGGCGGCGGGAGGGGGCTGGGGGTGACCCTGCACGCGTCGCCAGCCCCGGCTGCAGCGTTACCCACCCTCCCGCCCCGTGCAGCCCCAGCCCCGCTTGCATCATCACCCCAGCTGCGTCACCGACGCCAGCTGCATGGCCAAGCCCGGCCGCGTTGCCATCCCCGGTTGCATTTCCATCCCCGTTGCGTTGTCATCCCGGTTGCATTGCCATCCCCGGTTGCATTTCCCTCCTGGCTGCATTTCCATTCCCCTTGCATTTCCATTCCCCGTTGCATTTCCCATCCCCCTTGCATTTCCTTTCCATCCCCCTTGCATTGCATTTCCATCCCCCTTGCATTTCATTTCCATCCCCCTTGCATTGCATTTCCATCCCCCTTGCATTGCATTTCCATCCCCCTTGCACTGCATTTCCATCCCCCTTGCATTGCATTTCCATCCCCCTTGCATTTCATTTCCATCCCCCTTGCATTGCATTTCCATCCCCCTTGCATTGCATTTCCATCCCCCTTGCATTGCATTTCCATCCCCCTTGCACTGCATTTCCATCCCCCTTGCATTTCCATCCCCCTTGCACTGCATTTCCATCCCCCTTGCATTTCCCATCCCCCTTGCATTCCCCATCCCCGTTGCATTTCCCATCCCCATTGCATTTCCCATCCCCGTTGCATTTCCCATCCCCGTTGCATTTCCCATCCCCATTGCATTTCCCATCCCCGTTGCATTTCCCATCCCCGTTGCATTTCCCATCCCCGTTGCATTTCCCATCCCCGTTGCATTTCCCATCCCCCTTGCATTTCCATCTCGACCCTGTTCCCATCCCAGCTGCATCCCCTGGGTGGTTTGCATCACCAAGTCGGCTGCATCACCCACACCCTATTGTGCCACCAACCCAAGCCACATCGCCCATTCCCCTTGGTTGTGTCGCTGACCACAGCCCCAGTCGAGTAGCCTGCCCAGCTCCTGTTCCCCCACCCCTAGTTCACCCCTGAGCAGGCGGCTTTGCCCCAACCCCCAGCTCCTGGGGTGCCACCACACAGGGAGCACCTCCGCTTGGGGTGCCAGCCCACCCAACTAACCCACTGTGCAAATATGAGGCAGGCTCAGCCCTCAGAAGCAAAGTGGGTTTATTATTTTGAACATCTGCTGATTTCAAGCTGGTCTTGCCCGAGGAGCTGAGCTGAGCTCGCTGCCTGCACGCCGGCGGCTGCCAGAGGGGCTCCTGTGAGCCGTACCCGCCGTGCCACCCTCCTGCCACCCCGGGAGGTCAGAGCCCGCACTCATTACACGAGTTGCTCTGCCCCAAGTGAGCAGAGCCTACAGCACTGCAAGCTCCACAGCCTCTAAAGTGCCTAACCACGGCTGGCTAGCGGGGAGGGCTTGTGCATAGCTGTAAATGTGCTGTTAATGAGCTGGCAGCGCGGTTAATTATCCACCGGCCAGTGGGAAGCGACTGAAGCCTCTGAAGTATAATTAATCGCCCTTCCCAAAAGGAAAACCAACCAGTGTGGAGGTGGGTGCCAGCCCATCCACCAGAGCTGTTGGTCTCGCTCCTTTTCCTTCCCAGCTCAGCTTGCAGTCCTTTGCTCCCCTGCCTGGCAGCTCATGGTGGCTGCCAGCACGGAGGGAAGCTGGCCCTCATCCCTTTCATCAGTTCTTTCTGGGCTCCTTCCATCCAGGTGGGATCTTCCCATCATTCTTTGCCTGTGAGCTGGATCTCAGCGGCCCCTGCTCCTCCCCTGGGCTCCCCAGCAGGATCTCATTGATGGTACTGAGGGTCAGGTTGCTGAAGACCATGTTAAGGTGGTCGACACCTCGCAGCTCCTGGACATGCACCTTGTGCTTCTGCTGGCGGCGCCAGCGCTTGCACAGCTCCAGGCTGCGCCTGCTGACCGAGTCATCCCCATCCCCATAAACCACATCCACTGGGTCTTCGTATGGGAAACCCTCATCATATATGTAAGTCTCCACAGTAGGGTGGCCCGTGCCATAGAGGCAATATGTGTCCACTCCAGGAGGGGGTAAGTCCTTCAGCAAGTCCTTCATGTCCTCCCACATGTACCAGCCGTCCTCCAGGTTGACGTCGGTGAAGAAGCGTCGGTAGTCCCGGTAGGTGTAATTGTAGGAGGGAGTGGAGATGAAAACATGGGTCTCAGGCCAGGCCAGGCTGGTTGGGAACATCCAGGGGCTGGTGGTGGTCATGCGCTGCTCCTCCCGCAGCTTGATGTTGGACATGAGCGGGATGCCGTGGTTGTCACCTGCAGGACACACAGGGGGATCCTCAGAAACAGCACTGAAATGTGCCCTGCTACAGGGTGCCCAGCAGTGACCTCCCAGCTCCTGGCTCCACCTCACATCTTCCCCCTGCCCTGCCCATCCTCTCCTCACTTCTCTGGATGCACATTTCCCATGGTAACCTCCCAAACCCTGCTGGCATCACACCTCTAGGTGCTAGAAGGGACTGAATGTAGGCAAAGCTGGAGCTGTGATAGCCCTGCCCTGCAACCCCAGCACCCTGCTGCAGGGTCAGGGGTGAGCTGAGCCTGATGAGGGTGCTGATAGCCAGCAAGCCTTGGCATTTTCAGTGTGTCTGGGCTCCTGAGACCATGCAATGATCTCAGGTTACCTTAACAAAACATCACTGGTCCTTGTGGCAGCAGAGAAAAAATGTGAGGAGCTGACTTAAGGGTGATGCAAGGGGCCAGATGGTAAAATCTGCAAGCATGTGATTATGAATTCCATGCATTTTTGGAGGCTCAGCTTGTGACTTGTGGATATTCTGGGCTGTCAGCATTAGGCAAGTGATTGTGGCTTTCTGGGCTGCAAAGAGACCAAAGAGGAACTGGGCAAAGGGGGAGTAAAGGCTGAAGACAGCCAAGCTTGTCTGGAGGATGGGCTTTGTGAGCAAATGGCAGAGGAGAGGGTGGGGGTCCCATGGGTGGTCTCCACGTCCTCTGCTGAGGAAGAGCTGTAAGGTTTGCAGCAGTGGTCCTGCAGCCTCCCTGTCCTGCATGGATGGAGGTGGTGTGGGTGTCTGGGGGGGCTGGTGAGAGAGGGGTGAGCATGCCCTGGACTGCCTCTCTGCCTCCAGGATTTGTAGATATGGGTTTGGGATTTCCAGGAGCACCCTTAGCCCTGGAGCTGACCCTGTGCTGCAGCTGGATGGCAGGAGCTGCTGTGGAGGAAGGGAGGTGGCTGTGCTGCAGGTGAACTCTTCTGACAGCACTTTTCCAGACACACAAAGTCACCAATCCCAATGATGGAGAACAGAACAAACTCCAGAGCATGTCCTGGAGCCAGGGCTGCAGCAGGAGCCACGGGAGGGCTTTCTGTGCTGTGGCATGCAGCAGCAGCACCAGCTGATGAATGCTGCCTCCACAGCTCCCTTGGCTGGCTGTCCCCCCATCACCATGTCCTTTCCCTGCCCACCACCATTTCTGCAGGAGGGAAATCATAGAATCAGAGAATGGTGAGGGTGGGCAGAGCCCTGCAAGATGCACCCAGCCCCTGCTCCAGCAGCTTCCCCTGGCTCAGGGGGCACAGGAACGCGCCCAGGTGGGTTTGGAAACCTCCCAGAAAGGAGCCTCCACACCCTCCCTGGGCAGCTTGGGCCAGGGCTCCCTCACCTCAGCACCAAAGGACTTGCTCCTCCTGTTCTTTTTGTGTTCCAGCCTGTTCCCCCTTGTCCTGTCCCTGGGCACCACACAACAAGGTGGGAAGACAGCAAAGAAGCGGCTGCACACAAGGAATCACCCACCAGAGGCCAGGATCCTCAGGGGCTTCACAGACCCTCCCCAGGGGGCACCCAGGGAGATGAAGCCCCCAATGTACTGATCCTTCCAGGCCTGTGTCTGCTGCAGCAGAAAGTAGAGGACGTTGAGGTTGCCCTGGCTGTGTGCGATGAGGAACACGCGCCGCTGGTACTTGTCCTGCATCTCCTCGATCAGTGCCTTCAGCTTCTGGAAGTATTCAGGTTGCTCCTCTGCAAACAAGAGCAACATCAGCTCTTGGCCACCTCACTCATGGCCACAGGGTTGCTCCTCCAGGAGCCTCAGCCAGAGAGAGAGCTGTGGGTGCAGAGGCCATGCATGCCACCAGGCACTCAGATGGTGAGTTGGATGAGCACCCACTGTCATGGGCAGCCCTCAGAGCCAGGGCTTCCTCCACACCAGCTGCCTCAGCCAGCCTAGGAGAGCCATCCTGCCTCCCTCCCTGCATGGGGGGCTGCCCACAAACCCCTGACTTACGGGGCCCGACCCTCCAGTCGTAGGGGGCTGCTCGAACTGTCTGGTCCCTCACGTAGCCGTTGTTCACCAGGTTCTGCACCAGGGTGTGCAGGTAACCTATGGGCAGAAACAGCAGGTAGGAATTAGGTCTGTGGTCTTCTCTTGTCAACCTTTTCCCACTCTGGTCCACAGTGTTCTCTGGTAAAGCCTGTAGCTTGCTGGCTGCAGCCAGAGGCAGTGGCTCTGTGCATCATCCCATGTGCACTGGGAGGCAAGGTCAGCGGGGCTCTCTGCAGAACTGGTCCTCACTGGAGACATGGGGCCACATCTCCACCTGCAGGGAGCATGTGGGACCCCCAGCCACCCTGTACCTCTCCTCCTCTCACCTGCCAGCTTGCTCTGATCCAGGTATTCCACAGAGTAGGTCTTGCCAAAGCCGGGCACACGGATGTGCACCCCCGGCGCGTTGGACATTTTGCGGGAGGTTCTGTTGTAGACCACCCTGCAGGGACAGGACACACAGTGGCAGGACAAAGCCATGTCCCCACAGGGCACATGGGGCTGGGCATTGGGGTGCCAGCTTGGACCTGTTTCTCAGCCTTGTGTGGATGGGGAGGTGGGCTGGAGGCAAGACAGTGTCTGTGCTGGCTGCCCAGCACCTCGGGGCAGGGGCTGTGGCAGAGGGGGCTGCAGCATCCCCTTTACCCCGTGGCTCCTGGCAGGGTGGCAGCATCTCCAGCAGCTGCTGAGGATGGTCTGGCTGGGCACAAAAGGGCTGGGCACTTGGAGCAGGAACCAGCCAGCTGTGTTCTCAAACAGCTTTCCATGTGTCATGGCCAGGAGTGAGGGGGGAGGAGAGGGAAGGGAGATCCCTGGTAGGTCCTTTCCCTGGGGAGCTCCAGGGTTAGGGGATGAGCTGTACCTGGTGTTATCGATCCAGCAGTCAACTCCCACTGGCAGGAAGGTGTTGAGGTTGAGCCAGATGGTGAAATAGTCCTCAGTTTTGCGGTAGCACATCCAGTTCACCACGTCTGGCTTGTCCAGCTTCGCTTCCAGCTGGTTCCCAAGACACCCAGGCACTGGAGGCACCGCAGAGGGATGGCACAGATGGTTACAGACCCCATCCCACTGGCCCTGTGGGGCAGCCTGGTGCTATCACCTCAGCCCCCCAAGCAGGACTCCCCTGGGGCAGGTCTGGGGACCTGCTAGAGCAGCCTCCCCAGAGAACAGCCTGATGTGTGCTCAGAGCTGAGGTGCAGGTGAGCATGGCATCCTCAGGCCCTCCTTATGCCCCCTTTCCCACAGGGCTGCCACTCCTGGCCCAAGCATGCCAACCCTTGCCAGCATGGAGTACCCCAGATTACCCCCCACTGCCTGGCTGGCTTCCCATCCTCCTATCCTTGCTGCAGCCTGGGAGGAGGGGTCAGTGCTGCTTGGGGCTGCCCAGCAACTTGTCCTGGGGGAGTGAGATAGCTCAGGGATGCACAGAGTCCCAGGGAGGTGAAAGTCATGCCGGGGCTGCCTCTGTTTTGCTGAACTTTAAACCCTTTGCACAGGCTGAGCCAAGTCCCTGAGAGGCTTCGGCGCCGAGCGGGAGGGACCCGGTGGGAAGTGGGTTTGGTAAACACAGCGTGGTGTGGAGGGCTCAGAGTGTGCTGTGTGTGAGCCAGCTCCCCCCACTGCACAGCCACCATCCCCAGCCTGTCTCTGGAGGCTGCAGTGTGGTTCCCAGCAGGGATGGCACTCCCAGCAGAGATGGGACTGACACCCACCCCGGTGCCACCCCGATAGATGTGTCTGTGCCCACACACGGGTTCTGCAGGAGCTGTGGGACCCCCAAAGGCATGGCAGGATGGGAGCTGGGCTGCCTGCCACAGGGGCTGAAGGGTGTAGGAGAGAAGCATCTTTAATCTGAGCAGGATGTGCCCCTTTTCCCCCTGTCCCTGCCAGCCTCAGGTGGCCCTGCAGCCCAGGCTCCATGGGCACAGGGGTTTTGGGGAGCTGTAGTGCTGTCCCTGTCACAGAGTACCTGCAAGGGCAGCTTGTCCTGCAGATGTTTTACCTCTATCCCACCCACTGTGGCCCTGGCATCTAAAGTGTGGTAGGGGTATGGCCAAGGGGTGCTGGGGCATGGCTACAGCCTCCAAAAGCCTCATCCCATGCAAGAGAAGAAAGAGATGTAGCAGTTGCCTCCTTCAACCTGCCTCACAGCTCCCCCACCTCTGTGGCATCTCCCCAGGGATACAGGGTCTGATCCTGCCCTTCAAAGCACCTTGCTTGGGCATCCAGTGGACCCTGGCACAGGAGAGCTCAGGCACAGCATGAGCAGAGAGAACCAGTGAGAAAAGTGGGACCACAAAGTGCCCTGATGGCTCCTGAGGGTGCCCAGCCAGCACTCCTGCCCCCAGCACACAGCCCTGAGCTCTGCCTCCCCTTCCAGAGGACATTAGGTAATTATTAAGGGAGCTCCTGTGGGGGCAGAGGGGTTATCGATGGTCCCAAGGGCACTGGGGGTTTCTGGGATGCCTGGCCCAGGGGGATGGGCTATGCACAAGCAGCACATGGGACAGCCAGACCTGGCTGAGGCTGGTACTGGGGGTATGGGGGAGATGCTCCCACCATCACAGCTCATGCTGCTGGAGGGCATGGCCACACAGGTCTCCTGGCCACTGACACAACCCCAGGACACTGAGGCTCCAGTCACCAGCCCCTGCTCTCCCATGCCTCAGGAAGGGCAGGAGGGCAACCTGTGGGGTCAGCCCTGGCATTGCAGCAGGGATGTTCTGCTTTTGCTCTTCTCATTTTTTCCAGGGGAAACTCGACTTGGTTCAAGGGAAAGGAGAAAAGCCCCAGCTCTGCTCAGCAGAGGTTTCATGGCTAAACCCTTGCTGGGGCCTCCAGTGATAGCACAGGGGCAAAGGGAGGCAGAGCCATGCAGGATGGAGATACCAGCTGGATGCTGCTGCTCCCACTTCCCCGGGGTGATGTCCCAACCTCGCCATTCCCCTCCCCACACACCTCTGCCAAACGTTGGCTCTCCTCTGAGCCAGCCCCAGGCTGGGGGGACATCAGGTGGGGTGTGAGATGGGCACCCTTCTGTGGCAGCAGAGTACTGCCAGGGAGAGGCAGAAGGCACAGGATGGGGCTGGGGGGGAGCCAGGGCTGGTGGATGCTGCCCCAGCAGCTGTGGGAAGGGGGGAGCTGAGGATATGCTGCAGCCCTCTGCCAGCACAACCTCCCTGAACTGAGCAAGCCCTAAACCACACTCTGTGCCAGCTGCAACACGTCAGAGCCCCATTTGCATTTTGGGGTGCTCAGCCTACCCCCCATCCCCCCCCCACAACAGCTCCAGGCGGCCACAGCCCATCCTGCACCCCCAGATGGGAAAGCACCCGGGAGCTGCCTGTCACCCTCCTTGGTGACTCCAGGCTGCAAAGGGCCACCACAGCCACGGGAGGTGCTGGCAGCACGGCACCCCAACCTCGCCGCTGACCCCAGGGACGGGGTCTGCGTGGCACCCGGGGTGCCCACCCCTCACCCCGCCCGGTGCCCACGCTGGAGTGGCCTTACCGAGCACTACGGGCGGCGTGCTGTTGGTCGGGGGAGCTTCTGGAGTGGTGGTGGGTGGAAAGAGGACGTTGAAGAGCCAGAACTGGGCGCTGGGCTGCAGGAGCAGCGCCAGCAGCAGCAGCAGCAGCAGCAGCCCGGCCCCGCTGCTCCCCATGGCAGCCTCGGCCGGGATCCTCCGCACCGCTCCCGCACCAACCCCCGCCCCGAAAACGGAGCTGCTCTCGGGCAGCTCCGGCTTAAAGAGGCGGCCGGGCTGCAGGGGAGGGCAGAGCTGCGAGGGGCTGGCCGCCATGGGGAGGAGGGACGGGGAGGGACGAAGGACCGACCCGGCGGGACGTGCCAGGGCAGTGCGGTGGTGCCCGGGGGTGCCCCGGTGCCCTGCTCAGGGCGGTCCCTGCAGCTTCCCTCCGCGCTGCTGTGGCTGCCGAGCGCTTCCCTCCCTCCCTCCGTGGCACGATGCTCCCCAAGGAACCCCAGCGGGCTGCCCACCCTTTGCCCGCTCCTGCATCACCCCTGAGCTCCTCCGTCCCTTGGCAGGAGGGGGTGGGCACTGCCCGTGTGCCCGGAGGGACCCCGGAGCTCTCTGAGCTGGAAGAGTTGAGGATACATTTGGGCAGTGACTTGTGGCACACAGCAGCAGCACGTCCCTGAGCACTGCCCATGGGCTTGTTCCAGCTTTCCCAGTGTGCTCCAGCTTTCCCAGTTTGTTCCACAGAGTCAATACACTTGGAAAAGACCTTTAAGATCACGGTGTCCAAGCAGCAGTGGGATAATGGGCTGATGCTGAGCAGCTGGATGCTGGGTGGGAAGCTCAGGCACACCTGGAGTGTGACCTTTTGATGCTCTGAGTGTAAATCCTTCCCACCTGACATCTCTGCAGCTGAGCCCTGGGCCAGAGCTGCCTCCCACCTCCTCTCACTCAGTGGGGAGGAAGGCACACAGCCCTTCCAGGGAGGCTTTGCTTCCAGTACAGGAGTAAAGAGCTGCAGCAGAGTGGGTTGGCTTTGAAAAAGCCCCACTCTCTTACTGAAGGGAAGATGCTTCCATCCTCTACAGGGAAGAGTAAGTTGATTTGGTTTATGCCTGTGTGGGGCTGGAGGGCGCTGGGGGGTGGGCTGGGCTGGCAGGGTTGGTTCCTCATGGTGCAAAGGGGCTCCTTCCTGCATACCTGAGTGGAAAGGCAAGAGAAGAGGCTGGGTGGCCTTTAGGAGCCTGTCCCAGCCTGTGTCCCCCTCCCAGAGCCCGGCAAAAGCATTGCTGTGACTGGAACTCGAGGCGTGGTGGCAGCACAGGGGCCGGGCATAACTGCAGCTCTCACGGGCTGGTGTTGCTGTCCCAGAGCGCTGGGGCTGGTCCTTACAGCCCTCCCCGGGCTCTCCTCCTCCTGGGGCTGCTCACTCTGGCTTTTGGCTGTCCCCAGAAGCACAAACAGGGTGTTTATCTGTCCCCTCCATCCTCATCGGGGCCAGGGCTGGAGGGGCCCGGGGTGCTGTGCCTCACGGCAGGGTGGGTGCCCCACGCTGTGGTGGCCTTGCTGGGCTGGTGGGGGGCTGCAAGGGGCCAAAGCAAAGCCCCCACAGTGTCCCACCGGTGCCTCAGTGAAGTGGGGTGTGTGGGGTCCGTCCTGGACACCCCCCAGCCCCGGGTGTGAGCCTGGATAGCTCAGCTGGGAGAGCATCAGACTTTTAATCTGAGGGTCCAGGGTTCAAGCCCCTGTTCAGGCGAGGGTTTATCCTTTAGGCATCCTTCTGGGATAACTGAGATGGGGAGGAAGCTCTCTCCCCTTACTTCTTTCTCCTCTTCAAGCATCTTCCTCAAGGGTGGGTTTCCTCCTGGCACTTGTGTTTTCTGCCTGATGACCTCCACGGGGATGCTGAAGGGACTGGAGGCTCTGTCCTGAGACAGGAGCCAGGCTCTTCTCAGCTTATGCCCAGTGCCAGGACCAGAGGCAGCAGGCACAAAGTAGAAACCTCCATCTGAATACCAGGAGACCCTTTTTCACCATGAGGGTGACTGTGTGTGGTCACAGGCTGTGAGTTCTCTATCCTTAGAGATACCTAAACCTGCCTGGAGATAGGGACAACCAGTGCTTGAAGCTCCCTGCTTCAGCAGGGAGTTGCACCAGATGATCTTTGGAGATCCTTTCCAGCCTGAACCAGCCTGTGGTTCTGGTGCCTGTCACCCCAAATCCACTCCAACCAAAGCAAAGCTCTGTGTTGCTGTTAAGGGCAGGTAGTTTGATGTGAGAGCCCTGAACTGCAAGTTGGATGTCTAATATACACCTCAGGCCACTCTTGCAAAATGGAAACGCTTTTAACAGAAAACAGAGCAATTTTGGATGAAAAATAGGTACAGTCTGTTGTAATTCCTTCTTGGAAAGCTGCCATCCAGGATGGGATCTGCATAGCTGTCGGGAGAGGGCACCAAGAGCAAGCAAATAGTGTCTCCATCCAGGCTTCTGGAGAGGAGCAGGTTTTGCCTCTGCCCTGGCAGCATCGCTGGAGGTGCTGCAGCTGAAATCTTGTCCCCCAAGAGTTGGGAGCACTAGCAGCGTGTCTTTATCAGCTCGACCTTCCTTGTTCTTCAGGTGATTGCTGTGGCAGAAGCTTCCTACCCCGCGGGGCAGGAGGGAGGTGTTTTGGCTCTCCTGAGCTGAGCCCTGCAGCAGTGAGCTGCTGCCTCCCACCTCCTCCGGCTTTTTGCTGGTCCCTTTCTTTCAGAACTGGGAGGAAGGGTGAGGGACAGGCAGGACAGACAGTGGTTTCCCCCGAGTTCTCAAGCTTTACCTGGCAAAGGGAGAAGCTGCAGTGTCACTGAGGCACCACTGAAAAGAGCCCGTGCAACAGCTACATAAAACGACAGAGATCCCTGCAGGTGTGAATTTGGTCGCTTTTAGGAGCAGAGAGCACATGGGAGCTTGCAGCTTCCTCCTAAGGCACGGCACCTTTGCAAACCAACCACCTCCACAGATGCCTCCCCCTGCATCTCCCACCCAGGACCGGCAAAAGCGTTGCTGTGACTCGGATTCGAACCGAGGTTGCTGCGGCCACAACGCAGAGTACTGACCACTATACGATCACAGCAGCAGCCCTGCCACACGAGGGACCGCGGCGGCAGAGAGCCTGAGCCCTGCCCTGCCTCCCCTGGCACAGGGCAGCCCTCGGAACAAAACCCGGCTGGCTTAGCAAGGCGCTTACTTAAGGACTTGGATGCTGCTGCTCAGAGTCCCAGCAGGATGCAACTGGGCCCTGAATTGTGTACAGTATGGGATGGCACCTGGGGAGTCAAGCAGAGTGTGGGCAGCAGGGCCAGGGAGGTTCTGTTCCCCTCTGCTCTGCCCTGCTGAGGCTCATCTGGAGTCCTAGGGCCAGTTCTGGGCTCCCCAGCTCCAGAGGGACAGGGAACTGCTGGACAGAGGCCAGGGCAGGGACAGCAAGATGATCAGGGGACTGGAGCATCTTCCTTCTAAGGAAAGGCTGTGGGACCTGGGGCTGTTCAGTCTGGAGAAGAGGAGACTGAGGGGGGAACTCATTGATAGTTACAAGTATCTCACTGGTGGGTGTCAGGAGGTTGGGACATCCCTTGTTTTTGTTGCATCCAGTGACAGGACAAGGGGTGATGGGATGAAGCTGGAACACAAACAGTTCCATTGAAACACAAGGAAAAACTGTGTCAGTGGTTTAGTGAGGGAGCCCTGGCCCAGGCTGCCCAGGGAGGGTGTGGAGGCTCCTTCCTTGGAGGGCTTCAAACCCCACCTGGACACGTTCCTGTGTGACCTGATCTAGGTGGGAGCTGCTTCTGCAGGGGGTTGGGCTGGATGAGCTCTAAAGGTCCCTTCCAACCCCATCATTCTATGATTCTATGACTGGTGCTGATGCAAGGGACAGTGCTGTTGAGGGGATATCAAGCCACGTGGCCCCCCTGCAGTAAGACAGCAAGTGTGCAATAGTTTCAGCTAAGTGTAAGGGATACAAGAGATGAGTAATGAAGTAGCTTTTCAGCACCAGAAGTGCATGATACAACAAACTTAGGGCAATTTGGTTTAAAACATAACTGATGGCACGAGGGTGTCCCAGGAGAGTGCTGTGCCAAGTGCTGTGTAATGCCTTCACACACGTGATGCCCAATGGATCTCTGGAAAGCACACGAGACAGCTCCAAGTCAGCAGGTTCACAGTGCTTCAGCACACTCTTGCCCAAGGACATGAGATTACATGTATTGCCACTCTGGTTAAAAACACCTAAGGTGCTCCTTCAGACAATGGGAGTTGTGCAATAGATGTCCCTGCCAAGGAGAGGATGGTGTGATGGCCACAGAGGGCTTGGAGGCTCAAGGGCACCCACGTTATCTCCCCTGCAGGGACCACTGTCAGCCCTCTCTGGGGGGCAGACAATCCCCTCATGCCAAGGGCTTCAACTTGGGTACTGGGCAGCAAGGCAGGGGCACAGCAAGATCCTCAGGAAGAGGATCCAGGAGTCCTGATTGCCCAACTGCTCCCTGAGTCAGGAAGGGATGAACAGACAGGGCTCTTGTTGTGCTGTTCCAGTGCCTGAGAGACAACAGGGCTTGGATATGGACTCACTGAGCAGCATCCTCAGTCCTGGCATACTGGTGGAGCTCAGTGTCCCCTTTATGGAGTTTCCCTTCATGTGAGAGAGCAGTGGGAGTGCACAGAGCTCTACCTGTGGATGAGTGGTGAGCTAAACAGGAGCTCGTGGGTCCAGATTAAGGAGAAGACTGGGATGGGAGTCACTGTAGTGTGTGTCTGCTGTGGACTGCCTGATGGGGAGGAACAAGTGCATGAGGCCTCCTATGGACAGCTAGAAACAGCCTCATGCTTGCAGGTCCTGCTCTTCATGGGGTATTTTAACCATCCTGATATCTGTGGAGGGAGGGCACAGCAGGGCATGAGCAACCCATGAGGTTCCCAGAGGGCTTTGCTGGCAGCTTCCTGCACCCATGATGCAGGAGCCAAGGAGGAGCAGTGCTGTGCTGGCTGCTGCAAGGAAGGGGTCACAGGGAGGGGTGGCTGGTGCAGCAGGAGCTTCACTGCCATTCAGGGAGCTGTGGGATGAGCCTTTCCATGCCCACAGAGAAGACCCTATGAGGATGGTGGCTAGGCACTTAGGCAGAGGAGATCAGACATTCAGACTGGCTTACCACAATTACATTGATAAACCACCCTGACCAGTTGTCTCAGCTTGAGTGAAGACTCTCACAGTGATACTCTAAAGGAGACCAAGTTTATTGGGGGACAGGCACAACCTGGTGCAGGAGCAAAGGGACCTGCTGCCAGGATGCTGAGTGACGTTTCACCATGGCACAACCTTCCCCTCCCAGTCCAGGAAGGTGCCGGTGTCTGTCTCAGAGAGGGAGGAGAGCACCTTCAGCATCCCTCCTACACTGCCATCCACTGTCAGAGGGGCCTGCAAGGGCAGGAGAAACACAGCCATGAGCCAGCAGTCTGGCTCAGGACTGCCCTGATCATGGCTCAGGGTTTGGGGCTCTGGGGCATGAGAGACCACAACAGAGCAAGAGATCCCCAACTCTCATCTCATCCTGTGCCTCCAGCTCAGGGTATGTGCCAAAGAGCTTCCCCAGAGCCTGGCATGTCTGGGACTATGCACAGCAAGCTCTGCACTCCCAAGTCAAAACCTTCTTCTGAACCTTTCCCAAAACTTCTCTTACCTTTTCTGGCCCTACATCCCCCATGTCAGTCTGGACCCATCCGGGGTGCAGGGTAACGCAGAGGATGCCGTGCTCCCGGTACCCCAGGGACTGGCACCTGGTCAGCATGTTCAGAGCAGCCTGCGGGAGACAGGGCAGGGCTGGCGGTGGGAGGGGAAGGGGCTGCGAGGGGACACGTCCAGAGCCCGTGGTGGGGCAGGGGAGGGCAGGTGGAGCAGCTCCCAGGGCCACAGGGAGCCATGGCCTCAACCCCACTGCAGACACCCGACCCAGACCAGTGCCTGTCCCAGCACGTCCCTCTGAGGTGGGTCCCGGGGCTCGGCACGGGAATGTGCCCTGAGAGGGACCCCGGGACTGCCAGGAGCTGGGTGACAGTGCAGAGAGGGGCTGGGACTGAGGGGAGGCTGGGAAGCATTCTGGGTGGTTCTGAGAGGGAAGTGCCTGTGCCCAGAGCAGGGTGGCAGTACCTTGCTGCAGCGGTAGGAGACAATTTGCATCTGGTCCCATAAATACATTTCCTGGATGGAACCAACAATGCTGGACACATTGATGATGGCAGCCTTGCTGCAGCTCAGCCCTGAGCCTGGGCTGGCCTGGGCAGCCTTCTTCAGCAAGGGCAGGAATGCCTGTGAGGAGAAGGGGGAGATAGGGCTGTGCACAGGAGTGGCTGTTAGTTCATGAGCTGCTTCTCAATCCAGGTCCCATCGGGCAGCAGAGGGGCAGCAGGAGCCTCTCCACCAGCCCTTTGTGCCCCTGGCACAGCTCAGCTTGGGTGAGGGTCTCACCTGGCCCATCAGCATTGGGCCAATCGTGTTGGTGGTGTAAACCCGGCTCATGTCCTCCAGTGTTTCAGTGTCAATTGAGTTCAACTTGACGATGCCGGCGTTGTTGATGAGGAGGGTGAGCCCCGAGCCCCCCACGTGCTCCCCGACTCGGGCTGCAGCCGCCTTGACGCTGGCGGGGTCGGTGACTTCTGCAGAGGCGGCCCCGGGGAGCTGAGCGGCCGCGGCCCCGGGGCGGCTGCAGCCCCGCCGCCCGGCCACGGGCACGACGGCCGGCTGCGCCCCTGCGCCCCGCAGCGACCCCCGGCTCGGGGCACCTACCGAGCGCCAGGATGAGCAGGTTGGGGTGCTTGGAGGCCAAGCGCTGCAGCTCCTGCGACGGACGGCGGCGAAGGGCAGCGCGGCGCAGGGCGGGCGGCGGGGGCCGTGCGGAGGCTCAGCCCGTCCCGGCACGGCCCGTGGGGCCGCGGCTCCGGCCCCGCCGCCGCCCGGCACCCTGCCGCGGCCGCCCACGCGTGGGGCTCCGCGCCCGCCCCACGGGCCGCGGGCGCCCGTCCCCTGCGCGCCCCCCGTGCGCGGCCGCTGCCGGAGCCCGCCCGGCCCGGCCGCCCTGTGCCGCGGGGGCCCGGCTGCGGCCGCGGCCCTTTGAGCTCCTGCCCCGACCCGCTGCCCCGTCCCTCTGTGCCCCCGCGCCCCCCGCTGCGGCCCGGCGCGGCCTCACCTGCGCCCGCTGGCCCTTGGGGTCCCGGCACCCCGCAAACACCCACTTGGGCGGCTTTGGCAGCCCCAGGAAATGCTGCACCAGCCCCAGCCCGATCCCCCGGTTGGCCCCGGTCACCAGGACGGAGTGCACGGCCAGCTCTCCCATCTTGCTTCTCCTGCAGCTTGCACTGGCTGCCCAGCTCACTCATCCTGCTTTATATCATATTCCACGGCCACTCCACCCATTCAGGGCATGTGCAAACACTTGGCTCGGGGTGGAATCTCTTGGGTGATAGCTTTGTGGATTACCCCTCAGGTCCCATCTTTGCACAAACACGTCCCTCCACCGAAGGATCCCACCCACAAGCAGAGCCTATGGCTGCATCCAAGTGTTGCAAGATCTCCTCTTCTCCCAATCTCTCCCTGATTTCTTTCTCTCTCATCTTCTGCTCTCTGTGTCTGACTTGATTTTTATACACAAAGATAACATCGTTATAAGATTTGCCAAACCACTGTGCTTTTGTACATTCCACCAAGTTCACATAGACAATTCTATTGTTACATGTTTTGCCAAGCCACCATCTTTTGAACTTCCACCGAGTTGTGATTAAATCCACGAGCTGTTCAAAGCTCTCAAGGAACTGTCGTTGCTCACTGCCAGTGCACAGAGAATTGGAAAGTTACCCTCCCCAATGAGGGGGGTGGGATGTTACATTGGCCTCAGCAGCAGGATTCCCTGTGAGAAACTATGGATAGAGAGGGCTCACCAAATGGGGTATCAGCCAGAGGGCTTTAGATAGGACAACTGGCTTTCTGCTGGAGCCAAAATCTCTCTCAGGAGACCGTGGCAACCCGGGACAGGCCTGATCTTGATTAATCCCCACTGTTTGACTTGTCACAAGCTTGTCAATCACAAGAGGGTGTAACTGGCAGCCCTGCCCCCCAACAGAACGGGTGAGACACCTGGTTTAAGCTCAGAAATTAAAGTGGTGGCTTGTGGTGTTGTGGGTTGTTTTCTTTCCCAAAGGGACAAATATTTTGCCATACAGACTGAGCAGGAAGCAAACGAGTCACCTCAGGTGATGGTGAAAACACTGTAGGAGGCATTAGGGGTGGAAAGGGTTAAATACCCTCGGGGTGGAAACGGTGTTAACTGGTGAGGAACTAATCAGTGAAAACCTGCAGGGCAGCCTTTGTGTGAGGGAAAAGGAGCTGAAGTAGTGGCTACTCAAGGATTCTGGAAGACAGCTGGGATTTCGTAGCCCAGCAAAGGCTCCGTGGGAGGGAAGGTGCCCCTGGCCTCGCGTGGGAGCAGCCAGGGAGGGGGACACAACCCGCCCCTGATCCCGACCTCCCGGCACTTAGTAAAACCGCGGTTGTGTGTGAAGGTGAGGACACAGAGCCCGCTGTCATCTCTAAAGAGATGCCCTACACAAACACCGCTACAGGAAAGCTTTAATGAAGGAAACGGAAAGTGAGTGTGCGCGGCGGGTCTCGCTGAGAGGGGGAGGCACAAGGAGGCTGCCAGAGAAACAGCCCCGCGGATATGGGAGTCCCGGAGTATTTTTAAGCGCAGATGATGAGCTGGAAGCTTGGTCCCTGAAGCAGGAGGGGTGCAGGGTTAGACCCCTTGGAGAGAGGAGACGCCACGGGGTATGTCAGGAAGGAGCAGAAGGCACAGACGGTGGCTTGTAGGGACTTGCATGGGCAGCATCTGATGCCAACGGGAATATCAGATTAATAGCAGATGGGTTCTTCTTTTTAAAAAGGGTTCTGGAACGTCTGAGTTTCTTTTTTCTCTTACAGGAAACCTACTTAACTGAGGAACAAGACTCCCAGTCACGCAGGGAATGCAGGTAACCTCTGGTTTTCAGTTATTTATTTAGTTGCTAGCTCTGCGATTTAGCCAATATGTCCATAGTATCCTAGAGATCATTATTGGTCTGTGTATCTCCTCTCCCTTATTGCCAGAGAGACGATGATACCCATGATAACTGCTCCCTCTCGCCGGCTCCATCCTCAGCCCGCCCGAGCTGCCGGGGAGCGGGAAGGGCAGGGGCAGCAGCTCCCGTCCCCTTCCCCACGCCCCCGTGTCCCCCCGCTCCGCGAGCGCCGGGAGCCGATGCCTCTGTGCTCCGTCTCGCCGCCGCCGCGTCCCCCCGCACCGAGCCCCGCACACGCTCGCTGCGCTCGGCCCGGCACCGCGCGTCCGTCTGTCCCGCCTGCGAGGCGGCAGCCGCCGGCTGAGGGGAGAGGGCGGCCGGTCCCGGTGCCCCCCGGGCAGCCCGAGCCGAGCCGAGCCGAGCCGAGCCCCGGGGGTGTCCCGCAGCGGGGCCGGAGCGAAGGCGGCCGCGGGCAGCGGGACACGGAGCGGGGCCGGCCCGTGAGCGGGTGCCAACAGCGGAGCCGGAGCCTCTCGGGACGGCGTTTATTGCGGACGGGGGGCTGGTGGGAGCAGCGGCACAGGGCTCGCTGGAGGCAGCCCGAGCCGGGGATCACCAGGGCACGACCTTCCCCTCCCAGTCCAGGAAGGTGCCGGTGTCCTTCTCGGAGACGGAGGAGAGCACCTTCAGCATCCCTCGCACGCTGTCATCCACTGTCAAAGGAGCCTGAAAGGGCAGGAGAAACACAGCCATGAGCCAGCAGTCTGGCTCAGGGCTGCCCTGATCATGGCTCAGGGTTTGGGGCTCTGGGGCGTGAGAGAGGAGAACCCACAACAGAGCAAGAGATCCCCAACTCGCATCTCATCCTGTGCCTCCAGCTCAGGGTATGTGCCACAGAGCTTCCCCAGAGCCTGGCATGTCTGGGACTATTTAAATGCACAGCAAGCTCTGCACTCCCAAGTCAAAAGCTTCTTCTGAACCTTTTCCAAAACCTCTCTTACCGTTTTTGTCCCTGCATCGCCCATGTCGGTCTGGACCCATCCGGGGTGCAGGGTAACGCAGAGGATGCCGTGCTCCCGGTACCCCAGGGACTGGCACCTGGTCAGCATGTTCAGAGCAGCCTGCGGGAGACAGGGCAGGGCTGGCGGTGGGAGGGGAAAGGGGCTGCGAGGGGACACGTCCAGAGCCCGTGGTGGGGCAGGGGAGGGCAGGTGGAGCAGCTTCCAGGGGCACAGGGAGCCATGGCCTCAACCCCACTGCAGACACCCGACCCAGACCAGTGCCTGTCCCAGCACGTCCCTCTGAGGTGGGTCCCCGGGGCTCGGCACGGGAATGTGCCCTGAGAGGGACCCCGGGACTGCCAGGAGCTGGGTGACAGTGCAGAGAGGGGCTGGGACTGAGGGGAGGCTGGGAGGCATTCTGGGTGGTTCTGAGAGGGAAGTGCCTGTGCCCAGAGCAGGGTGGCAGTACCTTGCTGCAGCGGTATGAGACAACATGACCCAAATTCCAAACAAACATTTCCTGGATGGAACCAGCAATGCTGGACATGTTGATGATGGCAGCCTTGCTGCAGCTCAGCCCTGAGCCTGGGCTGGCCTGGGCAGCCTTCTTCAGCAAGGGCAGGAATGCCTGTGAGGAGAAGGGGGAGATAGGGCTGTGCACAGGGGCAAAGACCAGCTCCCTCCCCAGCAAAAAACATTGGCACTGGCACAATGAACAACCTCCCTCCTCTCCCATTGACCTCATTCACCAGGCTCCAGCTCCTGAGCTCCAGCCCTCAGCCGCATGAGCAGCTTCTCAACCCAGGTCCCATCGGGCAGCAGAGGGGCAGCAGGAGCCTCTCCACCAGCCCTTTGTGCCCCTGGCACAGCCCAGCTCGGGTGAGGCTCTCACCTGGCCCATCAGCATTGGGCCAATCGTGTTGGTGGTGTAAACCTGCGTCATATCCTCCTGTGTCTCGGCGTCAATGGAGTTTATCTTGGCCATGCCGGCGTTGTTGATGAGGAGGGTGAGCCCCGAGCCCCCCACGTGCTCCCCGACTCGGGCTGCAGCCGCCTTGACGCTGGCGGGGTCGGTGACTTCTGCAGAGGCGGCCCCGGGGAGCTGAGCGGCCGCGGCCCCGGGGCGGCTGCAGCCCCGCCGCCCGGCCACGGGCACGACGGCCGGCTGCGCCCCTGCGGCCCGCAGCGACCCCCGGCTCGGGGCACCTACCGAGCGCCAGGATGAGCAGGTTGGGGTGCTTGGAGGCCAAGCGCTGCAGCTCCTGCGACGGACGGCGGCGAAGGGCAGCGCGGCGCAGGGCGGGCGGCGGGGGCCGTGCGGAGGCTCAGCCCGTCCCGGCACGGCCCGTGGGGCCGCGGCTCCGGCCCCGCCGCCGCCCGGCACCCTGCCGCGGCCGCCCACGCGTGGGGCTCCGCGCCCGCCCCACGGGCCGCGGGCGCCCGTCCCCTGCGCGCCCCCCGTGCGCGGCCGCTGCCGGAGCCCGCCCGGCCCGGCCGCCCTGTGCCGCGGGGGCCCGGCTGCGGCCGCGGCCCTTTGAGCTCCTGCCCCGACCCGCTGCCCCGTCCCTCTGTGCCCCCGCGCCCCCCGCTGCGGCCCGGCGCGGCCTCACCTGCGCCCGCTGGCCCTTGGGGTCCCGGCACCCCGCGAACACCCACTTGGGCGGCTTTGGCAGCCCCAGGAAATGCTGCACCAGCCCCAGCCCGATCCCCCGGTTGGCCCCGGTCACCAGGACGGAGTGCACGGCCAGCTCTCCCATCTTGCTTCTCCTGCAGCTTGCACTGGCTGCCCAGCTCACTCATCCTGCTTTATATCATATTCCACGGCAACCCCACCCATTCAAAGCACAAACTCCAGGCAGAATCTTGGCAGCTCTTTGAACTCTAGGACACAGGTCCCGGCTGGAAGCCAGTTCTCCTTACCAAAGTACAAAATTAATTTGGCTTTGTCAGGCAAACTCAGCTGACCTTGAGAATCCTAACCCTAAAACCCAGGATCCGCCTGCTCTGCCAGGAGAGGCTGTTGTGGGTGTGGAGGACAGGAGGAGCACATGGGTGGGATGTGGGATGCCCCGGGGCTCAGGTGGGCTTCATGGCTTCACAGGATGGACTTTCTGCATCTAACCAGTGTAACAGACTCATCCCATCCCTGCGGTCCCAGAGCCTGCTCGTGCTTCAGGTGGCCATGAGCAGATGTTCTCTGCCTTGCTCTTGCTTCTTCCAAGCCAATACTCATTCACTGTCTGTCCTGTCAAAGACCCGTGGCGTGGAGCAAAGCCAGTGTGGGGCACTGGCAGAAGGCTGTGTGCCTGTGTGGCCTGCTCATCCCCTCCTGATGGAGGTCATGCCCTCCATCCCTTTGTGTGTCAATTCCTGGGGCATTTTGCCACCTGGGAATTCACCGCGTGCAGCATCCCTTCAGCTGGGTGATCTCTCGCGCTCTCGCACAAGGCAGACTGAGGGGAGCTTGGCCACTGCCGCTGATCTCCTCTGCACACCCAGAGCAGCGGGAGGGAAGCTCAGCCCAGCCTCAGCATCTCCTACGCTTTGCTCCTCCCCGGCTGGAGCTCCTGCCCTCGCCGGGCCGGAGAGGGAGGGCTTAGCCCCTCGTCTGAGCATCCTCCCCATCCCCTGCCCTTCCGCGGCGGGTCTGTGCAGCCGCTCGCCCGTGCTACGTGACAGACCCCTCCATGGTTGTCCCCGGGCTCGGGGCTTGTCCCGGATTCACGGGGCGTCGGGGTCGTGGCAGCAGGAGGGGCTGAGCTGCAGCGGGGCCGCGGCCAGCAGCATCTCCAGAGAACGGGGCTCCATCGGGCTGCGCCTCGGGGAGCTGCGACCCGCCCTGTCCCGGCTCCGTGCCAGCGAGGGGAGGTGCCAGGGGACGGGTATCCCGACCGTGCCGGGCGGCCGCTCGCAGGACCCCCGCCGAGCCCCTGCGCACCGGGGAGGGAAGGAACAGCCTGTGCCGGTGATGTGCAGAGGGACGGAGGCTCCTGCCCGCGCCGCAGCCTCCCGCTCGCCGGCTCGTCCCTCTGCGCCATCGCTCCGCTCGCCCTCAGCCCGCCCGAGCTGCCGGGGAGCGGGAACGGCAGCGGCAGCAGCTCCCGTCCCCTTCCCCACGCCCCCGTGTCCCCCCGCTCCGCGAGCGCCGGGAGCCGATGCCTCTGTGCTCCGTCTCGCCGCCGCCGCGTCCCCCCGCACCGAGCCCCGCACACGCTCGCTGCGCTCGGCCCGGCACCGCACGTCCGTCTGTCCCGCCTGCGAGGCAGCAGCCCCCGGCTGAGGGGAGAGGGCGGCCGGTCCCGGTGCCCCCCGGGCAGCCCGAGCCGAGCCGAGCCGAGCCGAGCCGAGCCCCGGGGGTGTCCCGCAGCGGGGCCGGAGCGAAGGCGGCCCCGCGGCTGCCCGGGCCGTGTCCCAGCGCCACCTCACCCATTGGCCCTGGTCAGCTTGCACTGGCTGCCCAGCTCACACATTCTGCTTTATATCATGTTCCACGGCCATCCCACCCATTCAAGGCATCAGCTCCAGGTAGAATGCCTGCAGCTCTTTGGACTCTAGGATATAAATCCCAACTGGAAGCCAGCCGTTGTAATCACAGGGCAAGAATGACTTGGCATTTTTCTTGCAAACACAGTTGACCTTGAGAAACCTTACCCTAAAACCCAGGAGCCATCTGCTCAGCCAGGAGAGGCTGTTGTGGGTGTGGAGGACAGGAGCAGCACGTGGGAGGGATGTGGGATACCCCGGGGCTCAGGTGGGCTTCATGGCTTCACAGGATGGACTTTCTGCATCTAACCAGTGTAACACTGGGAACAGGCTCATCCCATCTCTCATCCTTGTAGCCCCAGAGCCAGCTCCTGCCTCAGATGGCCATGAGCAGATGTTCTCTGCCTTGCTCTTGCTTCTTCCAAGCCCATGCCCCTTCACTGTGTGTCCTGTCAAAGACCTGTGGCTTGGGGCAAACCCAGGGTGCTGCCTTACTGCAGCTCAGCCCTGAGCCCAGGCTGCCCTGGGCAGCCTTCTTCAGCAAGGGCAGGAATGTCTGTGAGGAGAAAGGAGGATACAGGGGTGTTCACAGGAGTGTCACAGGCATGAGCACTAACTCCTTCCCCAGCAGGAAACATTGGCACCAGCACAATTAATGACATCTCATCTCTCCTAGTGTCAGGCTCACCAGGCACAAGCTCCTGAGCTCCAGCCCACAAGACTGTGAGCTTCTGGTCAATCCAGAGCCCATCAGGCACCAGAAGGGCAGCAGGACTCTCTCCATCAGCCCTTTGTGCCCAACACATTAATATTTCACCTTAATGCAGCACAGGAGAGCTGAGTGGTTTTCCCCAAATCAGCACAGAGCATGTTCTGATCTGGATGTCAGACCTTTGAGGAATATTGTCCTCAGCAGTACTCTGATTATGTTAAAACTTAATTGAAGTCTTGGAGATAATCAGAGGGTGTGTAGCTGCAGCACTGAGGTACAAGGTTTGGAGGTGGCATTGCTGCTTCATAGTTGGATTTAACAGCCTTGAAGGTCTTTTCCCTTTGTTCCTTTTCCAAAAGGTGTGTTTAGCAAACAGTAGTGTCTTAAGGACTGTGCCACAGATCACAGGGCAAGACTCCTGCCACTTGTTTTTCACCAGGCTCTTAGCACAGCAGTTTGCAGTGTCTGCTCTGGGGCTGTGCAAATCCCATCCCTGGGGACCTGTCTGAGAGAGAGCTGAATGTTTCCATGCCCTCACAGCATCTCAGTGCCAGATGCTGAACCCCTTTGGTAGATCCACTCTGCCCACTGGGCCTGGCACACCCTCCCTCTCCAGCTCTAAGGGGCTTTGCCATTGCCCTGTACCCCCAGGATGAGAGCTGGCACAGCTCCTGCTGCCCTTTGCTCTGGCAGAGAGCTGTGGCAGTGGGTAGCCAAATCCTGTCACAATCCTGCAGTAAATTCTGCTATCTGGTTTGCTTGGTGTAAGTCCTGAGATAAGGCCCAGAACATGTGCCCAAGCTGCACACAAACCCAACTGTGCTTTCTGCCTCAGCAAGGCACCTCTGACCAGCTCCTCAGAATGGATCCACATGGTTCTTTTGCTCTGAAACGTTCTTGCATGATCCAAACCTGAGCACTGAGGTCCTCCTGTACACTTCTCCCTGTTTCACATACAGATACTTTCCATTTCAGCACACCAGGAAGACTCAGAGCCAGTTTTCCAGGAGGCACTCACACCTCCTCCACTTCCCCTAGCTGAAAGCTCAGGTGTGCTCAGCATACCTGGATATTTGCACAAAGGGCTGTGACCCTGCTGCTGACAAAAGGACTGAGCAACATCCTTTGCCTTGCTAGCCAGGGGCATGGGAGTGTTCAAAATAACTACCTTTAATACAGTTAATCTATGCTGGAAGTGAGAATAGATGCTGTTGCTATTATTACCAAGCTTGTTTGCCTGCACCATGTATTCAGGGCTATTTTGGGTGGGTCTTCTCATCTCTTCTTAGTCCCCTGCTGAAGAACCAATAGGGAGTGATGAGTGAATTGCTAATCAAAGGGTGGGGTGAGACCCACCTGGTCCTGAAGCTGTTTGAAGCCAGTCAGGTCATGTTCCCCCTCTCTGGTTTGTTTGGCTGGAGGGGATTAGGGATGTCTCTCTGTGAAGGGAAGGTGCAGGGACTGTGGGTGAGTGCCTGACCTGGAGTGCAGCTTCTGAGAGAGGTGAGTGAGGCTTCTTGTGGCCCTTTTTCACAGCTTTGTTGTTTCTCAGCAGAGTGATCTGCACAGGTTACATCAGTGTTACCTCAGCAGTGGCCTGAAGCCAGGCACCCAAACCTCTGGCAGCAGAGGAAGGAGATGCAAAGCACTCAGCACCTTGCCATAGCAAATGGTGTCTTTACCATGAGAGGAAACCAAAGCTGAGGCAGATTTCTAGAGGACATCTGCAAGCTGACCTTAGGATCACCAAGTAGGACCATTTTGCTTTCCCACTATTGTGTTTGCTGACAGGGAGAATGGACTCTTGTGTGTGTAACATCTCAGAAGCCCTAAGGGGCTAAATAACCACCTTGTGGAGGGCTTGGTTTGCCATCCATGTGTTAAAGTGAGAAGGAGACAGGGCTGAAAGGAACACTTTATTACCTGATAAGTGACAACAGTGCTGGTGGGGGGGAAAAAAACCCCAACCCAACAACTTGTTTCAAGTTCTTCTGCTTTGTTAACACCAAAATATATGACCCTCCTCCTAAAACTGTGTTACCCTGCCAGGTGCTCTGTGATGAGAGCTCAAACTCTCAACTGGTGGGACCTGGGCACTTGACTGACACCCTGAGAAATGCACCAGGAGATATTCTTAAGCATGCAGTGGGATTTGCTCCTCTGGAGGGAACATCTCAGCTCCATGGCTTGTTTCTGAGGGTGCAGCAGGATGGGACATTAGTTGCAAGGGTCAGGTGGACCAGAGCAGAAGCAGCTGCATGGGGATGGCTCTCACAGGGGGCAGTGAGGAGTTTTTAGGGACAGCAAAGCTGTGTCCACAGGACATGAGTGCCACTGAGGTTATGTGAGAGCTGAGGACAGCAGGGGTTGCCCAGAGAGGCTGTGGCTGCCTCATCCCTGGAAGTGTTCAAGGGCAGGTTGGATGGGGCTTGGAGCAACCTGGTCTGGTGGAAAGTGGCTCTACCCAGGGCAGGGGGAGTACAACTGCATGACTTTAATATCTCTTCCAACCCAAACTATTCTGGGATTCTGTGATTTGTACACTCAGGAGCTCCAAAACTCAGTAAGATCAGAATCAGGCTTTAACACACAGCAGGAAGGTGGCAAAGTCAGCTGAAGGGAAACTAATGCACTTGAGTAGGTTTTTCTTTCTCTTTATTACCCTTTGGGAGCCTCCCTATACTTAACCTACCAAAAATTGATCATCTCCTATTTCAGAGCTGGGGAACTGAAGCCTAAAGGGGGTCAAGCAATGTTGGTATTGGGAAGCATACAGTCAACAATGCTCAACACTTGTCTTTTGTCATGGTTTGCATTTATATTCAGAAGAGGCTCCTGCTGGCTTCAGCTGTGGCTGCACATTAACTGTTTCCACACAGCAGACCACAGGGGATCCCTGTTTCCAGAGCTCTTTGAAGGGAGCACCTAGGAAGAGTTAATTAATGTAACTGGCCTGCAGTGTGCATGATCTATGTGGAAAGCCTAGTCAAGGCCTCTTTCCTCAGCATGATCCTGACCCTTTGTCCTCTCTCTGCCTTTTGTACTTAGCTGCAAGGGATGGAGGAGCATTTCCAATGAGTCACCCAACCAATGACCCAGCAAAAGGAGAGTGGGCCCTTCAATTCAAATGTATGCTATGAGGGGGGCATCTGCTTCTTAGTGGTTATTGGTGCCATCAAAGACTGACTGCTGCTCCACTCTGTATTGCTCCACTCTATATTCTCAAAGCATTTTTGGTATCCCAAGGGAAACAGAGGAGCAGAGGCCCAGCTGTGTGGGTGAGCTGTGGTGGAGCAGGATACAGTTAGTGCAGCTTGCCTGGTGATATCACCAGGTTGATATCATTGTTTCCCCTTTGATTCCTCAGTATCAGCAGTGTTTTGTCAATCACTTGTCAAACAAGGAAGAAAGCAAGGAAATAACGATGCTTGCATGAAGGAGAGTTGCTGAGTCATTGCTTTACTGCTGAGCTCCTGGTTGTGTGCCCACCATAATGGGATTTTAATGTCATTTGTGCATCTGGTTTTCCATATAACAGCTGACAATCAGCACCCAGGTGGAGGCTGGCAGCAGAGCTGGCATGTGCAGGTGCCCTCCAGACACAGGATGGTCTCTTTTCTGTTTTCCCTTTCCTCTCACACCCCCACTTTCCCATCCCTAGCTGCCACAAAACCTTTTCCTTGCTCTACCCCTTTCCACATCTTTGATTCAGTAGTTGAACCAGGTACTTGACACCCAGTGACCAGAAGACAAATCCCCCCAAACACCTCCATCCCCAAACTGCAGCTTAGTTACCTGATTTATCAGGTCTGACTATTGTGGAGAGAACTAAATCGGGTACATTTCTGGGCAGGCAAGAAAAACACTGGGGATTTGGTACCTCTCTGGTGAATTGGGTCATAGAATGGTAGGGGCTGGATGGGGTCTGCAGAGCTCATGCAGCCCAATCTCCTGCTAAAGTAGGTTCCCCTCACTCAGGGGGGCGAGGAACATGTCCAGGTGGGTTTGGAAACCTCCTGAGGAGCCAACTCCACAAGAGGTTGATGGTTGGATTTAGGGGTTCTCCCCTAAATTAGGCAAAGAAATCACTTTGCTGTGCCATAGGTGCATCATAGAACTCTGTAAGCTTTATGTCCTCCACTCCAGCCCCTTCCCTCTGGCTCTCCTCTGGGAGCTGCCACCCCTTCCCCCGAGCATCGCCCCGGTGCCGCTGTGCCCCTTCCCCCGAGCATCACCCCGGGTGCCGCCGCCCCTTCCCCCGAGCATGACCCCGAGTGCCGCCGCCCCTTCCCCCGAGCATCGCCCCGGGAGCCGCCGCCCCTTCCCCCGAGCATCACCCCGGTGCCGCTGTGCCCCTTCCCCCGAGCATCACCCCGGTGCCGCTGTGCCCCTTCCCCCGAGCATCACCCCAGGTGCCGCCGCCCCTTCCCCCGAGCATCGCCCCGGGTGCCGCCGCCCCTTCCCCCGAGCATCACCCCAGGTGCTGTCGCCCCTTCCCCCGAGCATCGCCCCGGTGCCGCTGTGCCCCTTCCCCCGAGCATCACCCCGGGTGCCGCCGCCCCTTCCCCCGAGCATCGCCCCGGTGCCGCTGTGCCCCTTCCCACGAGCATCACCCCGGTGCCGCTGTGCCCCTTCCCCCGAGCATCGCCCCGGTGTCGCTGTGCCCCTGCCCCCGAGCATCGCCCCGGTGCCGCTGTGCCCCTTCCCCCGAGCATCGCCCTGGGAGCCGCTGTGCCCCTTCCCCCGAGCATCACCCCGGGAGCCGCCGCCCCTTCCCCCGAGCATCACCCCGGGTGCCGCCGCCCCTTCTCCCGAGCATCGCCCCGGTGCCGCTGTGCCCCTTCCCCCGAGCATCACCCCAGGTGCTGTCGCCCCTTCCCCCGAGCATCACCCCGGTGCCGCTGTGCCCCTTCCCCCGAGCATCACCCCGGTGCCGCTGTGCCCCTTCCCCCGAGCATCACCCCGGGTGCCGCCGCCCCTTCCCCCGAGCATCACCCCGGGAGCCGCCGCCCCTTCCCCCGAGCATCGCCCCGGGAGCCGCCGCCCCTTCCCCCGAGCATCGCCCCGGGTGCCGCCGCCCCTTCCCCCGAGCATCACCCCGGGTGCCGCTGTGCCCCTTCCCCCGAGCATCACCCCGGGTGCCGCCGCCCCTTCCCCCGAGCATCGCCCCGGGTGCCGCTGTGCCCCTTCCCCCGAGCATCACCCCGGTGCCGCTGTGCCCCTTCCCCCGAGCATCGCCCCGGGTGCCGCCGCCCCTTCCCCCGAGCATCACCCCGGTGCCGCTGTGCCCCTTCCCCCGAGCATCGCCCCGGGTGCCGCCGCCCCTTCCCCCGAGCATCACCCCGGGTGCCGCTGTGCCCCTTCCCCCGAGCATCGCCCCGGGTGCCGCTGTGCCCCTTCCCCCGAGCATCGCCCCGGGTGCCGCTGTGCCCCTTCCCCCGAGCATCACCCCGGTGCCGCTGTGCCCCTTCCCCCGAGCATCACCCCGGTGCCGCTGTGCCCCTTCCCCCGAGCATCACCCCGGGTGCTGTCGCCCCTTCCCCCGAGCATCACCCCGGGAGCCGCCGCTCTTTCCCCCGGGGCTGCGGTCGCCGTGTTTGTGCTGAACGCGCTGGAGACGGGAGATGACGGCAGAGCCGCGCCGGTGCCGGGCGGTCCCCGGGCGGTCCCCGGGCGGTCCCCGGGCAGTGCAGGGGGCGGCACCGGGCCGGGCCCGCCCCCCGGAGCAGCGATGGCGGCGGCTCGGGGCCGGACGGTGCTGCTGACCGGCTCCAACCGCGGCATCGGGCTGGAGCTGGCGAAGCAGCTCTTGGGGGCACCGCGGCCCCCCGCCTGGATCTTCGCGACGTGCCGGGAGCCCGAGGGGCCGCGGGCACAGGTCGGTGCGGGGCTCGGGACGCGGGGCGGGCGCGGAGGGGTGAGGAGACACCCGGTGAGCTTCACGGACGCGGCAAAGGCGTCGCGGTCAGCGGGGATGTTGCGTTTGCACCGGACCCTGCCTGGAGGGAACGGCCTCTGAAGTCCCGCTGAGCTTCGGGCCAAGCCCTGGGACCCAGATGAAGCGGGGCCAGAGGTCCGTCCCGTGCCCAGCCTTGCACGGCAGGGACGGTGCCAGCTGGCACCGAGGCGGCTCTGAGCAGGGCTGGCCTCTGGGGTTGTGAGCGGCTGAGCTCGATTCTGTGATGCAAAGCTGTGACCTGGTTGCCCCTGGGGCTGTGGGCTCACCCTTCCCCTGCTTCCCACCTCATTGCAATGTGTTACTACAGGAGCAGAGCACCACCGTGCTCCCAGCTTCCCTTAGGTCTGGCTTTGGTTTTCCTTCACTCACTGTGAGCCCCTGAAATACCAATGGGGAGAAGTTTCATCTGGGATAGGTCCTGGCTCCAGCTGATTTGCTTCTTGCACCTTCTCCCTGCTTGGATGTGTGCAGGGATCACGCCTTGGGAAGTCACAGATAGAAGGGCAGTGCTTGAGCTGCTCTGTCTTGTGCTCACTGCCAGTGGGTGGTGGGTTAGCCAGGTGCCCACCAAGTCATAACATCACTCCCTCTCCCAAACTGGTCAGGAGAGAGAAATGTAACGAGCAGTTTGTGAGTTGGGCTAAGGACAGAGAGATTGCTCAGCAATTGGTGTCACAGGCAGAACAGACTCAACTTGGGGAGAAAAAGGTTTGATTTATTAATGAACTTGTAGGAACAGGGAGATGAGAACTAAAACTGAATCTTAAAACACCTCCTCCCACCCCTCCTCTGCCCAGGACTCTCCTCCCTTCCCCCCCAGCAGCACAGGGGATGGGGGTTGGGGTCAGTTTGTTACAGATGGACTTTGCTGCTGCTGCATCTCAGGGGGAGGCCTCCTCACACTTCCCACTGCTGCCCTGTGGGGTCCCTCCCATGGGAGACAGTCCCTCAGGAACTGCTCCAGCCTGGCTCCTTCCCATGGGCTGCAGCTCCCCACCAACTGCTCCAGCCTGGGCCCTGCCATGGGGCAGCTCCTCACAGCCTGCCCCAGCGTGGGTCACCCACAGGAGAACAGTCCTTCAGGGACAGACTGCTCCAGCCTCACAGGGTCACAAGTCCTGACAGCAAACCTGCTCTGGCCTGGGCTCCTCTCTCCCCACTTGCTCCAGGATGAGCTTCCCACGCAGTCACAGCCTCCTTCAGGCACCCACCCGCTCTGGCCCGGGCTCCTCCATGGGCTGTGAGTGGGTCTCTGCTCCCTGGGGTCTCCATGGGCTGCAGGGGCACAGCTGCCTCAGCATGGGCTGCACCACAGGGCACAGAGGAGTCTTTCTTTTAGGGCCTAAGCACCCTCCTCCCTCTCCTTCACTGACCCTGCTGTGTGCAGAGATATTCTCACAGTCTCTCTCCCTGTTGCTGCTGCAGTTCAGCAGCTGCCCAGCAACTTCTCCTTCTCCCATAAGTTGTTCAGAGGTGTGACCTCCATCACTAATTGGCCAGGCCTGGGTCAGCTGTGGGTCTATCTTAGAATTGACTGGCATTAGCCCTGTGAGCTACAGGGGAAGCTTTTGGCAGCTCTTTGTTTAAAGAAGCCACCTCTGTAGCTCCCCCAGCTACCTGGCCCAGGCAAAACCACCACACTGTTACTCTGGCTCAGGAGTGGTTCCAGTGCAGTGAGAATCCATCCTGCTGCCAGCCCAGGGGTGCCCAGTTCCTGCTGGTGCCCAGACCGTTGGGGTCAGAGCTTCCTTGGGTCTCTTATTGTTGCCCTGTTCCCCTTTGGAAAGGGCTTCTGAATCCTCTGTGTCTGGTGACCTATTGATGTGTAAATGTGCAAAGCACCACTGGAGTGGGTGAGACACCATCCAGAGCAGAGTAGGTCCTGGGACTGGACTATCTGCACCCAGATGTGACTTCCCTACCATGTCAGGTCTGATGCTGGCACACACAGCCACACCTCCTCCATCTCACTTCCAGCAGCCCCTGGGACACTCTTCTGGCTGCAGCACCAGCCAGTTTGTGTCATTTCCTATGTCAGCTGGTCCTTAGCACTTTGCTCTCCCTGTTTGCTGTGGCTGTGCCTGGGTTGGATGGTGGCTGTAGTCTCTTGTAGCTGTGGCTGTGTCACACTCTGAGCACATGCACATTGCTTGGTGGAGCCTGGAAGAAGCTGAGAACCTGGGCAGGTCCCCAGCCTGGACATTTGCAAGTGCTCAGTAGAACATGGAAGATGTTTCCCTGGGGGTGGACCCAGGATGATGCTTTGGCATTGCCTCTGCCTTGCTCTGATGGTTTCCATGTCTCTCTTTGTAGGAGCTGAGAGATCTGGCATCTAAACACTCAAACCTGGTGCTTGTGAAGCTGGGTAAGTGCATTCTGCCTCTGAGCTGGTAAATTTGTGGCTGCTGGCCACACTTGCCCTCTTTCTCCTTCCCTACCTCCCTGCCTTCAGGCTCTACACAGCAATGTAGTTCTCTGGAGCTGCAGCCAATCCTGCTGACAAAAGCCCAGCTGAAGCCTCCTTGCCTTGTGGCCACAAGACCAGGAGGTTCCTGAGACCCATCCTGAGTGGCCTCCATCTCCCCCAGCTGAGTAGCCACATCCTTGCTCTGTCCTGCAGCTGAGCTGCCTTGATGCTAAGTGCCAGGCAAGAGCAGGGAGGCAGCTCCCGTGGGAATACTCTGTCATCAGCCCAGAGCTGTTAGAGAGCAGCACAGGGGAAAGGGAGCTGGGGCTGCTGGTGGGCAGCAGGATGAGATGAGCCAGCAATGTGCCCTTGTGGGCAAGAGGGCCAATGATATCCTGGGGTGGGTTAGAAGGGCTGTGAGCAGTAGGTCAGACAGGTTCTGCTGCCCCTCTGCTCTGCCCTGTGAGACCACATCTGGAATAGTGTGTCCAGTTCTGAGCCCCTCAGTTGCAGAAGGACAGGGAGCTGCTGGAGAGAGTTCAGTGCAGGGCCACAGAGATGATGCAGTGGAGCATCTGCCTTGTGATGAAAGGCTGAGGGAGCTGGGGCTCTGCAGCTTGGAGAAGAGGAGCCTGAGGGATGAGCTCATTCATGGTTACCAATCCATCAAAGGTGTGTGTCAGGAGGCTGGAGCCAGGCTGTGCTCAGGGATGGTCAATGACAGGACAAGGGGCAATGGGGGCAAGCTGGAACAGAAGAGGTTACAAAGCAACACAAGGCAGAATTTGTTCCCTGCTGAGGTGAGGGAGCCCTGGCAGGGGCTGCCCAGATGGGCTGTGGAGGCTCCTTCTCTGGAGACATTCCAGCCCAGCTGGATGAGTTCCTGTGTGCCCTGCTCTAGGTGGTGCTGCTCTGGCAGGGGGGTTGCACTGGGTGAGGTCTCTTGCAACCCTTGAGAGCCTGTGATGCTGTGACCTGCAGAGCCATCCTCCCAGCACAGCCCCGTTGGGTCTGAGCCGGGCTGCCCTGGCGGCCGCTGCCGGGACACCGCGGCTGCCGGTGCCTCAGGGTGGGCGTCGGGGCAGCTTTGCCCCGTGGGACCGTCCCGGAGTGGCTTTGCCGGGTGGGCTGCCCGGGTCCTGGGCTGCCCGGGTCCCGGGCTGCTGGTAAGAGGCAGCTTCGGGGTGAGAAGAGGCGGTCGAGTGCTCGGTGCTGGAGGCACAGCACCATCTGCTGCCCGTGGAGGGAAGGACACGCAGAGCATCACCATCCCCTCCCCCTGCATCATCCCCTCCCCCTGCATCATCCCCTCCCCCTGCATCGTCCCCTCCCCCTGCATCATCCATCCCCTCCCTCAGCATCATCCCCTCCCTCAGCATCATCCCCTCCCCCAGCATCATCCATCCCCTCCCTCAGCATCATCCATCCCCTCCCCCTGCATCATCCCCTCCCCCTGCATCATCCCCTCCCTCAGCATCATCCATCCCCTCCCTCAGCATCATCCCCTCCCTCAGCATCATCCATCCCCTCCCCCTGCATCATCCCCTCCCCCTGCATCATCCCCTCCCCCTGCATCATCCCCTCCCTCAGCATCATCCATCCCCTCCCCCTGCATCATCCCCTCCCTCAGCATCATCCATCCCCTCCCCCTGCTCTCCGGATTCCCACGGCTCTCCAGCGCCCCTCTGTTCCTCTGCAGACGTCGAGAAGCCCTCGGCTGTCCGGGCAGCGGTGCAGCTGGTGGGGGAGAAGCTGAAGGGCACCGGCCTGAACCTGCTGATCAACAACGCCGGGATCTACAGCCCCACAGCCTCGCTGCACACCGTGGGTGCTGAGGACATGGTCCAAACCTACATGACCAATGCAGTGGGGCCAATGCTGGTGGCCCAGGTATGGGACCAGTAGTCTCTGTGAGGGCCAGAGACAGGACAGAGGGTAATGGGCACAAGCTGAAACACAAACAGCTCCACTTAAACACAAGGAGAAGCTCCTTTGGTGCTGAGGTGAGGGAGCCCTGGCCCAGGCTGCCCAGGGAGGGTGTGGAGGCTCCTTCTCAGGTTTCCAACCCCATCTCGACACATTCCTGTGCCCTCTGAGCCAGGGGAAGCTGCTGGAGCAGGGGCTGGGGCTGCAGCAGCTCTGCAGGGCTCTGCCAGCCCCCATCATTCTATGGTTCTGTATGGATGGAGCTCTGGGGATGGTGCTCACTGTGCAGAAGGCATTTAGCCCAGCCTGAAGGTAGCCCTGGCTGTCTGTGGTTGTGATGGAGACCTTGGGGGGCTTTGCCAGGTCTCTTAGGGCTGCAGCAGGAAGGGAGCAGTGCCAGGGCCATGATCCCAGCCCAAACCCTCTGTAACCCTCCCTTGCTTTGTGCTGGGCTAACTGGAAGCAGGCAGGTTCCCTGCAGGAAAGCACCTGGGTACTCCTGGATTCCTGCTGCTGCTCGTGCCAGGCAGACTGCTTGCAGGTGCCAGCAGTGAGGCTGGCTCAAGGCACAGGCACCCCAGGAGGTTGCTTCTCCCCAGGCCTTCCTGCCCCTGCTGAAGAAGGCTGCCCAGGAGAGCCCTGAGAAGGGCCTGAGCTGCAGCAGGGCAGCCATCATCAACATCTCCTCTATCCTGGGCTCCATTGAGAAAACTCCTGACTCCTTCTTCAAGCCTGTCATCTCCTACCGCTGCAGCAAGGTATGGAGGCTGGGCTCCTGCCCAAGCCTGGGGGGAGTCAGAGCTGCCCTTTTCCAGGCTTGGTCTGGGGGAAGAACCTGACAGCATGAGATGGAGGGACTGCTCCATGCTGGTCACTGCCCCAGCTCTTGGAGCAGCTGCTGCCCACCTGGAGCAGACACAACGCTGTCCCTTGAAGACCTGGCATTGCTTTCTGTCCCTTGCCACCATGAGGCAGGGATGGGAGGGCAGCCTGGTGTGTGGGGCTTTCTGGTGCCCAAGGCTGATGCTTCTTTCCCCCTCCCCAGGCTGCCCTCAACATGCTCACCAAGTGCCAGGCTCTGACCTACGGGGAAGCCGGAATCCTCTGCGTGGCTCTTCACCCTGGCTGGGTGAAAACAGACATGGGCAGCCAGGAGGTGGGTTCTGGATGAGCAAGTCAAGGAGAGAACCCATAGATGAGACCCCAACTTGCACAGGAGGTGCCTCAGGTGGCTGAGAGGGCTCCTGGGAGAGGTCCATGTGAGAAGGAGCTGCCTCTTGGGCTGCAAGTTGCCCACATCTGTGCTGGGCCACTACAGAATGTGTGGGTGCTGCCTGGGAAACAGCATCAGCACATGTCCAGGGTGAGCAGGAGGAGGCCTGTTCAGCAGGGAAAGGGCTTTGGGTGTCCCAGAGCAGGGAAAAGAAGCTGAATCTGATAGATCAGAGAGGAGAGAGGCTTCACCATCCTATCCTATGGCCCCTTCCTTGAAGAAGAAGATCTTCATTGTGCAGGGTCCCTGTTTTTGGGCTGGCAGTGGTCCCTGCAACCTTGGAGTTTTGAGAAGGCTGCATGCAGCATCCCACTTGCATCAAGGATCTCTTTGTGTATCCCATTGGGTTAAACCTGTAGCTGGCTTCCCAGCCCAAGCCATCAGCAGATAACCAACCATCCTCTCATGTAACAGACCCATCCCACCTCCCACGGCTCTCTGCTGGGTGGAAGGAGCCTCCCTGCTAATGTGCCTGAGCTGAGCAGGAGCTGGTGAGAGCTGGGGGTGCCAGGAGGGTCTCAGTCCCCCTCCTCACCCTTGCCCATTGCAGGCTGACCTGCCAGTGGACACGAGTGTGCGGGGGCTGCTCTCTGTGCTGCCCATCCTGTCCGAGAAACACAGCGGGACTTTGCTCAACTGGGAAGGTAAAACAATTCCTTGGTGACTGCTCTCCCTGTGAGGGATCCCCCTGTGCCAGGGGATGCTCAGCCCTCTGGGATCTGCAAGGGATCTACTTGGGAGCTCAGTGGATGTGAAGGGCAGCCTGTGATGTTGCTAATAAATAAAGTCAGATGGTATCTGTGGCTTCTCCCAGCTGCAATGGCCCTGCTGAGACTGTCTCTGGCCTGGAGCTGAACCTTGCAAAAAGTAGTGTGGGGTTGTAGCTGTGAGCTGCAGGGAAGTCCCTGGGGCCATGTCACCAAAAGTCTTCTCCCTGCCCACTGGATGTGCCCAAGTGTGCCTGGTCTCTGCTGTGCATCCACCCAAAGCATGGTGTCTGTTACAGCATTTCTTGGGGAGGGGGGGGGGGCTTTTTGCCAGATGTGGGGTCTTTGGGAGCAGCTTTGGGGCTGGAATGGGAGGTCCCAGCACCACAGTTCCAGTCCTCCAATGCCAGGCAGCCAGCTCTTCCCCAGCTGGGCACAGTGCCCCTAGGTGAGGGGCAATCTGGTCCCAAGGGGGAATGGCATATGTGTGAGATGGAGAAGCTGAGCACCTTAGTAGGATGGGTCAGGCAGCCCTGGACTGGATGAGTTTTACCAAGAGGTGCAACATCCCCAAGGAAAAGGATGTTAGAGTGCTGCTGGGATTCCTCAGGAGGGAACTTGTGAGCTCAGAGCCCTGGCTCCTTGTATCCCCTTCTTGAGAGTGCCAAGCAGCACAAGCAGAGACAGGAGGAGAGGCAAGATCACCCCATGTGAAGCTCAGGGGTGCTGGGAGCATCCTCGGGTGGAGGGGGGGATGTCTTACACTGCAGGCACTTTCATGGGTGGGCAGGTCCTGTCTGGAGCAGTGGCAGGAGCTGGGACACGTGGGTCCATGAGATGGGCAGGTCCCACTGCTCAAAGCCTTTGCCAAACTGTGTGGCTTTTCCTCTGCACAAGTTCTGGTTGTTTGTGCTTCTGCAGCTCGTTATCTCCCCGTTTCCTCCCCTGCCTGATGTTTCCTGCCTCCTTTTTGTTGGCTTTGTCCTTTGTGTCAGGTTTATCTCCTGGCTCTGGGCAGTGTCAGACCTCAGAGTCCCCCCTGCCCCCTGTTCTATCCCTGGGCTGCAGCCCCAGGGGACCCTGGAAGTGCCATCCAGCAGCTCCTTGCCAGCTCCAGTGAGCTGGGACAGAAGGAAGGAGGTGCAGGATCTGTCTGTGGGCCATCTCCTCTCTACACACAGCAGCTGGGGGACAGTTGGCTGCTGTGTTGCCACCAGCCCCAGCAGCAGGGACATGTGGGCAATGTCTCAGGGAGCTGCAGAGGGCACAGCAACATGCCTGGGGAACTTGCAAGGGGCCACAGGTGGGAGATTGTCACCCAGAAGAGCTCAGACTGCCTCTACCAGCCTCTGTGGAGCTGGAGTAGCGTGTGAGAGCAAACATCTCTGCTCTGGGGAGCCCAGCAGCTCTCCAGGCTCTTGATTGCAGTAGTGGGAAAAGCCCAGCTGCCTTCTTTCAAACCTATAACCACTGACACCTGGAGCTGGGGTCAGACAGGTCTGTGGGTCAGGATGGGAGCTGGGAGGACGTGGGGAGTCCTGGCAGGGCTCGTCGGGATCGGTTTTGAGAGGCAACCTGCCGTGCCCAGGTGAGACAAAGGGCAGCAGGCAGAGCCCCCGGGAAAGATCCGCGGGGAGAGGGTCCAAAGAGGAGACTGGGAAGGGAAAAGGGCTGCTCCTGCAAGGCAGCTGCGGAGGTGGAGCAGGAGGCAGGTCCCAAGCAGGAGGAAGCGGCGGGACAGCCGGCAGTGTGGCCGGGACAGCCGGGGAAGGAGCAGGAGGCAGCCGGAGCTGCGGGGAGCTCAGCCACGACCTGCGCATCCCCTGGACATCAGCTCTCCGTCCTGCCAAGGTGCGGGCACTGCCCATGGCACTGGGAGGGGGGATGCGGGGACGGCTCTGTGCAGCGGCTCAGAGCCCCAGGGTGGCGCTCCCGGAGCCGGCGGCAGCGGGGCGGGGGCGGGCTGGCGCTGGGAGCGTTGGGGATGCGGGGCTGGGAGCGTTGGGGATGCGGGGCAGGGGCGGGCCGGCGCTGGGAGCGTTGGGGATGCGGGGCTGGGAGCGTTGGGGATGCGGGGCAGGGGCGGGCCGGCGCTGGGAGCGTTGGGGATGCGGGGCTGGGGCGGGCCGGCGCTGGGAGCGTTGGGGATGCGGGGCTGGGAGCGTTGGGGATGCGGGGCAGGGGCGGGCCGGCGCTGGGAGCGTTGGGGATGCGGGGCTGGGAGCGTTGGGGATGCGGGGCAGGGGCGGGCCGGCGCTGGGAGCGTTGGGGATACGGGGCTGGGAGCGTTGGGGATGCGGGGCTGGGGCGGGCTGGCGCTGGGAGCGTTGGGGATGCGGGGCTGGGAGCGTTGGGGATGCGGGGCGGGGGCGGGCTGGCGCTGGGAGCGTTGGGGATGCGGGGCTGGGAGGATGCTGGCGCTGGGAGCGTTGGGGATGCGGGGCTGGGAGGATGCTGGCACTGGGAGCGTTGGGGATGCGGGGCTGGGAGCGTTGGGGATGCGGGGCTGGGAGCGTTGGGGATGCGGGGCTGGGAGGATGCTGGCGCTGGGAGCGTTGGGGATGCGGGGCTGGGAGGATGCTGGCACTGGGAGCGTTGGGGATGCGGGGCTGGGGCGGGCTGGCGCTGGGAGCGTTGGGGATGCGGGGCTGGGAGCGTTGGGGATGCGGGGCAGGGGCGGGCCGGCGCTGGGAGCGTTGGGGATGCGGGGCTGGGAGCGTTGGGGATGCGGGGCAGGGGCGGGCCGGCGCTGGGAGCGTTGGGGATGCGGGGCTGGGAGCGTTGGGGATGCGGGGCAGGGGCGGGCCGGCGCTGGGAGCGTTGGGGATGCGGGGCTGGGAGCGTTGGGGATGCGGGGCTGGGGCGGGCCGGCGCTGGGAGCGTTGGGGATGCGGGGCTGGGAGCGTTGGGGATGCGGGGCAGGGGCGGGCCGGCGCTGGGAGCGTTGGGGATGCGGGGCTGGGAGCGTTGGGGATGCGGGGCAGGGGCGGGCCGGCGCTGGGAGCGTTGGGGATGCGGGGCTGGGAGCGTTGGGGATGCGGGGCTGGGGCGGGCTGGCGCTGGGAGCGTTGGGGATGCGGGGCTGGGAGCGTTGGGGATGCGGGGCGGGGGCGGGCTGGCGCTGGGAGCGTTGGGGATGCGGGGCTGGGAGGATGCTGGCACTGGGAGCGTTGGGGATGCGGGGCTGGGAGCGTTGGGGATGCGGGGCTGGGAGCGTTGGGGATGCGGGGCTGGGGCGGGCTGGCGCTGGGAGCGTTGGGGATGCGGGGCTGGGAGGATGCTGGCACTGGGAGCGTTGGGGATGCGGGGCTGGGAGCGTTGGGGATGCGGGGCTGGGAGCTTTGGGGATGCGGGGCTGGGAGGATGCTGGCGCTGGGAGCGTTGGGGATGCGGGGCTGGGGAGGGCCGGCGCTGGGAGCGTTGGGGATGCGGGGCTGGGGCGGGCCGGCGCTGGGAGCGTTGGGGATGCGGGGCTGGGGCGGGCCGGCGCTGGGAGCGTTGGGGATGCGGGGCTGGGGCGGGCCGGCGCTGGATGCGTTGGGGATGCGGGGCTGGGGCGGGCCGGCGCTGGGAGCGTTGGGGATGCGGGGCTGGGAGCGTTGGGGATGCGGGGCAGGGGCGGGCCGGCGCTGGGAGCGTTGGGGATGCGGGGCTGGGGCGGGCCGGCGCTGGGAGCGTTGGGGATGCGGGGCTGGGAGCGTTGGGGATGCGGGGCAGGGGCGGGCCGGCGCTGGGAGCGTTGGGGATGCGGGGCTGGGAGCGTTGGGGATGCGGGGCTGGGGCGGGCCGGCGCTGGGAGCGTTGGGGATGCGGGGCTGGGAGCGTTGGGGATGCGGGGCTGGGGCGGGCTGGCGCTGGGAGCGTTGGGGATGCGGGGCTGGGAGCGTTGGGGATGCGGGGCTGGGAGGATGCTGGCACTGGGAGCGTTGGGGATGCGGGGCTGGGAGCGTTGGGGATGCGGGGCTGGGAGCTTTGGGGATGCGGGGCTGGGAGGATGCTGGCGCTGGGAGCGTTGGGGATGCGGGGCTGGGGAGGGCCGGCGCTGGGAGCGTTGGGGATGCGGGGCTGGGGAGGGCCGGCGCTGGGAGCATTGGGGATGCGGGGCTGGGGCGGGCCGGCGCTGGGAGGGTTGGGGATGCGGGGCTGGGAGCGTTGGGGATGCGGGGCTGGGGCGGGCCGGCGCTGGGAGCGTTGGGGATGCGGGGCTGGGAGGATGCCGGCGCTGGGAGCGTTGGGGATGCGGGGCAGGGGCGGGCCGGCGCTGGGAGCGTTGGGGATGCGGGGCTGGGAGGATGCCGGCGCTGGGAGCGTTGGGGATGCGGGGCAGGGGCGGGCTGGCGCTGGGAGCGTTGGGGATGCAGGGCTGGGGCGGGCCGGCGCTGGGAGCGTTGGGGATGCGGGGCGGGGGCGGGCTGGCGCTGGGAGCGTTGGGGATGCAGGGCTGGGGCGGGCCGGCGCTGGGAGCGTTGGGGATGCGGGGCGGGGAGCGTTGGAGATGCGGGGCGGGTGCGGGCTGGCGCTGGGAGCGTTGGGGATGCGGGGCGGGGGCGGGCCGGCGCTGGGAGCGTTGGGGATGCGGGGCTGGGAGCGTTGGGGATGCGGGGCTGGGGCGGGCCGGCGCTGGGAGCGTTGGGGATGCGGGGCTGGGGCGGGCTGGCGCTGGGAGCGTTGGGGATGCGGGGCTGGGAGCGTTGGGGATGCGGGGCGGGGAGGATGCCGGCGCTGGGAGCGTTGGGGATGCGGGGCTGGGAGCGTTGGGGATGCGGGGCTGGGAGGATGCTGGGGCACGGCGGCAGGCAGCCCGGGTGCACGGGACAGGAGGCTCTGGGGAAGCGCAGCCCGGCGCCGCCGCACAGGGGCTGCCCGGGAAGCCGGTGGCACCGGCAGATAACGCAGCGGGGCTGCGGCCGGGCTTGCTCCAGCCCTATCTGGCTCTGCACAGCACCGGGCATCCCTCTCCCTCTGCTCTGTCATTGCGAGGGGGTAGGAAGCAGCTCAGCAAGTCCCACCTTGAAGCTTTTAACGTGTTGCTGCCTGGCCTGCTGCTCCCCAGCTGCACTGAGAAGATGAGCTTGCCTCAGGCTTTCCCTCCCTGGAGACCAGCAGCACCTCCCTCAGCAGGTCACCCCGGAGCCATCCTGTCTCCCACAGCCACTCTTGCAAAGGAAGAACGCTGGCACTGCCATCTCCACGTGGAGAGAAGCTCCTGAAGGCTTCAGGTGTTGATGATTCCCTTTGCTCTCTCTCTCTCTCCTCCTTTTAGCTGGTGGGATCCTTCCTCTGGAAGCCCTTCCCTGCCCTACTGAAGAGGCACCATGCAGGTGGCAGCTTTCCCAGCTTTGCACCAATGTAACCCAAATGCCTAATTTATGGTTTGGAGGAAGAGAATTGCAGCACTACAGCAGCATCATTTGATGGGCTGGGGTTGAGTTGAACCCTGGGGTGTGTGGAGGTGCTTCTGCTGCTCCCTGGGTAAGTGCAAAAAGATGAGACAAACAGCTCAGCAGCCTGCTCCAGGTCATCATCCTCTCCCACAACTGAACTCTGCCAAATTGTCCCCCTCTTCTTGTCTGGCAGGGGTTGGACCTCAGTGTCCTGTCAGCACAGGCTGGGGCTGTGTCCTCCTGGTGATGGCCCCTGTGGGACACCTTCACTGAGCACCAGTGCCCATGCAGGAGCAGAGGTAGGTCACTCAGATGCTGAGGCTGCCAGGGTGCTGCAGGGATGCTGCACAGCTCCTGCAAATACACCACAGATGTTGATGTGCCCATCACATGCCCTCAGTGCCCCCATCCCATCATAAACTGGGAGCATCCTGTTTCGTGCCCTACAGCCCTGGATCTTCCAAAGGAAAGGGTTTGGGAGCTGTGCTGTGCCCTCAGCACAGGGGTGAGCACATGTGGGTGGCAGTGAGGGGCTCAGCCTTCCACAGCTGGGCTTGTGCCCATGCCTCTGCCCCCACCACAGTGGGCCCCTAGCCATGGGAGCCAGCCCTGCTGCCAGGGGTCGTGCCAGGGCTTTGGTGCAGGTCAGCCTCTCCCTGCCTGGCCCTGGCACTGGCTGGGCCTGAATTTCCAGCTCTCACAGAACAAGTTCCTGGGAGGCTGCAGAGGCAGTTGGCAGGGGGCCGAGGCACTGGCACCTTGCCCAGGAGCTGCTGTGCCCGGATGGTGCTGCCAGGGTGTGGGGGGACTGTGGGGATGGTGGGTGGGCTGGGAGCTGCCCAGGACATGGCACAGGCTGGGGGCTGCAGGGATGGGCTTGAGCTGCCCAGGGCATGGCACAGGCTGGGGGCTGCAGGGATGGGCTTGAGCTGCCCAGGGCATGGCACAGGCTGGGGGCTGCAGGGATGGTGGGTGAGCTCAGGCTGCCCAGGACATGGCACAGGCTGGGGGCTGCAGGGATGGGCTTGAGCTGCCCAGGGCATGGCACAGGCTGGGGGCTGCAGGGATGGTGGGTGAGCTCAGGCTACCCAGGACATGGCACAGGCTGGGGGCTGCAGGGATGGTGGGTGAGCTCAGGCTGCCCAGGGCATGGCACAGGCTGGGGGCTGCAGGGATGGGTTTGAGCTGCCCAGGGCATGGCACAGGCTGGGGGCTGCAGGGATGGTGGGTGAGCTCAGACTGCCCAGGGCATGGCACAGGCTGGGGGATGCAGGGATGATGGGTGAGCTCAGACTGCCCAGGGCATGGCACAGGCTGGGGGCTGCAGGGATGGGTTTGAGCTGCCCAGGGCATGGCACAGGCTGGGGGCTGCAGGGATGGTGGGTGAGCTCAGACTGCCCAGGGCATGGCACAGGCTGGGGGATGCAGGGATGATGGGTGAGCTCAGACTGCCCAGGGCATGGCACAGGCTGGGGGCTGCAGGGATGGGCTTGAGCTGCCCAGGGCATGGCACAGGCTGGGGGCTGCAGGGATGGTGGGTGAGCTGGGAGCTGCCCAGGGCATGGCACAGGCTGGGGGCTGCAGGGATGGTGGGTGAGCTGGGAGCTACCCAGGACATGGCACAGACTGGGGGCTGCAGGGATGGTGGGTGAGCTCAGGCTGCCCAGGGCATGGCACAGGCTGGGGGCTGCAGGGATGGGTTTGAGCTGCCCAGGGCATGGCACAGGCTGGGGGCTGCAGGGATGGTGGGTGAGCTCAGACTGCCCAGGGCATGGCACAGGCTGGGGGATGCAGGGATGATGGGTGAGCTCAGACTGCCCAGGGCATGGCACAGGCTGGGGGCTGCAGGGATGGGCTTGAGCTGCCCAGGGCATGGCACAGGCTGGGGGCTGCAGGGATGGTGGGTGAGCTGGGAGCTGCCCAGGGCATGGCACAGACTGGGGGCTGCAGGGATGGTGGGTGAGCTCAGGCTGCCCAGGGCATGGCACAGGCTGGGGGCTGCAGGGATGGGCTTGAGCTGCCCAGGGCATGGCACAGGCTGGGGGCTGCAGGGATGGTGGGTGGGCTGGGAGCTGCCCAGGGCATGGCACAGGCTGGGGGCTGCAGGGATGGTGGGTGGGCTGGGAGCTGCCCAGGGCATGGCACAGGCTGGGGGCTGCAGGGATGGTGGGTGGGCTGGGAGCTGCCCAGGGCATGGCACAGGCTGGGGGCTGCAGGGATGGGCTTGAGCTGCCCAGGGCATGGCACAGGCTGGGAGCTGTGAGGATGGTGGATGAGCTGGGAGCTGCCCAGGACATGGCACAGGCTGGGAGCTGTGAGGATGGTGGATGAGCTGGGAGCTGCCCAGGGCATGGCACAGGCTGGGGGCTGTGAGGATGGTGGGTGGGCTGGGACATGGCACAGGCTGGGGCAGCCTTCCTGCAGCACTAGGCTGCCAGAAGGGTCACCTCCAGCACATCAGCACCCAAACACGTCTGTGCCAATGTAGTGAGTGGCACAGGGGCTCCAAGACTGACCCTGGAGACAGCAGATACCCATCCCACCCTGTCCAGTGTGCCAGCCTTTGCCAGGGACATGCCCAGCCCTGCTGCCCTGCAGCATCCTTCCCCCTTTGGTCCCAGTGATGGCAAGAACAAGGACCTGAGCTCATTTTGATGAGCTCTCTCCCCACTGTCCCTCTCCTCAGAGCCAGGGAAGTGACTCTGGGGAAGAACTTGGCTCCTCTTGTTTGTTATTACAGGATAAAGTTACCCTTTAAAGCAGAGCCAGTGGTGTCAGGGCTGCATACCAGCTGGGAACATCGCTCCTTCCCCACGGCTCCAGCACACTTCTTGTTATTGTGCTGGTGTGGAGCCCGCCCTGGGCACAGCAAGGGGCAAGCAGATGTGGGGGGATCTGAAAAGGAGCCTGGAGGCTCTTTTCCCACCCTGGGAAAGTTGGAAGCAAAGGGAAAAGGCCTCTTTCTGGAAAGAGAGAGTTCTTCTGACTCTGGGATATGTGGGGAGGAAGGGGGAGAAAGCAAAGGCTGGGAGCAATGGAAGGGCAGGGGGAGCTGGATGGAGTTGGGGTACCCTGGGGTGTCTGCTGTCCCCTGGAGAGGGGCAGGAATTGGGGTACCCTGGGGTGTCTGCTGTCCCATGGAGAGGGGCAGGAATTGGGGTACCCTGGGGTGTCTGCTGTCCCATGGAGAGGAGCAGGAATTGGGGTACCCTGGGGTGTGTGCTGTCCCATGGAGAGGGGCAGGAATTGGGGTACCCTGGGGTGTCTGCTGTCCCATGGAGAGGGGCAGGAATTGGGGTACCCTGGGGTGTCTGCTGTCCCCTGGAGAGGGGCAGGAATTGGGGTACCCTGGGGTGTCTGCTGTCCCCTGGAGAGGGTTGGGAATTCTGCCCTCACCATGGCTCAGCCAGGGACCCTCCTGAGGGCACAGACACTGATTCCCCCTGGGGAAGCTGCTGTGCTCAGGCAGGGTGCTGGCATGAAGCTGGCACTGCCCTGAGAGCCCAGCGGGGTGAGGGAAGGCTTCTTCCAGCCCCTTCTGCCCTGTCTGCTCCCAAATCCCAGGGGACTCAGCACCCCAGGAGACACCCCAAGACTTTGCAGAGCTGGAGGTTCCTCAGCAGTGCCCCAGCCACCCCTCTGGACGGGGCTGGGGGCTGGCTGGGGGCTCGGTGTCCCCTGTGCTGAGCCGTGACGTGCCTGTGGGGTGGAGGGGAAGGAAGGCAGCCGGTGGAGCTGAGCCAGGCTGAGCTTCCTGGCAGCAAGCTCCAGCCCCAGCAGCCTTCTGCTGAGAGCTCTGGGTGGGCTGGAGAGCAGAGGGCTGGGAGGGCCCTGTGCAGCCCTTCCCTGGGCTGGCAGCCGCCTGCTCCGTGCCCAATGCCTGCTGGAGCCCTGGCGCTGGGGCCCGGCACTGCTGCCCTGGCAGGGTGTCTGGGGAAGCCTGACTCATCCTTGCAGGAGAATGTGAGACTTGCACATGTAAACAGAGCTGGCCCAGGCTGTGTGACAGGCAGGAAAGATGGGCTGGAGCCTCAGTCCTGGGCTGGTGGCATCAACAAGGAGGGGCTTGGCCTCAGTTGATCCTCTCCCACCCCATCCTGAGGCTCAGGGGAGCATCACCATGGCAGGATTGTGTCCCCCCTCTGCTACTCCTGTCTCACTGAGGGCTTTCAGCAGGCAGTTTTACCCCTGGTCTGCCCTTTTGGCTGCCACCTCTCTCTTCAGTGACACCCTTGCCAGCAGGGACCAGGACAGGCAGAAGAGGTGCAGGATGAGGGCAAAGCTCCCTTAGATGCCATCTCATGGTTGTGGCTTCGGGAGCAAAGTGCAGCCTGTGGTGTCAGGAGGGAGATCACCCTGCATCTTCCCTTCTGCAGGGATGGGGTGAGCATGGAAGTGCCAGCTGGGGAGCACAGGGGCTCCCTGCAAGGCTGTTCCCATCCCAGGAGCAGGGATCACTCCAAAGCCTCCCAGCTGTGTGAGCCACTCTCCAGCACGTGCTTTCCCTCTGGGCTTGTTTGTGCTTTGCTGTGAGACCCAGGCTGTGAGAGCTGGAGGCCAGAGGAGAGAGATGACTGCAGCCACTTCCTCTCCCTGCCTGGCTGCCACAGCCCCTTTCACTTCCTCACTCCCCAGCACTGCCTTGCCTTTGTTGTTTTCTTTGGAGGGGAGGGAGCATTTGCTGAAGGCTGCTGCTGGATGCAGGGAGAGCTTTCTGGGAGGCCAATGTGGGTGCCCACTGGCTGCCCCACAGACCCACTCTCTGCTTCTGGGTGCAGTGATGCAGCTCATGAAGGGCTGAGCACCCCAATGCCACCAGTGTGCAGGATCAGGGCATGCCTGGGGTCCCCTGCACTGCTGGTGGGGGGGGAGCATATTTACATACAGTTGCAAACAACCCTCCCAAATCAGGATATTTACCCCAGCCAAAGCACCTCGTGCTCCTAAATGCCTCTTCTTGCATCCCCCCTCATCCCTCTTGCATCTGGCCTGGGGCAGCTGTGGGGTGAGTGTTCCTGCAGCAGCCACTGCCACGGGCTGAGCTCTCCCCATCCCTGGCTGCTGGTGCCCAGCTGGGCTGGTCACTGGGCTTCTCCATGAGCTCAGCTTTCCTGCTCAGGCCCCCAGGGACGGCAGGAACCGTGTGAATCATGAATACTTTTGCAGTGATTCCTCTGGGGTGTGTGAGAGGTGGTTGCTGCTGTACAGAGGCAGGGCCGGCTGCGACGTTCAGCCCCCCAGGCTGAGCCCAGGCAGGGGCTGGAGCTGTTTGCTGCCATCTTCAGGGTGGAGAAGGGAGTGGGGACAGGAGGCAGCTGGCTGGTGGCCAGAGAGTCTGCACTAGCCCATGTTGCCTATGCAGCTGCAGGCTGGATGTTCTGGCTTTGCTGCAAAGCCCTGCTTGCCAGCCAGAAGGGCTGGGTGAGATGACTGGCACCCATGGTGGCTTGTGGCCACTCTGGGGAGATGCTCACCTCCCTTCTCCCAGCAAAGTGCCAGCTCAGGCAGCTCTGCCCTATGGAGAGGGCTGTGCCACGTCAGAGCTGTGCCCCAGACTGCTGCTGCTGCGAGTTGGCCCCTCACACACTGGGGAAGAGCTTCCAGCAGTGCTCAGAGGACCAGCTGGCACAGCCTTTGCCCGCTGCCAGCCAGTTCCAGCCCAGCCCAGCCCCCAGTGAGTCAGCTGGAGCAGCAGCTCACTTTGCCCATCCAGCTTTCTCCCAGGCTGTGTTCCCCAAAAGCTCTGAGCCACAGGGGTGAGGAGCCTGGTGCTGGATGTGGATGCCCAGCAGGCTGGCAGTGAGCTCTGCTGAGCCCAGGCACCCCAGCTGCTCCTGGGGATGCCAGCCTGGCTGCCTGGGCTGGGGCTCTGGGCTCAGGCTCGCTGCCCTGCTCCAAGGCTGAGCAGGAATGCTGAGCATGCAGCAGCTCCAGGGCGGCGTGGAGGGAGGCAGGACTGCAGCCAAGGGCTGGCCTCCTGCCCTCTGACAGAGGGGAGAGGAAGACATGGCTCTGGGCCCAGCCTGCAGTGAGAAGAGCAATTTGGGCAGAGCCCATGGCACAGGGATCTGGCCATGGCTCAGGCTTTCCTCTGCACCACGGCAGCACACACAGGCAGCTGGCACTGCCAGGGAGAGTGTGCTTGGGGTGGTCCCAGCTCACCGGGCTCCAGCGAGTGTGATCCTGTGCTGGGAGGCAGGGGCAATGCCACCCTGTGCTCAGGGACTCCCTGCACCAGCACCTGCCTTCCCAGGAAGCTTTCTCCAGCTGCCAGGGTCCAGGAGCATGGATCCATGCTGGGAAGGTTAACACCTGCCTGCCAGGGGACACTGAACTGGGAGGAATGGCTGATGCAGCAGGGACTGTGCTGCCAGGCAGTGAGAGCTGGGCAGGCTGGGAGCTGGGCACAGAGGAACCTGCTGAGGTTCAACGAGGGCAAGGGCAGAGTCCTGCAGCTGGGGAGGAACAACCCCCTGCAGCAGCACAGGCTGGGGGTGACCTGCTGGAGAGCAGCTCTGGGAGAGAGACCTGGCAGTGCTGAGAGAGACACAGGGAACTGGTGGAGAGAGGCCAGGGCAGGGACAGCGAGATGCTGAGGGGCTGGAACACATGTGTGAGGAGGAAAGGCTGCAGCCCTGGGGCTGTTGAGCCTGGGGAAGAGAAGCCTGAGCTCAGGGGCACCTCAGCAGTGCTGAGAAATGCCTCAAGGGTGGGTGTCAGGAGGATGGGGATGGGCTTTGCTCTGTGGTGCCCAGGGACAGGACAAGGGGGAACAGGCACAGGCTGCAACACAAACAGTTCCCCTGGCCCAGGAGGGTCAAGTCCTTTGGTGCTGAGGTGAGGGAGCCCTGGCCCAGGCTGCCCAGGGAGGGTGTGGAGGCTCCTTCTCAGGAGGTTTCCAACCCCAGCTGGACACGTTCCTGTGCCCCTGAGCCAGGGGAAGCTGCTGGAGCAGGGGCAGGGGCTGCAGCAGCTCTGCAGGGCCCTTCCAGCCCCCAGCATTTGGGGTTTCTGTTAGCAGAGGTTTCTTGCCTTGCCCCAGTGAAGCTCCTCCAGGTGCTGGGACCTGGGTCAATTGCTCAGCCACATGGCTTGATGGATCCTCTGCTTGTCCTGCTGACTCTGATTTGGCTTTTCCCTGACAACCATGGACCTGCTGTCCTGTCTCCTAACTTTACATCTGCCTTCCCTGTAATCGGGCCAGGGATAGGCTGGGACCTGGGACCCCGTGGTTCTCAGTCCTTGTCCTTGGCAGCAGCTCTCTGCTGCTCAGTGCAGCCCCAGGAGATGCAATGGTTTCCTTCTCACTGATACTGCCCTGCTGTGCTGAGCCCTGAGACCTGGCAATGCCCTAATTAGTGCTTTTGCATGGCAGGGTTGGCTGGAGCACTGCTGTGTCTCATCCTTGTGTGGAGGTGTCTCACTGGGGCCCAATTAAAACTGGGTCGATGCAGTAGGATCTAGGACAGGCAGGAGAATGAGGGGCTTGGGGGATAGGAGCAGAATGCATCCCCCCCAGCAGGCATGGTCCTGGGGAAGCATGGCTTCCCCCTCAGCTCTGGGGATGCTCAGAGGTCAGGGCTTGGACTGGCAGGGTTTGATCCAGGGCTGCTGGGATGTGCCATGAGGATGCCAGCACAGTGTAACAGTGGCATGCTCAAGGTGCCCTGGGGAGGCTGCAGGGGATGGGGAATGTGAGTCTGCAGCTATGCTTTGCTCTCCCAGGGTGGACTTGCTGCTGGGCAGAGGTCTGAGAACAGCTCCTGCTTTCCACAGTCAGGGCTGGCAGGTGGGGAGGCTGGCAGCATGGGCAGGGTGGCAGCATGGGCAGGGTGGCAGCATGGGCAGAGTGGCAGTGTGGGGAGGGTGGCAGTGTGGGGAGGTGGGCACTGCAGGGCTGGGATGCTCAGGTGCTGCTTCTGCCTCTGACTGCACAGCCTTAGTCCTGTCACTTCCCCAGCCCAGGGGATGCTGTCCCTCCCATCACAGACTGAGCAACCTGCTCAGGGTCCTCCAGGGGTAGCTGAAGCTTTGGGAGGTTGCAATGGCCCTGGGGGGGCAGGGGAGGGGTCTCCAGCCCTGTGCCTCCCTGGCAGGGACAGCTGGGCGTCCACATGAGCCCGGGGCTGAGCAAGCCGGGCTGATCCCACCCTCCACCAGAGCCGATGCAGCGGTGGGCTGGGCTGGGGCACCGGGACCTCTGTACAGCCATGCCAGTGCCAGTGGTGGTGATGCCGGTGCCAGTGATGCCGGTGCCAGTGATGTCAGTGGCAGTGATGCTGGTACCAGTGATGCCGGTGCCAGTGATGCCGGTACCAGTGATGTCAGTGGCAGTGATGCTGGTACCAGTGATGCCGGTGCCAGTGATGCCGGTGCCAGTGATGCCGGTACCAGTGATGCCGGTACCAGTGATGTCAGTGGTGGTGATGCTGGTACCAGTGATGCCGGTGCCGGTGATGCTGGTGTCGGTGATGCTGGTGCCAGTGGCAGTGATGCCGGTACCGGTGATGCCGGTTTCGGTGATGCCGGTGGCGGTGATGCCGATGATGATGATGCCAGTGCTGGTGGCGGTGATGCGGGTGCCGGTGATGCCGGTGTCGGTGATGCGGGTGCCGGTGATGCCGGTGGCGGTGATGCCGATGATGATGATGCCGGTGCTGGTGGCGGTGATGCGGGTGGCGGTGGCAGCAGCGGTGGCAGCGGCCGTCTCGCCGGGGAGGGAGGTGCTCGCGGCCGTGCAGCCGCCATTGGCGCCGGCTCTGCCGTGGTTTCCTGCCGAAATCACATGTCTCCCGCGTTTCCATGGAGAGAGCCGGGGTGGGCGCTGCCGAGAGCCTGCCCGGACTCCCCGCTTGCTCCCGTCCATGGGAGTGGAACAAAGGCGATGCGCCGCGCCGGGCCCGCTCTCGCTCCCCGCCTCTCCCGGGACATGTGAGTCCGGCGCTGCCGGGACACGCTGCCCGCCCGGGGGTCGCCGCTGCCGGGGCGGGGACGGGTCGGGGTGGGTGGGGGGAAGGGGGGCGCGGGGCCGGTGGCTTTTTGCGGGGTGACACCCGGAGCGGGGCTCCGCGTCCCCGCGCGCCGCCGTTCGCCCCGTCGCACACCCGAGGGGGTGACGCGCGGGGACGGGGTTGCGGGGAGGGTGGACACGGGGACGCGGCCGAGGGGCTGAGGGGTCAGGGGACGAGAGCACAGCTCCGCAACCCCGCGGCCGGAGCAGGAGCTGCCCGAGTGTGGGGTACGGGGGGCGCAGTTCCCCCCTCCCATCCGCAGCCCCTCGCCGTGTGTCCCCCCTCCCATCCCCAGCCCCTCGCCGTGTGTGTCCCCCCTCCCATCCGCAGCCCCTCGCCGTGTGTCCCCCCCTCCCATCCCCAGCCCCTCGCCGTGTGTCCCCCCTCCCATCCGCAGCCCCTCGCCGTGTGTCCCCCCTCCCATCCCCAGCCCCTCGCCGTGTGTGTCCCCCCTCCCATCCGCAGCCCCTCGCCGTGTGTCCCCCCTCATCCGCAGCCCCTCGCCGTGTGTGTCCCCCCTCCCATCCCCAGCCCCTCGCCGTGTGTGTCCCCCCTCCCATCCGCAGCCCCTCGCCGCGGTGCGTGGGCATCAGCTGCCGCTGCTTCGCTGCCGGGCTGGGGATGGCGCCGCTTGTTTTCCTCGTGCGGAGGAGCCGGTGGCGTGAGCCCGACCCTCGCCGGGCCCCACGGACCGCCCTGCCCCAGCGCCTGCGGGACGCCAGCGCCGTCGGGCAGGAGGCTGCACCCATCTTCCCCCCCACACCCCTCTCCTCGCATTCTCTGCCCCGAGGCAGGACCCTGGGGGGGGTTCCTGGTAGAGCTGGGTGCTGCCTCCTCCTCCTCCTCCTCCTGGGTGACTGAGGGAGGAATGCTCTGGGGAATTAATGAGACAGATCTGGCTTTGTTGCTGGCCCGATCCTCCTATCTCCCAGCCCTCCCCAGCCTGCCAAGAAGTGCTTGGGAAGGCCTCACACCATTAACTCTTACCCTGCCGCCCCTCCAGCCATGCCAAGGCTTGCAAACGGCCTCGGTGGGTTTTACCCGTGTCACATTCCCAGAGGGGACTACCGAGGCCACTGGGAAGACCTGGCCCTCCTAATAAACCCCATGGAGGACGTGGCTGGTGGCTGAGGAGCTGCCCTGCTGCGTCCCCTGGGCAGGGCAGGGCTGGGCTCTGGGGCTCTGACACCGCAGAACTCGGCAGCTCAGGGCTGTCCCTGGTGCCCTTGGCTCTGCTGTCGGCTGCTGGATGCCCCTGAAGCATCCCCACAGACCCCCAGGTGCAGAGGAGCCATGGTGGGAGCTGGTGGGGTGGCAGCTGAGGCCCTGTGGGGGATGTGACGTGATGGGGTTGTGTGTGGGGATGGGGGATGCCAGCATGGGCAGCTGATGAGGTGGGTGTTGGGGTACAACCAGGGTGTAACTGTTGATCTGCGGTGGGGAGGATGGAGACACCTCTTCCCAAAGCCTGCCCCAAGCACCAGGCCAGGAATTTGCAGCCTGGCTTGCTGCAGGGTGCCTGGAGTGGGCATCATCTGGGGCATGTTGCTATCCTGAGAGGAATTGGGTAGGGGTGTGGGGATGTCCCCCAGGAACATCACTGTGCTGGGCTCCAGCCTGCACCCGTGGCTGAAGCCCAGTGGGCACGTCAGAGCTCCTGCCATGACCTCAAGGACAGGACCTGGGAGACCTGTGGTGGGCAGGGAGGTGGCACTTGGGGTTCCCAGGGCCCAGAGCAGGCAGCCCAAGCTGTGGCTCTGCGTGGGCTGAGGCCGTTGCTGGGCTGGGACGAGCTCCCTGCCTCGTGCTTTGGGGTTATTTATAGGGCTGCCATTTATATCACTTCTATTCCTGCTGCCGTGTGGGGACGATGTGAGGAAACGAGGGGGAAGGGCTGGAGTCTGCCAGGGCCCCAGTGCCCAGCCCCTCCAGCACAGGATGCTGCCAGCAGCCCCAGTGCCAGCCTGGCTGTGGGTACAGCCTGACCTGGCACAAGGACTGCTCCTTCTGCAGCCCTCGGGGCATCAGCAATGCTCTCTGGTGTTGGGCTGCCAGGGTTTTTCTGGAGCTGGCTTTGCCAGGCAAAAAATGAAGTCAGAAGGGTCACCTGAAGCATTGTTTTGGGGGTGGCAACATGCAGCTCTAGGACTGGGCTTTCCCAGGCCAGGACTGGCTCCTGCATGGACACCAGTCACTCGCTGTGGTTCTCCTTCAAGCCATCACAGTGAGTCTTCTTGTCAGAATCCTCACCTCCTGCCCCCCTCCAAACTCTTCCCCCATGGCCAGAAGCTTTTTGGCCCCTCACCAGGCTGGTGCCCACGTGTTGACACTGCTCTGCCCAGACTCTTTTGGTTGGGCAGTGACAGTCCTGCCTGCTTGGCACCCACCAAGTGCCTCTCCCCTTCTGTGCTGCCTTTCCAGCTGTGGTGACATTCCCAGCAGTGCCAGGGTGTCTGTGTGTAGGGTGGCCTTTGGTGTTGGTGTCTGTAGGGGAAGGTGCTCCTGGGGCTGGTGGTTTCTCCAGGGTGTTGCTGGCTGGGCACAGCCTTGGTACTGCTGCTGGTGGTGCTGGGGCCAGCAGAGAACAGCCAGGGAACCTCCTCAGGACTTGATACTGGCCAGATGTGGGGTCTCTGGGAGGCCAGTCCTGCGTCCCTACGGAGGGCAGGGAAGTGGGAACCCCCTCCCAGTGTGTCTGGATTTGTCTTCTGGCTGCAGAGGGACTGGCCAAGGCTGTACACACATGTCCAAGCACAGCTGCCCACCGAGGGCTTTGCTTGCATGTGCAGCTGTTGTGGTTGGGGTGGGGATGCTTGGGGCAGCTCCCCAGGCCCGGCCAGAGGAGGGAATGGCAGGGACACCCCAAAACCACTGCTGTGCTTGGGGTGTTTCACCCACATCTTTGCCTCATAGGGAGGATGGAGGCAATTGCTCTGGCTGGTGGAGCTGAGCTGAGGTGCTGAGCACTCAGGGAAATGCTCTGTGCTGGGGGAGCTGAGCTGAGGTGCTGAGCTCCCAGGGAATTGCCCTGGGCTGGTGGAGCTGAGCTGAGGTGCTGAGCTCCCAGGGAAATGCTCTGGGCTGGGGGAGCTGAGCTGAGGTGCTGAGCACCCAGGGAAATGCTCTGGGCTGGGGGAGCTGAGCTGAGTTGAGGTGCTGAGCTCCCAGGGAAATGCTCTGGGCTGGGGGAGCTGAGCTGAGGTGCTGAGCTCCCAGGGAAATGCTCTGTGCTGGGAGAGCTGAGCTGAGCTGAGGTGCTGAGCTCCCAGGGAAATGGCTGTGCTGGGAGAGCTGAGCTGAGGTGCTGAGCTCCCAGGGAAATGCCCTGGGCTGAGGGAGCTGAGCTGAGGTGCTGAGCACCCAGGGAAATGCCCTGGGCTGGGGGAGCTGAGCTGAAGTGTTGAGCACCCAGGGAAATGCTCTGGCTGGGGAAGCTGAGCTGAGTTGAGGTTCTGAGCTCCCAGGGAATTGCCCTGGGCTGGTGGAGCTGAGCTGAGGTGCTGAGCTCCCAGGGAATTGCGCTGGGCTGGGGGAGCTGAGCTGAGGTTCTGAGCTCCCAGGGAATAGCCCTGGGCTGGGGGAGCTGAGCTGAGGTACTGAGCACCCAGGGAAATGCTCTGGCTGGGGGAGCTGAGCTGAGGTGCTGAGCACCCAGGGAAATGGCTGTGCTGGGAGAGCTGAGCAGTGCCCTGTGTGACCGTGGGACCTTTCCCTGTTCCAGGGCAGGGACAGGAATTCATTAACTTGGTTCCCACCCAGGCCCTGGCTGTGTTGCTGTGGCTCATGCCCTTCCTCTGTCCTCCCCTGGCAAGGCTGGCAAGCCCTGCTGAGTGCCATGCAGGGGCCAGTGCTCCGAGGAGCTGCCCAGTGCCATGTGCCCATGGCCTCCCCCGCTGTGCTCTGCCACCTTCTGAGAGCCCCTCTCCCAGCCTCTCCCCATGGGTGATGCCCACGATGGTGTTGTGCCACCCAGCTGCCCCACAGCCCTCTCTGGGGCTGTGGGGAGGCAGAGTCCCTGCAGGCAGCCACAGCCTGGCTGTCACCCCGCTGCTGGGGGGAGCCTGGGCACCCCCTGTTTGCTCTGCATGGCACGGGGCACGCCTCTCCTGCAGCTCCTGGCAGCTCCTGGCAGCTCCAGCCTGACTTTCTTGTTAACCTTTAATGAGAACAAACGAGCTGGCTGTGGGCACCGTGCCCTGGCCGTGTTCTGGGCACCAGCCCCGTGGCCCAAGCTCTGCAGGAGGCTGATGGGCCCTGGGGTGGTGCTGGAGCCACATTTGGCCCTGGGCACAAGAGCTGCAGAGCCCAGCAATGGAACCCTGTCCAAGGGTTGGTGGGGAGAGCCAGGGGAGCTGCAGGGAAGGGAGGAGATGTGGCCTCCATGCAAGTTCTTGAAGGTTGGGTGGAGGTGGGTCCCCTCCTTGCACAGAGCTTTGGGTGTGCAGGGCTGCTGGCTCCTCTCCCTGCCCGTGGCTGCCTCTGTTTGCCAGGGCTGGGATGACTTTTCCTTGGATGCTGCCCAGGCCCAGCCCAGTCTCAGCAGCTCTTCCCTCAGCTGCTCTCCCAGTGGAGCTGGCAGCAGGCACTGGCAGCCTGGGCACTGGGACGAGAGGGTGCCCTGGGGTGCTGTGTGCTGTTTGTACTGCTGCAAGGCCCAGCTTGCCAAGCCTCACAGTGGGCATGCCATGCCACCCCACCATGGTGGCCATGCAGTGTGCTGGCCTCATCCTGCACAGGGACCAGCAAGGAGGGGAGCAGCTCTGGGCTAAGGAAGCAGCCCCACAAGTGGCTCACCCTTTAGGGAGGGGGGTTGTATCTGAGAGCATCCCACCCCGAGGCTCTGCCCCTCCGGTTCCTGGCCTGACCTCGCTCTAAAAGCAGCAGCAAACAGGAAAGGAGCCTGGGAGGGAGGTGTTTCTTCCTGCTCCAGTGACGTGGTGACAGCAGCTGGTCCCAGCCTGGATGCAACTGGCTGCTCCAGCCTCTCCTGTCAGAGCTGGAGGGGAGGTGTCAGGCCTGGGCACCCCAGGAGCAGGACCCATGCAAGGATCTACAGTGCTGGAGGGGAGGTGGCATCTGTGCCACTGAGTCCCCTGGTTGTTTAGGATGAACCTGTGCCCTAAATGGGGAGTTGTAGGGCTGGGAGGTGCTGGTGTGTGTGGAAGGGCAGGTGGGTCATCCACACTGCCCATGGGAGCTGGACCCCCGTGGGGAGCAGGGCATCCTTGTGAGACCCCCGTGTGGGAATGGCACCAGCAGCTTTGGAGAGCCCTGTGAGGAAACCTGGGCTGATGCCAGCAGCCCCTCTAAGGCTTTGGGGACCCAGATGATACAAACTGGGGACATTTGAGGAAGGAAACCCTTTTCTTGGTGGCTCTGGGGTGTTGCAGAGTGCCCACAGGCACAAGAGTGCGTGGCAGGGGGTGCCCACAAGCACAGGGATGTGTAGCAGGAGATGCAGAGTACCCATGGGCACAGGGGTGCGTGGCAGGGGGTGCCCACAGGCACAGGGGTGTGTGGCAGGGGATGCCCACAAGCACAGGGTAGTGTAGCAGGAGATGCAGAGTGCCCATGGGCATAGGGGTGTGTGGCAGGGCATAGAGTGCCCACAAGCACAGGGATACGTGTCAGGGGATGCCCACAGGCACAGGGGTGTGTGGCAGGGGATGCCCACAGGCACTGGGGTGCATGGCAGGGGATACAGAGTGTCCCACAGGCACAGGGGTGTGTGGCAGGGCATAGAGTGCCCACAAGCACAGGGATACGTGGCAGGGGATGCCCACAGGCACAGGGGTGTGTGCCAGGGGATGCCCACAGGCACTGGGGTGTGTGGCAGGGGATACAGTGTCCCACAGGCACAGGGGTGTGTGGCAGGGGATGCAGAGCGCCCACAGGCACAGGAGTGCATGGCAGAGGATGCAGAGCACCCACAGGCACAGGAGTGCATGGCAGGGGATGCAGAGCGCCCACAGGCACAGGAGTGCATGGCAGGGGATGCAGAGCGCCCACAGGCACAGGGGTGCATGGCAGAGGATGCAGAGCACCCACAGGCACTGGGGTGTGTGGCAGGGGATGCAGAGTGCCCACAGGCACAGGGATGTCCCACAGGCACAGGGGTGTGTGACAGGGGATGCAGAGCACCCACAGGCACAGGGGTGCATGGCAGGGGATGCCCACAGGCACTGGGACGTGTGCCAGGGGATGCCCACAGCAAAGCCACGGCGGGTTTCTATATAGACCCTTACATTTTCCTACCAAAGCAACGCAGAAGCGAGCGCGGGGCTACCGGCTCTGCTCCTGCTCTGCCGAGGGGCCGTACCCGGAGCATCCCACCCGCTGCACCGGGGACCGGGACCTGCAGCGTATCCCCAGCCTCGGGAGGGGAGGGGATGCTGGGCACCGAGACACGCCGGCCCAGCTCCCGAGGCAACCGGGGCCGGAGGGGTCCCGTCCTTCTGTCCGTCCGTGTGTCCTTCTGTCCGCCCGTGCGTCCTTCTGTCCGCCCGTGTGTCCGGCGCTGGGCAGTGATGTCAGCCCTCGGGCAGGGGAAGCGTGGGAGGAGACTGCAGCCGCCCGGGGAACCCTCCCGGCCCCGGCTCCGGCCCCGCACACGGGCGGACGGACGGACGGACGGACGGATGGACAGGCGGGCGGCATGAGAGGGCAACAGGCGGCCGGGACGCTGAGCCCATGCCGAGGGCAACGAGCCGCCGCGGCGCGACATGAACGGCAAAGAGAAAGGTAGCGAGTGCTGTGGATCTGCGACCCCGCGGCTGTCGGAGGCTCCCGGGGTGACGTGGCCGGGCTCCCGGGGGGAAGCTTTTTGGGTCTTTCCCCTGAGAGGAGAGCTCTCCTTCCCCAGGGACGGGCATCCACCGCTGGCCGGGGACACGGCTGGCACTGTGACGGGGTGCCCGTGGCAGGATGTGACCCGCTGGCTGCCCGCCCTGGCTGTTAGGCACGCTGAGAGCCAGGCTCAGCACCTCGGGGCAGGAGAGGGGCCACGGCTTCCCCCTGCTCCTGGGCAGTGTGCCCCCCATGCCCTGGCAGCACAGCTTTGCTTGGCAGATCGATTTTCTCCCCCTTGTGCCCCAAGCATCTTGTCTGTGGGTGTGCTAGTGAGGATGGAGCTCCCCTTCGAGCATCCCTGGCACCTGGGCAGAGTGGGGGGTCCTGGGCAGAGTGGGGGGTCCTGGGCAGAGTGGGGGGTCCTGGGGCTGCTCTCAGCCATGGGGACCGTGTTGCCTGGGCAGGATTTTGTGGGGGAGGCTACTGGTATGCAGCAGAGGACTCTTGAGGATGGGCAGGTGGGGGTGAGAGTGGCATGTGGGGGCTCTGCAAGGCTGTGCCAGCCCCAAGAGGATCATGCTAGTGCTCAGCACCTCTGAGTGGGGTCACAGCTCACTCAAGAGCAGGATGTTCAGGAGCCCTGGCCAGGCTGCAGTCCTGTCTAGCAGGGCATGGAGGTGATCCCCTAGGCCACCAAAGCCACAGGGGTGCCACCTGGGTGCTCAGTCTGTGCCTTTGGTGGTAGGGCACCCGCTTCACCGGGCCCATGGTGGTCCTGAGCTGCCTCTCAGGAGCCATCCTACAAACCAGGTTGCACTTGAGCTCAGCCAGGCACTGAGGAACCCGCAGCTCCCTGCCTTAGCCACCTCCCCAGGCCCCAATTTGGGGCTTGCCACCCCTGTCTGGCCGCAAACTGGGGGTCCGTGGGCTGCGGGTCCGTGGGCTGCGAGCCCCCCCTGGGCGAGCCGTGAGCTTCTGCCTGCGCCGTGCCCTGCCCTTCCTCGGGGACACTCTGCGGGGTAAATAAGCACTTCCTCCAATTCTTCCCATTCGCAGCTCCTTCCCTTTCCTGCCGCCCTCCCACTCGGCCCCAGGAGCCAGCCGGCCCCGCTCCGCCGCGGGGCTGCGAGCACGCAGCACCCCTCCAGCCCCGCACCCCCCCCGCTGCCCCCTGAGCGCCGGCCCCTGCTCCGGGAGGGACCCGACCGGGAGTTTCTGTCCCGGTGAGTCACGAGGAGCCGGGGCTGCCGTTCACCGACCCATCCAGCTCCCAACAGCCTCGCGGCGGGGGGCGGCCACGGGGGTCCCGCACACGGGGGCAGAGCGTGGAGCAGCGCAGGGGAGAGCCAGCCCCGGTGAGCCAGGCTCCCGTGCGCTGCGGCGGGGCCGGCCGCGGGCCGGGGGGGCGATGGGAGGGACCAGCAGCTCCAGCCCACGCTGGGAGGCGGCCAAGGGCCGGCCCGGGGCCGGATGGGGCCGGCGGGGGGCTGGGGTCGGGGCGGCCGGGGCGCAGCTGTGCAAACACGGAGGCGGCGGCGGGGCGGGGGCGGGCGGGGCTCGGAGGCTCCCGGGTCACCCCCCGGGGACGGTCGCTGCCGGGGGTGGGGGTGGCGGGAGCCGCGGGCGGGATGGAGCCGCCCGACGCCACCGTGTGCCCGCGGAGGTGGCCGCGGTGCCCTCGGCGTGCGGGGCACGGCACAGCCCTGCAGGGTGCTGCTGGGGAAGCCCCTCGGGGGCTCTGACACGGGCTCCGGCGGTGCTGGAGGGCGCTGGCTTGGCCACCTCGGGTGTCGCCTCCAGCGAGGGATGTGACTGGAGATGCTGGTCAGAGCACTGTGCGGCTGGGCGTTTGGGGGGAGCCTGTTCCCCAGCTCATTGGGATGGGGGTTTAGAGGGAGACTGTTTCCCCTCTCGTGAGGCTGAGGATCTGGGGGGAGCCTGTTCCCCATCTCATTGGGGTGGAGATTTGAGGGAAGCCTGTTCCCCATCTCATTGGGATGGGGATTTAGAGGGAGCCTGTTCCTCATCTTGTGAGGCTGAGGATCTGGGGGGATCGTGTTCCCCATCTCGTGGGGCTGGAGATTTAGGGGAAGCCTGTTCCCCATCTCATTGGGATGGGGATTTAGAGGGAGCCTGTTCCCCATCTTGTGGGGCTGAGGATCTGGGGGGAGCCTGTTCCCCAGCTCGTGGGGCTGGAGATTTAGGGGAAGCCTGTTCCCCATCTCATTGGGGTGGGGATTTAGAAGGAGCCTGTTGCCCATCTTGTGATGCTGGGGATTTGGGGGAAGCTCATTCCCCATCTCATGGGACTGTGGGGCTGGAGATTTAGGGGAAGCCTCTTCCCCATCTCGTGAGGCTGAGGATCTGGGGGGAGCCTGTTCCCCGTCTCGCGAGGCTGGAGATTTGGGGGGAGCCTGTTCCCCATCTTCTGGTGCTGGGGATTTAGGGGGAGCCTGATTCCCATCTCGTGGGGCTGGGCATTTGAGGGGAGCCCGTTCCCCATCTCGTGAGGCTGGAGATTTGGGGGGAGCCTGTTCCCAATCTCGTGGGCTCAGGACTTGGAGGGAGCCCGTTCCCTATCTCATTGGGATGAGGATTTGGGGGGAGCCTGTTCCCCATCTCATGAGGCTGTGAAGCTGGAGATTTGGGGAAAGCCTGTTCCCTATCTTGTGGTGATGGGGATTTAGGGGGAGCTCATTCCCCATCTTGTGGGGCTGGGGATTTAAGGGGAGCCTGTTCCCCATCTTGTGGGGCTGTGGGGCAGGGGATTTGGGGGGACCCAGTTCCCCATCTCATTGGGATGGAGATTTGGGGGGAGCCTGTTCCCAATCTCGTGGGCTCAGGACTTGGGGGGAGCCCGTTCCCTATCTCATTGGGATGAGGATTTGGGGGGAGCCTGTTCCCCATCTCATGAGGCTGTGAAGCTGGAGATTTGGGGAAAGCCTGTTCCCTATCTTGTGGTGATGGGGATTTAGGGGGAGCTCATTCCCCATCTTGTGGGGCTGGGGATTTAAGGGGAGCCTGTTCTCCATCTCATGGGGCTGGGGATTTGAGGAGAGCCCATTCCCCATCTCATGAGGCTGTGAGGCTGGAGATTTGGGGGGAGCCTGTTCCCCATCTCATGGGCTCAGGACTTGGAGGGAGCCCATTCCCCATCTCGTTGGGATGGAGATTTGGGGGGAGCCCATTCCCTATCTCGTGGGGCTGGGGATTAGGGTGGAGCCAGTTCCCCATCTCGTGGGGCTGGGGATTTGGGGGGAGCTCATTCCCCATCATGTGGGGCTGGGGATTTAAGGGGAGCCTGTTCCCCATCTCATGGGGCAGAGGATTTAGGGGAAGCCAGTTCCCCATCTCGTGGGGCTGGGGATTTAAGGTGAGCCTGTTCCCCATCTCGTGGGGCAGAGGATTTAGGGGGAGCCAGTTCCCCATCTCGTGGGGCAGAGGATTTAGGGGGAGCCAGTTCCCCATCTCGTGGGGCTGGGGATTTAAGGTGAGCCTGTTCCCCATCTCGTGGGGCAGAGGATTTAGGGGGAGCCAGTTCCCCATCTCGTGGGGCTGGGGATTAGGGGGGAGCCTGTTCCCCATCTCATTGGGATGGAGATTTGGGGGGAGCCAGTTCCCCACCTCGTGGGGCAGAGGATTTAGGGGAAGCCTGTTCCCCATCTCGTGGTGCTGTGTGTGGGGCAGGGGGTTCAGGGGGAGGCAGTTTGGGGCGTCTCCGAGCAGGGCAGTGTTGATAAACGCGCCGGAGCGACCCGAGGCTGGTGTCTGAGTGTCGGAAACAGAAACCAGCTGGGACCAACCCAGCCGGTCGGACTGCCCCCTCCACACTCAGCCCGGCATTCCTGGGCTCCCAATCATCTGCAGAGCACGGGGCAGCGGCAGGGGAGCGGGTGGCCGGGCTGCGGAGCCCGGGCTGGGCTGCGGCACCCCCTGCCCAGCTGCTGGGGCTGTTGGCTGGGCAGCGCTGCCCGAGGTGGGACAGACAGACGGACGGACGGGCTGCGGGGATCGCGCTTCCCACACCGGCAGAGCTCGTGGCACCGGCAAGGCGAGGTGAAGAGCTTGGTTGGGAGGCAGCTTCGTTAGCATCAGAGCCCTAATTAGGAGCAGAGGGTGATGGGGCTGGCAGGGGCAGGACTTCTGTGGCTGCTCTGGATGGGGAGGGGTGTGCTTGGGGCTCAGCCTGTGGCAAGGGCAGGAGTGTGTTGGGCTCCTGCTGAGCCTGGTTGGTGGGGGGTCCAGTGGCCTGGGTGAGGTGCAGCCCCTTCTCTTCCTGGTGCTGCTGGGTACCAGGTGCCTCTTATCTGGGTAATGTCAGGAATGCACAACGCTGGGGCTTGTTTTTCCTACACTGCTTTTTTTCCCTCTGCTCTGAGGGGAGCAGTGCCAGGAGCAGGACCCCACACCCTGCCTCATGCAGGCACTGCTGCCCACCTGTGCCAGGGCTCCTGCAGAGCTGGGGCATGGTATCCTCCTCCTCAACTGGAGTTTGGGGTCCTGGCACAGGAGCTGGGCTGCAGGGACCTGGCAGTGCCCAGGGCTGGGTGTTGTGTTGCCTGGTACCTTGTTAAGACTTGGGTCTGCACCCATCCTGCCAGTGGTGTGGCCTCATGGTGTGGTGCGTCCTGGGGGGTTTGGGGGAGAGCCAGGTCCCTGGGCTGGAGCACCTGGCTCTGGCCCTGCCAGTGGCCACTGTTCATGGCACTGCTCCCCGTGCCAGTGCCTTGGAGCGTGACCCAGTGCTGTGCAGGTGGCTGCTGGAGCCTGGGAGCAGGCTGGGTGGGGGCTGGGGATTGTTCTGACTCTCCTGGGGAGTTGTGCTGGGGTATGGGGTCTTGCAGCCCCCCAGCATCCTTCTCTCCATGCAGCCCCCCAGCATCCTCTCTCCTTACAGTCCCCAGCATCCCTCTGTCCTTGCAGCCCCCCAGCATCCTTCTCTCCATGCAGCCCCCCAGCATCCTCTCTCCTTACAGTCCCCAGCATCCCTCTGTCCTTGCAGCCCCCCAGCATCCTTCTCTCCTTTCAGCCCCCCAGCATCCTTCTCTCCCTGCAACCCTCCATCATCCTTCTCTCCTTGCAGCCCCCCAGCATCCTTCTCCTCTCATGGCACCCCAACATCCTTCTCCCCAGCACAACTCCTGCACTCAGGACCTCCTGAGAGCCTCCCTGTGCCCCCAGACAGCAGCATGAGCTGGAGAAGTGTGGTCTCACCTCTGCAGGAGCTGTGACCTGCCCCACACATGGGGAGCCCCATTGCAGGGGTGGTGGGTGCTTTCCCCAGAGATGAGCTGCAGAAAGCACCGGTGCCATGGGCTTGTTTGCTCAGTGGGGAGCAGATTAAAGAGCCCTTCAGAGGGTAATCTGCCTGGGCCTGGCAGGTCAGACAGCTGCCAGGGATTACAGCTCCTCCTAATGAGCTTATTTGGGACAGTGTTGTCCTGGAGACTGGAGGGGCTGGCACCCAGCTCACACCGAGGTGGGACCCTCAGAGCAGCTCCGTGGTGCTGGGCTGGGACCCGAGTGCTGAGGAGGGTACGGATGGACCCGCTGCACCCCGGCTGCGCTGGACTCCAGGCTGTGGGTGGTGGTTGGTGGTGAGTGTGAGCAGCCCTGGCTCTGGCAGGGCCTGTCCTGGCTGAGCTGATGGAGGGGAGGTGATGGTGTGTGCTGTGAGGGGTCAGCTGAGGCTCCTGGGTTGTGCTGTGCCAGGGGAAGGAGCCCTGGCAGTGCCCACGTGCCTGTGCAGCACTGGGGGCTGGCTGCTGGCCGTGCTGGGGGCAGGAGGAAGGGCAGGGGAAGGTGTGGGGAGCTGGCTCTGGCTCCATCTGCCACTCTGGGAGGCTGCTCGTCCCAAGGTGCTGCCTGGATGTGTGTGACTGCAGGGCACTGTGTGAGCCTGTACCCAGCATCTCCTGGCTTGCCAGCCTGCAGATGGGCTCTAGGGGCTAGTGGGGACTGAATTGGCACCAACAGTGGCCAGGATGAAGTGGATCATCCATCAGTCTGTGCCCTGCTCCTGCAGCTGGGCACCTCTGAGTGCCCAGAGGAGCCCTGGACTCGCCTGCTCTTTGGGCTGCCCTCCCTGAGCTCTGTCAGGGCTGCAGCAATGCTCCCTGTGATGTGGGAGGCAGCTGGGTCTGGGCCCTGAGATTCAGAACCCTGCTCAGTCCTGCCTGGCATCAACTGCACCAATGGTTGTGGGGCCAGGCAGCGGGTTTGGGGCTCCTGGCACCACGTCTGGCCCTGGCAGGAGCAGAGGGCAGGGCTGTGGTGGGGCAGGATACGTGCTGCCTGGGGCTGGCAGGGAATGGCTCAGCCTTCCCTTCCCAGCACAGAGCTGCTGGCAGAGCCTGGGACTTTCCAAAGCACTTTGGTGCCCGTGGGTTTCCCTCCTGGCTGCTGGAGGCAGCAGAAAGGAGCCAGGGAGGCGGCAGAGGGCTGGGCAGGCAGGGCTGGCCCCGCAGCCTTCCGCTGCAGCAGGCTCCCAGAGGGCTTCAGGAGGAGATGGTCATGTCTGAGAAGGGCCTGGGCATCAGCCCCTTCCTGTGGCTCCTGCCACTGGGACACACCTCTGGGTCTGTCCTTGCTGGATGCCCACACCCCTTCCCCAAGGCAGGGCACCAACATCATCCCTGGGCGCTACACCGGGAGTGTTCCAGGGCTGAGGGGGAGGGCAGGCTCCCAACCCACAGTGTTGCAGCCACTCAGAGCTGGGGACATGTCTGTCTGCCTGTGTTTGCCCACCCTGCTCCTGCTGCTGACCCCTGTCTCGTCCCCCCAGGGCGACCCTCCAGGTCACACTCAGCGATGTCCCTGTCTGTGCGCCCGCAGCGCCGAGTGCTCGTCACCAAGATCAATAGGAGCCAGTCCTTTGCTGGAGTCAACTCAGCGGCTGAGCGGCCCCTCAGGTAAGAGACAGATGCTCCTGCTCTCTCTGCCACGAGGGAGGGGCTTGGCAGTGGTGGTGAGACCCTCTGCACCTCCCTGACCTGCTGCCTCAGGGAGCTTTGTGGTGCACAGGGGGGTGTTGCTGCAGGGAGCGTGGAGAGGAGATGGGAGACAGAACCCATCACCCAAACCCTCTGCCAGGTTGTGTCCTGGGCTGGGTGAGGGTCCTGCAGCCACAGAGCTCACCCTCGTTCTTCAGCCAGCTCTTAGAGCTGCCCTGGGACTGCCTCATGGTGTTTAATGGGTGCAGGGAGGGAGCTGGGCTGGCTCTGTGTGTCTGAAGGGCTGTGACACCCTGCAGGGGCTGGTTCAGGGGGTGTGAGTGCTGCCCCAGAGTGTTTCCTCTGGGTCACTTCCAGCCTGTTGCTGGAAGGTTTCACCTGCTACCTGTCAGCTGTGTGGCAAGGAGCAGGGAGCAGCCCTTCCCTGCTCACCCTCTCTGGCTGCTGGGGATGTTTTGGTCCCATCATACCCTTCCTCCCTCCTCTTTGCTGAGCATCACGTGCTGCACATTCCCCCCCACCACCCTCTGCACCCACCCCAGCTCCTGGCCAACCTCTGACAGCTTGTTGTCAGGCCATGGCCGTGCCATGGCTTTGGGCTGTGTGATTTTGGTGCTTTAGATCCCTTTTGCTACCAGGCAGCCAGGCTCCTTACCAGGGCATAGACACCTCTCAGCCCTGTGGCTGGGGAAAGCAGTGCTGAGCTGCCTTGCCAGGCTGTGGGCACCTTCACAGGGTGGGCACAAGCCCATGCACAGCCTCCCCATGCCTGGGAGGCCTCCAGCCCTTCTCAGCTCTTGTCTCCAGCTCCTCTCTGGCCTCTGGGCCAAGTGACACCTCCCAGAGCACTGACAAGATGCTTTATCTGGGGCTGCCAGAGGGGCTCACTTGGAGACAGGGAAGAGGGAGGACTTCTGGAGGCCAGCAGCCAAGGGGCTGGTGGGAAGATGCTCGTGGGAGATGCCTCCTGGGGCCCTGGAGAACAGCAGTGAGAAGGGATGGTGGAAATCAAGCACTTGCCCATTGCTCTGGCTTGGGAGGAAGCCAAGACATTCATTTCCACCCCATCAGTGATTCGGGGAAGTCTGCTGGCCACTCCTGCAAGGAGCAGCACAGGATGGGAGGGCCGGGAAGCCAGCAGCCCCTGGGCTGTCCCCTGGGCACTGGAGGTGTGGGGATGTGGGGAAGGAGGAAGGGAAGAGCTGGTCTGAGCAGGGCGTTGCTGGGGAGCAGCTCAGATGCACGAGGCAGGAAGGGTGGTGTTGGGGCAGCACCCCTGAGGGGGGACCAGGGGGTCCCAAGGTGGGGGTGGGATGAGTGGGTGCATGGCACATTCCCCTGCACCAGCATGTGAGCAGCAGGAGGCCCTGATGGGTGAGGGGCCAATGGCAGCCTGGGGGGCATCAAGAGTGTGGGCAGCAGGTCAAGGGGAGGTTCTGCTGCCCCTCTGCTCTGCCCTGCTGAGGTCTCGTCTGGAGTCCTGTGGCCAGTGCTGGGCTCCCCAGCTCCAGAGAGACAGGGAACTGCTGCAGAGAGGCCAGGGCAGGGCCAGCAAGGTGCTGAGGGGCTGGAACATGTGTGTGAGGAGGAAAGGCTGCAGCCCTGGGGCTGTTGAGCCTGGGGAAGAGAAGCCTGAGCTCAGGGGCACCTCAGCAATGCTGAGAAATGCCTCAAGGGTGGATGTCAGGAGGATGGGGATGGGCTTTGCTCTGTGGTGCCCAGGGACAGCACAAGGGGGAACAGGCACAGGCTGGAACACCAACAGTTCCCCTGGCCCAGGAGGAGCAAGTGCTTTGGTGCTGAGGTGAGGGAGCCCTGGCCCAGGCTGCCCAGGGAGGGTGTGGAGGCTCCTTCTCAGGAGGTTTCCAACCCCAGCTGGACACGTTCCTGTGCCCCCTGAGCCAGGGGAAGCTGCTGGAGCAGGGGCTGGGGCTGGATGAGCTCTGCAGGGCCTTTCCCACCCTCACCACTCTGGGATTCTCTGACAATAGGCACCTGCAGCTCCATACAGGGGGTCTGGGGATGTCTGGGCAGGCTTAGGATGTCCCTGCGCCATGGCACTGGGCTGTGTGACGGGCTGGCAGGGCTGTCTGTCCCTGGCATGCTCCAGGCTGTCACCCATGGGGATCCCAGCCTGCCCCTGGCATGGCAGCAAGCTGATGGTGGCATGTCACCCTGCCCAGACCAGGAAGGCATCTCTGTGTCCCTGGCAACCTCAGGTGCTGGTGCTGGGGCATCAGAGGGTGGCCATAACTAGAGATGTCCCCACAGCCGCTCCAGGAGGGCAGCTTGACTCTGGGCAGTGCCAGCTCCTTTTGCTCCTCCACACCTCTGCAGAGGTGCTGCCCCAGAGCCACCCTGTCTCACCCTGCTGGGATGAGGTCAATCCTCTCCTCCTGTCCTTCACCAGCTTCTTGGGTTTCTGCTTGTCCTTCCCATGGCTTTGTGGCAGACAAATGCAGTGTGGGGTGTGCAGGCACGTGGGGCAGGCAGTGCTGCCCACCTTCCAGCCCCATCTCACCCACCTGACTGGCTGCTGGGTGGCACCAGGCATGCTGGGGCACCCAGGAGGGATGCTGTGTGCTGACCCTGAGCCCTCAGGCTTGCCTGCCTCTCCCCCCAGGAACCTCTCACCCTTCACCCCCACGGTGTCCCGCAAGCCTGGCTCCAGGGTCAGTAGGATGTTCTCCATGTCCCACAAATCCCCCCCACCCAAGGTGCCGCAGCCCAACCGCCTGGACGAGGTGTATGAAGCTCTCAAGAAGGGCCTGACGTAAGTGCTGGGGCTCCCTGGGGCTAGGTGGTCAGAGGCAGGGAAGCCCTGAGGGGCACAGGGCTGTGCCAGGTCTCCTGGGAGGTCCCTGAGCTATGTCTGGTCCCACAGCCCACCGAGGCACATGGTGGGATTGCAGGGCCATGGGGCCAGATGTGCTGGGTTAGGGTGGTCTGTGGGTGCCAGCAGCCCTTGGGCACAGGTTCCCAGCTGGTGTGGTTGCCCCCAGAGCCTACCTGGAAGTGCACCAGCTGGAACTGGAGAAGCTCAGCACCCAGATCCGGGAGTCCAAGAGGAATTCACGCCTGGTGAGTGTTGCCTTGTGGGGAGCAGCAGCCTGGGCCAGAGGCCATCAGGGACCATCGGTGCCCCAGGGCAGGGCCAGCTTCTGTGGGGATGCCAGGGGCCAGCCTGGGCTCTGGTGTGGGGCTGCATGGGGCTCCTGTCCTGCCTGGGTGCTGCCTGTCCCTGCTGACGTGCTGTGGGTGGTGGGTGCGTGGTGCTGGGTCTCCTTGGGTGGGCAGAGACGGCTCTGTGCTGCATCTTATCCCTCTCCTCTCTCCTCCAGGGCTTTCTGTACGATCTGGATAAGGTAAGCGGGATCCCAGCCCTTTCCTGGTGCCAGGGGTGTGCTGCTTCCAGCCCCTCTCTGCTCTGTGGGCAGGGTAGGCAGAGGTGGGCAGGGGCTTATGACCTGCTTCTTGCACACAAGAGCTGTTGTGGATGAGTGCTGAGCCTGGGTTAGCCCTGAGGCTGGGACAAGAGCCTGGCCTGGGGAGCTGGGAGGGAGGCTGGAGGATGCTGCAGCACGTGGGTGGGAGAGCAGAGCACAGGCTGCACTGTGCACACACCACACCTCCCAAGCAGTGCTGGTGCCCAGGAGCCATCCCAGGCTCAGCAGGGTCACATCCAGCCCTGGGGCTGCTCCTCACTCCATCCCCTCTGCTTTTTGCAGCAAGTGAAGTCCATCGAGCGCTTCCTGCGTCGCCTGGAGTTTCACGCCAGCAAGGTGGGAGCCCTGGGGGGGTGGGGGAGCCTGGGGTGATCATGCTGCCCCCCATGCCCTGCCCCTCACCTCCTGGGGCCTGTCCCTGCAGATAGATGAGCTGTACGAGGGTTACTGCATCCAGCGGCGGCTGCGGGACGGCGCCCACAACATGGTGCGTGCGTACAGCACGGGCTCGCCCGGCAGCCGCGAGGCGCGCGAGAGCCTGGCCGAGGCCAGCAAGGGCTACAAGGAGTACACAGAGGTGAGCCAGGCAGCAGCCCCGGGGAGGGGGATGCCAGGGGGCTGGGCCTGCCCTGAGAGGGGCTGCTCATGGCTGGCGTCTGCCCACAGAACATGTGTCTGTTGGAGAACGAGCTGGAGAGTCAGCTGGGCGAGTTCCACGTCCGGATGAAAGGTAACGGGGGGTGCTCTGGTCCTGGCTTGCTGCCCCCTCGCCCCTGCTGCCCTTCAAGCTGCTGACCCTCACCTCTTCTGTCCCCTCACCCCTCTGCCCTCTCACCCCTCTGCCCCCTCACCCCTCTGCCCTTCGTGTTGCTGACCCTCACCCTCTCTGTCCCCTCACCCTACTGCCCCTCACCCCACTGGCTTCTCACCCCTTCTGCCCTTTCACCCTTTACCCCTCAGCCCCTCACCCCCTGCTGCCCCTCACCCCGCTGCCCTCTCACCCCTCTGCCCTTCATGTTGCTGACCCTCACCCCCTCTGTCCCCTTACCTCTGCTGCCCCTCACCCCCTCTGTCCCCTTACCCCTGCTGCCCCTCACCCCCTCTGTCCCCTTACCCCTGCTGCCCCTCACCCCCTCTGTCCCCTTACCCCTGTTGCCCCTCACCCCACTGCCTTCTCACCCCCTCTGCCCTTTCACCCTTTACCCCTCAGCCCCTCACCCCCTGCTGCCCCCTCTGCCCCCTCACCCCTCTGCCCTTCATGTTACTGACCCTCACCCCCTCTGTCCCCTCACCCTGCTGCCCCTCACCCCACTGGCTTCTCACCCCCTCTGCCCTTTCACCCTTTACCCCCTCTGCCCCCTCACCCCTCTGCCCCCTCACCCCTCTGCCCTTCATGCTGCTGCCCCTCACCCCCTCTGTCCCCTTACCTCTGCTGCCCCTCACCCCGCTGCCCACTCCCCGCTGCCCTCTCACCCCCTCTGCCCTTTCACCCTTTACCCCTCAGCCCCTCACCCTGCTGCCCCTCAGCCCCTCACCCTGCTGAGCCCTCACCCCCCTGTCCCCCCACCCCTCACCCTCTGCCTTCTCTTGCAGGCCTGGCAGGCTTCGCCCGGCTTTGTGCTGGTGACCAGTATGAGGTTGGTGAGACCTTTATGTGTTGGGACGTGTGTCCGTAGGGTGCCTGGGTGGTGGCACAGGGGGCACGTGGCAGGGCAGTGGTGGATGGCATGGGCTCTGGCCACGGGCAGGGGTGCACAGGGAGCACCCAGCGCCCCAGCACTGCCCCACAGCCCCATCTCTGCCCCCTCAGATCTTCATGAAGTACGGGAGGCAGCGGTGGAAGCTGCGGGGCCGCATCGAGGTGAACAGCAAGCAGGTGTGGGACAGCGAGGAGATGGTTTTCCTGCCCCTGGTCACCGAGTTCCTGTCCATCAAGGTGCGGTGCAGAGCTGGGCAGGGGTGGCACAGGCCAGCCACCACCCTGCCTCTAGCAGGGCTCTTCCTCCAGGACCTCACCTCACCCTCACCGGGGAGGGAGCTGGCGGCTGGTGGTGGTGGTGGCATCCTGGCACATGGCAGTGATGCAAAGAGCGTGGGTAAGGTGAAGCTCGTGGCTTCCTCTCATCCTCTCCTCCCTCTCCCCCTCCAGGTGACGGAGCTGAAGAGCCTGGCCAACCACGTCGTGGTGGGCAACGTGTCCTGCGAGACCAAGGACCTCTTTGCAGCTCTGCCCCAGGTAGTGGCTGTGGATATCAACGACTTGGGCACCCTCAAACTCAGCCTGGAGGTGACCTGGAAGTGAGTATCTCAGTAGGCACTGCTGGCACCACGTGGCAGGGCTGGGGATGCTTGGCACGGCGTGCCCTGCCCCGGGCTCTCTCCCATCCCACAACTGGGCTATAGCTATGGAAACCCAGAGCTGGGCTGGGTGAGATCCCACTTGCTGCAGCTGCTGCTGAGACATTCCCCAGCCCATCACCCAGCCCTCACCTCCCACTTGCCCTCCCCAGCCCCTTCGACAAGGACGACCAGCCCTCGGCAGCCAGCACTGTCAACAAGGCCTCCACGGTGAACAAGAGGTTCAGCACCTACAACCAGAGCCCCCCGGACACGCCGTCCCTGCGGGAACAGGCTTTCTACGTGAGTGTGGCACGGGGCAGGGCTGCTCCCAGAGGGGCTGCTCACAGGGATGTGCCCAGAGGCTGGCAGAGCTGGGGGCACGAGGCTGGGCAGCCCCTTTCCATCCCCTTCGCCTCGGCTCCGCGGCGCCGGCTCCTCCCGCCCTCACAGCTCCTCTTCTCTCTGCCCAAGAGCCCGGGGTGGGCGGATGACAAGCAGAGTTGGTCCATGCTGGACATCTTTCGGGAGACACTCTGCGAGAAGCTGTCTCAGAGCTGCTCCTGCGGCAGCGTCTCCTCGGCCGAGCTCGGGAGGTGGCCGCGGCACGGCCGCGTAAGTGCGAGGCTGCGGCTGCCCGCTAGCGTAGCCCCGTGCCCAGCCCGCCGTAGCTGCTCCTTGTCTCCTGCTCACTAGGCTTTGCTGATGCCCAGGGGCCTCATCCTGCCAGCTCTGAGCCCTGGGGTGCCAGTCCCCAAGCTGGGCCAGCCTGGGCTGGCTGCAGGGCTGTGCGTGAGAGCCGGGCAGTAGCGAGTAGAAGGCACATCTGTGTCCCTGCTGTGCTGTGCTGTGGTGTGGTGCGGTGCTGGTGTGGCACTGGGGTGGTGTTGAGCTGGTGAACCATGGAGGTGATGGTGTGACGGCTGGGGCTGTTGCCATCCTTGCAGCCACGCAGCAGGGCTCCTCAGCTCCATGTGTTGCACAGTCGTGGCCATGCTGGAGCTGCCTCCTGTGCCAGGGAGCCGCTGGCACCCCAGGGCTGCCAACAGGCATGGCTGGGCTTGGGGAGACAGATTCCCCCTGAGCAGATTCCCTCCTCTGTCCAGTAATGAACCATACAAGAGGAAACAGCTGCCCCAGGGGAGGTTGAGGCTGGAGCTGAGGCAGAGCTGTTTCCCTGAGAGGGGTGTGAGCCCCTGTGCCAGGCTGCCCAGGGAGCTGGGGCAGTGCCCAGCCCTGGAGGGATCCCAAAGCCCTGGGGCCAAGGTGCTGAGGGATCTAGGTGGGACCTGCTTGAGCAAGGGGGTTGGACTAGATGATCTCTAAAGGTCCCTTCCACCCCCTACCATTCTGTGATTCTAGGGGTCAGTGCTGGGCTGGGCAGGGTGAGGGCAGGGCTGGCACTGCAGCAGCTCCAGGGGCTTTTCCAGCCCAAACCATTCTGTGATTGCATGGCAGAGGGTGCAAGAGGCAGCCATGCTGTACCCAACCCTCTGCTGTGCTGGGGCTGCAGTGTGCTCGTGCCCCCCAGCTCCTGCCCCCGGTTGAAGGCGAGGCAGCGGGAGGAGCAGGCGAGGCAGGAGGCTCCCGTCTCACCCCACCTCCCCTCCCCTCCCCAGAACATGCTGCGGCGCCAGGAGGAGCTGGAGAACGGCACGGCCTGGTCCATCTCCTCCGAGTCCTCGGACGACTCCTCGAGCCCGCAGCTGCCCGGCAGCGCCCGCCACGCCGCACACAAGCCCCTGGTGCAGCCCGAGGTGCAGGCGGCCGCCCCCGCCATCGAGATCTCCTTCTCGCAGCAGCCGGAGGACGCCGAGGCCGCGCCGGGGGGCGCCGGGAGCCGGCCCGAGGAGCCGGGCGGCCGCAAGAAGGAGGCGGTGGCCAACGGGCACGTGGCCTACTCCCGGACTCTGAGCCACATCAGCGAGGCCAGCGTGGATGGCACCACGGAGGCCAAGGCTGCTGAGAGCCCCTGGGAGCCTGTGCCCGGCCTGGAGGACGCAGGGATGGGCGAGCAGGACGCGGAGCCACCCCCCAGCGCCGCGGCGGGGCAGGACAGCGGCGCCGAGGCCAAGCCACGTCCCTCCGTGGCCTGGGCCGTCACCTGCGAGGAGGAGGCTGGTGGGGCCGAGCCGGGGCAGAGCCAGGCGCCGGCACGGGGGGCCTGTGGCACTGGGGTCCCTGCGGCACCTGAACAAGCCTCAGTGGGAGAGAAGCCCGTCCCAGCCCTGCCGCTGCCCGCCGGCGGCCCCGAGGTGCCGCGGCCCAAGGTGGTGGATTCGGGTCTGGAGGAGGCCATTGGCCTCCTGGGCTCAGCCCTGGACGACTATCGGGGGCAGTTCCCAGAGCTGCAGCCCCTCGAACGGGAGCTCAAGCACCTGGAGGAGATGCTGCTGGTGAGGGGCTCCCGGCAGTGCCCAGGGGTGAGGGAGGTGGGGTTATCCTGGCTGGCAGCACCTGGGGACAAGGGGGACAGGGTCATCCTCCATAGCAGTGCCCAGGGATGATGGGGATGATGGATATGGGGCCATCCCTTATGGCAGTGCCCAGGGATGATGGAGATGATGGATATAGGGCTGTTCCTTATGGTAGTGCTCAGGGATGATGGATATGGGGCCATACCTTATGGCAGTGCCCAGGGATGATGGGGATGATGGATATGGGGCCATACCTTATGGCAGTGCCCAGGGATGATGGAGATGATGGATATGGGGCCATACCTTATGGCAGTGCCCAGGGACGATGGATATGGGGACATCCCTTATGGCAGTGCCCAGGGGTGATGGGGATGGTGGATTGGGGGCCATCCCTTATGACATTGCCCAGGGATGATGGATATGGGGTCATACCTTATGGCAGTGCCCAGGGATGATGGATATGGGGCCATCCCTTATGGCAGTGCCCAGGGATGATGCAGATGATGGTTATGGGGCTGTTCCTTATGGCAGTGCCCAGGGATGATGGATATGGGGCCATCCCTTATGGCAGTGCCCAGGGACGATGGATATGGGGTCATACCTTATGGCAGTGCCCAGGGATGATGGATATGGGACTGTCCCTTATGGCAGTGCCCAGGGATGATGGGGATGATGGATATGGGACCATCCCTTATGGCAGTGCCCAGGGATGATGGATATGGGACCGTCCCTTATGGCAGTGCCCAGGGATGATGGGGATGATGGATATGGGACCATCCCTTATGGCAGTGCCCAGGGGTGATGGATGTGGGGCCATCCCTTATGGCAGTGCCCAGGGACAATGGATGTGGGGTCATACCTTATGGCAGTGCCCAGGGATGATGGATATGGGACTGTCCCTTATGGCAGTGCCCAGGGATGATGGGGATAATGGATATGGGACCATCCCTTATGGCAGTGCCCAGGGATGATGGGGATAATGGATATGGGACCATCCCTTATGGCTGTGCCCAGGGATGATGGGGATAATGGATATGGGACCATCCCTTATGGCTGTGCCCAGGGATGATGGATATGGGACCATCTTTTATGGCAATGCCCAGGTATGATGAGGATGGGGCCGTCCTGGCTGGCAGTTTATGGGGACAAGGGGGACAAGGTCATCCCTTCTGGCAGTGCCTGGGGACGATGGGGACCAGGCTGTTGGGATGGCAGTGCCCAGGGCTGTCTTGGCTGACCCCGCTGTGCCTTCCTCCACAGCAGAAGCAGGGTGTATTCCTCAGCCGGGCCTCCAGCATCAGCCTGACGGTGGAACATGCGCTGGAGAGCTTCAGCTTCCTCAACACCTCTGACATGGAGGACTCAGAGGGCTCTGAGGAGGAGCTTGTCCAAGATGAGAGGTGCACAGCAAGGCTCACGGGATGGGGCGCAGGGCAGGATGCGGCCCTGGAACAGTTGGGGTGGGGGGATGCCCAGCTCTGGCAGGGTGCCCATGCACATCCAGACATGTCTGTGATGGCTCAGGCCAGGTCCTGGTCAAGAAGCAGCAGGATGTGGCCCTTTTGGTGGCACAGTGGTACCCTGCACTTCTTGAGAGTGGACTGGGAGGCAGCCCCTATGCCCTGTGTCCGTGACTCAGGCCTGGCACCGTGGTGCTGCAGCTCCTACAGAAGCTGCCTGACGTGGTCCCTGCGGTGGGGAATGGCCAGGAGCAGGTTTCCTGTGCTGAGCCTCTGCCTCTCTCTCCCCTTGGCTGGCAGGAGGGCTGGCAGGCCCCGGCGTGGCAGCAAGGCCCCCAGTGCCAGCGAGACGGGGGTGGACGACACGGGCATGTGCAGCGGCTCCGAGGGCAGCACCGACCCCCTGAGCAGCGGCAACGAGTTCCTGGATAAGGCCCTGGTGCTTCACCTCAACAACTGCAACCGCCTGCTGCTGGTGAGGACAGGGACTGGGACATGTAAAGGGTGGGTGTGAGGAGGCTGGAGCCAGGCTGCCCTCAGGGATGGCCAGTGACAGGACAAGGGGCAACAGGGACAAGCTGGAACAGAAGAGGTTCCAAAGCAACACAAGGAAGAATTTCCTCCCTGCTGAGGTGAGGGAGCACTGGCAGGGGCTGCCCAGATGGGCTGTGGAGTCTCCTTCTCTGGGGACATTCCAACCCAGCTGGATGAGTCCCTGTGTGCCCTGCTCTGGGTGGTGCTGCTCTGGCAGGGGGTTGCACTGGATGAGCTTTCCAGGTCCCTTGCAGCTCCTGAGGTTCTGTGATGCTGTCACAGTGTCCTGGGGCAGAGGGAAACCCTCAGGGGGTGTGGGGGCTGCGGGTGCCCCATCGAGGGCTGTGTGGGGGCTGCGGGTGCCCCATCGAGGGCTGTGTGGGGGCTGCAGGGTGTGCAGCGAGCTCCATCCCTGAGGGCTGGCCGTGCCTCGCAGAAGCTGGGCACGTTCGGGCCACTGCGGTGCCGGGAGATGTTTGCCCTGGACAGGCTGCTGCGGGAGGCGCAGGTGCTGGAGGTGGTGTGCCAGCTGATGGAGGAGCGTGCCGGTGCCACCGCTGCCGCAGAAGGTCAGTGCCAAGCGTGGCTGTGGCGGGCAGAGCCGGGCGGGCAGGGGGTCCCGCAGGGGGGGTGACAGAGCCTGTCCCCGCAGTGGTGCAGTTCTCGACGCGGAAGGAGGGCGTGTTGTCCCTTTGGGATCGCTGTGTCCAAGGGCCCAACCTCTACACCTGCCCCGTGGAGCGGTTCCTGCAGGTGCTCAGTGCCCAGTACGCGGCGCCCATCAGCGAGCGGCACCCCGGCCTGGCCGATGCCGGTGAGCAGGAGTGGCCGAGCCCCGGCGGGTGCCAGCGGCCCTGCACAGGGCTGGCTGTGCCTGCTGCAGGCCCTGACACAAGCCCTGTCCTGCAGTGTGTGTGAAGCTGGTGGAGGACGTGCTGGATCGGCGGCTGCCCCGGCGGCCCGGCAGCACCCAGGGCGAGCACGTCACCATCTTCCAGTACTGGAGCCACTTTGAGTCCCTTGGTGCCCTGGCGCTTGACACCTACATGATGGAGCTGGCAGAGGAAGGTGGGTGTCCTTCCATGCTCCCTACACCCTGGCATGGGGCGCTGGAGCATCTCCATAGGGAATTGCCCTGCAGCCCTGCTGTGAGCAGCCTGGGCATCACCCAGAGGCTCAGTCGTCCTTGGGGTGGGCAAGTATGGGGTGGGAGCTGGAATGACTGTCTTAACGAGGAAAGCCTGCAGCCCTGGGGCTGTTGAGCCTGGGGAAGAGAAGCCTGAGCTCAGGGGCACTTCAGCAATGCTGAGAAATGCCTCAAGGGTGGGTGTCAGGAGGATGGGGATGGGCTTTGCTCTGTGGTGCCCAGCGACAGGACAAGGTGGAACAGGCACAGGCTGGAACACAAACAGTTCCCCTGGCCCAGGAGGAGCAAGTCCTTTGGTGCTGAGGTGAGGGAGCCCTGGCCCAGGCTGCCCAGGGAGGGTGTGGAGGCTCTTTCTGGGGGAGGTTTCCAACCCCAACTGGACACGTTCCTGTGCCCCCTGAGCCAGGGGAAGCTGCTGGAGCAGGGGCTGGGGCTGCAGCAGCTCTGCAGGGCCCTTTCCACCCTCAGCATTCAGGGATTCTGAATCCCACAGCCCACTGCCACGCTGCCTTCCTGAGCACCCTATGGCCTGGCCATGGGTGCATGTGGCTCACGTGTCTGGGGGGTGCCTGGGGATGGGTTCCCTGTGTGCCTGGGGCACACGGGCAGCACTGCTGGGCTCCTCGGCTCAGCCGGTGCCTCCCCGCAGCGCTGCTGGCACAGAACCTCAACTCAGATGACCAGGACGTGGTGCTGCGGGCCCTGAAGCGCGTGCCCGAGGGCCGCCTGAAGAAGGAGGGGCTGCAGGCGCTGAGCCTGCTGCTCGTGGAGGGCAACAGCAAGGTGGTGAGCGCCGTGTCAGCCCAGCTCCGCAGCCTGGCTGAAAACCCCCGCTTCCGACAGCGGGTACGTGCCGGGCACCGGGGTGTGGGGGGAGCGGGCTGGTGCTGCAGACCACGGGGTGCTGCCCCCCCGGCTCTGGCATGAGCAGTGTCGCTGATGTCCTGCTGTCTCTCCCCCAGGCCCTCGTGTGCTACCTGGAGCAGCTGGAGGATGAGGAGGTGCAGAGGCGCGTGGCGGGCTGCGCGGCGCTGGGCTGCCTCAAGGTGAGCGGGGGAGACGGGAGTTGTGTGGGGCTGGCAAATCCAGGCACACCTGCAACAGCCTCGTGCTCCCGGGAGAGGGGAGCTGGCAGTGCCCCAAATGAGCCAGAGGAGCAGCTGGGGACGGGGCAAGAAGGGGGTATGGGGAGAGAAGGGACTTGGTCTGCATCATGGGCTGCAGCGTCCTGTGCTGCCTTCCCCTAGGCTGTGTTCCTGGTGCCAGCCACACTCAGCCCTTTGTCCCTTCTCCTGCAGGCCAAGGAGAGCATCGAGCAGCTGGTTTACCTGTGCCAAACCGACAAGGAGCCCGTGCGGGAGGCAGCCAAGCAGAGCCTGATGCTGTGTGGTGAGTGCCTGGCTGCTCCTCTCCGCTCCTTCCTTACCCAGTGAGGCATCTCCCAGTGCTGGCAGTGCCCACTGGACAAGGGCATCCCGGGCTGGTCACTGCCTGTCCCACACACTCTGGCTCATCGTGCCCCAAGCTCTGCCAGACAAGAGCAAGGTGGGCATCCCGTGGCCACAGAGCACTGAGCCTGGTTGTTATTTATTATTTGCTAGATGGCACTGAGAGAACCATCTGAGTGGGTTTCTAGGCCTCCAGATCGCGGCAGCAGCTGCACAGGTTGGGACACGTGAGCCGTCCTCGTGCCCTCCCCGTTCCCGCTCCTGCCGCTTTGCTCACGGATGTCTCCGTCTTAGAGCCTGTCAGCCGTGTCCCGTCTGGGAGTCTCTGTGTGTCTTGGTTGTTCTAGAGCCCATCCCCGTGGCACCCTGGCACATGTAGATGCCTTGTGTCCCATGTCCCAGCAGGCTGTCTGTGTCACCGCCTCGTGCCGGGGATGGCCACCGCGGGCGGCTGTGTGTGCGCAGGGGTGCGGGGTGAAGGTCTCAGCGCCAGCTTGTAGCATGGATGTGTGCATCCTCCTTTGTGCCTGGGGTGCCCTGGGGAAGCCCTCGGGATCCCCATGGCAGTGCATGCAGATGTGCACAGCTGTTTGAGATGCTGGAGCCAGCACAGCCCCCAGCCCTTTGCTCCCAGCTGGGCTCTCCACAAGCTCAGCTGTGGGTGATCCCTGCCCCATGTGGCTATTGGTACAGCAGGCAGGTGAAGATCAGGGCACTGGAGCATCTTTCCTATGAGGAGAGGCTGCAGGACCTGGGGCTGTTTAGTCTGGAGAAGAGTGAGGGGGGATCTTATTAATAGTTACAAGTATCTCACTGGTGGGTGTCAGGAGGCTGGGGCAGCACTTGTTTCTGTTGTATCCAGTGCCAGGACAAGGGGTGATGGGATGAAGCTGGAACACAAACAGTTCCACTGAAACACAAGGACAAACTGTTTCAGTGTTGCAGTGAGGGAGCCCTGGCCCAGGCTGCCCAGGGAGGGTGTGGAGGCTCCTTCCTTGGACGGCTTCAAACCCCACCTGGACACGTTCCTGTGTGACCTGATCTAGGTGGGAGCTGCTTCTGCAGGGGGTTGGGCTGGATGAGCTCTAAAGGTCCCTTCCACCCTTCACCATTCAATGAGCTGGACTGGCAGTGTCTGAGCCAGGAGCTCTGGGAGCTTTTTGAGCCAGATCCTGGCTGGGACCTGCCCATGGGTCAGGTCTGCTACAGAGGATGAGAGTGTGGCCGTAGCAGGCGGCTCAGCTCTGCCAGGCGTTGGCCACGGTTCCGTGGAAAGGCCGCAGCAGGAGGTTAGGGAAGGGCAGGGGCCAGAGCTGCCGCAGCTCCGTTCCCTGACCTCGGCGTGTACTTGCAGGGGAAGATGGTAAATCAGCTCACCGTCGGCTGGAGGAGGCCCTGGACAGCCTCCCGCGCATCTTTGCCCCAGCCAGCATGGCCAGTACAGCTTTCTGAGCCGCCGCACCGCGCCACGCCGCCTGCCGCGCCCGCGGGCAGCTCCCGCCCCGCAGCACTCCGCACACTGCCTTAGGAGCACCGCTTCCCTCCGCCGCCCCGGGGCCGCCCCGCAGCCCGGCGCCGGGGCTCGCTGCACGTCCCGCCCACCGGTGTCCGTCTCACAGCCCCGGGAGCGGCTCCGTTCCCGCCCGCCTCGGCCGGCCGCAGCCGCGGGGAGCGGAGGGCAGACGTGCCGGGGCTCTCTGCCTCCTCTTGCCTTCCTCTTGCCCGAGGGCGAGCGTGCCCTGTCCTGGAAGGACCTGCACTTTGGAAACCAAGCCGTTTCTTGCCGGGGCCGTGGGGACTGCTGCTGCCCTTTGCCACCTGGACTTCCCCGGGACTTAAATAAAACGAAATATGAGATATTAATATATTCTGCCGGCGTTTCTTCTTTCCAGCTCCACGTGCTCCTGTCCCTCCCCCGGCTGGGGCTGCAGGGGAGCGCTGGTGCGACGCGGCCCCAGCCCACAGCCTTTCCCCGCCCCGTGGGGCCGTGCCGTGGGGGGCAGGGGCAGGAGCAGCCTCAGAGGGGCCGGATGGACAGAAGCTGCCACCTTTCGTGGGGTTGGTTTATTTTTTATTTACATGTTTGTTTGTTTTGCAGAAAAACAAAGGCAAAAACCTTCTTTTTTCTATAATGTCTCTATAAATCTATATATAATGTAATTACAGAGAATGACTAATTTTGATTTTAAACCAGAAATAAAGCCAGACCTTTACTGAGTGATGGGGTGGCTGCGTGGCTGTTTCTTTGGGGCCCTGCTGCTCAGGGGTCAGCACAGCAGGCTGGAGGCAGGAGCTGTGGGGAGGGTCTCATGGGGTATTCATTGTCGTGTTCACTGCTCACTTTAGCCTTCTTCCACCTCCCTTGGGGGGCACAAAGCACGGTGCTGCTCCCAAAGCACCGCATCACGCTGCAGGCAGCGAGAGATGGGGGTGGTGGGTCCCAGCTGGCACATACAGCTGGGGACAAGAGCAGCCAAGAGGGGGAAAGTGGCCCAGCCATCTTACGTAGTTTGGACTCTCTGTTTTTTCCCCTCAGTAACTCCTGGAAGTAAAACCAGCCCAGTGCTCCAGTGGCCAGAGCCACGAGTTCAATTCACTCACCTCTGTGGGTGTCCTCCTTGCCCTGCCAAAGCCTAGCCCCATGCCTGCAGCACGAGAGCACCTTCTGAGGTAAGCTGCACCTTGGCTGTAGAGGGATGGGAGCAGGAAAGCAGCCTTCTGTCAGGGCAGGCAGGGAGCTGCAGGGCAGGACAAAACGACTCTTGCTTCCAGACCTGCAAGGAATAAGCTCATTGTTTATCTGGCTTTTACAACATCTGGGGAAAGCACCCCAGACAGATGATTAATTGAGGAATCTATGGCCCAGTTCCTTACTCTGGATGGATCTTTGCCAGCATCACCAAAGACCTCTGCCCCACAGACACTGCCAGATCACCTGGAACTGCAGGATTGCTGTTTTAACTGGAATAGACTTCCCCCAAAAAGTCTTGGGCTTTTGGACAGCATTGTCTGAAAACAGTCACAGAATCATTTGGGTTGGAAGTTCATGGACTGCAGCCCCTGGCCTCACCCTGCCCAGCCCACCACTAACCCACGGCCTCAGCCCCACAGCTTTGGGATCCCTCCAGGGCTGGGCACTCCCCCAGCACCCTGGGCAGCCTGGCACAGGGGCTGACACCCCTCTCAGGGAAACAGTTCTGCCTCAGCTCCCATCTAAACCTGCTGCAACTTGAGGCCATTTCCTCTTGTCCCTGCAGTTTTCATCCTGCTTGAATCACAGAACCTCAAGGGCTGGAAGGGACCTCCAAAGCTCATCCAGTGCAACCCCCCTGCAAGAGCAGCACCACCTAGAGCAGGGCACACAGGAACTCATCCAGCTGGGTTGGAATGTCTCCAGAGAAGGAGACTCCCCTGCCAGTGCTCCCTCACGTCAACAGGGAAGAAATTCTGCCTTGTGTTGCTTTGGGACCTCTTCTGTTCCAGCTTGTCCTCGTTGCCCCTTGTGCTGTCATTGGCCATCCCTGAGACCTTAGGTTTGTTTGTCTTTTTAAGGGCTGGGGAGGAGCAGGACAACCTTCACAAGAGCCAGCTGTTTGAAAGGAGGCAGGGTACTCAGCTTTTCCCCCTGGGCCTTAACTTCTCCCCCAGGGCTTGCACAGGAACCCCCTGCTCGCTGTGGTGAGCTCCTGGGAGCCGGGACACGCACGGTGCCCTGTGCAGCAGCTCCTTGTCGGTTTGGCAGGTGACAGTGTGCCTCATTCAGCTGCCAAATCTGTGTCAGCACTTCAAATGTTTTTCCCCCTTTGCAGGGACATGCTTGTGCTCAGCAGCTACTTGCTTTTCTTGCAGGAGCTGCAGCTCGTGGGAGGGTGTCTGTGTCACGGTTACATTATCCATGTGCTCTGGCTTTGGAAAGATGTTCCTTTTCCCCATGTGCTGCTTGCTTTAATTAAAGAGGCACATATGGATACGCTTTGCAGTGGTAGTTTTTACCTGCTGGTCTCAGGGTAGTGTCCTGAGGAGACCCTGCAGATCACTGGCACAAAATCAGCCAATGTGCCCTTCCTCTTGGATGGCATCAGGGCTGCTGGAGCTGCCCAGCTTGGGGCACCAAGAGCACCTTCCAGCCAGAAAGGCCCAAAGCAGACGCTGCCACAAGCCTTTTTGTGTAAGAAATGAACTCAAATATTAATGCCAAGTCATTTTTAGGGAGCTGCAGTCTGGGAATCTCCAGCTTAAGCAGCCCCAACGTCGGACCTCTCACCTTATCCCAGGCTGGTATGAAATCACATTTCCAAGGCATTCACTCAGGCATTTAAGAGATGATTGCACCAGCAAAGCTGTCTGCCTTGAACCACAGCAGAGCAACAACCTCCTCATGATCACTGACACATTCCTCACGGGGCTGTCAGGCACCTACATGTGGGCTGCTTCTCCACGGACCGCTCTGAGGGTGTCAGCTGGAGGCTCATTTCATGCAGGGACCAAAGTGTGCTCCAGGCAGTCTCCCAAAGTTAATGTAGTGTTGGCTCTCAAGCTCAACTACTGCCTTCCTTAGAGCAGAGTGAGGAGGGGTGGTGAGGGCCTGTGCAGTGATGGTGATGGGATCAGGGAAGGGCAGGGAAGGAGGAGGGTTGGTGAGGTGGTCAGGAGCTCCTCAGCTTCCATGTTTGCCATTCTGCTCACAGGCAAAGCCTCTCTGGGAAAGGCCTCACTCAGGCAGCTTTACTAGGAGCACCTGCCTCTGGTTTTCTAATTTAGACAGGCTTGGAGGCTGATTTTCAGGAGCACTCCCAATTAAGACTGCAGCTGGAGGCTGGGATGCTCTGCAGATCAGCTCAAAGGCACCTCCAAGGGAGAAAGCCAAAGTCAGTGGGTCAGCTCCCCCCAGCACACACCAGCAGATGGTCTGGGACACCTCTGTCAGGAGAAGCCCTGGAATGGGTGTTTGCCAGGATAACCTGCAACAGCAGCATCGTGACTGCAGAAGACAAGGGACTGTTTTGCATAGGATGGCTACAAAAGGCAGAGGGATCCTTAGCACTCCTCAGCCCTGGGTGAGTATTTAAAGCATCCTGAGAAGCGATCCTCTGTGTAGCCAGGGCTCCTTGCCATGGTGATTCATGTCTGAACCGAGCTCTGAGCTTAGAGCAGGATTCGTGGCTGCACATGAAAGATGTGCTGTTCTCCCCAAAACTGCAGCCAGAGGACTGATGCCTTGACAGCTTAGAAGAAACAAAAATGACTGGAAAAAAATAAGCCCCCACCTCAGAATCTTGTTTCCCCAGAAACGTTCCTGGCAGATCCTTGATGCTGTTCCGACTCCATTTCCTTCTGCACCAGCCCAGCTAGTGGCCACAGGGAAGGTGATGGACGTGGGCTTTCCTGATTTTAGCAAAGCTTTTGGTAGTCTGACAGCATTCAGGCTCAAAGATCCCCAGGGATTGCTTCCAGGTGAGGATAGTCCATTTCTACGGTTCAGGTTTCTCTGGAGGTCATGGTTGTGGGTGGCACCCTGTCACCTCTCCTAATCAACAGCCACTTTTTGACACTGCTTCCTAACTGATTATTTTCTTCTCCTTCAGCCAAGGCTGAACACTGCTAAATCCTTGTGGCTCAGTGGAGCTAAATCCTCATGGCTCAACAGAGCCCAACTGCTCACTAAGCTACAGAAAGGAAGGAAGGGACTCAGGTGGTGTCATAATGCTCAGAAGGGAACTTGGACTCAGTTGCCAACAGCCCTGAAGTGAGTGTGAGTGTTCAGAGTGCAGCCCACAGCACTGCCACTGCTGCTCTGCTGCTTTGCAGGGGCTGGGAGAGCTGAGGCAGGAGAAGCCCGTGGAGCAGGGACAGACACTGGTGTTCTCACTCACCACAACACAGCTCAAAGAGACACAGGCATGATTCAGGGGAGGATTTAAGGGCACAGTTTATGTGTGTTAATGTATGCTACAGTCATCTGCTGGTCTTGCCACTTGCTGAGCAGGTTGGGAGAAAGCTTAAGCTGTTGGACAGCTTCTGCTCTGCCCCGCAGTGACATTTCAAACGGCAAAAATCTGAGGCAAGGCCTTTAACATCAGTTCCAGCTGCAACAGCCTTGTAACTCTTTAGCCCTACTAGCATGAGCTTGTGCTGAGGCTTCTCTACATTTAGTCTTCTCTCTGAATTCCTCCAGGGATTGATGGGTAAGCAAAAAGAACAAACCCAAAAGCAGCTTCCTTCCAATGCATCTTGTTTTTGAGCTATTAATATTTTAACCCGTTACTCTGGCTCCATTCCATGTGGGTTTTTTTATGGTAAGAAAATACAAAGAGGTTGCAGCACGAGCTCATAGAATTCTCCCCTCCTCTCGGCTCTCCTGTCAATCAGCTGTGCTTTTGCAACACTGCTCCTGGAGATGAGAAGTTTTTATTAAGCCCAGAAGATTCAGCAATGCAGGAAACTGCAGGAAATGAAAGTCGTGTGAGCCCCCGTGCTTTGCCATCTACAGTCACTCATCTCTCGCTGTGGATGCTGCAGCTCCTTCCAGCTTTTTGGGGTGGAGGTGGAAAACACTCAGCATCTCTCTTCTGATGGGCTCATGCTCACTTCCCTGGAAGCACTTCCACTGGAACACCTGGCACCATGTTCACCATGAAACTACCCGGAGCGGCCTGTCCCGCTCCGTTACCCGCCTTGGCAAGCCCAAAGTCCTTAAAAACCACCAGGCAAATAATAGTAATGCCAATAACTCTTTGATATTTAGGGTAGAGGGTTCTCCTCCCCCTCTGCTCTGCCCTGCTGAGGCCTCATCTGGAGTCCTGTGGCCAGTGCTGGGCTCCCCAGCTCCAGAGAGACAGGGAACTGCTGGAGAGAGGCCAGGGCAGGGACAGCAAGGTGCTGAGGGGCTGCAACGTGTGTGAGGAGGAAAGGCTGCAGCCCTGGGGCTGCTCAGCCTGGGGAAGAGAAGCCTGAGCTCAGGGGCACCTCAGCAATGCTGAGAAATGCCTCAAGGGTGGGTGTCAGGAGGATGGGGATGGGCTTTGCTCTGTGGTGCCCTGGGACAGGACAAGGTGCAACAGGCACAGGCTGCAACACAAACAGTTCCCCTGGCCCAGGAGGAGCAAGTGCTTTGGTGCTGAGGTGAGGGAGCCCTGGCCCAGGCTGCCCAGGGAGGGTGTGGAGGCTCCTTCTCAGGAGGTTTCCAACCCCAGCTGGACACGTTCCTGTGCCCCCTGAGCCAGGGGAAGCTGCTGGAGCAGGGGCTGGGGCTGGATGAGCTCTGCAGGGCCCTTCCAACACTTACCACTCCATTCTATGCTCCATTCTATTTGTTAGATGGCTCTACGGCTTTCCTAGTGATTAATCCTTGACAGTATTGCCTCCTCTTCCAGCTTAAGAAAAGCTTCAGCCTTTCAACCTGTGAACTCCTCCTCAGCACAGAGGAAGATGCCAAATTTCAGCACGGCCTTTGGCTGTGGCTCCCACTCTGGGAGCTGAGGCACAGCTGGCTTGAAAGACTCACTGCGATGAATGGGGCAGCTTTAGCTTATGTGAAGCTTCATGGAGGCATGGGGAGATGGTTTGAGTGTGTGGAGCTTGGGGTGACAGCGGGCCCTCAGAGCGTGTATTGCAGAGGTGGAGTGCCTGCAGCTCCACGGGGCTCCCAATGTGCCCACCGGCCCGGCCCGGCAGAGCCTAAGGCATGTCCTGGGTGGGCTGCGGCGGGCGGTGCTGAGGGGGCTGCGCTGAGGGGATTGCGCTGAGGGGGCGCAGGCAGGAGGCGCTGAGAGGCGCTGGGCGAGTTCTGCTGAGGGGCAGCAGCCGCTGAGCAGCGAGAAGCCCAGGCAGGAGGCACTGAAGCGGCTGCGCTGAGGGGCGGGAAGCGCTGAGGGGCCCGGGCGGGCTGCGCTGAGGGGCGCTGGACGGGAAGCGTTCAGGGCTGTGCCGAGCGGGTTCCGCTGAGGTGCGGGAGGCGCTGAGGGGCGGAAGGCGGTGAGGTGGCTGCACTGAGGACTGCGCTGACGGGCCCGGGCGGGCTGCACTCAGGGCTCCGCTGAGGGGTGGGAGGCGCTGAGGGGCGGAAGGCGCTGAAGGGCGGAAGGCGGCGAGGTGGCTGCGCTGAGGACTGCGCTGACGGGCCCGGGCGGGCTGCACTCAGGGCTTCGCTGAGGGGTGGGAGGCGCTGAGGGGCGGGAGGCGCTGAAGGGCGGAAGGCGGCGAGGTGGCTGCGCTGAGGACTGCGCTGACGAGCCCGGGCGGGCTGCACTCAGGGCTCTGCTGAGGGGCGGGAGGCGCTGAGGGGCGGAAGGTGCTGAGGGCTGCGCTGACGGACCCGCGCAGGCCGCGCTCAGGGCTCCGCTGAAGGGTGGGAGGCGCTGAGGGGCGGGAGGCGCTGAGGGGCGCGGGGCGGGCTCCGCTGAGGGGCGGGGGGCGCTGAAGGGCGGGAGGCGCTGAGGGGCGCGGGGCGGGGCGCGGCGCAGCCTGCCGCCCGCCCCCCGGGCCCCGCGTGACGCACGCACGCACGCACGCACAGGCGCGTGGCGGCCGGCGCCGCGGGGCCGCGTTTGAAGTTGGCGCGCGATCCGCGCCCGCGTCCTTCCCGCCCCGCCCGCCGCTTCCCAGCGTGCCCCGCGCGGCCGCTTCCCCGCTCGCCGGCCCTCCCTCCCCCGCCCTCCCCCCCCCCCCCCGCCCGGGCCGGCGGCCGCGGCAGCCGCGCTGGCGCACGCGCACTCCGCCCGCCCGCCGCCATTTTGTGTCCGAAGCGACTGTGGAGCGATTAAACCGCGAGCTGGTGCGGGGCGCTCGCGGCGGCCGCAGCGGGGCGTGCGGGGCGCGGCGGCTCCGCGGGGCCCGCGGGCGGCGCGGGGCGGCGGCGGGGCCCGGCGGCCGGAGCGAGCTCGGCGGGGTGCGGGCGCAGGTAAGCGGTGGCGGGGGGTTTGCAGTCGCTTTCTCCGGCCTCTAGGTGTCACGATGGGGCTCCGGTTCGGCTGGGGCCCCGCAGCGGCCGCCGCCGGGGAAGCAGGGGGCTTTGTCTCCCTCTATCGTCCCCAGCGCGGCCGGCGCCTGCCTGCCACCGCCGCCATTCCCCACAGCGCGGCGCTGGGCTGCGGGCCCGCCCGGGCCTCCCTTCCCTCCGTCCCCGCCCGCCCGGGCCGCCGCCGAGCCGCCGGCCCCGACTCCATTTTCTTTCCTTTGTCTCCTCCGCCGCGCCACCGGGGCCGATTACCGCCCCCTCCCCGCCACGCGAGCCGCCGCCACCCTCCCCCCCTTTCCCTTCCCCTCCCGTCCCTTCCTCCTCCCCTCCCCCGCCATCCCCGCCCCGCCGAGCCGGGCCCGCTCCCCACCCGCCCCGGCGCCGCCGCTTCACCCCCCCCCCCCTCCTCCGCCCACCTTCCCCCCCTTTCCTCCCTCTCTCCCGCCGCCTTCGCGCGAACCTCTGCAGAGCTCGGCCCGGCTCCCGCTGCCCCGGGGCCTCCGCTGGGCCCGTCTGTCCGGCCGCTGACCGCAGGGCGATGGCGGCGGCGGCGGCTGCGTGTCCCGCTGCCGCCGGCCGCCGCCTCGCTGCGCTGGCGTGTGCTGCGGAGTGAGAGGCGCTGCGAGGCGCAGAGCGGGACTCGAGCTCCCTCTGCAAGGCAGGCTGAGCAGCGCCATGCAGCACCGGGGCGCGGGCACGGCTGGGGGGCGCCCGCTCTCGCCGCGCTGCCCGACCGACACCCCCGCACCCCCCCATCGCTGCCCTGCCGCCGCCGCTCCCGGACAGCGAGTGCAGAGCCGAACCCCCCCCCGCACACATGTACACACACACCCGTGGGGCTTCGGGCTCCACCGCAGCGTGCTGGGAAGCCCCGGCACAGCCACCGACCCGGCGACAAGTTGTGGCACTTGCTTCGACTTGGAGCTGCGGGCCTGCCTGGGGCTGGTGCGGGGCGGCCGCCCGCGCTCCGCAGCCGGGCTCTTGCTCACGGGCAGAGCCCGAAAGCCCTTCGCAAACCACGGGGTTATTCCCTTTCTTTGCCTGGGTTTGTGCTGTGGGAGTTGGCAGGGGGGGTGGGGGAAGCGCAAAACGCGATCGTTTTTGTGGTGCAGCAAAGGAAATCGCACATGCTCCGTGTCCAAACAGTTTGCTTTTTGTTCTCTGCATCAACTTTAAATGTCTTTGGTAAATGTTAGTGAAACGACTTTGGTACGGGGGTTTTCTGTCACGTTGCACACATCCTTTTTTGCTTGGTTGGAATCCTCAGGACTTGCCCGCTGGTGAGGATGAGCTCGCTTTCCTGTTTCTGACTTCCTAGTTGTGCTTTTTGCCCAGCCCTCCCTTCCCCCTTAAAGAAGTGTGCGGCAGTTCCTTGCCTCTTGCCACTTACCGAATCCGGGTAACGAACTCCAGAGGTGTTATTAGAAGCATCTGAAGTACTGTTTACCGCTTGCAGTGTGTGTGGGGGTTGGTTTCACTGCAGGAAGCGTGTAAATGTTTTCTCGGGTTCTCCAGTTTATTCTGCTTCTGCAGAGCCTCTTGAATTTGCAGGAATCCGTTGGGTATAAGAAATAGCTCTGTGTTGTATTCAAGCTGTTCTTACCTCAGATGTTTTACTTTAGTGCAGAAGAAACCATTAGAGCTGAAGGAAAGAGCAGTTTTAACGTGAGGGCATAGCAGTGCTTTGACTTTTTTTGGTTGATAGGTTCTTTTTTTAGGTCTGTTTTGCCTTCCTAACACAACTGAAACTCTGCAGGATGTTTTTGAAGAGTAATACCTAAGCAAAAGGTGCAAAACTTGAGTTCCTATAGCTTGGGGTGGCCCTGCAACCAAACAGTACAGCGAGTTGAGCTGGGTCTGGTTGGGACAGAGCTTGGGGAGCTGTCTCTACAGGGTTAAGTTTGTTGGCAGCTGGTGCCTGCAGCACTGCTGAGGAGGAAAGAGCTATTTCAAGAACTGCTTTTTGTCCTAGCAGGCTGCTGTATCTAATTTGTGTGTATGGTTACCAGTTCTTGGAGCTGCAGGTCGATGCCTGCCTCGTGCAATACCGTTGCTGCTGTCTTGAAGATGCCAGAAGCTGATCTGTGTTGTTCTGGTGTGTGTGTATGTGCAGGATTTGCCTGAAAAAACCCTCTAATTACATGTGATTACTAACCAGCTTAGGAATTTGTGTAGAGCCTACTCTGGAACTTCATTTCTTCTCTTCCCCTTTGTGTCCCCCAATCCCTGCTTTTCTAATGAAGATCTTCAGAAGTCAGATGTTGAGCATTCTGAGGCTGAGTTGCCCTCTGAGAAGATCCAGCCTGTGCTTTGCTCTTATCCCTCATACTTTGGCAGGTTATGCTTGCAACAGCAACTTGGGCTGAGCTCTGACCTCTGGGTAGCTCTTCCTGCTGTGTCTGAAGAGGACTTTTTGTACCTTACCTGTTTCAGATCCATTGTTCATATTGATTATATTTGCATAAAAGCTCTCAGATTCGCCCATCTGGACAACTCTTGCTACTCTTACCTCTTCCTTATCAGAAAGGGAATGCTTGAGGGAGTATCTAATCCTAGTAGAGCATTAGGATTGCAAATGCTTCTTCCCCCTGTGCTCTGGGAATAGGTGTAACAGGGAGCAGCCACTGCTGCTGCCTGCACACAGGAAGGCTCAGGGCTGTCGCTCTTCATCTTCCACTTTGGGGCTGGAGGAAGCCAAAGCTTTCACTCGGTGGTTGTTTGGTTTGTGTTAACTTACTGAACTGATTTGTTTGCTTAACTCTAAACCACTCTTCATCCATTTGGCTCCAGTTCAGAGGCCCAGCTCAGTCTTTGTTGCATGAAACCTTAATGTTTCAGTACAGTATCCAGCTCTACTGGGCTGCAGTGGTACCTGGTCTTAAATGCACACAGATCCAGGACATTTCTGCCTTTTTTTAATACAAAGGTTATATCTGCTGCTCATAAAAAATGGTTCAGAACATGGCTCTTGTATTTTTTCTTCAGATTTTTTCCCCTAAAACTTGGAATCTTTCTCCTGTCCTGACTGTAACTGAAAGTGTTGCTTTTTCTGTGCTGAAGAATGTTTTAATTTTATTTCAAACACCCTCTGCTGCTGCTCCTCCCACTTCTCTCCAGTAATCCATCATTCTTCAGGAACTGAGATACGCTTGTTCTAGACACATTTAATAGCAAAAACCAAATAGCAGCTGCTCAGCTGAGCCAGCTCAGTGCTTCTGATTAACAAACATAACTTAGGAAAAGAGAGTAGAATAAACATGAGGTGAGTAGGGAGTTGTATGTTTCAGATTGTGCTAACACTCAGGTAACTGTACATCCAAGAGCTCAGTTGTGGTGTTTAATAGAAGTTAAAGCTAAGGTGAAGGTTCATTCTTTAGAATTACCAAAACTTGGAAACTATCAGGTCATAATGTGTGGTTCTAAACAGGTGAAAGTAGAGCAGTAGGTACAGAGGCAGGTCTGGATGGAGAACTGCACGTGTGTTACTTAGGAGAGAGCTGTGATAGAATGGATTCCTGAAGAATTATTCTTGAACTATCCCCACAGATGAAGTTGAGAGACACAGATGTTGACATTTCTTATGTAAAGGTTTGTTTTTAGAGACCCCTCAGTTCCAACCCTCCTGCTTTCTGCTGTCAGCTACCTGAGGATTTCAGTGTGCTGCATGGAGTTGATGTTAAAAGAGGTGAGGCCAGGTATGGTTAAAAGCACGAGTGCAGGGATTTGTTAGGATATGCTGGCACACTGCTACTGTGCTGGTAGCACTGCAGCAAGCAGTGCTAAAGGATATTGACTTTCACACCCTGTAGTTTAGGTAGTATTGTCATATTTTTCTGCCATAGCAACAAAGTCAAGAAGTTTTTAAAGGCTTCATGGGCTCCACTGAAAAGCTTCACTCAGGTGTAGAGAGACTGTGGACTAACATCAGCTTATACTGAAACTCTTATTTTACCTCTCCTTTTTTTCCCCAAAATCTATACATTTCAGTTGACATCATTGAACTTGTCAAATTCTAACAAAACAGAAGTCAAATAACAGATTGTTTGGAGTGTGAAATACACCTTTTTAATAACTTGCATCATGATTAGAAGCTTGTGTGTGTCTCAGACATCAGCAGGTAAAGTAGCTGTTTGTAAGGTGGAGGAGAAAGTAGCTTGGTTCATTTTTATAGGGGATATTTCTTGCCTCAATTGGGATATGAGAGTCATACTTACTCCCTCTTTCAGGTATTTAGGATTAGGTTGCTGTCCTGAAAGCTTCTGAAATTCTTCTGTGTACAAACAACAATACACAAGACAAATCATAAACCAAAAACCCACTACCAAAGTACGTTGGGAGGTGAGAGGGATGTTTGCCTTGACCTGTGTTTGCCTGCTGACACTGGAATATCCCTAGCTGTAGTATTGGAGGGGGGATATCAGGTAGCTGATGCCCTTTGGAACACTAGGGAAATTCCAGGAGATCAGAGACGTGCTGATGGATCAGTATGAAATGGAGCAAAGTGGATGAAGAGAGCAGCTTGTAATGTAGTGCTGTTCAGAGACACCTGAGCTCCCTGGGGTGTTTGACTAGTGCTACATGATGGTAATACATATATAGTCTACATTATTAGCAGCACTTTATTTGTTCTTAGTTCACAATTTACTTAACAAGAGGGGAAAAGAATGTGATTAATCCTAGTAAATAAGGCTCCAAGGAAAAAAAGAGCTTGTTAAAGTTGTTATTTGGCTTAGTTAAAGGTATCTCTCTTGATCTTCAGGACCTTTACTGCCTATAAAAATTAGTCCTGAGTATTAGTAAATGCCACTTGGTTCAGTCTGGGGCTGTAGGAGGCTGAACAGTTTCCATGGATGTTCAGCAAAAACTGCTAATTGCTTGTCACAGTTTGTTTTCTTTACTGATTTAAAGCTTCTGCATGATAAAGTCGTGGTTCTTGGAAAGGCAAATAGCACTAAGGCAGCTGTCCTGATGGTCAGCTGAAGTGGATCCACTCAGGTGCATGTCCTAAGGCTGCAGTGTGTAAAAGTATACACCTGGCAACAGGGCAACTCAGCTGAATTTAAATCAAGGTGTCCTAGGAAGTGGTGACTGAACAGCATTTTGGAGCTGTGATGGTGGCTAAACAGCTTAAACACGAGTTTCCAGGGTGATACTGTGACAAAGAAGCTAATGTAGTTCTCACATGCATTGATGGAATGAGTAGAGATGCATTCTTGCCTGTGTGGGGTGGGTGAAGCCATTACTGTGTATGGTTCTGGCAGCAGCACTTAAACATAAAAATTCCCATCAGCAGAGGGGATTAATCTCCAGTTTGGTGGAGAGCTGAGAAGTGAGGCTGTGCAGGGAAGGCAACACCGAGAGGTGACTTGATTAAAGTCCTCTGATACCTCCCTGGCAAGAAAATACTTGGTATTGGTGAGCATCTTTCCATCTCCCTGACAAACACAAGGAGAATTTGTACCCAGGGAAATGAAAAGAGTTAAGTGTTTCCCAGTGAAGGTGATTAGCTGTCAGATCCATGTGAAGAGCAGTCATGTGCTTCTCAATTTCTTTGCCATCTTGATTCAGAGGGGTTGAAAAAATCTTCAAAAGTGCTTCAGCCAGCTACAAGGTACTGAACTTCTGCTTCACATACATTTAGAGAGCTGTAATCCATAAGAGGTCAGACTTGGTGATCAAATGAGAGTTGACCATGCTAAAGACAAAAGATGGGGAGCAGCTCTTCTCTCTTCATCTTATTTTTAACAGAAGTAGGTTTATGGCTTTTGCTTAGAAATCTAGAACATGATCAAGCCAGTGAAGTTCTGAAGAGGGGAAGGTAAGCAGGTATTGAAGTGCTTTGACACCCCTCCAATATATGTATAACCTCCCATAGATTTAATCCAAACTTGGGACTGTGAAATACCCCTTATCTGTGTCTATCACATTAGCAAGCTGCTGGTAGGATAAATGCTGCTGCTTTGCAGGGTACATTGTTGGGTTGTGTTCAGCTTGCTGTCTACCAAGTACCTTGAACCTCATCAGTGCTGGCCAGCCAGTCACTCCCAAGCCTCTGTCACTAAAGGCTTTCTTCCTTCCCAGTTTATAGCATAGGAATTAGTGAGACTGAAGCCAGGTGATTTTTATTGAACAGCTCTGTCAGATTGTTTTATATGTTCTGTGAAGCAATTTATGGAACCATAATTTATATCTTAAGTGCATTGTGTGAAGTTGGTTTATATGCATTGGTCCTCAAAGTGGATGCTGAGTGAAAGCCTGAAGTAAGCAGGAATGAAACTAAAGAGAGTAAAGCTGTGGAAGAAGGAACAAACAGTTTTGAGCTGTGGTAATACATCATGTGTGGAGACTTGACACAAGTGTTTGACACTTGCTGAGCTCTCCAGAGTGTTACCATGAGTAGCCTGAGGGTGGACTAAGCATCTCTAGGTGGAAGTTGCTGAAAGCTAAAAGCCCTTTTCATGTTTCACGTCTGTTAAAAGGTGGGAAGGGGGAAATGTAAGCTTGGGAGCTGCCTCAGCTGCAGAGCTAACTGGCACAGAATCCTCATGCTCCTGTGGGTGATGGTTTCAAGGGAAGCACCTGATGCTTGGGGTTGGTAATGGTGGTTCCTCCTGACTCTCTGTAAGGCGGCACACTGGGTAACTCTGCTGCTGCCACCCTGTGTTCTCCAGACAGGGTCTAGTCTGCTCTTGTGTGGGGTGGTTCCCAGCACTGATACAAGGCCAACTGTTTACATAGATGGCAGTGAGCTTTGTGGTGAGCCTGTAGCTTATAGGAGGAAGAAACGGGGAAAACACACCACAACTAATGGAAAAGCTGTTTTGGCAGCACATTGTAGGTGTGAAAAGGGGTCAGCAGGTCCAAAGGCTGAGATTCCTAATGCCATGGCTGAATGTTGGGATGAGGGTGGTAAACCACAGACACAACTGATGGCTCCTCCTACACAGCATTTCCTGATGAAGCTTTTGGAGACAGACTGTGGGACTAAATGGACACTCACCTGTCCTTACAGGACTTTAAGTTGGAGAAAGGAAATATCTTTTCCTTTTTTTTCCTCAAGCTATTGATAAAAGCTGTACATGTGAATGTACATCTCTCTGCTATGTGGGGAGTACCACCAACACAGCTACAGAAGTCAGTCATGGCTTTCCTGGAGAATGAGGTTGGCTTGCAGTGGGACTGTTGTGACTCCATCTCCTTCCACTTATATGCTGGCAGTTGCATCGCCAGGCAGTGAGCTGGTCAGAGGAATTTGCTTCCTGAGTGGATTTGCTTCCCTTTTTTGCTTCCAAAACAACCACAAACATGTGGGGGGCAAGGAGATGTCAGTGGATGTGGAGAGACTGCAGGCCTGAATTTGATTTTGAGTCTTTGTGAAACCATACCCAAAACCTTTTGGGGTAAGAAGATACTTTCTGGGAAGATAGTTAAGACCACAAGTAGTAATGGAAGTGTTTGGATATTTGTAAACATGGTTTAGCCTTTTGGAGTAGAGCAGTAAACTTTAAAATCACTGTCAAGGGAATTCTTGCATTGTTTAACAATGACAGAGACATCCTTGCTCTGCACTGGCAGCTGGAAGAGCTTGTCACTGCTGTAGAACCAGTAGCCATTTTAGACCAATTACTTCAGCTTCTTGTGTAGTTTCTGTCTCCTTGAATTTGTTTTGCAAAGCTGTTTCCTTGAAAACACCCCTGACATGCAGAGGTTTAAAATGAGCACAGGAAGTGCTCTTGAATTGAAAATGCCCCCTGGTTTGGGATGTACCCACTTGGCAGAAATGTAACAATAAATGTGAGACCAGTAGCTTGCTTTCTCCTGTGTGTTAAGCTGTTTGCAGTGAAGAACCCTTTAGAATCATAGAAAGAGGGGGGTTGGAAGGGACCTTTAGACATCATCTGGCCCAACCCCCTGCATAAGCAGCTCCCACCTAGATCAGGTCACACAGGAACATGTCCAGGTGGGGTTTGAAGCCCTCCAAGGAAGGAGCCTCCACACCCTCCCTGGGCAGCCTGGGCTAGGGCTCCCTCACTCAAACACTGACACAGTTTGTTCTTATGTTCAAATGGAACTGTTTGTGTTCCAGCTTCATCCCATCACCCCTTGTCCTGTCACTGGATACAACAGAAACAAGGGATGTCCCAATCTCCTGACACCCACCATTGAGATATTTGTAACTATTAATGTGCTCCCCCCTCAGTCTCCTCCAGACTGAACAGCCCCAGGTCCCACAGCCTTTCCTCATAAGGAAGATTCTCCAGTCCCCTGATCATCTTGGTAGCCCTGCCCTGGCCTCTGTCCAGCAGTTCCCTGTCCCTCTGGAGCTGGGGAGCCCAGAACTGGACACAGGACTCCAGATGAGACCTCAGCAGGGCAGAGCAGAGGGGAACAGAACCTCCCTGGCCCTGCTGCCCACAATCTTGATGCCCCCAGGCTGCCATTGGCTTCTTGGCCACGAGGGCACATTGCTGCCTCATATTTAGTTTATTATCAATCAGGACTCCCAGGTCTCTCTCTGTAGAGCTGCTCTCCAGCAGTTCAGCCCCCCAGCCTGTGCTGGTGCATGGGGTTGTTCCTTCCAAGATACAGGACTCTGCACTTGCCCTTGTTGAACCTCAGGAGGTTCCTCTCTGCCCAACTGTCAGATGGTTGAAAATGGCAGCACAGCCTCTGGTGAGTCAGCCAGTGCTCCCGGTGAATCAGTGAGAGGGACTTCAGGTGTTTTCAGACTCCAGGTTGGGAAAAAACCCCTTTTTGAGGGCTGGTGGCTTCAGTCAGAGCTTATCAGATTATTAAACCCTTATTTCTTTTCTTTTTGGAGGATGGAAGAAGTTAGTGTTACCCAGCGTTCCTGCTGAGTAACTTACTGCCACTTCGGAGCTTTGAAGAGAGATTTATGGCTTCCTGTGGCAATACTGAATCAAAAGGTACTCATTGATTACTTGATCCTTGCCTGCTTTCCATATTAATGCACTCCTTCCTGCTCAGGAATGGCTGCTCTTGACTCCTGTCTTCTCTGGGCTACTGGAGAATGATACGAGCCCAGAGTAGTTTTTCCCCCTTAGTATGTGTGGAAATAGTTTTGTCCTGCTGAAGCAGCTGCATCTCTCCCTGTTGTACCAGTGTTTTGACCTACATGAAGAAGAATTTGGCAGCTTCTGTGACAGTATGATGGAACAGATTATCAAATATTCAGATGTCTCTCTTGCCTGACATGACATCTGTAATGTTTTTGGAGACGGCTGCTCTGAGTGTCTTGTGCAAACAAATCCTTGGGGATGTTTCCTCCAGCTCCACTAGATGCAAATTGCCCTGCTTCAGTTACCAGTCTAGCTCTTCCTGGTTAGAAGTGCTTGATGCAGTGCAGTTGCTGGTTGATATGATGTGTTACCATTTGTTCTTGTCCCAGAGCAGTCTCTTCAAACAGACCATCGTGTTGCTGGCAGCCGGGGATCCTTTTCAGCCACCTTCTGGCACTCAGTGTATAACCCCTAGTTTAAGACTCCAGGGAGCAGAGCACACACAGAAGTCCTTCTTCAAAGACAGGCTTTTAATTTTTAATAGTTTAAATTTACTTACTGTGGTCTTGGGTTTTCTCCTGCAAGTCAGAAAAAGCAGTGAGGTCATTTGTCAGTGCTGCTTCCATCTGAAGTTTGTACAGGAGCCTTGTGTGATGTCTCTGAACAGCCTTTGTGTCTCCTAAATGATGATATGCTAGACCTGTGCTCTTCTCCTGATGTTTTCTTAAATACTGGGCAGCTTTGTCTGTTCACTGCTCTGAAAGTGCAAATCACCAGCTGGTTGCACATAACTAAAGAGCTGGTTAGTGTTAGAGGCCTTGCAAACATGTTCCAAGTCCTCTAGAACCTGTGTGGAAGCAAAAGCTGAGACCAGTACGTCCCAAGACTGTCTTAGTTATAGCTGCATAGATTGTTTTGTGTTTGAAATGTGAAGTTACCCTTCATTTTGTGTGGTGCCAGAGCATGATGAAATAATCTGGGTTGGAAGGGACTTCTTATGGTAGCCTAGTTCAGCCCCTGGCTTGTTGCAGAGCCAGCTCTGAAGTTAGATGAGCTTGTTTAGGGTTTTATTGAGCAAATACTTTCAATAGCTGAAAGATCAGAGTTTCCACATCATCTCTGAGCAACCTGCTTCAGTGTTTGACTGCTCTTGTTTTTGCAGCTTGCTCGTTGTGTCTTGTCTTTTCACTGTGTCTCCAAGAGAGCGGTTTCATCTGCTCTTTGGCACCTGTTAGGTAGCAGCAAGGCCTCCCCTTAGCCTTCTCACAGCTGACTCTGTCAGTCTGCTCTTGTAGGTCCTGTTCTCCAGCCACTCCCTTGTTTTGGCAGACCTCTGTTGGACTCTCCTCTGTATGTCTGTGCTTTAAGCTCAAAAATGGGAATGTGGAACACTGAAATTTCCAGCATATCCCTGTTTTCCTTCAAGCTTATCAAACCTTGCCCATATGTCAAAGATCTGATTGGAATGTAAATGCATGCAAGGTATTTCATGCTGAAAAATACACTGGTTGCTGGAACAGAAGTAGGCTTTCTGTCCAGCCAAGGGAGGGTAGGAGGAGCTCTCCTTCCCTCTAGGATATTTTCATGGAGTGGATTAGAACAAATATGCCTTAGGTCTTTGCAGTAGCTTTGTTCCTTGGGCTGTATGTTAGTAGGTTGATATTCCTTGGGTACTGAGCTGCTTGCTCCCAAACATCTCTTTAAAAAAATGTTTCCTTACCTTGTAAAGAGAGAAGAGTGATGGCAATGCCTTGCATGAACTCAGCAGCAGCTGCAATCTGCAGATAGCCCTGTACACTGTTGTGGCTTTGTGCTGTCTGTAGTGTGGAGAGCCAGTCCAGTTACTATTGGCCTATTTCTCTTTGTGCCTCAGAGCTTGGCTACAACCTTTATTCAGGACAGACCTCTCCACTCTGAAGTCACTTGCCAAGCAGAAGATTCCATTTTGATAATTGGAAGAAAACTATTTCTTGATTGGAAAGTTGAGAAGACCCAAAGTTGAGATAAGAGAAGAGCAGGAGATAAAATAATGCTTTTGTTCCTGGCAGAGCCCTGCTGTGTCTTGTGCAGTGGTGAAGCTTCTGAGATGACACAGTTCCATGACACAGTGTTTGCTTTGTACCAAGTGCCATCTAAATGGAGAAGTCCCTCCCTCTTAAGGCTTTTGTGTGTTAATTTACACACAGGTTTTTAAGTTTTAGGTAGTTTTCTCCAGGGTTACAAGTGAGGAATAAAAACTTGGCTGCTGACAGTAACTGTTTTCTGTGCTCATTCTGTGTGTGCTGTCACCAGCACAGACCTGGCAGGGATGCAACTTGTGTCAGCAGTCTCCAGCAGTGGAGCACACCCCACGTTTTCTCTGAGCATCCCCTTTTCAGTCAGGGAATGTATACAGCCCACCTCGTTTTTATAGAGCAAGTGTTAAATAACAAGTCCTCCATTCCAAGTGCTTTTGTTAAACTGAGCTCACTATTACTGTGTCCACATCTCCAACAAACTTATCAGTTGTTCTCTTTGAAACAGTTGAAAACAGACTTACTGAGGTAAAAAAAATGCACCCAGGACCCAGAGTGGAGTGCTTTGTACTGAATAAATGACAGGGGAACTGGGGAAGGGAGTAATTGAATTGAAAGGGTACAGAACCAGTGTGAAATTCAACACTGCTTGAGAGTGCAGCAAGGAGATGTGCCTCGCTTGAGAATTGCTCCTGTGGAGTTGCTTACTGTTCCCAGGCTTTTTAGCATGTATATGCACTGGGGACTGAAAAGGATTACAGATGAGAACTAATGTGCTGCCTTGTAAATACTGCAGTTCTGTAAATGTGACTATTTTAGGCTCTGAATTGATGGGGGTGACAAAGCAGGCTCAGTAATTCTTTGCCCAGCCAAGGCTGTTCATCCTCTGGGTAGCAAGGTCAGAAGTGTGTTAGAGGTGATTTTGTTACCTTATTGACAGTGGTTAGTTGTTGCATTGACAGCCTGTAAGGGGTTATACTTGCTCTCATTTACTCCTCTTCAACAATAAAGTCTGCTTTGTGTTGGGATTTAGTGTGGCACAGCACAGAGGAGAGAGGCCATCTGAAGTAGGTGTAGCCAGCTCTGAAGTGTCATCTTGCACTCTTAACTTGACATGAGGCATACAGAGGTGCAGCCTGTAAGAACTATAAATGCTAAGAGTTTGAGAAGAGGTACAGAGAGGAATTTGTAGAATGAGTTCATTCTTCTTGGTGGAGAGTGTAAAAGCCAATTAAAATACTCTTGGTTTTGTTTAAGGCTCTTTCATAAGTGGAGAGGTCCTCAAGCAGTTTCCAGTGCTGTTCTTAGAGGTGTGGGACTACACATTTTCTATTCAACAAGCATTAAACATTCAAACAGTGCTTCCCCCCTCCCTTTTCTTCTCTTTCTCTTTTATGTACTTTCACTAGTATGACTCGTCTGTTCTGTTCCAGAGGGTGTTCTGACATCAAGAGCTGCATGAAGAATAGCCAGCATGAAGAGAACAAATCAGCCCAGGCAGAAGTGCAGAAGCATCAAGAACAGAAATGTAAATTAAGGGGTTTTAAAGTGTGATATGCATTCCATGCTGAGGCAGGAGTTTCCTCAGCATATAAGCTTACACTGTGTTGGAAGAAGCCCTGTTGCTGTGCTTCTCTTTTGGCTGGCCTGAGTGTTTGGGCACACCACAGACCTGGTCTGGATGGAAATAAGTATCTTTTTGTCTGGATGAGTTCTGGCCTGGATTAGTTTCCTGACTAGTTAGCTGCAGACAGGAATGTTTGTGCTACCAGAAGGACTAGATGGGGTGCTGTGGGTGGGAAGGACTGGGTAGCTGAAAGGCAGGGATAGCTTTGCTGACAGTGTGCTTCAAAGTGAGACCTTACTGCTGGTGGAAAGGGCTTTTTTCTTCTGAGATGGAGTGACTTTGTGGGATTTCCTTCTGCTTCATCTGCTTTGGAGGCTGACCATAATAGCACTTCTAGGGCTCAAGTGTATGACAATATTTGGAACATGATCCAAATGAATTAGATATGTGTATAAAATAGACTACTCAAAACTTTAGCATGAGGGCCACTGTCTAGGTTTCAGCAGGGTTTGGTTCTGTTTATATCTGTTCCAACACTTACTAATGCAGGTGAACTTTTCTGTGTTCTGTAATTCAGAAAAGCAAGGATGACTTAATTGAGGCTCCAGGAATTTGTCTTGTCCACCACCCTTCTGCTGTAAGTGTTTCCAAAACTCTCCTGGAATTTCCTGTCCCTGCTGCAGCAGGAGTAAACTACACCTCTGTGTTTGACAGTCTGACATTAAGCTAACTAGCAGCGACTTTAGTTTTCCTTGTATACATCAGGGTGTAATTTATGAGGTGACTAATAGTTACTGCATGGCCAACTGTTGTTCATGGGGTAGGACCCACGTTACCATGCCAGAGATGAGCACTTTCTTCTCTGATGTGAAGCCTCAATTCCTTTGTCCAGGCAGAGTATCACTGCTTAATGAGTGTTCATGCCAAGACAAAAGAAACAGCTGTTCCTCAAAAGTTTCTTGTAGGTTCTGCTTCATCTAGAGGAAGCCATAGAGGAAAACAAAATCCAAATGTAGCTTATGATGAAGTCTCCAGAATGCCATGAAACTTGTTGTGCTGGTCTCTTTCAGGTGTGGTAGTGTGTGGTGTTGCTGCTTTGTTATCATGCAACACTGCCTCAGATGGCCAAAGAATTCTGCCCTGGTCTGGTTTTAAAGAAACACCTTTATTGCTGTTAGCAGTTTGCTAATAACCTAAACCAAAGCCTAAACTAATGTGTGTGTGGAAAAGTGGCCACAAATTCTTGCTGATAAAACTATTAACCTACTCTCTTAGGCTTTATTTTCTGTGGCAGTGGATTTTACAGGCTGTTTTAACCCCAAACAGTTGTCTGTTGTTCTGAGTGTGGTCCTTTGAGAGCCTCCTTCACCATCTTTATGAAGAACTGTAAAAGGGAGGGACTGATCAGTTTTGTGATCTAGCATCAGCTGAAGATTAATTCCTCTGTGTCTGCTACTTTTAAAGTGTAAATCTTTCTGCATTTTACACTGATAAAATTGCCTGCTGGTCCTTTGGAAATGAACTGCCAAGTTAGCAACTTAAGAGATCTTTCTTAATACATGAAAGGGGAAACTCTTCCAAAACTAATGATTAACGTGGAGATCACATTGACTTGAAACACTTCACATTTACCTGCTTCCCCTGGAGAATTCTGCATGTCTGAAAAGCTAGTGTGAGCCAGTGAGACTGCACCAGCAGTTGTTGGAAGAAACAGGGAGTGTTTGTGACTAAAATGTTAGGTAGGAATGGGAGGAGAAATAAGAAAGAATGGTACAAGGTTTCTGCAAAGAATATTTACTAAAATCACCTCTGTTACCTTCTCAGTGGAACTTTAATTCTCCAAATCTAGAGGAAAATAAAATCACTCTAAAGGTGAGATGCTTCCACCAGTCTGCTTCCTGCATTGGAGCTACCATGGAGGCAGAAAGTTAGTTGGAGCCCAAGTGACTTAGAGTGTGTGGGGGATTTGTTGTCAGTAACTGCAGGGATTTATTTCTCTTTTAGTTATTTTTCTTCACAATACAAGTTTGGAGCAGCTGACATGATGATGTTTGCTTTTCTGTCTGTTGTAGGCTACAGCAGAGTCAAGGGTTCTGGAAGAGCCCTGTGCCACTGCCATGTGCAAGGATTAAGAGGGAGCTCATTCTACAAACAGCTGAGGAAAGATAGGGAATTGAGTTTCCTCCTGTCTTGCTGGGAGACCCTGTATGTATACTCTGGTTTCATGTCTTGCATGTGTCTTCCCCTCAGTTCTTGATCCAAAGTGAACAGGTTAACCTTGTCCTGGGTAATTGCAGAAAGCCCCAGGGGTGTGCTACTCCCTGACTGAAAAATAAGAGCCAGGGCTGACTGAAGGTTATCACATCAAATTATTTCATGAGACATGCTTAAGTGTTGGAAAGAGCTCTGCTGAGATTCCCTGAGCAGGAGCAGCAACTAGGAAGATGTCTTTTGTTACAGAAGAAAAACGAAAGGGGAGCAAGCAGGGAAGGGCAGGGTGGAAGTAGTTGTAGAAATGTAATGGGATGCATTTTGATTCTGATTCTGCACCAGGCCAGCTGTGGGTAATGAATGTCTTATAGCCCAAGAGATAGCTTGACTGTGTACTAGTGATAACATCTGGCCCAAAGTGTGCTACCCTCACATAAGCAATAAGTAGAGTAACTTTGGCTTGCAATTAACAGCTGTTTGAACTAAATGGTAGTGTGTGGCCTTGATCACAGTTGATAAATGCTATTGAATTCAAACAGGAAGGTCCCCACAAACTGGCTGAGCCCCAGAGGGCTGCAGGATGCTTGAGAGAAAGCAATTTCACTGTAGTGTGCAGTTGGTGGATGGCAGGATGTCACAAAACGGAGCAACACAGCTCAGTGTAGCCACCTAGCTTGTGGGATACAAGGTTCTTAGTGCTGTGGTTTGCTTAAAGCTTTAAGCCATCACTGCAGCTTAAGGTGACCCTAGCACTCTTAACCTTTTCCCTTACCTCTGCCTAGCCCAGCATCCCTGTGGGGAATCAGATCAGCAGCTGAATATGTTCTAACATAATTAACTGTCTTTCCCTGCCTTAGTTTTCAGCTGGAACTAGTTCTCAATCAAGTTCATTGTGGTTGGTTATTCTGTCAATGTGAAGGAAGAGATGAGAGCATCCTTTTGGCAGCACCACTGTGTCCTCTTGTCTTACAGCAATTATGGAACCATTAGGCAAGTTAAGAATCTGGTCTCCTGTCTGGTTACTAGGGAGAAAGGTGCATTCCTCTAGATGGTGATTTACTGTAGGGACCCACTTAAAAGCTTTGAATCACTCTGGAAGAATGTATTCTTCTCCCTGCCCTATTGAGAGAGGCCAACCTTCCAGTACAGGCACCTCCAATAGGTCTTCAAACTCTACCAAAGCTGGCTGGCTGCATCCCACCCCTCTGTACTTAAGGAAAGAGACAGTACTTAAGGAAATCATCCTTCCTCAGCTACATGTTTGTAATTGCAGCTGCCATTCCTGTAGCTTTTTTAACATGTTTCTTGTGGCTTCTTCACACTGACAGGCCCCTTTTTGTACAGAGAAGCAGCACAGGCCTTTACTCACCCTTGAGGTTTGCTCTTCTGTTTGCTTACTCTCTCAGAAATACTTCTCAAAGTACTTGTTTAATAGTGGGTTAATGAGAATGCCTTTAAATTGTATTTGAAAGCTACAGGAGATGTTTGTGCAGTCATATCTTGTCCTTTGCTGTCCTTTTCAGTGCCAGCGTTGCAAGTGACAAAGAGGAAATGAGAAAGCAGCTGGAGATGGGTGTAGCAGTTGTAACCAGTGGATATGGAATTTAAAGCAGTGAGCAAGTAGAAGCTTTTGAGTTTCCAGCATGAGAAAATTACTTAATAAAATAAACTTATCCCAACTTTCTACCAACAGCAGAAACTAGAAATTCTTTCTTATTTTCTGTGTGATGGCACTGTGAAGTTGTTCACAGGTTGCTGCCTGTTGCTTAAAGTTTTGTGAGCTTTGTGAAGTGGTGTCAGACTCCTGGGCTTATCTGTAACAGAGAAAAAGGAAAAGAAAAGGGTTCCTAAAGAATCCAACACAGTTGTACAAAAGCTTAAGAACCTTTTCTTTTATAGTTGAATGCCTCAGTAGCTCTGCCTCTGTTAATCCTCTGTGTTTCTGTGGGCAACAGAGATGGGTAAGAGTCTAGTATGAAGTTTCAGTCTCTGTGTGTATGGTCTGAGTTCTGGATAACCTCTGGGTCCTTGGCTTTGTGCACAGGCAGCCTGTGTGGATCCAGCTGAGCCTCTGAAGTGTGGTACTGTGGCTGAACTGGAACAACCTTGAGCTGAAAAGCTTTAGGGCCATGTTTGTGAAGTGCTGAGACCACGTTAGCAATCTCTGCTTGGGTCAGTGTGGCCCTACTGCAGAGCTCTTCAGGCATCTTCCCAGCTGCTTGGGGATCTTTTGGTTCTAGTGCCACACTGTGTGGAGAGCAAGAATTGGCATGCTTTTAAACCAGGAGAGGGGAGCTTGGAGGAGAGGCTGCACCTACACCTGGGTCACCTTGTGGATTTATTGCGTGCCTAGTAGTGCTGCTGATCTGCGCAGGAGACTGGGAGCAATGGGAGTGCACAGGAAGAGCAGTGCTAGGAAGGGCCATGCTTAGTGCTTTGGGGTCTGTATATGCCTGCTTGCTTTAAAAAAAGTGACATTGATGTTCACCTCTAATCAGGGGAGCCCTGCTGGAGGAAAAGCAAAGGTGCCTGCCTGTGAAACTGCCTATCCTGGGCTGTGCTTGAATGGGGGAGCTTTTCAGAAGAAAGATAAACTATTTCGTGATGTTAAGCATGCCTATTGACTGCAGGCAGGGGGAAAAAGAAAGAGAAATGACCATTTGTCCATAAACCCTGTTGGATTTTAGTTCCTTTTTTCCAGTTTTTCTCTTGTTTTCAGTGACAGAAACAGCACAGACCCTTAGGTGAAATTTTTACTTACTCCTTCCTTCAGCTTTCAAAGGTTCAGAGTGCATTCAGGAGAAACATAAACCAGGGGAGACTTCACATAATGCTTTACTTGCACTCCTGTCTCAATTTACTAAGTGGCTAATCCATAAGTGTCAAAGCCATGACAACTTTGGAGTGGGATGTGTATGTGAATTAACTTGAGTTCAAAGTCTGAGTGTGGTGCAGGGTTGGGGTTGGGTTTGTTTTTTGCTTACACTAGTGTAGCTGCTGATATTTCATGAATGCCAAGAATATATTGACAGCTAGCACTTGGCTTCACTGTTTCTATTGATTTTTAATTCCTTCTCTGAAGTGAACTGGATTTTACAGCATTGAAAGCAACTGAAAAGGAGGCTCTGTAGTTTTTAACGAGACTGTGCTTTATTTGGCCAAAAAGTAAATGTTTTGCTGTTATTTGGTCCATAAAGCTTGATGCAGTTCAGGGTTTGCTTTTTTTTGGTGTTTTGGGATTTGTTTTAACATTGGCTGGCAAATGCCAGCTAGAAAAACATGCAGTGGCAGCAGCCATGCAAGTATATAAACATCTGTCTCTGGGTTTGCACTGCAGCATTGGTGTCCACACTTTAATGCTTCTGCAACTCTGATTAATGCTGCTGTGGGACTGCATGAATTGAATGTTGTGTCTTGTGTTGATATGACAAGTCCTGGAAGTCTTCTTAAGTCCCCTGAATGTTTAGAGTTCATACCATCAAGCTGAATGCTTTGCTGGTTAAGTGAGAGGCTTTTGTAGGGGACCTAGAGTGGCAAGGTGCTGTGTTGTAGTTAGTATGGCTACTGGCATTAAGTTGCTTTATCTCAAGCTAACTTTGGCTTGCTTTCACTGGAATGAGGCAACAGTTGTATGGAATGCAAACCCCATCTTGTTTCAGCTCCTTTCTGCTGTTTAGATGAGCTGCCCACCTTGTGAAAGCTCAGGTCTGTTGTTTGGGCATCACAGCTTTTTACCTGGCTCATGGGGTTGTGACAGTGTGTGGAGCTGTTCAGTGATGCAGTATCGTGTGTGAGTTGGCAGAGCCCGTTGAGCAAGCATTGGACACAGGGATTGCTGTGTTGATTTTGGATGTTCTTTGGTCTCACTGTGATCACCTGATTCTGGAAGCTGTTCTCTTCCCTTCTGATTTTTTTCAGTCTTGATCTACCAGATCTTCTCCTGTTGACCTGCTGCTTTGTATTCCCTTTTAGATTCAATCCCTGTGGAACTAATTGGTGTAAGGGACAGTTGTTGGTAGGAAGAGAGCTGAAGATAACGCCAGAAATGAAAGGTCGAGAGAATGCTACAGCAGAACCTTTGCAGCAGTTTTTATTCCCAGGGTTCTGCTCTAATGGTCTTAGTTGTAGCAAATGACACATGTTCTCTGAAATGCTGGAAACTCTTCTCAGAACTTGGCTAGTTAATTTCTAGGAGTGTAACTCTGTAAAAAGCTGAGGAAGATCTGCTTCTATTGAAACCAGTGGACGTGGGAAGTCCTCTGCAAGCTGCAGCATCACACCCAGTGAGTAGATGGTGTCTTCTGGTGACCCCTGCCATAGATATGAAACCTGCCTCTCAACCCCACTTTGTGCAACGGGAGGATTAAGTGTTAAAAAAAGAGAAAGGGACAAAGCTAACAATAGTTTAGGACAGAGTGATAGAGAAGTGGCATGGACAGGCAGCACAAGGCTCACGGCAGCAGAGGTGGAGTCTTCCCAGAGAGCTCATTTCCTAGGAATGAGCCCATGGATTGTGCCTGGCCCCCTTTCCTCTTGAGTTTAGAAGCCATCCTTTGTGCCTCCCAGCTGTAGTAGCATTTTAACTTGAAAATCCACACTTTCTTGGGTAGAAAACTTGTCAGCTTGACAAGATTTTTGAGCTGGCCAAGACATCAACCCAGGCTCCTTGTGTGTGTTTGTGTGGTACATTGTTAATGTGACCTGGAGCGGCTCGAAGTTGTCTTTAAACGACTGTAACATTGTCCGTGGTTAAAAACCCGCCCTTGGCAGATTAGTTTGCTGAAATGTACAGACTGTAGCGTGGAGTGGGCAGGAGTTAGGTGCTAATCCGTGGGCTGGATTTCGGAGTACAGTGTGAGTCGGGAGGAAGTGTCGAGGGCTGGCAGTGGAGGCAGGAGGCTGCAGTTCGTGCCGGTGGCCGCTGGAGGACAGCCGTGCTCCGCCGGGCTGCTGCTCCGGCTCTGGCGTGCACGGGAGGATGTGGCTAGTAGTGACAGGTAACTCGAGGGGAGGAGAGAAGCGTCTGGAAGAGAGGGAGCTGGAAGAAACACGGGTGTCTTAGCTTTACTGAACGAGTGTAAGGGTCCTTTGGCTTATGTTGCATCCACATCCGTCATGGTGAGCATCCTTTGAACAGAGCCCTCCCTGCAGGTGTTTGTTTGGTCTCTGTAAGCCTGCCTCCCCAGGCTGGCAAACCTGACATCAGCCATGTGCTGAAGTCTTCAGGTGTGTCGTGTTCCTGGGTGGACACAGGATTTTCTGGTGTGCATGTCTGAGCTTATGCCTCCCCACAACTCCACTGAGGGCCCGGGTGGATGCTGGCAGGTGGTGGTGGCCTGTTGGCTTGTGTTCAGGTGACCTATCAGTCCTGTTACCAACTGCAACATTGGCAGATAATGTGAAGGCTCTTAGGAGAACCTCTCCTCTGCTCAGAGCTGCTTGGGTTGGAGGTTGGTGACCTCTGCTTTGTCCCTCTGCAAAGCAGAGTGGGATTGCATTAGCCCTGCAGAGGGGCTTTCTTACATTTGGTGTAGCTCCATCCTCCTGTTCAGAGACTTTGAGTCACCTGAAGAGGCTTCTCTCTCTCTCTCTCTCTCTCTCTCTCTCTCTCTCTCTCTCTCTCTCTCTCTGCAAATACTTATGATAATTGAAAAGCAGTTTGCTCTGATTCTTTGGTGGTTGCTGTAGGCCAAAGGCCAGTGCTGAGTTCTGATCACCTGCTGCCTCCTGTTAAGTACTTACATCATCTTGGGTACTTCAGCTGTTTGTCCATATGGATTTGCTCTGATTGGAAAAGCTGCTGGGTGGTAAAGGGCAGGAGAGGCTGGATTCCTGCAGGGAGTGCACATGAAGCCATATGTCAGGATTTCTGGGGATCTGGTGCCCTCTGGAGACGCTGCTGCCCACGACAATGGGAGCGACATGATGCACGAGTGGAGGGGACTAGAAAAGGCAGTAGAGTGAAAGCAAGGACTCTAAAAATAACAATTGCATATCTTGTAACTCTTAAAGCAAATGAAGACTGACAGCTGTGTTTCCTGCTTATCTGTATAAGCCAGTGTGTTTAGAAATTGAGGATACAAGATTAAATGCAGATGCTTGGGAGTGGTGTGGTGTGAGGTCTGAGTGAGAGAAATAGGTTCCATTAGCAGGTCAGTGAGTCTCACAGGAAGATGGGGAAGTCTCATCCAATGTGGAATGGGAATCTGAGCTTTTGTCACAAGCTTTAGTTGGTTTTGTTACTTGTTTCAGCAATAAAGTTGACCCTGATGCTTTTTTAACCCTTAGGTGAGGGGGTATGAGAACTTGTATCCTGATGCACAGAGTGTATTTGATGTGGTTGTGGAATCTGGTTTCATTCCTCCCATGTAACAGAGGTGGGTTTAGGAAATACTCTCCTTCCCTATGGTTTTTATGGCTTTTATTTGGGAGGAAAAAGCCACAGCTACAAAGTGGTCATTTCTTTTAGCTGTTATTACTCTGGAAACAACCTTCCTGCAGAATCAGAAAGCAGGAGTTTCTTATAACTCTGAGTGCAGAGAAGAATGCTGGATGGTCTGAGGAGGAAGGAAATCGTGTTTCACTTCTGTGCCTCTGTTTTACAGTTGAGGCCCACCAGAGCACTGAGCTTGGGGGTGTTTGTTTACCACTACATGGACAGATTTAACCCAGGTGTCCTGAGAAATCCTGAGAGTCCAAACCACCAGCTCCGAGTCCACATCATTAACATTGAAGTAAAACTTTTACCTGAGCCTTGGCTGCTTGCTGCAGCTCGTTCTGCTTGAAGAGGACACCACATATCACCTCCTGCTCTGCCTGGGGCCTCTGCCTGCCCAGAAGTGGGAGCAGGAATTGAGCTCCAGACTTTGTGCAAGAAATGTGCTTGACCAACTTTTTTATGTCCTGTTAATTTTTGTTGCTCAGAGAAGTTTTGAGCAGGCAGGAAACAGCAGTTGTTTTACACGAAACTGAGACTTCAGTTTTGTGCTCAATTCTCAGTGCCTTTTCTTCTTGGAAGAGTCCTGCAGTTCTTACATGTAACACTTTAAGGTTGGCTTTTTGCTTTTAACAGTGTGTTGCATTGGTACCTTTGAAGCTCGTAGGCAAGGACTGCTTCTGATATTGTGAAGTGACCAAACCAGCTCAGTGAGGAGTAATGCCACTGTACACCTTGCCTGTGTTGGGAAGGGGAACATACATCTCCCTTTCTCTCTTCCTTGCTTCCCTTCCTTTCCAACTAGTACAGTTGGCTGATACCAGGCCAACTGATTCTGTCATGGCCTTGGTTACAGTGGTGGTGAGCAAGTGGAGACCTACAGTTCTCATGTGCAACTTGGCAAGTACGTTGCTGCCGTTGAGCCGGTTGCTTTCAGTTCAGCCACTTGTCCCTGTGTGGGGTTTGTGCAGTTGTTAAAATCCATTGCATGGTTTGCAACATTCATTCTCTTGTTTTTACAGCAGGAGGGTGAAATGGAAGGTGAGGCAGTTGAAGCTATCGTGGATGAATCAGAAACGTTTATCAAGGGAAAAGAGAGGAAAACCTACCAGAGACGCCGTGAGGGTGGGCAGGAGGACGATGCCTGTCACCTACCACCCAACCAAGCTGACGGAGGGGAGGTGGTGCAGGATGTCAACAGCGGTGTGCAGATGGTCATGATGGAACAGCTGGATCCAACCCTGCTTCAGATGAAGACTGAAGTGATGGAAGGTGCGGTGTCTCAAGAAACAGAGGCCACGGTGGATGACACGCAGATCATAACCCTCCAGGTGGTTAATATGGAAGAGCAGCCCATAAACCTTGGTGAGCTTCAGCTGGTCCAAGTACCTGTACCAGTGACTGTACCTGTTGCCACCACATCTGTGGAAGAGCTTCAGGGAGCATATGAGAATGAGGTTTCCAAAGGAGGCCTGCAAGAGGGAGAGCCCATGATCTGTCATACCCTCCCTTTACCAGAAGGCTTCCAGGTAGTGAAAGTGGGTGCAAATGGTGAGGTGGAGACACTGGAACAAGGTGAGCTTCAGCCACAGGAAGATCCCAATTGGCAAAAAGATCCAGACTATCAGCCACCAGCCAAAAAAACAAAGAAAAACAAAAAGAGTAAGCTTCGCTACACCGAGGAAGGCAAAGATGTGGATGTCTCTGTGTATGACTTTGAAGAGGAGCAGCAGGAGGGTTTGTTGTCTGAGGTCAATGCAGAAAAGGTGGTGGGCAATATGAAGCCACCTAAACCAACAAAAATTAAAAAGAAAGGTAAGCTCCCTCACCTGCAAGTGGGTTTTGAGAATGTGTTTGCTTTGGTGGGACCTGGCAGTGTGATTGAAGTGACTGAGTAGATGGCAAGTGGGAGTAAAACTCAAGTGACAGGCCAAATGTCACTTAGTCTTTTATGTATATAAGAGCACTCAGCTCTGTGGTTTCTTGGGCAAACCTCCCATCTCCTCCATTTTACACTCATTTTCCCTGATATGATGCTGTGGCATTGGTATTCCCACATAGCTGCAATTGAAAAGGTTCTTCTCTTTGCTGCAGTACCTACCTAAGACTTTGTGTAGCTGTGGCTTGCTTCAGGAACCAACGTGTCATTAGTCCTGTGGGATTTGCCTAATCAATTACTGGGTAGGACAGAGGGTGCAAAGCACAGCAATAGAAACCTAAAGTGAAGAACCCTTTTCAGAGTGGAGAAGGAACACTGAGTGCTGGCATGCTAATGAAAACTGAAGCCAAGCCAGCCACAGGCAACAACTGTTCCTAAGGATGTATAGTCAGACTGCACAGAGTCACAGGATGGTAGGGGTTGGAAGGGGCCTTTAGCTATCATCTAGTCCACCCACCCTGCTAAAAACAGGTCACACACAGTTCTGGGGCTCCAGAGGGACAAGGAACTGCTGGAGAGAGGCCAGCACAGGGCCACCAAGATGCTGAGGGGACTGGAGCATCTTCCTTATGAGGAAAGGCTGCAGGACCTGGGGCTGTTCAGTCTGGAGAAGAGGAGCCTGAGGGGGGAGCTCATTAATAAGTATATAAATGATTCATGGGACCAAATGGTTCCTTGTAGTAGTTAAAACCTCCAAGAATCTTTCCTTTTCCCTGCTAATCTGTTTATGTTGTGCAGTAGACCCACAGTACTGTCAAGAGTAAAGATGATTTCCTTCATGGCTAGGTGTAAAGAAGACATTCCAGTGCGAGCTGTGCAGTTACACTTGCCCGCGTCGCTCCAACTTGGACCGCCATATGAAAAGCCACACTGATGAAAGACCACACAAGTGCCATCTCTGTGGCAGGGCTTTCAGGACAGTCACATTGCTGAGGAACCACCTCAACACTCACACAGGTACTTTCTTGCTCTTGCTTATGTGGATTGTGTAGGATCTGCTCTGTCTTTAGCACGGATAGAAAAACAAGGTGGATCCACCTAGAATCGAATTCCACTTGTGGAATAAGCTAAAAAGGATGAAATTATGCAGTGGTGCTGTTCTTGTCTCTCTTTATAGAATCACAGAATGGTGGGGGTTGGAAAGGACCTGTAGAGCTCATCCAGTCCAGCCCCCCTGCTAATGCAGCTCCCACCTAGATCAGGTCACACAGGAACGTGTCTGGGTGGGGTTTGAAGTCCTCCAAGGAAGGAGCCTCCGCAGCCTCCCTGGGCAGCCTGGGCCAGGACTCTCTTACCTTGAACCCAGATCAGGTGCAAAGCTCATCCTCTACATAGGCATAAAGCTGATTCTGGGCTTGGTCTGAAATTACCCAAAGTTCTAGACAACTTTGCCATTTGTCTTTGGCATTAGTAGTTGAGAAAGGTGAGAATGAGACTGGAGCTAGACATGAAGAGGTGGAAAACAGATGGGGGGGGGAACCAAACCCCCCCAAAACAAACCTAAAACAAAATCCAACTCCCCAACAAAAGTCAAACCCCAAGGGAGAGATCAGGAACTAGACCAGTAAAGCTTATGGCTGAGAAGTTTAGCATACCTGAAGGTCTGTGCCAGAAACTTACTTAAGGAGAAACAGAAGTAACTGAAGTGTAATTAAGCATTTTGTCAACTTGTTGCCAATAAAAAGGTGTTATGTCCCTCCTGTTCTCTGCCTACCTTCATTATATCTAACTGGAAGACTTCTAAATCAAAGAATCACAGAATCTTAAGTGTTGGAAGGGACCTTGAGAGCTCATCCAGTGCAACCCACCTGCCAGAGCAGGACCACCTAGGATAGGGCACACAGGAACTCATCCCACTGGGGTTGCAATGTCTCCAGAGAAGGAGACTCCACAGCCCATCTGGGCAGCCCAGTGCTCCCTCACCTCAACAGGGAAGAAATTCTAAATGACCAAGTGATGCATAAAGGGTGTTTGTTTCCTCATTGAAAGGATATTAATTCTCCAGGGTCTTCAGTGCACTAGTTGTGTATCCAGACGTTGTGACTCCTGCGTGCTCCTTGCTACTCTCGTCCTTCAGGAGATGAAAGCAATGCTGCTAATTCATAAAAACCCTAATAAACTGCCTCATTTTCTTTTGCCACTCAATCTGAATGTCATCATCTTCCTGTTGTGCTGCACACCATCAGGTACTCGCCCTCACAAGTGCCCAGACTGCGACATGGCCTTTGTGACCAGTGGAGAGTTGGTTCGGCATCGCCGCTACAAACATACCCATGAGAAACCCTTCAAGTGTTCCATGTGTGATTATGCTAGCGTGGAGGTATGGTGCTTAATGGTTACTGAATGCTGCCTTGTACACTTCAAAGCTTGTTCACCATCTGTTATCAACTCTGTTCTTAAGCATTTCCTCTTTGGCCACTTGTTTAAAAGGCTCTGAGCAAGAGAAGTTATGAATTGAGTCTGCTCATGGAAGCAAATGGTGGGGTTTCCTCAGTTAATGAGGAAACATTTGGGGAGAATTTATGCACAGAAATGTGAGGTGATAGCCATTTCCTCTTTGGGAGACAATAGCTGTCAGTGTTCCTGAAATGATTTGGCCTTTGAGGAGCTTGCTGGAGCTGTATTGTGCTCAGTGGTGGAGGAGGCAGCCATCTCCTGCTGCAGGACTTTCAGACCACAAGTGCCCTCCCATTTTAGAAATGCTTCTTCTGCACTTTATGCTGGTAAGGTGACCAGAGCCAAAACTAATGAGCCTTTGCCTCAATATTGGTGAACAGCAGCTTTGCTCATATTGGGTGATTGTCTCAAGGAAATGAAGCTTCTCTGAATGCTCTCCCCTGTGCAGTGTTGTTACCTATGTTACAGGACTGCTTTTGTATTGTGATAGGGAATTTGAGCAAGGTGATGAGCAACATCATGTAAAAAAGAAGGGATGTCTGCAGAGGAAGAAGGCTGCAGCAGGACATGTTGAGTAGGGACTGTGGGCTCTTTTGCCTACCCACACTGTGGCTGCAGTGCCCTGTAGTTTGATTGCTGAATAAACTGTGTAGCAGTGGTTTTCATTGTATGAGTTAGGAAAGAAAGACCAAGTTTGTCCTTATGAGAGCTGATGCTGTGCTCTGTGGATGTAGGTTGGTGATTAAGCAGCAGAGTCGTGCTGAAGTAGAAAATACCATAACATTTGTGTTCATGCTGACCTTTGAGCTGGATTTGCACCTTCTGAGTGAAAGCAGGAGAAGAATTAAGTCACCCTGATTGTAGGAATTAGTCTTCTGTTGTTAGTAAGAAATACATTTATCCTTTTCAAAGTAATGGGAGAGAACCCCAGAAAGCACCCTGTGGGGGGAAGAATATACTGTACAGGGCACACTCATTCCCCATGGTGCTCCCTAGGTGCACAGTTTCCCAGAACACTTCCTTGTGTGTCTCCAGGATGATTTCAAATTGTCATGTGTCTTCAGTGCTGAGCTGGTCAGTAACTGTAAGGTGAGCACAAGGAAACAAGCATCAGGCAAGGCTGGGAGGTGAAGTAGAGAAGGCAGGAGCCAGTGGCTATGTGCACTGTGGCAGTGGCCTTGGAACACCCTTGTTTGGTTTAGTAGCAAGATAAAAACCTTAAACTCTTTACTGATCTCTGGTCCTTTTGGCAATCTGACCTGCTCCTCTGTCCTAACTCAGTCTTGCTCTTGACTTGCAGGTTAGCAAATTGAAACGCCACATTCGTTCTCACACGGGAGAGCGTCCCTTCCAGTGCAGCTTGTGCAGCTATGCCAGCAGGGACACCTACAAGCTGAAGAGGCACATGAGGACCCACTCTGGTATTCACCCTGGGGCTTTTATAATGAGGTGTTTCTGTTCCAGAGTGCTGAGGCTGGGCTAACACTTGAACTGCGAAAGAAATACCATTTTGTGGTTCAGTATAAAACCTTTATGAAGTCTGTGGCTGAAAGGAAGGCACCATGGCTTGGAAGCACTAGTAAATCCATAACCTCATAGTAATTGCTGCACTGGGAAATGAACTTGGAAGTTTCTGATTTCCACTTTGACAGTGAGGTGGTAAAATAGAGGCCCTTCTAGTATGAACAGAAGAAACTTCTATGGTCAATGTTATGCTTCCAGTGGAAGACTGGTAGCCATTTTGACTTTCATGCTGGAGTGTAGTTGCAAAAGCATCTCATGTGTGTGAGTTTGTAAAGATCCTACACTTTTTCTTCAGTAGAAATAGGGATGGGTTTAGCACAGAACATTGCTGGAGTGCCAGTAATATGGTTTATTAGTCATATTGATAAAAATTAAGGGGAAAAAGTGCCCTTACATGTATAGGTGAACATTCAGAACCTGCACCCCCCAAAACATCTGATACCACTTGCTTTCTTCTGGCAGCCTTGGGTGGAAGTCTTCCATGCATTTCTCAGAGTAGGGATGATAATTCAACTCATTTGCTTAAAGATGGACCTTAAGTCTCTTTGTAGAAGGATGCACGTTGGAGCTAAAGCTTTGAGCTCTCTCTAGAGCTACTGATTCTTCTCAGTTGGCTCTCTGTTGTGTTTAGGGGATTGTTTTGTTCAGGGCTTGCTGGTGAGATTTCTCTTTAATAAAAGTACTTGTGCTATTTTTTTCCCTTCTGCTTCTGAAGGAGAGAAGCCATATGAATGTTACATCTGCCACGCTCGCTTCACCCAGAGTGGTACCATGAAGATGCACATTTTGCAGAAGCACACGGAGAATGTGGCCAAATTTCACTGTCCTCACTGTGATACTGTTATAGCAAGAAAGAGTGACTTGGGTATGTACCTCAGCAAGTGGCCAGAAGATGCTACAAAACGTTTCCCAGAGTTCACTTAACCCAACCTCTGCCTCTTCTGTGTCGTGGTTTGCTAGGGTTGTTTTAACCTAATACTTCTGGTAACTGTACAACATGAAAGACAAGCTTAGATGTGTGCCTGGTAATACACACATTTAGCTTGTAAAATAGCTGCTGCAAGGTAGAAGACTCAGCTTTTCTGTGCTTTCCAAGGCCATAGATGCAAGGCATTTGTTGAACTTGGACTGAGGTTACAACTGCACGTGGCTTGGGGGCTGAAAATCCAAAAGGTCACTTGGCTCCTGCACATTGGAGGCTGTGAAGTTTCATGCAGAGATATTTTCAGTGAGCTGAAAAGTTTGAATTAGACCAAATAGTTAAACTTTCCAGGATGTGGAGCCATGTGCCACAGATAAGGTAGGACAGACTGAGTGCTTGCAGTAGGAGAGTCTGGATCTAGTGAGCAGTACTCAGTGTGATTCCAGCAGACAAGCTCTGTTGTGTGTTCTACAAGAAGGTGAAAAATAATCCTGTGCCCAGAGCAGCTGAGGAGAAGGAAGAAGCCACGATTTGGCAGAACTTTCTGTCTATAAACAGAATATCACCCAAGCAATGGGGAGGCAAGCTCCCTTCCAGCACAGAGTGTAAAGTGCTGCAGGGAGAGGCAGGCAGTTCATGTCAGGAGCAAACAAGCTGATTTACAACACAGGAAAAGTGATGTTAGCTGGGTAGAATGCTTCTTCTAATAATGCTTTAGTCTGCCCTGAGCCACCTGGTGCAGCTGTGGTGTGCTTCTAGTTGGAGGACAGTAAAGAAGTGACTAAAACCTTTGATGGGGATTATCTGCTGGTGTCCCTGCTGCCTTCTAGCCCTGTCACTCTGACTTCTAAGCCCACAGAAAATCCTGTTTCCCCCAGTCTATTACCTGGAGTAGACCTAAACATAACAGTCTACAAGACACTTTAGTTTGCCAATCCTGGTTGTCAAATGCAAGTGTACAGTGTCAGCACAGACTGTGACCAATAACCAACCCTGGAATCTCCTGGGGAGGGATTTTCTGTGAGGAGAAGTTTGTTCTGGTTGGTTTTAGTTACGAGTCTTTTGGGTCTTTTGTTGAACCCTGAATCATTTCACTGTTTCAGCTCAAGCTCCAAGAATCTGTGTAGGGAAGATCCCTAAGGTATGAAAGGGACTTGGTGCTTGGGAGAAGGTGTGGTTGACTGCAGGCTGGGTTTCTTTGGCTCCTAGGTGTGCACTTGAGGAAGCAGCATTCCTACATCGAGCAGGGCAAGAAGTGCCGCTACTGCGACGCCGTGTTCCACGAGCGCTACGCCCTCATCCAGCACCAGAAGTCCCACAAGAACGAGAAGCGCTTCAAGTGTGACCAGTGTGACTACGCCTGCAGACAGGTGAGCTGCAGGGACTGGCACCCCCTGGCAGCCTTGGGACAGGAGCTCCAAAGAGCAGGTGGAAGTCTGAGCTGTTAAGTTTGACTGGCCATTGAGATCAAGTTAACTTTCTTAGGTCTTTTGGGAGGTGTGAAGTTGAGTGGCTGCTGCTTCTTGGTGTAGTGTTCCCCTGTAGAGTCACAGCCTTGATGTGTCCAGATGCAAGGGTCTGTGTGGGATGGAAACAGCCCATAGTGTTCCCCTGTAGAGTCACAGCCTTGATGTGTCCAGATGCAAGGGTCTGTGTGGGATGGAAACAGCCCATAGTGTTCCCCTGTAGAGTCACAGCCTTGATGTGTCCAGATGCAAGGGTCTGTGTGGGATGGAAACAGCCCATAGTGTTCCCCTGTAGAGTCACAGCCTTGATGTGTCCAGATGCAAGGGTCTGTGTGGGATGGAAACAGCCCATAGTGTTCCCCTGTAGAGTCACAGCCTTGATGTGTCTAGATGCAAGGGTCTGTGTGGGATGGAAGCAGCCCATAGTGTTCCCCTGTAGAGTCCCAGCCTTGATGTGTCCAGATGCAAGGGTCTGTGTGGGATGGAAACAGCCCATAGTGTTCCCCTGTAGAGTCACAGCCTTGATATGTCCAGATGCAAGGGTCTGTGTGTGATGGAAACAGCCCATAGTGTTCCCCTGTAGAGTCACAGCCTTGATGTGTCCAGATGCAAGGGTCTGTGTGGGATGGAAACAGCCCATAGTGTTCCCCTGTAGAGTCACAGCCTTGATGTGTCTAGATGCAAGGGTCTGTGTGGGATGGAAACAGCCAGGACTGGATATGCCATCAGTGAGTTCTCACATTCCTGCAGGATCATAATTTCCTTGCTACTAAGGATAACGTTTTGGCCTTCTTGTAGCTGAAAATGTACTCCTCTGTATCCACAGAATGGGGGGGAGTTGGAAGGGACCTTTAGAGATCATCCAGTCCAACCCCTCTGCCAAAGCAGGTCCCAACTAGATCAGGTCACACAGGATGCATCAGAGCTCTCAAGCCTTGCTTGTCTCTCTCAGGAGCGGCACATGGTCATGCATAAACGGACCCACACTGGGGAGAAGCCTTATGCCTGTAGCCATTGTGACAAAACCTTCCGTCAGAAACAGCTCCTTGATATGCACTTCAAACGGTATCACGACCCCAACTTTGTCCCTGCTGCTTTTGTCTGTTCCAAGTGTGGCAAAACTTTCACTCGCAGGGTAAGGAATTGGTTTGGATTCTGAGGGGTTTGGGGGTGGAATGAGGCTTTTTGGCCAAAGGGGAGGGCAATGTGCTTCCTGAAAGGAAGAGTGAGAGAGGCAGAATACCAACCTTTTACTTAGGACACTGCTTTCTGAGAGGAGAAAGAGGTGGGGAGAGCTGGTGTAATTCAGAAATGGGGCTGGCTTGTTTTAGCATTGACATCATGAGCAGTGTGAACATGCAGCTTTAATCATAAAGTTAATGACATGTAGCCCTAAACAGTCTAAATAAGGTAAAACCACCACACCAGAGTTAGCACGAGTTGTTTTGACAGCACAGGGCCAGAATGTCTCATCTTGCATTCAATGCATGTTGGGGATTGGTGTGTTTTTTTGTCTCTCCCACTGAGTAGAACACAATGGCCAGACATGCTGATAACTGCTCTGGCCCAGACGGTGGGGAAGGAGAGAACGGAGGGGAGACAAAGAAGGGCAAACGTGGCCGAAAGAGAAAGATGCGGTCTAAGAAAGAAGATTCCTCTGACAGTGGTAAGAAATGGCTCAGTACCTTCTGACAGCTCCAGGCCTGGGATCTGCCTGGAGAATGTGTCTGAAATCCTTCTGTGCCAAAGAGCATTTCTAGGGTGAGGAGGGTCAGATGGCTTGTGCCAGCCTGGACTGCTGAAACCACAGAAGCTTGTGTAGGTGTTGGGTAAGAAATGTGCTATGAGGGGATGAATAAAGGATGTGTGACTAATTGTTCCCTTAAAATACAAAGGGTGGCAGAGGAAAATACCTGTCCTGATGGAAGGTGACTCAGAGTGTGGGGAGGTTCTGGAGTATCTGATCTTTAATATGTGCTTGTGGGCTCCCTGGGAGTTCAGTCTGTTCCAAAAACCTGACTTTTATGTAGTTGGTATTGGCTGGGTTCAGAACAGTTTGTTGGGAAAGCTGGTCAGAAGTCCTACTCACTAGTGAACCAGTGATGAGCACTGGGGGAGTGTGCCTCAGACACAGAGAGAGCCCCCTTCAGCCTCAGAGGAGCTGCTGAGTCTGGGTTGGCTTCCTCAACAGGTCGTTTGATAATGTGAGAACTGGCTGATGCTGAGCAGCATTGAGAAAGAGGCCCTAACCACCTTCTCAGGAGAACTGTACTATCTAGTGTTGCTTTTACCTCTAGATCTGCAGTTTCATGAGTTCTTGCAACCACTTAATATCTAAAAGTGGTGAGCAAAGCTGTGCCAGACTGGGAGGAATTCCAAAGAGCAGATGAGTTTGTCTCCCATCTGGCCTGCACCCAACATCAGGCAGTTTTTAGTGGATCCATGTTGAGTTGAGGGGGGGATGTAAAGAGGCTCTGAAAGTGGGACCTGAGAAATCCAATGAGTGAAAGAAATTTGGCCTGGGGAGCATTCCTTGAGTGGCTTTGTGAAGCACCAAATAATGCAGCATATACCTGCTTCAGTGTCCTGAAGGGACAGCTTGGGTGGGTTTCCCCCTTTAGCCATAGCATCACAGAATGGTTGGAGCTAGAAGGAACCTTAAAGCTCATCTCATTCCAACCTCCTGCCCTGGGCAAGGAGACCTTTCTCCTCTAGGAAACTTGCTCTTGGATCCCTCTGGAGCTCTAGTGTTGCTAGAGATACTGTAGTGGCTGCTACCATTATTTACATGCAAGTAGCCACTTTCATCTTCTTGCCCCTGCCTTAAGCATCACATAAGTAGCCCTGTGTCACCCAAACCAGCCTTTCTCCTACATCCCATCACCTGTCCCACCCCCAGACAGCAATTCCTCCACACCCTTTAGCCTAAAAGGTGATCTGGAGAGCTGCTCCCATGAGCTGCTTTCATCCCACTGTGGTGGGTTCCACAGCTGGATGTGAGGCTTGATGGGAGTGGCCCAGACAAGATGTTCCTTCCTCAGAAGTGATTGCTTTGGCTTCCCACCTTCCTGTTTTGCTCCTCTGGGTTGTGCAGTGGAGACTTTGTTGGGCTGATGGCTCCTCTGACGGGCCCAGCTGTGGGTTATTTCATCCCCCTCCTGCCATTGTGTCTCTTTGTGGATGTGCAGAGGAGCTTTTGCCACATGACTTATCATAATGATGTTTCCATTTGCTTTCTTGTCCTCTCTAATGTGAGGGACTAACAGTTGATGCCACCAGGTTCTTGACAAAGGCCACTCATCAGAGTTGGCTCCTGTTGGATGGGGGTTTGATGGTGGTTCTCATTTAAACTGAGGGCTCACCTGATGTAACGTTTCTTACAGAGGAAAATGCTGAACCAGATTTGGATGATAACGAAGATGAGGAGGAGACAGCAGTAGAAATTGAGGCTGAACCAGAGGTTGAGCAAGAGGCTCCTGCACCACCTCCCAGTAAGAAACGAAGAGGAAGGCCCCCAGGCAAAGCTACCACCCAACCAAAACAATCCCAGCGTAAGTCACTCCTTGAAGCTCGTGTTCCACTACCTGTCCAGCTGCTTCCTCCTTGGACTTGGCAGCTCTTGTAGGAGAGCTGCTCCCTTCAAGGGAGCTTATTTAAAAAGCAGGTAACAGGACTTGGCTCTGCTTTGTGAAGAACTTGCTTTTTGCATGAAGCTTTTTGCCAGGGTTTCCTGGCCACGAGGGAATCAAAGATGATGCAGTGGAGCATCTTCTTTCTGGTGGAAGGCTGAGGGAGCTGGGGCTCTTGAGCTTGGAGAAGAGGAGACTGAGGAATGACCTTGTTAATGTTTACAAATCCATCAAGGGTGGGTGTGAGGAGGCTGGAGCCAGGCTGTGCTCAGTGATGGCCAATGATAGCACAAGGGGCAATGGGGACAAGCTGGAACAGAAGAGGTTCCAAAGAAACACAAGGAAGAATTTGTTCCCTGTTGAGGGAGCACTGGCAGGGGCTGCCCAGATGGGCTGTGGAGTCTCCTTCTCTGGAGACATTCCAACCCAGCTGGATGAGTTCCTGTGTGCCCTGCTCTAGGTGGTGCTGCTCTGGCAGGGGTGAGCTTTGGAGGTCCCTTCCAGCCCTTGAGGTTCTGTGAATGCAGCCAGCTCATGCTGTGCTGAGAGGAGAGCATGTTATTTCCTCTGCAGTGTTACTCCATTTCACAGGTGTGCAGACAGCTCAGTTCTCTTTGCACCAGTGGCAGTGTCTCTGCTAATGACCAGCTCCTGGTGAAGCAGCTGGTGGTGCAGTCACTGTGATGTTCCTCCCTACATAGACTTGTTTAGGTGCTACCACAGACAGACCTGGAGTTCTGAGCATAGCAGGTGTCACTTCAACTCTACTGAGTTTTCTCCTTAAGAGCAGACATTGATAACTGCCTGAGGTCTAAGGAGATCAGTTCTAGGAACAAAGCAGGAGGGGCAGATCTGGTCCTCCAGGGGGCAGGGGCTTCCCTAGTGCCTCTCCACTCAGTGCTATGTGTGGCTTGTGTCCTCCCTAGAATTACAATCTGTGGACATATTTTAGGCTGAGTTCATCACTGGATTCCCTTAAATGTGGGGGTTTGCCTTAGGCCCAGACAATGATATGGTCTTAATTACTCTGCAGAGTCCATCCTCTGAATAATGTCTCCGTATCAAAAGGTACACTGGAGCTGTTGCAGTGGTAGGGCAAGGAAAGAGATGCTTGATGCCAGGATGGAGAGGAGACAGGTGGAATTGCTCCTCAGTGCTGTGGGAGTGTGAGCTGTGTGCCTCACTGTCCCTTTCCATGGAGCAGCATTGAGTGTCCCCCCAGTGAGCCTTGCAGACCAGCTCTTGGACCAGCAAACAAACATATATCTGTCATTCCCCCTCTCCCCCTTTGTTTTCTCCCTTTGTAGCTGCAGCAATCATTCAGGTTGAAGACCAGAACACTGGTGAAATCGAAAACATCATAGTGGAAGTAAAGAAAGAACCTGATGCTGAAACAGCAGAGGAAGAGGAGGAAGCTCAGCCAGCCGTCGTGGAAGCTCCCAACGGGGACCTCACTCCCGAGATGATTCTCAGCATGATGGACCGGTGATGGAGGAGCACACACTGCTGACTGAACTGCCCTGGGCTGTGTTTAAACGGCTCAAATCTATTATTTTTGTTGGGGTTTTTTTTCTCCTTTTACCTTTGTTTTTTCTTGGCTTTGGGAAATGCATCATTTTAGACCATTTTACCAACCGTACTGGGAAAAATAAACCTTCCAAATGATGTTAGGATGTGATTTAACTAGAACTTGCTGTTTTTATGTTAGTTACAGGATCATGGAACGTTAGGAACACGTTTTTTGGAGTCCTCAAGGGTTTCCTGTGAGGTGCTTGAGAATAGTTTTGCTCTGAACCGAGTGAAGCAGGTGCAAGGGCCGTGTTTACACGCACCACGTCGTAACAGGCAGAAAAGCAGAAGCCTCGACTTAGAGTAATGTGGTAAACCACTCCGGGCTTGCCCCTTCCCAGAGCCCTTGAGCCTCCTCCTCTCAGTAGTGTTTTTAACTGTAAATGCAGACATGGGAGGGTTCTAGACTTTTAAACCTTTTCTTTTCCTGTTGTGTTCTGTTTGGGCTTTCCCCCCAGCGCCGAGCTCCGGTTCTCCAAGTCGGCCGCACCACAGTAGTTTTGGCATGCTCCAACTGGTTTTCTGTCCTTCCACGTGCTTTGCTTTTCTGCAAAGCATCTCTGTCATGGTCAAGCTTTGTAAATAACTGGTTGGGTTGGTTTTCTTTCTTTTTTTTTTTACATGTTAATCCTTTTTCCATTAATGAAGAGTTATGCAAAAATACAGTTAAAACAAACCCCAGCATTTTAATTCCTTTCCAACTTAAGTGACAAGAGACTTGATAGAGTTGTGAGCGTTGGAAGAGCTGTGGATGACCAATCAAGTGGAGAAGAGACATACCTAGGCTTGCAGGACAAGAGAAACCCACAGGTGGCATCTGGTTTTGAAGCACACACGGGTGTGGGATTAACGATTGTCACGACGTTTCCTTTGCTCTGTACTTTGTGTTTATGGATCTTAAAGCAGAAGTTTATAAGTGGGTCACTGCAGCCCTCCAACCCTGGGCCAGGAAATTTGAATAGGTCAGTAATGAACACAATTTTGGATCTCTGATAAAGACAAAAAGAAGAGGAATAATGTGAAATCCAAATGATGCCTGTATATGAACTGTCACATGGTAAAATATGTAAGCTTTTTATAGAGCCTCAGTCTTGCTGATTTCCAACCAATTTTTCTTCTATGTATCGCTTTTAAGAGAGCTATCAGTTTAGCTATCAGACTCTAGGTTGATGCATTTTTGTACTTAGCTGTACTGTGTGATATTTTTCATTATTTTAGGAAGCCAACATGGGAAAAATAAAATACTGTTATAAAATATGTAATGGGGTTTGAAAGCTGGGAAGGAGAATATACTGCTGTACAGCTAATAAATAATAATGGATTAACTTGTGTGCTCACTGGCTGCTTTGTCTGTTGACAGTGTGACCTGGCAGGGAGCTGCAGAGTGCCAAACTGCTCCTGGTAAGAGAGTGCTGTGGGGATGTGAGCGAGGCCCAGCGCTGCCCCACGCTGATTAATCACTGTGAGACACACACTGAGGTGCTGGGAAAGGGCTGGAGCATGAGCGTGGTGGGGAGCAGCTGAGGGGATGGGAGTGTTGAGCCTGGAGAAGGGGAGGCTGAAGGGAGACAGGAGCCCTCTCTGACACTCCCTGATAGGAGGCTGCAGCAAGCTGGGGGTCTCTGCTCCTGAGTTACAAGTGACAGGACAAGAGGAAATGAGTTTAAAGTTGCCCCAGGGGAGGTTGAGGTTGGAGCTGAGGCAGAACTGTTTCCCTGAGAGGGGTGTGAGCCCCTGTGCCAGGCTGCCCAGGGAGCTGGGGCAGTGCCCAGCCCTGGAGGGATCCCAAAGCCCTGGAGCTGAGGTGCTGAGGCTGTGGGTCAGTGCTGGGCTGGGCAGGGTGAGGCCAGGGCTGGGACTGCAGCAGCCTCAAGGGCATTGCCAACCCAAATAATTCTGTGGTTCCATGGTGGCCCTCAGTGCCATGAGGCCACGGGGTGCTGCCCTGCACCAGCTGCAAGTGGGACTGATACTTCAGTGGTTTCCATGCTGTGTTTGATCCTAGTTACCTGTGAAAGCAGCTTGGAGCCAGCAGAGCAGGCAGGCTGTGTAAGTTCAGGACCCTACCTCTTGCACCACTGCTTTCTAAACAGGAGTCCCTGCACGTGGCACAGAGACACTGCTGGAACTTCAAAAGCACAAGAGTTGTTGGACTTCCAGTAGATGTTTGGTGACTAGTTACTGCTTGTCCTGAGACATGCTCCTCCTCAAACTTGCCAAAAAAAGCTGTCTGGAGGTTGTTGCCTGCAATCCTGAGCAGGATGGGGGCTTGTTCCTGCAGGTGAGAGGGGTAGAGGTGAGGCTGCTTCTGAAAGAGGAGCAGATCTGGCTGCAGCAGTGCTTAAATCCTCAAGTGCTTTCTCGGTTGGACAAGGAGCTGGTGTGCTCAGAAGCCCAGAGATTCTTCAGAGTGCTCTGAAGGAGGTGTGATTTCATGTAAGCCTAGATCTAGGGAGGCTTTGTGGTGAGCTGGAAAACAAGGTGTCCTCAGGAGCTGTAAGGAGTGCCACCATCATCTCTTGAGCTCTCTGCCTCAACCCATCACCAACAATGAGGCATGAGGGATGTTATCACTGGCTTGGTTTTAAGCAATGCCTGGTGGTGGTGGTGGCCCAAGGAGGGCTCATGCATGCAGTAGCACAGGCCTCCCTTGCTCTGCCTTGGGCATCTCAGTGTGTGGCTGCCTGTGCTGCCATACCTGGGTCTGAGTGGCTCTGAGGTTTGGGCTGATGCCTCTCCTGCAGCTCCCAGGAGCTGGAGGGAAGGGCTGTGTGTGAACAGTGTGATGGGGGCCTGGAAGGCAGAGAGCCCAAGAGTTGTGTTTGCCCAGAGACTGCAGGTGTGGTGGCTGCCAGCCTCTGCTGATGGTGTGCTGGATTCTGTGGCAGCTCCTGCCCTGCCAGTCTCCAGAGGGGACCATGCTGGTGGCTTCTGTTGTCTGTGTCTGAGGAAATGAGTTCTAAGCAGCATCTTCTTGTTCTTCTTGCTTTTAGCACTTTCTCCAGAGATCCAAGCAGGGGTTTGGTGGGGATGGGAGCAGTCACCCTGTGGCCATCCTCCTTTCCTCCTCAGCCTCCTGTGTTGCTTTGTGATCTGCTCAGTTGGCCTGGTTCCTTTGTGATTGCTCAGTCAATAGTCTTGTTATGCAGCCTCAGGTTTATCTGATTTGAGCTGGAGCTCCTCCTGCCTTGGGCAGGGATCTCTGCCTGTGTGCCTCTCTTGCAGGCTTCTGGTTCGTCCTTGGTGGAGCTGCTGTGGAGCCGAGCAGCATCCCAACCTGCCCCTGGGGACATGCACCCAGGGCAGCTTCCCAAACCCCAGTGTGGACACAACATCTCTGTCCAAACCTCCTGCTGACACCAGGGCTGGAATAAGCTGTGCCCTCTGTGCTGGAGTGTGAATGAAAAGACAGGGCTAGAGTGGAGCATCACAGCCCCAGCCAGCTGCTTGGCCTGGTCTGAGGGTGTGCTGGGGAGCAGCAGCAGGATGGACAGGGGCTGAGAGCAGCTCTGTGTGACTACTGCAGCCTGCCAAGGGCTCATCTCCCTTAGCTCCAGGCTAAGAGCTCCCTGGCTTGGAGGAACTAACTGTTCCTGCATTACTAAGCAGAGGTCTGAGCCTTCTCCTTTAGCAGAGGGTGTCAGGTAAGTTTTGGTGGTGCAAACCATGGTGTGCTCTCTGCTGCCTCATTGGAGGAAAAGCTAATGACCCCTTCTGTCTTCACATCATTGCAGCAGATGGTTCTCCAGGTGAGATGTAGGTGAGAGAGCTCAGAGAGGCAGCTGTTGGCAGAGCTTCTAAGAGGTGGAGGATTCAAGCAGAGCCTTGCAGAGCAGTTGGTGTTTCCTGTGCTGTGCAGCTTCTGTGAGGCTTGTGCATGGTAGGCAGGATCCAAACTGGACTTGGGATCAAAACTGTCCTGTGCTGTCCTAAACTGAGCAGGGCAAGAGCTGCAGTGAGTTTGCTGCTCTGAGCTTGTGTGTGTAAGAGCAGACTGAAGAGCACAATCCAAGGAGTGCTGCAGCAGGGAGTCAGGTGAGTGTGATGGGCAGCCAGTGTGGACAAGCAGGAGGAGAAAAAAGTCAGGACAGGCTGCCCTGGAGGAGCAAATAACTGCCTGAGTCTCCAGGAATGAGTGGAGAGAGCCAAAGCTCAGCTGGAGCTGGACTTGGAGGAGAATGTGGAGGACAAATAAAGCAGCTTCTGTGTTAAGGAAGGCTTCAGCAGCAGGAAGGCTTGGGAAAACGCAGGCCTGCTCCTTAATGGAGCAGAGAGCTTAGTGGCAAAGGACATGGAAAACACCAAGGTGCTTGAGGCTGCTCTTGCCTTGATTTGGCTGGGGAGGTCTGTCTGCACACCTCACAGGGCCCAAGCCTACTGGCAGGGTTGCTCTGGACAGCCTGATGTGCCTGGGCTCACCCAGCAGTCGGGGAACGCTCCTGGGGTGGGTGTCCTGCTGCTCAGCATGCTCCATCGTGTGGGGCACAGTGTTTTGGGGAGTGAGCTGGGGATGTGGCCTCTTTGTGCTTCACTAGAATCTGTCTTCTGGTGGGTGAAGTGGGACAGCTGCTCTCTCTGTGTCCTGAGGGTTTTGCACCACAAAGCTGGGGTCAAGTGCCCGTCCTGAGAAGCTGAGGCACCAGCAGCTTGTTCCCCTGTCACCCTGCAAAGGCCACAGCCCCAGTCAGGACTGTCACTGGTGGATGCTGTCTCTGTTGGGTGGTGAATACCCTGTGCTTTCCTCTTCGTGGTGCTCTGCTGACGTGGCCCAGGAGGCTGGTGGAGCTGGTGGGCTGGTCCTTTGCCCCGAGCCGTGTTCCTCAGCCACCTCCTTGAAGAGCTGCTGTGTGTTGTGCTTGGGCTCTGTGGAGATGCTGCCTCTGCAGGGACAGGGCTTCCTGCCTTTGCTTTTGTGCTGAAGGTGGTTTCAGAAGCACTGTGGCCTCAGGTGCACACAGCAGCAGAGTAAATCACCCAGCCCTTCCAGGGATCAGCACCTCTGTCTGGGAGCCTCTGGTTAGCAGATGGCAGCTCAGGCAGGCTGGAGTCTGGTGGTTTGCCAGAGAGAGGCAATTTAGGGGGACAAGGCAGCTGGTCATGGGGCCCCAGGCTGCTGCCTAAGAACAGCTCTGCTGCCTCTGCAAAGTCTCTGGTAGGCCCAGCTCAGCCAGTACTGACAGTGGGAGCAGTGGGGCCCCTGCAGCCCAGGACAGCTTTCTGCTCTGTCCTAGAGTGCTTCTGGCTTTTTGCCTGGTCCACAATCTTCCCTGGGGAGCAGAGAGGTTGGTGTGCTTGTTGCTGTTCCTCTGAGGAGGCCTCTGCCTCTCATCCTTGCATTGAGGCAGTGGTTTAGTCATTTGTGGTGTGACACCTGGGGCCTGTCTGCTCACCAGCCAGCCTCAGGCAGACACAGATCCCTGTGAACCAGCTTCGGAGGGGCTGCAGGATGGGGTGAGGTCATGGACCTTGGAGAGAGACAGGGAACTGCTGGGGAGAGGCCAGGGCAGGGCCAGCAAGGTGCTGAGGGGCTGGAACATGTGTGTGAGGAGGAAAGGCTGCAGCCCTGGGGCTGTTGAGCCTGGGGAAGAGAAGCCTGAGCTCAGGGGCACCTCAGCAATGCTGAGAAATGCCTCAAGGGTGGGTGTCAGGAGGATGGGGATGGGCTTTGCTCTGTGGTGCCCAGGGACAGCACAAGGGGGAACGGGCATAGGCTGGGACACAAACAGTTCCCCTGGCCCAGGAGGAGCAAGTCCTTTGGTGCTGAGGTGAGGGAGCCCTGGCCCAGGCTGCCCAGGGAGGGTGTGGAGGCTCCTTCTCAGGAGGTTTCCAACCCCAGCTGGACACGTTCCTGTGCCCCCTGAGCCAGGGGAAGCTGCTGGAGCAGGGGCTGGGGCTGCAGCAGCTCTGCAGGGCCCTGCCCACCCCACCATGCCGGGCATCCTCCAACCCTTGAAAGCTGGGCCACGGGACAACGCAGCTGCCCGTGACTGGTGCCACCGGTGGGTATCCCGCTCGCCCAGGCCAAGCCCCGTGGGGGGATCAGGCCCTGGCAGAGCTGCCCTCTCCTCCGTGCCACGGGGCCGCGGGCGCTGCCGCTTTCGCTTCGCCGCTCAGGCAGCAGATCCGTCCCGCCGGGGCAGGAAGAGGCACCGGGCGCGGGGCGGGCGCGGGCAGGAGGAGGCGCCGGTGCCCTCGCAGCTTCCTCCCGCGGGGGCTGCCCGTGCCCCGGTGCCAGCCATGGCCGCGCCTGCCGCGGGGATCCCGGCCGAGCTGCGAGGTGGGCCGTGCGGGCTTTGGGGGTCGCCAGCTGCGGCCTGGGGGTGGGCTCTGAGCAGGGGCTGTGGGCAAGGGCTGCTCTTGCCCATGAGGGTGGTGCTTGAGCCAGAAGCATCCCCAGAGATGCTCCTCTGGGACGTGGTTGCGCGTAGCTAAAGCTGCTGGGTCCGTGGGGCTGGTGCTGCTGGCTCCCCTGGGCCTGGAGACACAGCCCCCGGCCCCAGCAGCGTGGGGGGTGGATGTGTGAGGAGCTGCTGCTCCTGACCTTCCTTCCTTTGATTGAGAAAGCAACAGGCTGCTGAGATCTCGATATCCGGGTGTGGGAAGGAGCCGGGGCACCACGGGTCGCTGCCTTAGCAGGATGAGGCCTTGAGGATGCTGATGGGCTCGTGGGTCTGCCAGCACCGCTGGGAAAGGCTGATGTGGTTTGGGTGGGGATGGACAGTTGTGGTCCTCACCCTTCTCCTCTGAGGGAGGGCTGTGGCACGGGGAGGTGCTGCTGGAGGAGGGAGGCAGCAGGCAGGAGTGATGCTCTGGCTGGTCTGTGGCCACTGTGGGAGGGAGTGGTTTGCAAACAGGGGGCTGGTGGCGGGATCAGCCACACACAGCGTGGCTGAGAGTTCCCAAACGGGCACAAAAGCAGGCTGTGCCAGGGGGAGGCAGGACTTGGGGGACACTCTTGCTGCCAGTGGTAAATCTGGGAAGGAAAGAGGAGGAACTAGCCCCCTCCTGTTGCTCGAAGCCAGCTGCCAGTGAGCAGGACATGCAGTGTAAATCAGTGTCGCCAACCCCATGTGCTTGATCAGGGCTGACAGCCTGTGCTGCAGGAGCCAACGGGGAGGTGGGTTTATCCCCAGAGCTGTCAAAGCAGTGTGTGGCTTGGCTGAGAGAGCAGCCAAGGTCTGACCTTTGGGTGTGGATGGAGAAGAGCTGGTTCGAGGAGGTGACAGGGAAGATGTCCCCGAGGACAGCAGGGCATGAGGGAGAGGAGCAGGGGTGGCTTCAGCAGCTGCCTCACTGCATGCAAATGTTGCTCTTTCCAGAGGGCATCACCACCCTCCTGGGGACAAAGAAGGTTCTCCTAGTGCTCAGCATCCAGCTGCAGGTGAAGTCCAAGTACGATGACTATATCTTGGTACGTGCAGAGACCAGCCTGGCTCCTGCCCTCCTGCTGTTCCATGGTGACAGGGCTCCCATGCCCCACAGCCCCTGGTCACACAATGTCCCCCTGCACAGGTACTGACCCCCTGGAGAGCCTACGTGCTGCCCATGGTGCTGCCCGTGAGGGTAAGTGCCAGGGACCCTGTGCCATGACAGAGCCCTGTGGCTCCCAAGCTGCTTGGTGCGTGCCCTGGGGAGGTCACCTGGGGTACCAGGTCTGGGAAGCCCCCAGGAGGAGGAGGTGTGGGTCAGCAGGCTGGGGAAGGTTGTGGGGCATGACTGGGAAGGGTGGGAGCTTGGGGCACCCTTGGGTCAACCTTGTCCATCAGTGCTAGGGCTAATCCTGCTCCTCTTCTCCACAGGTTCACAGCAGCTTCAGCTTCCTGGAGGTGAAGGAGATGACAGTGAGAGAGCCCAGCTTGGTGAGTGGCACCAGCACAGCAAACCCACCCACCTTGTGCCCAGCTCCTCCCACCCATGGCAAACCCTGGCCCCGAGCCCACAACGGGGTCTGGGCTGTCCTGGCCTCCCATTGCACATTGAGGGTCCCCCACAGGAGCTCTGCAGGGCATTTACCCCAGTGCCACTTCTGAGGGTCCCCCACAGGAGCTCTGCAGGGCATTTACCCCAGTGCCACTTCTGAGGGTCCCCCACAGGAGCTCTGCAGGGCATTTACCCCAGTGCCACTTCTGAGGGTCCCCCACAAGAGCTCTGCAGGGCATTTACCCCAGTGCCACTTCTGAGGGTCCCCCACAGGAGCTCTGCAGGGCATTTACCACAGTGCCACTTCTGAGGGTCCCCCACAGGAGCTCTGCAGGGCATTTACCCCAGTGCCACTTCCTCTGGCCTCACCTGGGGTATTCCCTGGGGCTGAGGGTGCAGGAGGCACCCAGGGGTGCTGGGGGGCTATGGCACCTCTTGCTTGGCAGGGGCAAGGTGACAATCAGCTGCTGGCTTACTGAGGTGGAGCCAAATTTAGCAGGAGGGTGTTTTAAAGCCCCTTAATCCTCTTAGAGGCGTCGGGTGGGAGCCGTGGAGGAGAGGAGAGGAGGGGGATCCCCAGGTTATGTGGGCTGAGGTGGGGCCATGGGCCTCAGTAACCTGCTCTGTCCTTTGCTCATTGAAGCATGGGCAGCACCAGAGGTCTCAGGCTCAGAACAAGCTCCTGCTGCTCAGCAGCCTGCGTGGCTGGGAGAGAGAGGAGCTGGGCAGAGAGTGAGGGGTGCTGGGGGCTGAACCCCCAGGGTGGAGGTTGGCATACAGCAAGCTCAGGGGTCATTAATCTACAGGCAGGGCCTGGGGACCTGCTGGAAGCTGCAGTGTGATGCCAGCAGCTGATTGGCATCTCGCTCCCACGCCCTATCAGGGTGTAATTAAATCAGGCAGCCTGTTGCCATGGGATTGGTTGTGGGGGGAGGAAAGTTTCCTGCTAGGAACTGAGTGCTAAAAAAGCCTCAGAACCCCATTAGCTGCATGGAAGGAGGAAACCTCGATCCTCCAGCTGCAGCTGGTTCAGGCAGAGTGGAGGCTGCTCTCGCTCCCCACTGCTCTGGGCTGCTCAGTCTGTGTTTCAGGGAGGTTTATGCCTCCTCCTGGCACGTTCTGATCCCTTTAACGTGGCTGATGCTAATTCCTGGTGCTTGCAGCCTCTCCTGTGCTTCACAGCGCTCCAGCTGGGGTTGGCAGCAGCGTCTGGGGGTGTGATGGCTGTCACCCTGGTGCCTGGGGGATGCTGTGTGCTGCTGGCAGCCTCAGCCATCCCCCATCCTTCGGGCCCCACAGGTTGTCATAGAAACGGATGCAGCATCTTACGCCTTCCGGTTCATGTCCTTCGATGATCTGGAGCAAGTTGTCATCCATGTCACTGTGTCACTTAAGAAGGTCTTTCCAGACTCATCCCCTGGGTAAGGCTCTTCTGCTCCTAGCTGTGTAGGTACCTCTTTGCTCCAACAAGCCCCAAATATGGGATGAGTTCAGAGTTAGCCTCTTCTACCAGGTGGAACCCACCCTTGATGGGGCTCTGCTCCCCACTTGCATCAGGAGCAATCTCTGTGGCCACCCTCCACCCTTGGGTTGTGGCTAAGCACAGCTGGGTGGGGAGGGGGATGCTCTTCTCCTGGCCCTGTGCCACGTGCCCCTCTGGTCCTTCTGCAGGACACTGCTCAAGAATTCCCCCCCCAACCTGTACGAGAGGATCCGGCAGGTCACGGACTCGCTGGAGGAAACGCTGCAGAGCAGCCCTGGCCCCTGTGGTAAGCCCTTTTGGGGTCTTTTTCACCCCCCACACATCTCCCCCAGGCAGGACCAGGAGGCTTGAAGCATCCTGGGGACCATCTCAGCCCAGCCCTGCTGGTAGGGCACCCGTGGGGCCTCAGGCCATGAGTGGGGTCTGTTCTCCACCAGCCCACCCTGTCCTGTGGGGTCTGGAAGCTCAGTGTTCTCCTGTGAGGACATACAGGAGAGGATGCTTCCACCCACCTCACACAGCATTGCTGCAGAGCCAGGGACTGTTCTTGTAGCCTGCTTTGGAGCAGGATACTTCCATGTTCATCTCAGAATGCCCCTTGCCTGGCATCTGCAAAGCAGATGTGGACCAAGCAAACAAAACAACCCCCAGCTGAGCCATCACTTTTGGGCTGGCAGCAGACCACACAGACACCCCAGGCCCTTTAAGGAGGGCAAGGAGAGCCCTCACTCTCCCTTTTGAGCCCCCACCATCCCTCTCCTGCTTCCTACCCTTGCCAGAGCCCTGCTCCATGTTCCTGTGCCTGCCACCAAGCCTGCCCTCTCTCTGCAGGGGGGTTCTCAGAGACCTACGCTGCTCTATGTGACTACAATGGCTTTGCCTTCCGTGAGGAGATCCAGTGGGTGAGCTGGGTTGTTCCCTGGAGGACACAACAGCCACGTGCCACTGGGAGGGCAGGGAAGTGGGATGCTCACAGGGCTGTGGGGCTGGGGGCAGCCCAGAGCTGGGAACTGCACTTTTGCCTGGCTCTAGGGCCTCTGCTCCTTGGTGAGGTGGAATCAAAGTGCAGCTGAGCATTAGATGCCTGAGACCAGGTTGTTTCCCAGAGGGTCACATAAGGGGAGCCCCAAGAAATCTGGGACCTTGCTGGCTGTCCCTAGCAGAGGAGCTGGACACAGCCACAGCAAGGCTCCTGTTCCTCTGGGACACTGACTCCCACCAGCCTGGGGGGTGTGTTGTCTTCTTCTGACCAGTCCCTGTGGAAGTTGTCCAAGACCCACCAAGCCATCCCACCAGCCTGGGACAGGTGCCCTGCCAGCCACAGCAGTGGGGGAGGTTTTAGGCTTGGGTTTTAGGCAAGAACTAATCCCCAGTGGAGGATCCCTTAGGACACAGCTCCTTCCAGCAGAGCTGGGCACCCAAGCCCTGCCCAGGGTCAGGTGCTGAGCCTGATCCATGTGTCCATCCATCTGGACAGGATGTGGACAACATCTACCACAGCCAGGACTGCAGGGAGTTCAACCTGCTGGACTTCAGCCACCTGGAGAGCAGGTGAATCCCTGTGCTGCATGGCCTGCAGTGCCCTGTGCCACCCCAATACCCATCCTCACCCTCCCTGCAGTGCCCTGTGCCACCCCAGCACCCATCCTCATCCTCACCCTCCCTGCAGTGCCCTGTGCCACCCCAATACCCATCCTCACCCTCCCTGCAGTGCCCTGTGCCACCCCAGCACCCATCCTCATCCTCACCCTCCCTGCAGTGCCCTGTGCCACCCCAGCACCCATCCTCATCCTTCCAGCCACAGCAGGGCTGCCCCAACGTGCTCCTCTGCTCGTGTCAGAAGCTTTGATCGCTTTACACGCTCTGAGGATGCCACATCTGCGAGGCTGATGCTCCCCCTCAGCAGACAGAGCCCCATCCCCTGGGGGAGTGATGACCACAGGAGACTTGAGCAGCCTCCTCTGTTCATTTTTAACACTTAAATAAGCCCCTGAGCTGCTTCTGGAGGTGAAAACCCAACGTCCCAGCAGCTTCTCGCTGCCTCGTGGCTGTCAGGTGTTTCCTCATGCAAAGCAGCTGCTGCTGCCCACCATGAAGCTTGAGGCTGCTCCTTCCCAGCACCACAAAGAGTGATGCCACAAGCTCAGGCTGTGCCCTGAGGTGTCCCTATGAGGCTCAGCCTTGTCTCCATCCTGAGGGAGATGGAGCAAGGGCTCAGCTTTGGTGGCCACTGGGCTGGGGAGTCACAAGTCAAAGGTCTGGGCTGAGCAGAGGGTCTGTGTTCAGTTGGCCAAAAAGGAGACAGTTTTAGACATGTTTTTTCCTGACCAGGAAGTCAAAAAGAACCTTGTTTCCACTGGAGCAAAACCTCTGTTGCTCTTTTCATGAGAGCTCAGAAGTGAGAAGAGAAAGCCCAAGGTTTTGGCAGAAGCAGGCAAACATTGTGATCCCTTTTATTCCCCCTAAGGGAATGATGTGGGGGGAGCTGAGCTGTGCTGTGGGCTGCTTTAAACTCCTGAATGCTGTGTTGGGGTGTCCTGGGGTTCAGTGTGTCACAGCAGCCCTTTGGGAGAAGCTTGGCTCAGCCTGGCCACTGACTCCCTCCTCCTTGTCACCCTCCAGAGACATGGCACTGAGTGTTGCTGCCTTGTCCTTCAACCTCTGGTTCACCAAGCTCTCCTGCAAGGACTTCAGGCTGGTGAGTGCCATGGCTGTGGGATGGGGTGGGGTGTGCTGGAGGGCACCAGCTTCCCAGCAAGGCTCCCTTCTCCCCTGGCAGAACCAGGAGATTTCAGAGCAGCTGCTCTACATGCTCAGCAAATCCGTGACACTGGAGGAGCTGGTGCTGGAAAACTGTGGGTTGAAAGGGTAAGTAAAGGCACTGCAGGGCCTTGAAGTGGGGGTGAGCATGGAGCAAGGAGGGCTGGGGGCCAGTGTGCCAGGGAGTGTTGGTGCCACAGGCCCTCCCCAGCAAGGAGCTCAGTGGGAGCAGTGAGCATCAGCCACCCTTGGAGATGTTGTGCTTGCTCCCAGCAGCTCCTCAGGTGGAGCCAGCTCTGCCACGTGGGCAGGAGCTGGTGGCACATTCCAGGCTTGGTGGCCACATCTCCTGGAGGTGGCCACAACTGGCTCAGGGGGATGACCCTTCTGCCCACAGTGACTTTGTACAGAGGATGGCCCAGGCTCTCAGCAACCACCCTGACTCTGCCCTGCACACCATCAACCTTGCTGGCAACCAGCTGGAGGACAGAGGTACCCGACTTCTGGGCCATGCAAATGAATGTCTGAGTCCAGCAGCTGCCCTGGGGGCTGTAGCTGGGGGTGGGATGGGTGCCCACCTGCACTGGCACAGCTCAGGGCTCTGCTCTTGCCTCAGGGATCGTTGCCTTCAGCCACCACCTGGAGAAGAGCCCTAAGGGCCTGCAGAGCCTCAGCTTGGCCAGGACCATGCTCACTGCCAAAGGTATAGCCCAGCATCCCACATGGCAGTGCCTGGGGCCAAGCTGGCACCAAAGGGGCTACTGGCAGGGGGCTGCAGACCCCCACCTGGAAAGAGCATCTCCAGGGATGCGATGTCGCCCTGCCCCAGCTGCCCATCCTCTGCTCTGTGGCCCTTCCTGGTGCAGGGGGCCCCCAGGCTTCCACCTGCCCTCCTCTCCTCGAGCAGGGATGAGCACATTATGCAAAGCCCTCACAGACAACAAAGCCATTGGATCCTCCCTGCAGCACTTGGACCTCTCTGGGAACCCCAGCAGCCTGGCAGGGGACGATGTCAGCGTGAGTGCGGGGGCTGCAGCGGGCTGCCATCACCCAGGCCCTGTCCCCAGCATGCTGTGGGTGGCTTTGGTGTGCCAGGGTCTGCACCTTTGCAGGACTTCAGGGCTGGGGACGTGGCTGTGACAGCTCCCTGCTCCCCTGGGGGCAGCTGAGGAGGTGCACTGGGGGCATCCCTCTGCATCTCCTTGCAGGAGGGTGGGAGATGCCAGCTGGAGCAAGGATGTATCCTGGGAGTGGGTGGCATGGGGCTGTGTCTCTGTGTGGGATTCATCCCTGTGCTCAGCAGGAGGGAGGAGGCAAGCTGGAGCTGGGGTTTCTGGGATGAAGGTGCTGAAGGGGAGGCTCAGGGTCCTGAGCAAAGCCCCTGAGCCCCCTCTGCCCTCAGAACCTGCAGAGCCTCCTCCGCCAGTGCCGCTCGCTCTCCCACCTCAGCCTGGCTGGCACAGACTGCCCCTTGGATGCTGTGAGTACCCACACAGGGGGTCCTGGCAGCAAGCCCCCGCCCTCAGCTCCCCAAAACCGTGCTGTGCTGCTGGGGGAGGTGCTGCCTCCTCTCCTCACCCCAGCTGGGACAGGGCTGCAGACACAGGGCGTGTGTGGGGCGCTGGGAGCACGTCCCACTCTGTGCCCAGTGCCATGGGTGGGTTGGGAGCCTGGGGGTTCAGCAGGAGGAAAGGAGCCCCAGCACGGGGCAGACCCCCATGGCACATCCCATCCTCCCACTCCCTGGCAGCTCTTTGGAGCCCTGGTCCACGGGTGCCACCTCAGCCTGGTGCATCTGGATCTCTCCAGGAACGTGTATTCCCACAGGTGAGCCCTGGGGCAGCGGGGGGTGGGGGGCACCATGCTGCTGGGTGCCAGATGATGCCACACTGCACCCATCCTTTTCAGGAGGGTGAAAACCATCTCCCCTGATGTCAAGGAGTTCTTCAGCCAGGCCTGTGCTCTCCAGCACGTCTCCCTGGCAGGTACCAAACTGCCAGCAGAGGCTGTGAGGTGAGGAGGGACCCAGGGGAAGAGGTTTGGGGACACCTGGCCTGGAGGGTGGATGGGGCTGTGGGAGGCAGGGCTCTGGGAAGGATGCCTTCTCCAGCACCAAGTGCTGGCTTTGGTGACTTTCCCAGGGCTCTGCTGCAAGGGCTGGCAGACAACAGCCACATCAGTGACCTGCACCTGGATCTCAGCAGCTGCGAGGTGAGGGACCAGCACCCACGGGTGCCTCTGGCTCAGCCTTGGAGGGGGGATCCCTGTGTGGGAGGGTCTGTGTCCTGCCTGCTTGGGGCTGGGGTGGCTTTCCCCAGGGCAGGCTCTCATTCCCAGAGCCCACTGCCTCTCCTTGTACTGACACCCTGCTGTTCCTTCCCAGCTCAGATCAGCAGGAGCCCAAGTCATCCAGGACCTGATCCCCGACGCCGGCTCCGTCAGCGCGCTGGACTTGGCTGACAACGGTGGGTTGTGCTTCCCCACCTGGGAGATGCTGCCTCCAGCCACAGGCCTGGCCCCCCACGAGCTGCTTGGCAGGGGCAGCTCAGCCCCAGCAGCTTGTGAGCTGCCAGGAGTCCCCAGGGAGGTGAGGTCTCTGCCTCGTGTGGCTCAGCCATGCTGGGTAACGCAAGGGCAACCTGCACCTGATGCCCTGTGGATGTCCTGTGGCAGCTGAAGCTGAGAAATTGCCACCTCATCAGGCTTTTTATGGGTCTTGCCTCCAAAACCAACCACCCCTCCACTTCCCCCAGGGCAGGCAGTCCTTACATGGACTCTTGTCCCTCTTGTGATGCCTGTCCCAGCGTACCAGCCCTCCTCCATCACCTCTCGTGGTGATTCCTGTGGTGGGTGCCAAAGGTGGCCCTTGTCTCTCTCCTGGTTCAGAGAGAGCAGTGTGGAGCATGGGGGGATTTCCTCATCCTCTCCTCCCTCAGGGCTTGACAAAACTTCTCACCTGAGGTCTGTCTGGGTGTGAGCCTCTTCAGCTCACCAAGCCCAAGTGATCACCTGCTGTTAGCTCAGGGTTGAAGCACTGGAAAGGGCTGAACCCCTCCTCACCCCTCTGCAGGACTTTGCTGCTTACCTTGTCCAGTGTGAAGGCTGTGCCAGAGCAATTCTACCACAAACATCACCTCTGCCAGCCCTTAATTTCACCTCAAAGGCTCCAAACCTTAAAGCAGCCTTGCTCAGATCTCACAGCAGAGCCCAGAGCTCCTCGACAGCCAGATGGCTTTGGGAGAGCTGATGTGGTGTGGAGTCTGTCAAAAACCCCTTCAGCCCACTCATGCTCCAAAAGCTCACCCTCTCACCCCAAATCCACAGCCACATTTTGCTGCAGTATGCACCTGGCTTTGGCTTTGCCAGTAGAGCAGCTCCATGCAGGAGGGATGGGCTCTCCTGGGGGATGGGTCTCGCTGCCTCTTGGCCCTGGCTGCACAGATCCCTGCCCACAGCCCCGTGGGAAGGACCTTGCCTCTGCTGGCTGCAGCCCTGAGGGTGGGAGTTGCAGAGCTGTGACAACTCCTCCTGCCTTGTCAGGATGATGCCATCTCTGTAAGCAGTCCCTGCAGCTCAGGCACAGCTGTGGCACCTCAGGAGCAGGACTTCCCTGGGGTCACTCCCCAGACACCCCAGCTCTGCTCAGGTCTTTGATCTCCTTGGGAGAGCCATGAAGGTGCTCTGGGCATCTCTCTGCTTCCCACAGTGACTCTGCAGGTCTCTCCTGAGGGCCCACCATGGGTGCCACCTCCATGGGCTGCTCAGGGCATGTGGTGAGTGTCTCCTGTCTCTCCCAGGCTTTGACCCTGACATGGTCACCCTGGTGCTCTCCATCGGCCGAAGCAAATCCATCCGGCACGTCTCCTTGGGGAAGAACTTCAACATCAAATCCAAGTGAGTGCAAAGCTGCAGCACCTGGGCCAGGAGCCATCCTGGCACCGTGCACCCACCTCAACTCAACCATCCAAAGCCCCTGGGCTGCTTGGGAGTGCCAGGGATTGCCTTCTCCAGAGCCCAGGGGAGAGACAAGCAGTCCCTGTGGGAGCTCAGGCGCTGTGGGGATGGGTCACAGCCTGGGGTGAGGGCAGGAGGGGGGATGAGGCTCTGCCTGTGGCCCCAGGGGATGTGTGGGGGATGCACACACAATCCCCCCCCTCTCCTCTCCCACAGGGAAGGGCTGCTGGATGTCCTGCACCGCATTGTCCAGCTCACCCAGGAGGATGACTGTGTAAGTGCAGCTTGCCCCAGCTGTGCCCCCCGTGCTCCCAGTTGCCCTCTGCCACCACGGTGCAGCCTCCATTCCAGGGTGCCACCAGACCCCTCCTGGCACATCCTGGGGGAGCCAACCTGCCTCCTTGCCACTGCCCTTCAAATCCCTCTGCTCTCCTTGTGCTGTGCCTGAAGCAGCTGCTCAGGCAGAGACACGGGAGCTGTTCCCGTTCATCTGGGAGAGCTGGAGCCTGTGGCTGGCTGAAGGCTCCCAGGAGGTGTTTGCTGGAACCTGGCTGCAGCCCAGCTTCCCAAAAAAAATCCCTCTTTCCTCCTTGCTGCCTGCCAGGCATCTGAGCTAAATCCAGCAGCACCCATTGCCCTTCTGTTTCTTGGGCTTCAGCATGACTTGGGCTCTCCAAACCCAGCACGGGTGACCACAGCAGCTGCTGCCTGGGGATGGAGGCTGTGTCTGCAAGGGTGGCACATGTCCTGGCCACCTCTCCCCCTCCCTGTCCCCTTTCCAGCCTCTGCAGTCCCTATCTGTGGCAGAATCACGCCTCAAGCTGGGAACCAACGTGCTGCTGAGTGCCCTGGGCAGCAACACCAGCCTCGTCGCTCTGGACATCAGCGGCAACGCCATGGGGGACACGGGGGCCAAGATGCTAGCCAAGGCCCTGCAGATCAACACCAAGCTCAGGTAGCAGCAGCTCCACGTTGCCTTCTGGGTGCCCTTCTCACCTTGTGCCAAGTGGCCCTGATACTGGTTGTGATGCTGATGCCACCAGAGGAGGCATCCTGGTGATCGTGGCTCCTGCTGAGCATGGATGTGGCCCTGGACCACTGCTGGCACACGCTCAGAGGCCGTGGCTGTGTCTTACTCTCATGGCAGTGGTGGTGGGGAATGTGTGAAGGGCAAAGAGAGCAGCTCAACCCCTGCCCCAGCACTTGGCAGCTCCCTGCCAGGCTCCCACAGACTGCAGCAGTCGCTGCCCTCACTGCCCACTCTGGCATCGCTTCCTAATATGCTGGGGTTTGGCCACATTGTGCTTGTGAAGGCAAAGCAGAGGGGTCTGCAGGGGAGGAGGAAGGGGATCTCCCAGCCAGGGGTGTTCCTCTCAGGGACATCTGCCCCCACCAGCAAGATGGTCCCTGGCTGTGTCCTCCCTGCCCTTCCCTCCCTCCAGGCACCAACATTCATTACAGCTCCTTGTAAAGTCCAAGTTTAGGTTTTCAATAAGGAGAATTCAGGGTTTGAACCCCGTTTCTAGGCTTTCTGGTGCTTGGGATGAGCCTTGGCTCACTCTTCCTGGCTCCCAGGGGGTGCAGACAGGGCTTATTCATGTCTTCCTCTTTGCAGGACTGTGGTTTGGGACAGGAACAACACAACAGCCCACGGGCTCCTGGAGGTGGCTCAGGCTTTGGAGAGGTAAGGAAGGAGCTGCTTGGTCCTCCTGGCTTGCTACCACCATGCAAAAGAGCCTCTGGCACCAGCATGTCACCACCCCCAGGGCCCCTTGTCCCTCTGAAGCAGCAAGGAGACAGTTGTATACAAATCCCAAGGAATCTGGTCCACAGCTTGGGCTTTGCAGCCAGCAGAGCAAATTGCCACCCCTTTGGTGGTGGCACCTTCATTACCAGCCTCAGGGGCTCCCTTGGGCTCTGCATCCCACCCTTGTCCCCAGTGAGCACAGCTGGAGATGTGATGCTCCTCTCCTCCCTGCCCCTGAAAGATGAGTAGAAGGTATCCAGCTGCCAAGAACATCACCAGATTTGGTGTTTGGCCATGCAGCTTCTCCAGAGGCCTGGAGAGTGAGGGAGGGGTGGATGGATGGAGAGCCCTGGGTGTGTGGTCCCTGCTGTCCCATTCGGGTTTGCTGATGGCCAGAGTCTGCCCATGCCCATCTGCAGCTCCAGGCTGCTCTGCAGTGGGCTCTGGCCCAGTGTGGTGTCTGTGGGGGAGTGGCTGGTGGTGCTGAGCCCTGGGGGGGCTGTCAGGAGCCCATCAGCCCCTGCTCAGCCCCACACTGCCCTGCAGGAATTACACCCTCAAGTCGATGCCTCTGCCGCTGAGCGACGTGGCGCAGGCGCAGCGCAGCCACCCGCAGACCACCGAGGCAGCCGTGCACAAGGTATGGGCTAGGAGCTGGGGGGCTGGGGGCTGCAGGGCTGGGGGCTGCAGGGGCTGCAGGGCTGGGGGCACCCCCACAGGCTGCTGACAGCCTCCTGCCTGCTGCAGCTCCAGGCCTGCCTGGCGAGGAACCAGCTGCGGCGCACGCTGCCCGCACAGACCTTCCGCCTGCAGCAGGGCATCCTCACCACCTCTTCGGAGCAGGTTGGACACCAAAGGCTGCATTTCTTTTTGGTGGGGTGGGAAGGGCCCTGCAGAGCTGCTGCAGCCCCTGCTAGAGCAGCTTCCCCTGGCTCAGGGGGCACAGGAACGTGTCCAGGTGAGGTTGGGAACCTCCTGAGAAGGAGCCTCCACACCCTCCCTGGGCAGCCTGGGCCAGGGCTCCCTCACCTCAGCACCAAAGCACTTGTTCCTTGTGTTTAAGTGGAGCTGTTTGTGTTCTGGCTCCTGTCCATTACCCCTTGTCCTGTCCCTGGGCACCACAGAGCAAAGCCCATCCCCATCCTCCTGACACCCACCCTTGAGGCATTTCTCAGCATTGCTGAGGTGCCCCTGAGCTCAGGCTTCTCTTCCCCAGGCTCAACAGCCCCAGGGCTGCAGCCTTTCCTCCTCACACACATGTTCCAGCCCCTCAGCATCTTGCTGTCCCTGCCCTGGCCTCTCTCCAGCAGTTCCCTGTCTGTCTTGAGCTGGGGAGCCCAGAACTGGCCACAGGACTCCAGATGAGGCCTCAGCAGGGCAGAGCAGAGGGGGAGCAGAACCTCCCTCACCCTGCTGCCCACACCCTTCTAATACACCCCAGATAACTGCTGCCTCAGGCAACCCTGGCTAGTTCATGTGAGCTCCTGCAAGCAGCATAAACCCCTTCTTGCCTTTCATGAGTGAAGGCAGAGCAATCCCGAGGGATGTGAGTGGGGGCAGGCAGAAAGGACATCTCCAAGGAACTCTCCTGGCTGCATCCACACAGCACATTCCCATCTCCCTGGGTCCCCTGCAGGCGAGTTCCTGCCATGTGGTGTCCCCAGCTCTGAGGTGGGAAAGCTCAGGGTTGGGTGAGGGGAGAGGAAAGCACATCCTTCCTCAGGGAAGTGGTGAGGAGGAGGGGGACTGGCAGTGCTGCTCCTGTATCTGTGTGACACAGCCTCCCCATGTTCCAGGTGGTGAATGAGATCTGCCTGAGTGTGCAGAAGCACATCGAGGTGCTGAGCACGTGGCCGGGCCGGGAGCTGGAGCTGGACATCCTCGGGGCAGAGGAGGCTGTGAGGAACGCCAACCTCTCCGTCAGCGTGAGTCTGAGCTGGGGAAAGCCCTCAGCCCCCAGCCTGGCATCCACAGGGGTTATGGAATTCAGCAAGGGCAAGGGGAGAGTGGTGCATCTGGGAAAGAACAACCCCATGTACCAGCACAGGCTGGGCAATGAGCTGTTGGAGAGCAGCACAGGGGAAAGGGAGCTGGGGGTGCTGGTGGGCAGCAGGATGAGATGAGCCAGCAACCCAGTGGCAGCCTGGGGTGGGTTAGAAGGGCTGTGGGCAGTAGGTCAGAGAGGTTCTGCTGCCCCTCTGCTCTGCCCTGTGAGACCACATCTGGAATAGTGTGTCCAGTTCTGGACTCTCAGTTGCAAAGGACAGGGAGCTGCTGGAGAGAGTTCAGTGCAGGGCCACAGAGATGATGCAGTGGAGCATCTGCCTTGTGATGAAAGGCTGAGGGAGCTGGGGCTCTGCAGCTTGGAGGAGGCTGAGGGGTGAGCTCATTGATGTTACAAACCCATCAAGGGTGGGTGTGAGGAGGCTGGAGCCAGGCTGTGCTCAGTGATGGCCAATGACAGCACAAGGGAGAATCAGACAAGCTGGAACAGAAGAGGTTCCAAAGAGACACAAGGAAGAATTTCTTCCCTGTTGAGGTGAGGGAGCACTGGCAGGGGCTGCCCAGATGGGCTGTGGAGTCTCCTTCTCTGGAGACATTCCAACCCAGCTGGATGAGCTCCTGTGTGCCCTGCTCTAGGTGCTGCTGCTCTGGCAGAGGAGTTGCACTGGGTGAGCTTTGGAGGTCCCTTCCAGCCCTTGAGACTCTGTGATTGTTCAGTTAATGACATGATGGGCAGTCAGGGCACCCAGGAACAGCCTAGGCAACAGATGCCTGCCCCTGAGCATGAGCAGCTGTGAAGTTCTGAGCCCTTTTCCAGAACAAGGCTCAACATGTTCTCAATCCCCCCCTCCCTCCCACAGCTGTGTGTGCACCCCTCAGGAAGTGAGGGGTTAGAAGGGAGAGGTGGGTGCTCCAGCTTTGGGCACAGCCTGCAGCTCAGGCTGGTGAGAAAGGCTCCCTGCATCCCAGGGGTCTCTCCTTGGGACACCCTCCTGCCATGAGGATCCTCCCTCTGTGTGCCATGAGGATGCTCCATCAGCAGCTGCTGCCACTGTCAGCCCTGGTTTCACCCTCCTGGTCCCAGTTCTCTCTCCCCACTGCAACTTTTCCTCCTCTTGCCATTTCCTTCAAACCATCTCCTGTTGGGTTTTTTCCCAACTCCCTTGGCACCTTCCTGGGGTGTGCCAGAGCCAGGAGGTCAGAGGACAGTGCTGATGGTGTAAAGGTGGTGAAAGGGGAGGGAAAGGATCTCCTCTGATGCAGGCAGCAGCATGGCAGGATACAAGAAGGGAAGGAGGGTCAGGCTGGAGGCACACAGAGGGGTCAGAAGGGTTCTGTGTCTCCCCAGCTGATGCCAGCAATGCTCTTCCATGGGCAGCCAGAGGAACAGGCTGTGTGGGGAAGGATGGAAAGCAAAGCTGAGGTGCCACAGGGTGATTCCCACTCTGTCTCCCCATTGCAGATCCTGCCCCTCCTGTATGAAGCTGGGAACAGCCCGTACCAGAATGGGAAGCTGCAGCACAAGCTGGAGTCACTCACTGAGGAGGTGTCACAGAGCTGCAGCAGGGAGATCCAGGTGGGCACCCCAGGGAGCTGCCAGGGGCAGGGAGCTGCTGCAGCACCATGGGCTGCTTGTCATCCTCAGCCTGGGGACAAGGAATGTGGCATCTCCTGGGAGCCAACTGTATCCCCAGAGAATAGGCATCCAAAACTGCCCTTTGGGGTTTTAGGACATGAGGAAAGGGGCTCAAACTGCCCCAGGGGAGGTTGAGGTTGGAGCTGAGACAGAACTGTTTCCCTGAGAGGGGTGTGAGCCCCTGTGCCAGGCTGCCCAGGGAGCTGGGGGAGTGCCCAGCCCTGGAGGGATCCCAAAGCCATGGTGCTGAGGGCTGTGGGTCAGTGCAGGGCTGGGCAGGGTGAAGGGAGGGCTGGGGCTTCAGCAGCTTCAGGGGCTTTTCCAACTCAAAGGACTGTGTGATTCCTGCCCAAACTGCAGGGGATCATGCAGGCAGTGCTGGACACAGCACACAGCCTCTGCCCAGCCCTGCTGCAGAAGAGCAGCGTCAGGGACCAGCTGCTCACTGCCATGTCAGAGCACATCTACTTCCAGGACCACCTCAACCTCAGTGCTGTCCTGGACCAGATGGTCACCGATGTCTTCAGCAAGCTGAAGTGGGTGACATGTTCTTCCTTCTCCCTTGGCAGCTGGTGCTCACCCATGGGGCCAGATGGGGGTTTTGGGGGCTCCCTGCTGTCTGCTCCTCTCCCCACACAGTAGTGATGGTGTGCTGGGACTCACTGCTGTGTTTGCCCAGCTGTGGCTTTGCTTTCTGCTTGGTTCTGCTTTGGATATATCCCTAAGGAGCCAGGGAGTCCCATGGGGTGATGTCCCCATAGGTACATCCCCATGGCTGGCAGAGGGGAGCCCCCACCATCAATGTGGGGATGCACTCAGCATCCTGCACCCCAGACAGCATCTGCTTCTGCCTCAGCATGCACCCAGCAAGCCAGAGCCCAGGCCACATCCTGGCTTGCCCTCTGGGTGCCACAGCTGAGCATCCATCTCCCCAGCAAGGCTCTCCCTGGGGTGCCCAGCCCCATGGCTTGCAGGGGCTGTGGCTGCTGACCCTGACACCCCTCTCTCTGCTTCCAGTGAAATCAAGCTGTCCATTACAGCTGCTGTGGCTGACTGCATTGTGGATGCTGTGCTGGGAGACCTGACCATGGCCCAGTGCAACCTGGTGAGTGCTGGGGACTGCCAGCACCTGTGGGACGAGAGGAGCTTGCAGCAAGCTGGGGTCAGTCTCTGCTGCTGAGCAGGATGAGAGGAAACAGCCTCAAGCTGCCCCAGGAGAGGTTGAGGTTGGAGCTGAGGCAGAACTGTTTCCCTGAGAGGGGTGTGAGCCCCTGTGCCAGGCTGCCCAGGGAGCTGGGGGAGTGCCCAGCCCTGGAGGGATCCCAAAGCCCTGGAGCTGAGGTGCTGAGGGCTGTGGGTCAGTGCTGGGCTGGGCAGGGTGAGGGCAGGGCTGGGACTGCAGCAGCTTCAGGGGCTTTGCCAACCAAAACCATTCTGTGATTGTATGGCAGAGGGTGCAGGGCTGGAAGAGGCGGCTGTTGTGTACTGCTGGCAGTGCCACGGGTGCTGGGGCAGGCTGACAGTGCAGTGGGTGCTGGGGCAGTGCCATGGGTGCTGGGTCAGTGCTGATAGTGCAGAGGGTGCTGGGGCAGTGCCAGCAGTGCCACGGACACTTGGGGCCTTGCCACAGGCGCTGAGGCAGGCTGGCAGTGCCATGAGTGCTGGTGTAGGCTGGCAGTGCCATGGGTGCTGGGGCAGTGCTGACTGTGCCATGGGTGCTGAGGCAGTGCCACGGGCACTGGGGCAGGCAGGCAGTGCAGCAGGCTCTAGGGCAGTGCTGACTGTGCCATGGGTGCTGGGGCAGTGCTGGCTGTGCCATGGGTGCTGGGGCAGTGCTGGCAGTGCAGCAGGCTCTGTGGCAGTGCTGACTGTGCCATGGGTGCTGTGGCAGTGCTGGCAGTGCAGCAGGCTCTGTGGCAGTGCCACGGGCGCTGGGGCAGGCGGGCAGTGCAGCAGGCTCTGTGGCAGTGCTGACTGTGCCATGGGTGCTGGGGCAGGCTGGCAGTGCAGCAGGCTCTGTGGCAGTGCCACGGGCGCTGGGGCAGGCGGGCAGTGCAGCAGGCTCTGTGGCAGTGCTGGCAGTGCAGCAGGCTCTGTGGCAGTGCCACGGGCACTGGGGCAGGCTGACAGTGCAGCAGGCTCTGTGGCAGTGCTGGCAGTGCAGCAGGCTCTGGGGCAGTGCTGGCAGTGCAGCAGGCTCTGTGGCAGTGCTGACTGTGCCATGGGTGCTGGGGCAGTGCAGCAGGCTCTGTGGCAGTGCTGGCTGTGCCATGGGTGCTGGGGCAGTGCTGGCAGTGCAGCAGGCTCTGTGGCAGTGCCACGGGCGCTGGGGCAGTGCTGGCAGTGCAGCAGGCTCTGTGGCAGTGCCATGGGCGCTGGGGCAGTGCTGGCAGTGCAGCAGGCTCTGTGGCAGTGCCACGGGCGCTGGGGCAGTGCTGGCAGTGCAGCAGGCTCTGTGGCAGTGCCATGGGCGCTGGGGCAGTGCTGGCAGTGCAGCAGGCTCTGTGGCAGTGCCATGGGCGCTGGGGCAGGCAGGCAGTGCAGCAGGCTCTGTGGCAGTGCCATGGGTGCTGGGGCAGTGCTGACAGTGCAGCAGGCTCTGTGGCAGTGCCACGGGCGCTGGGGCAGTGCTGGCAGTGCAGCAGGCTCTGTGGCAGTGCCATGGGCGCTGGGGCAGTGCTGGCAGTGCAGCAGGCTCTGTGGCAGTGCTGACTGTGCCATGGGTGCTGGGGCAGTGCAGCAGGCTCTGTGGCAGTGCTGGCTGTGCCATGGGCGCTGGGGCAGTGCTGGCAGTGCAGCAGGCTCTGTGGCAGTGCCATGGGCGCTGGGGCAGTGCTGGCAGTGCAGCAGGCTCTGTGGCAGTGCTGACTGTGCCATGGGTGCTGGGGCAGTGCAGCAGGCTCTGTGGCAGTGCTGGCTGTGCCATGGGCGCTGGGGCAGTGCTGGCAGTGCAGCAGGCTCTGTGGCAGTGCCACGGGCGCTGGGGCAGGCGGGCAGTGCAGCGTGTGGCACGGCTGGGGCCGGCAGTGGCTAATCGGTGCCTAAATCCGCTCGCAAATCCCGGCGCGGGCAGGGAACAGCGCGGCCGGGGCCGGGCCTCGGCCCCCGCGATAATTTAAGCGCTTCCTAATGGTTTTAGGCGGAGATCCTGTCCAAGCAGGGGCTCGACCTGCCGGCGCTGCCGCCGGAGCCGCCTGAGGACGATGCCGCGGCGCCCAGGGGCCGGGATCCCGCGGAGCTGGCGCTGGAGGAGGTAGGGTGCGACCCCGCCGGTGCCCGCTGCTCTGATCCGCCTCAGCGGATGATGCCGGGCTTAGGCACGCGGCCCCGGCGGCGCTAAGGCAATTAGCGCTGGGGAATGGGCCTGTGAGCCTGCCTGGCCCGTGGCCTGGGCTGCTCCTGCCTGCTCCCCTGCAGCCGGCCTGTGCTTTGGCGCCGTGGCACTGGGAAGCAGCCGAGCCCACCGCTGCGGGCGGTCTGGGTGCCGGGGCGGGATGGGGGGTGCAGCTGTGTGGGGCTGGGGGTGGTGGAGGGATGGCAGCCGGCGCTGGGTGCGGCCTGGCTGGCTCAGGGGGTCGTGGCCATCGCTGTCCCTCTCTGCTGGCAGTGCAAGATGGCCCTGCGGAGGAAGAACAAGCATTTCAGGAGCATTCGTCCCACGCCGACCGTGAGAAGTAAGGACCCTCCCTTTGCCAGGGCTTGGCATGTGCCATGCCACCTTTGCTGGGGCAGGGGGCTGGCAGCAGCCGTGCGGGGGGATGATGGGCCGAGCCTTGCAATGATGCCACAGGCTGTGGGCAGCACCTGCTGAGGCTCTGTCCCCTTTGCAGAGCCTGGCCCAGGGCCGTGGTGTGGCTCTGCAGGCAAAGCTCACCCACAGCTTGCTCTTGTTGCTGTTTTGGGGGTTCAGCTGGCTCAGTACCCCGAGCTCTGTCCCCACATAGCCAGCCAAGGGTGGTGACTGTGGATGCTGCAGGACCTGCCTCATTTCATCCCATCCCAGAGACCACCCCGGGCATGGGCATCACCAGCCCACCCAGCACCCTGGGGGGACTGGCCCAGGAGAGGATGTGTTTACCCTCAGGTGCTTGTGCTGCTGAGCTGCACCAGGGCTTCTCTGCTGCTGGTGTTGCCCCAGGGAGCCTGAGGGGTTGGGACGACAAGCAGCTACCAAGGGGCTTTTGCTTTCCATTGCTTTGGCTGAGATGCATATTTGACTTTGGCTGACCCAGAGCTCATGCCTGACCCAGGGCTGATGCCCAACCCAGGGTTGATGCCTGACCCAGGGCTGATGCCCAACCCGGGGCTGGTGCCTGACCCAGGGCTGATGCCCAACCCAGAGCTCGTGCCTGACCCAGGGCTGATGCCCAACCCAGAGCTGGTGCCCGACCCAGGGCTCATGCCTGACCCAGGGCTGATGCCTGACCCAGGGCTGATGCCCAACCCAGAGCTGGTGCCTGACCCAGGGCTCATGCCTGACCCAGGGCTGATGCCTGACCCAGATGCCTGACCCAGGGCTGATGCCTGACCCAGGGCTGATGCCCGACCCAGAGCTGGTGCCTGACCGAGGGCTCATGCCTGACCCAGGGCTCATGCCTGACCCAGGGCTGATGCCTGACCCAGGGCTGATGCCCGACCCAGAGCTGGTGCCTGACCCAGGGCTCATGCCTGACCCAGGGCTCATGCCTGACCCAGGGCTCATGCCTGACCCAGGGCTGATGCCCAACCCAGAGCTTGTGTCCAACCCAGGGCTGATGCCCAACCCAGAGCTGGTGCCTGACCCAGGGCTGATGCCTGACCCAGGGCTGATGCCTGACCCAGGGCTCATGCCTGACCCAGGGCTGATGCCCAACCCAGAGCTGGTGCCTGACCCAGGGCTGATGCCTGACCCAGGGCTCATGCCTGACCCAGGGTTGATGCCTGACCCAGGGCTGATGCCCAACCCAGAGCTTGTGTCCAACCCAGGGCTGATGCCTGACCCAGGGCTCGTGCCTGACCCAGGGCTGATGCCTGACCCAGGGCTGATGCCCGACCCAGAGCTCGTGCCTGATCCAGGTCTCATGCCTGACCCAGCACCTTGCAGCCAGGTGTCCCCAGGAGCCCCCCGAGCCCTGCAGCATCCTGACCCCCATCAGTGGCCGCCCGGGGGAGGGGGCTGCCCGCAGAGCACAGCGGGTGCCACTCGCAGGGCCAGTGCCCGCAGAGTCGGTGCCACACAGCTGCCTCCAGCCGCGGGTCTCGGGGCTGTGCTCCGGGGGGTCGGCTCCGCCCCTCCCCCGCAGCATCCCACGCACACAAAGCTCCCTCCCGGGGCGCCCGGTGAGCCGCGGCGGAGCCGAGCTCGGCCCCGCTGCCCCTGGGAGCGTGGGCGCAGGTGACGGCGATGCTGATGACGATGCCGCCGCCGCCGCTGATGATGATGATGATGATGATGAGGAGGCTCGGCGATGCCGGCTGCCAACCGAGGCCCTCTCGCCCGTCGTAGGTGTGTCGGAGCCGGGTCCGGCTGCGGGCAGGGTGTCCGGCGGGCTGGGAGCGCCGCGGTCGCCCGGCCCCACCGCGCCGCCGCCGCGTCCCGCCGCCACAAAGGATGCGGAGCCGGCGAGCGCCGAGCTCCCCGCCGCCGGAGCCCTCATGGACCTGCCGACCGCCGGCGAGAAGCTGGAGCACTGCACCAAAGCCAGGCCCCGGCCCAACCGCCGGCACAAGCAGCCGCCCAGCAAGCCCAATGTAAGGAGGAAGGGGGAGAGGGGGGCGGGGGGGGGGGGGGGAGGGGGTGTCTCTTTTTTTTCCTCTCAATTGGGGGAATTATTGCAGTGGGTGTTTGTTGCAAGGCAGGAAAATGAGATGCATGGAGCCGTGGCTGGGTTATTATCCTGCATTTCAGCCGCTGCCAGAGCCTCCTCCTCAGAGGGGGGCAGCCCGAAAGGATGGGCAGAGGGGCTGGAAGGGGACAGGGAGAGCACCCATCTCCTTTCCTGCTGCCCACTGGGAGATGCTGAGCAGTGGGGGACCGAAAAAGCCCGCAGAGTTTGTGCTGGGAGGGCTGGCACGTTCAGCAATGGCTCTGGCCGTGCCTCTGCTCCTGCACCCGGTTTGCTCCCCCCATCCCAAACTGCTCGGCAGCCGCCCTGGCTCAGGGGATGCTGCTGGGGCTCTGCCCACCACAGCAGGGTGGGTTTCACCCCCCAAAGGCTTGCAGCTGGGGAACCTCCCCTGGCAGCCCCCTTCCCAAGGGAGGAGTAACTTTTGGGTGCAGGGGGTGAGGAGTCAGGCTCTGTTGCCATCCCCAGGGCCAGATCCTGCCGGCAGTGCCCATCCCCACACCGCTGTGGTGCAGCTGCAGCGCCTTGCACAGCCCAGGCATGTTTGCCCTTGGCCCATGGTGGGAGCAGAGGAGAGGCAGGAGCTGATTCCCATGGGCAGAATGGGTGCTGGAGGCTGGAGGGGCCAGGCAGGGCCTGGGGACCACCACCTCAGCACGTCCCTCCCCAGCGGGACGGGCCAGCTTGGCACTAGGGCTCGGCCAAGACTTGAGGCAAGATGGGTTTGACAGATGCAATGTGACAGGGAGAGCAGAGCTTGGGTGGCTGGAACAGCTCCTGAGCGGCATCAATCCAGCTGTAATGAAAAGTTGTTATGGATTGAAATGCCATGATGGGGAAGAGCCTCCCTCCCTGTGAGAGGAAGCCACTTGCTGGGGTGAGGAATTGGAAGGGCAGGGGCTGGAAGGGACCTCTATGGATCATCTGGTCTGAGATGATGGTCTAGAGGAAGAGACCATCTAGAGGAAGGTGCTGTGGAGGGAGGCTTAGCTATGGCATGGGCTGCTTTGCCGTGGGGATGGAGTGGGCAGCCTTCATCCAGGCTGTGGTCCTACTCCAAGGCTGGACTTGAGGATGGGCACCAGGCTGAAGGATGCAGGTGTGGGTCCATGCAGGGCACCCACTCTGTCACCCACCTGAGTGTCCCCCAGGAAGCATCTCTGCCAAGGGCTTCTCCCAAAGGCCTGTCTCTAGGAGGGTTTAGCAAGGTTTGTGTCACCAAGGAAGGACAGAGGCACCTTTCCCGTGTGTAATCCCAGGGATGCCATACCCTGGGGCCACCAGCACCCCCTGTGTGCAGGGGGCTGGCAGGAGCCTGGGGCAGGCTGAAGCTCTGGATGCCAGAGGTTAGAGCTGGGATGCAGCTGCTACCACCACAGTCCAGCTTCCACACTGGGTGCACAGCGAGGGGGAGGGTGCCAGCACCCATCCTGCACAGGCACCCTCTTGTTCGTGCACAAGTGTGGGCGGCATGTGGGGGGGCATGGGGGTACCTCTGCCCCCCATGGGGCTGATGGCTGTGCTTGCTCCCAGGTCCAGCCTGTGTCCTGTGAGAACAGTGAGGACAGGAGCATCACCCGTGTGGATGAAGGGCTGGAGGACTTCTTTGCCAAGAGGCTCATCACAGAGGAGCTGCCGTAAGCCTGGGGGGAGCCCAGGGCCCGCAGCCAGCCCTGCCATTCTGGCACCCTCCCACCTTCCCTTCCCCTGCAGATGCTGCTGGTCCTGGGGCCAAAGGGGTTGGGGAAAACATCACCAAGGGCAAGGCTGCTGGGAGAGGGCTGGGATGGAAGATACAGGGTGCAGGATGCGGCCAGCACCACCCTCCCACAAGCCCAGGGAGGGATGGTGGGGGTCTGTCCCATAGTGGGGCAGCACCCCTGGGGTCCTGCACTGGGAAGGGCTTTCCTTGCCCTTACCCTTGCTGGAACAGCATTGTCTCAGGTGGGCTGCCCAGGCTCTGGCTCCATCCCTTTGGGGTGGGGGATGTGTGGGAGTGATCCCTCTCCCCTCTGCAGCCCGGAGCTCACCTTTGCCCCCCTTCCTCTCTCCTCAGCCCCACGGCTGCAGAGCCCTGTGTGGGCCCAGCCCCTCTGGCGCCCTCCGGCTCCCGCACCCTCAAGAAGAAAATCGGGATCTTTTTTGCCTTCAAGAAACCCAAATCGCTGCGGGGCTCGAGGTGTGAGAAGGAGCCCGAGGGCGGCCCCGCTGCCGCCAGGAGCAGGCGCTCCATGCTCAGCGACATCCTGCGAGCCCCCAGCAGGGCGGGCGAGGCGAGCAAGCCGCTGAGTAAATCAGAGGAGGGGGGGCTCGCCGCTGAGCCCCCCGCAGAGCCCGAGCACTGCCGCACCCCCGACTCTGCCCGCAGGATCCGGCCCAAGTACTCGCGGGAGGGCAAGTCCCAGTCGCTCATTCTGCTGCCCGGGGAGGATGAGGATGCGCTGGGGGTCAGGCAGGACAAGGTACGTGCCGCCAGAGCCCTGCTGCTCCCCGCGGAGGGGGGCGGTGGTGGGCTCAGCAGGGACACTGGGGACACTCCCGCTGCGGGGGGGCTGTGCCTCCATCCCCCCCGGGGGCACGGCTGGGGTGGGCTGCCCCGCGTTGTAGGGGGCTGGGGGGCCGTGCCCCTGGCAGAGCTGTGTGTGTCCCACAGAAGAGGCAGCTGGAGAAGAGCGAGGGGGAGCTGGCGGGGTCCCTGGAGCAGCGTGTGCAGGTGATGCTGCACCGCATCGGCGTGGCCAAGGGCCCGGCCCCCGGCGCCAGGAAGCAGCAGGTGGGGAGCAGCTCAGCGGTGGGACACATCCTGCACCCCCAGGGAGGGATAGGGGTCCCCCAGGCAGGCCCCAGCTCTGTGCCATCACTGGCCCTTGTCCTGTCCCCTAACCAGGAACCCATGTGTGGGCTCCTCTGTGCTGCACCGTCTGTCCCTCCTGCCCTTGCACCCATCCCCTGCAGCCATCCCCAGGCCTGGCAGCACCCTGTGCCCTGCTGCCCATCATCCCTGAGGGTGCTGCCACCCTGACCTCCTCACCTCTTACCAGGTTTCTTGCCCCTTGCAGAGCAAAGACAGCGAGATCAAGAAAGCCGGCTCAGATGGTGAGGGGCTGCACCCTCTCTCCTGACTCCCTACCCAGCTGGGCACCCATGAGGGGGCACGGGCAGCCCCCTCGGGCTCCCAGCTGTGCATCCCCCCACAGCCTCTGTTGGCTGGGTGCCAGTGGCACGGGGCAGACCCCAGCTCATGGGTGCTGGCTGGGGGCTTGTGCTTGCAGGGGACATCGTGGACAGCTCTGTGGACTCCCCCCCTTCCCTGAAGGCCCGCACGCACTCCGTGTCCACAGGTGGGTCACCAGTGGGTACTGGGTTGGGTGGGGGTGTCCCAGTGACCATCAGGGCAGAGGGCTCCTCTCTGCTGGTACCAAGCAGTGCTACCTGGGGACTAGGGTCTGTGGGGTCTGCTGGGCACGAGCACCCAGGCAGGGTCCCACCTTCGGGAGGGTGCCCAAGCCTGGCAGCAGTGGCTGGAAGCCGCGTCCTTGGGGAGGCTGCAAACGGGTTCCCAGCCCCTAGAGCCCTCCCCCTGGGCCAGCACAGCCGGGCACCCACAGCCGGGTCCTGCCTTGCCCCCAGACGCGCCGTCCCGCAGCCCCGCGGAGCCCCGGCCGGGCTGGAGAGCCCCGGGCAGGCAGCCGCCCGCCGAGCCGCAGGGCTCCGAGCAGCCGCCCCGCTCCTGCCTCCCGGGGGAGCCTGCGGGCCGCGAGGGCTGGAGCAGCAGCCTGCCCCGGCCGGGGAGGAGCCCGGCAGCCGCCGTGCCGCGGAGGGTGAGCCACGGCGGGGAGGCGGGCGCCGGCAGCCCCCTGCCCCTCCTGCCAGACGCCCAAGGTAGGGGCTGCGTGAGCTGCTGCCCGGCTTCCCCTCCCGCTGCTGGGCTGGTCCTGGAGCCCCAAGCCCCCACCCCGTGCCAAGGGGGCTGGGGATGCTGCAGGCTCCCCGTGCCCACAACAGCACCTCCGCGCCGCTTTTGCAGAGCCCCGGCTGACACCGTGGCTGGCAGCCCCACGGGCCACCGGCCGCCGAGCTTTGTCCGTGCACGAGGAGCAGCTCAGGGACCCCGAGTGCCCCGAGGAGCTGGGAAGTAAGTGGGGGCTGGAGTTTGGGGGGAAGGGGCACGAACACACACCCCCCACACACACCCCATGCTGGGGGAGCTGGGCTGTAGCATGCCATGGATGTGATGGGGCTGCCTGTGTCAGCTGGTGGGGGGCTCCCTGGCGTGTACGTGTGTCCTTGCATGGCTCTGGGCTGTGGCAGCAGCGGGGGCTGCTCGGCGTGACCCGGGGCCGCTTGTGCTCCCCAGCGGGCACCGTGCCCCTGCGCCTGCGGCGCTCGCCCGTGCTGCGGCGGAGGACGAAGCACGACTCGCTCCCGGAGCCCGAGGGCGAGCTCGGCCCCTCCCCGGCTGCCGCAGGTGAGACGCGGCGCTGCCCCATCCCGCGCCCCGGCTCGGAGGGTCCCGCCGCGCCGCCCACCGCAGCCTGCTGCGTGTCCCCCGCCGCAGCCCCGGCACGGACTGTAGCGAACGCACAAGCCTCAGCAGACCAAAGAGGGCCGGGCCGGGGGGAGGCAGCGCCGGGGCCCTGAAGCCCCCTCCCCATCCCCCGCATGCCGCCGCACTGCTCCCGGCCAGACCCCGCGGGGGCCGGGCTGGCGGGGCCGGCTGCCTCCCGCACCGCCCCGCACCGCCGGGGGCTGCGGGGGGCGGCAGCGACGTGGCCGGGCAGCGCGCCGGAGCCCGCGGCATGTGCCGGAGATGGCATCGCCCTCGCGGGGTGGGTGCGGGGGATCGGTGATGCCGGGTGCGGGGGGTCGGTGATGCCGGGTGTGGGGGGTCAGTGATGCCGGGTGTGGGGATCGGTGATGCCGGATGCGGGGGGTCGGTGATGCCGGGTGCGGGGATCGGTGATGCTGGATGCAGGGGGCCGGTGATGCTGGGGGTCGGTGATGCTGGATGCGGGGGTCGGTGATGGTGGATGTGGGGGATCGGTGATGCTGGATGCGGGGTTCGGTGATGCTGGATGTGGGGGGTCGGTGATGCTGGATGCGGGGTTCGGTGATGCTGGATGCGGGGGGTCAGTGATGCTGGATGCGGGGTTCGGTGATGCTGGGGGTCGGTGATGCTGGATGCGGGGGTCGGTGATGGTGGATGTGGGGGATCGGTGATGCCGGATGCGGGGATCGGTGATGGTGGATGTGTGGGGGTCGGTGATGCTGGATGCGGGGGGTCGGTGATGCTGGATGCGGGGGGTCAGTGATGCTGGATGCGGGGTTCGGTGATGCTGGATGCGGGGGGTCGGTGATGCTGGATGCGGGGGATCGGTGATGCTGGATGCGGGGGTCGGTGATGCTGGATGCGGGGGATCGGTGATGCTGGATGCTGGGGGTCTGTGATGCCGGATGCGGGGTGTCGGGGATGTCGGCCAGCAGCGGCGGGGTGCTGGCAGCCGGCCCCTTCTCACGAGCGTTACCGAGGCCCCTTTGCAGCTCCCCAGCGCCTCCCCCCGCGGGGTCCGGCTCTCCCCAGCCCCCCCGCAGCCGCAGGTTCCATCCGAGGCCGTCGCATTGCACACGCAGCTCTGCAGCCCCGCGCCCGCCCCCTCCCCGCCCCCTGCCCCGCAGCCCCGGCGTTTCCCCACACGCGGCTTTCCCCTGCTGCCCTCCGCTGGACCGAACGCGAGCCTCACACGGATGTTTACGACACAGCAGCGAGATGCTTCTTTCTTCCTTTCCTTCTCCCTCTTTCTTTTTGTTGTCTTTTTTTTTAAACACAAGAGCTGGGTATTTAAAAAATAGACCATTTTTATTTGTGATTTCTACAGCATCACCCTGCAGGGTGTATTTTTTTTGTACCCACCAGTGCAGGACCCCACTGACACCAATCAATAAACCATCCAAACTCCTGCGCTGCCTTGGGAGTGGGGATCAGGCCCTGCCACGGTGGCACTGGCTCACCTCCTCTGCCCACTCCTGGGCTTTGGAAAGGATGGAGAGAGGGATGCCTGCACGCCCCCAAAGGGCTGCTTTTATCCTCTCCTGAGGGTGCTGAGGGTGCTGGCCACCCAGCAGGTCATGTCCCAGCAGCCAAGGGTCACTGCAGCCAGGCCAAACCCCTCAGTGAACCCCAAGAACAGGAGGCTTGGTGTCCCTCCCTCTCCCTCCCTCAACTGCTCTTGCCAGGCAGCCCTAAACTGGTTTGACTGAGCCCAGTGAAGAAACAAAGGACAAGTTGGGCTCAGGAGTCTTCCTCCTCCTCCTCCTCCTCCTCCTCTTCCTCCTCCTCCTGTGTGAGGACCCAGCACGCCCACTTCAGCATGGCCGTGGAGATCCTGTGGGCACAGACCAAGGGAGTTGGGGTGAAAAGGGCCTGGGCTGGGGAGAGCCCAGGGTGAGGAGGGGTATGAGGAGCAGCCCCCTGCCTGTGGGGTGCAGGAGGGGTCAGGGGGAGCGTGGGGAGGAGCCCCCTGCCTGTGGGGCACAGGAGGGGTCAGGGGGAGTGTGGGGAGCAGCCCCCTGCCTGTGGGGCACAGGAGGGGTCAGGGGGAGCGTGGGGAGCAGCCCACAGGGTGCAGGAGGGGTCAGGGGAGCGTGGGGAGCAGCCCCCTGCCTGTGGGGTGCAGGAGGGGTCAGGGGGAGCATGGGGAGCAGCCCCCTGCCTGTGGGGTGCAGGAGGGGTCAGGGGAGCGTGGGGAGCAGCCCCCTGCCCGTGGGGTGCAGGAGGGGTCAGGGGGAGCGTGGGGAGCAGCCCCCTGCCTGTGGGGTGCAGGAGGGGTCAGGGGGAGCATGGGGAGCAGCCCCCTGCCTGTGGGGCACAGGAGGGGTCAGGGGGAGTGTGGGGAGCAGCCCACAGGGTGCAGGAGGGGTCAGGGGAGCGTGGGGAGCAGCCCCCTGCCTGTGGGGTGCAGGAGGGGTCAGGGGGAGCATGGGGAGCAGCCCCCTGCCTGTGGGGCACAGGAGGGGTCAGGGGGAGTGTGGGGAGCAGCCCACAGGGTGCAGGAGGGGTCAGGGGAGCGTGGAGAGCAGCCCCCTGCCCCGTGGAGTGCAGGAGGGGTCAGGGGAGCAGCCCCCTGCCTGTGGGGTGCAGGAGGGGTCAGGGGAGCGTGGGGAGCAGCCCCTTGCCCCGTGGAGTGCAGGAGGGGTCAGGGGAGCGTGGAGAGCAGCCCCCTGCCCCGTGGAGTGCAGGAGGGGTCAGGGGAGCAGCCCCCTGCCTGTGGGGTGCAGGAGGGGTCAGGGGAGCGTGGGGAGCAGCCCCCTGCCCCGTGGAGTGCAGGAGGGCCGTGTGCCCATGGCCATCACCGCACTGACCTGACAGATCTCACCCGCTGGCACAGCTCGGGGCTGGGCGCCTCGTATCTGTACTGGGCCTGTTTCTCCTTCATGTACTGCAGAAGCAAAGGGGAGGGTGAGGCTGGGCTGCCCCAAGCACAAAACCCAGGGCACAGCCCCACACCCACCCCCATGCACCCACACAAGCTCCAGCATCTCATTTACCCAGAGGCCTGGAAGATGCTCCAGCAGGCGTTGATTCCCTCCCACCCTGGGCTCAGCCACATCTTCCTCCAGTGCCCCACATCTGCCTTTGGGAGGGTTGGGGCTTCCAACTCCCCCTGCCCCACTCCTGCAGCAGGCAGGTGAGGGAAAGCCCTGGGGATGGATGGATGGATGGTGGTGGGGGGACACAGAACCTCCCGGGGACCCCATCCCCTGCTTCCTCCTCACCGGCTGCAGAGCTCTGTGCTGCTCCAGCCCACAGCTGGGGCCGCTCACTGGGGACGTTTGCTCTTCCTCCTCCTCTTCCTTCCCCTCCTCCTCGAGCTCCTTGCCATGCTGCAGCCCTGCCTCCTCCTCCTTTCTGCTCTTCTTGGCAGCCCGTGTGCCCACGAGCTCCAGCCTCCTGGCCGTGCCCCTGCCCCGCGGAGCCCCTCGGAGCCGCCGCTGCCCGCTGAGGGCTGCCAGGGCCGGGCCCCCTCCCGCTGACAGCTTCCTCTTGGCTGTGGGGGTCCTGGCCCGGGCTGGGCTGTGCTGCAGCCCCTCGGGGGGCAGGGCTGGCAGGGCTGGGCCACTGGAGTCCGCCGGCTCCCTGTGGGGCGTCCCCCGGGCTGGTGGCTGCACGGGGCTGCCGGCCACGGCGGGGGGAGCCGGAGGAAGCGAAGGCAGGGTGGGCTGCGAGCCCCCCGCTGCCCCCAGGCCTCCAGCAGCGCAGGGGCTGCCACAGGGGCTCTCTGCAGCCGCTGCTGCCCGGGATATGCCCGTCTGGCCCGGGCTGGTGCTGCCCTGGGGGCAGAGCGGGGTGGGAGAGGAGGTGAGCACCGGCTCCCCATGCACAGCCTCGCCGGCAGAGCCCTGGCTGCACGGCTCCAGCAAGTCAGGGGTGTTGGTGTCAGCAGCCATGTCTTGCTGGGTCTTTAGTGAAGGGTCCTGTTGAGGGGTCTTGTCTGGTAAGAGAAAATGGGTGGTCAGCTTGGGCAAGGAGGCTAGTGGTGGGAGCACAGCAGGCTGGGAGGGAGAGCACTGGAGCTGGAATGATGCAGGCACAACATCGCAGCGCCACTTTTTGGGCAGGGGCGAAGCAAGCCAGCATCCAGGAGGAGCTTGTGTGGGCACCCAGCGAGAGGAGAGGGGCTGTCTCCTGCCTGAAAGGAAGGCTGGGTGCCTTGGGGCATGGGGACTCACCATCTGAAGAGTCCAGGGCCAAAGATATTGTGGGGAGCGCGTTCCAGGGGTCATCCAGGGATCTCCCTGAGCCCTCTGACAAGGCTGTTGACTCAGCAGCTGCAACAATTAAGCTGAGGCATTGATTTGGGCAAAGAAAGTGGCTGCCCATTCCCAGCCCTGCTGTGGCCACAGTGAACTGTGAGCAGGGTCTCAGACAGGGAGAGCACTCAAGAGGGGCTCAGAGAGCCCTCCATACCCCCAACCAGGGTGGGCTCCAACCAGCCTCCTGTCATGGCCTCAGCCAGCCCCAGCAGCAGGTAGGGGAGAGGCAGGAGCTGCCCAGAGCAGGCAGCTGAGAGGAAAACCTCCCCCTACACCCTGCCCTGTGCAGGACAGCAGCTCCCCTCAGCTCCTCCTCTATGTGGAGCTCCTGCATGTACTTGTGCAGCAAAGCTTGGTGGCACCAAGCCCCATGAAGTGCCAGAAGCCCACAGCCAGCAGGCTCAGGCTTTGTGAGGGTGACAAAGGGACAGAAGCACTATGAACCAAAGCTGCTCAGCTTCAGGAGGCTGCAGGAACGGGCCCAGGCTGGGGGAAGGGCCTGGCCAGGCAGGTACCTCCTGTGCTGAGGCCCAGGAGGGGATGGGCTGAGGCACCTGGCAGGGAAAGCCCCGAGGGGCTGCTGGGACTGAGCCCCTACTCACGGCTGCCTTGGGACAACGTGCTGAGGTCACCCGTGGCTGTCAGGCCCTGGCTGCTCTGCCCCGGCGCCGCCTCGCTCGTGTCTGCAGGGGCAGAGGCTGTGTGGCACCACCTGCCTGGCACCGAGTGGGTGGCAGTAGCACTGTGTGGTACTGTGTCTGTGTGGCACTGTGTCTGTGTGGCATTGTCTGGGTGGCACTGTGTGGCACTGTGTCTGTGTGGCACTGTGTCTGTGTGGCATTGTCTGGGTGGCACTGTGTGGCACTGTGTCTGTGTGGCACTGTGTGGCATTGTCTGTGTGGCACTGTGTCTGTGTGGCATTGTCTGGGTGGCATTGTCTGTGTGGCACTGTGTCTGTGTGGCATTGTCTGGGTGGCACTGTGTCTGTGTGGCACTGTGTCTGTGTGGCATTGTTTGGGTGGCACTGTGTCTGTGTGGCACTGTGTCTGTGTGGCATTGTCTGTGTGGCACTGTGTCTGTGTGGCATTGTCTGGGTGGCACTGTGTGGCACTGTGTCTGTGTGGCACTGTGTCTGTGTGGCATTGTCTGGGTGGCACTGTGTGGCACTGTGTCTGTGTGGCACTGTGTGGCATTGTCTGTGTGGCACTGTGTCTGTGTGGCATTGTCTGGGTGGCACTGTGTGGCACTGTGTCTGTGTGGCACTGTGTCTGTGTGGCACTGTGTGGCATTGTCTGTGTGGCACTGTGTCTGTGTGGCATTGTCTGGGTGGCAATGTGTGGCACTGTGTCTGTGTGGCATTGTCTGTGTGGCACTGTGTGGCACTGTGTCTGTGTGGCACTGTGTCTGTGTGGCATTGTCTGGGTGGCACTGTGTGGCACTGTGTCTGTGTGGCACTGTGTGGCATTGTCTGTGTGGCACTGTGTCTGTGTGGCATTGTCTGGGTGGCACTGTGTGGCATTGTGCCTGTGTGGCATTATCTGTGTAGCACTGTGTCTGGGTGGCATTGTCTGGTTGGCACTATGTCTGGGTGACACCGTGCCTGTGTGGCACTGGGTGACACTGTATCTGGGTGACACAGTGTCTGTGTGGCACTGCTGGTCCCAGCCCCGTGTGCTGCACAGCCAGAGCACAGCAACTCCTCTCCCACCCCGGGGAGACCCTGGCTTTGCAGGTGTGGCCACTGGATGTGTGGGCACTGCATGCCCCCCTTGGCCAGCCTGCAGATGAAGCCCACCACACTGACCTGCTTTGGAAGGATCACAAGCAGCTGCCTCCTCCTCCTCAGGAGGGATGACCAGGGTGTGGGCTGGGACTGTGAAGATGTCTTCACCCTGCTGGGATGAGACACGTTCCGTGGGCTTTGTGGGGCAGGATGCAGGAGCCCACTTGGAACTGGCAGCTGCACACCACCTCTGTGCCCCCCAGCTCTGCCCACCCCCTTCCCCCAGCCCTCTGCAGCACCATGAGCTATCCCAGCCCCATCCCAGGGCCTCACTGACCCCCTTCCTGCGCTCAGCCTCCCACTGGGTGACGGGCACCTCGTCCTTCCCCGCTGCTGCAGCCCTGGGCAGCCTCAGATCCAAACACTCCTCAGCATTTTCCTTCAGCACCTCCAGCTGGTTCTGTCCTATGGCATCGATCAGCTGAGAGATGGACGGCTCTGGAGCAAGAACACATGACCATCAGTGCAGAAGACACCCCAATTCAGGCCAGCCTCACCTGCAAACTCTCTTGCTGTGCTGCATGACCACCAGTGCACTGAAATCCACAGAAACACCCCTAATGCTGCATTTGCTTTGCCTCTAGAAGCTCCCTTTCCTTTCCCCACACGGGTCCTGGAGCAGCAGGGTGAGCACAGGCATGCAATGGCCCACACTGCTTTAGCTGTCAGCATCACCTTGTCCAACTCTGGGCTTAGCAATGTTGCCCTGTGAGATCTGCTCAGCTCTGCACTACCTCTGCTGACCATGGAGCAAGCTGGGGAGAGCCAGGAGCTCCACCACACAGCCAGAGCATCCCATGCCCCCCACAGCCCTTTACCTGAGTTGGGAGCGTTCTTCAGAGCAACACTCCTCCTGCAGCGACCAAGGAGAGGACAAAGCCAGGTTAGTGCAGGGGCACAGGCAGGTCAGCAGCCCTGGGCAGCTCTTGGGCATAGAGCATCTTGGGTTGGGAGCAGGAGTTTGTGGGAGTGGGGAGTTCCCCACTGGGTGCTGGATCTGGCCACTGCTCCATTATCCCAGGAATACCCATCAGGGAGCTCTGCTCCTGGAGATGGATGGATGGATGGATGGATGGATGGATGGATGGATGGATGGAACCCCTGAGGATCTCCAGACTTGGGTCTCCAGGTGTGAAGAGTGAGCTGTGCAGTGCTCACCTCATGGCTGGCAGGGCCATGTTCCCCAGGGCTGTTTCCTCCCAGCTCAGAGGGAGAGGCTGGGGATGGAAAGCCCTCTGTGTCACCAGGATCTCATTTTGCCTGTTGTACTCAGCTGTGTCCCATCCTAGGGCAGGGAGTCCCCTAGGTTAACCAGGAGCTGCCCTAACCTGTGCCCATCTTTGCCAGCCTGCCCTAACCCATCAGCCTGTGTGCCCTCCTCATGGCATCTCGACACATCCCCAGCAAGGGCCAGGCCCACACTTACAGCCAGAGCTCCTTGATCTTCTGCAGCACAGAGGGCTCCTGGTTCCTGCAGTGAGACAGAAGCCAGTTAGCAATCCCCTCCAAATCCCCACCCTCCCTCTCAGGCTGTGGCAGAGACAATCCCTCCTTCACAGAGCAGCGAGTCCCCACCACAACCAGACCCCCCAGGGCAGGACCAGCTGCCCACCCCGTGGGCCCTACCCGTCAGATGACTCCAGCCTCTGCCTCTCCATGGGCAGCACGATGAACTGCTGTGCCCTCAGGTAGAACTCACAGTCCTCCTGTGGGGAGAACACAGCCCCTAAGGCCCCTCTGCCCCCACCTGCCTAGGGCCAGCGAGCCATGAGCCCTCCAAGCAAAGCAAGGGCCCCCTCACAAAGGACAACCCCCTTCAAGGGGGAATTGTATCAGCCAAGAGCCACCCACCAGCCTGAGGCCATGGGGACACTCCTGAAGCCCTGCAAGGGCACAGCTACAGCTGCACAAGTGGTTGGTCCTGGGGGGGGGGAGATGTCCCACAGCCCCAGGGAGGGCTCAGGCCAACTGCCACAGACCCTCCTGGGAGCTGCAGCTGGAGAAAAGCCACCTATCATCTGCCTCCAGCTCCCAGGAGCAGCTCAGAGCACGCAGGAGGCACAGCAAGGGCAAGGCACAAGCTGGTTCCACTCATCAGAGCACTCACCAGCTTGGCCTCCTCCCGGAAACACACCGTGTACTTCTGCAAGACAATGATTCTGCAAATCAGGCTGGAGAGCCTCAGCTGCATGTGGCTGCTGGAAAAAGAGCACAGCAGGAACGTCTTGGAGAGATGAAAATTGGAGCTGGGCCACCCAGACACAGAGCAGGGCTCCCCCAACAGCTGCCAAGCACCCCAGGGCAGGATGGAACACGTCTCTGCATCCGAGGACCAAGGGGTCCTGGTTCCTGCTGCTGATCCTGCAGCCTGCCAGGCTGGGGCTGGCTGAGGAAAGCACTGAAGGGGCAGCCCAGGCTTCCCTGCTCAATACTCAGGCTCCTTTCACCAAGCCCACGGGCTCTTTGGTCCTTTCTGACCTCATCTGCGTGGCACCACAGCTTCTGCCATCACTCCCTCACCATCCCAGCCCGCAGCAGCAGCCGTCCCAGCTTCCTGCTCTCAGCAGCTCCTTCACACACTTCCCACCCTGTGATTGCTTTAGCTTAACACAACCTGAAACAAGACCAGGCAGGAGCCCCACTAGCAGCTGTGGAGAACCGCTGTCCCAGCCACAGTCGGGTCATGGTGGAACCCACTTTTCCTCCGCCTGCAGAGCTTCGGCCGTAAGGACCACGCGGATGTGGTAGGACCCATCTGACACCTGGAGGACGGCATCTTGGAGCACTCCAGGTTGTTCTGGAGCAGCTGAGTCACTCAAAACCTACCAAGAGATTGGGGAGGAAAAGGAAATCTCACTTAGAGCCTCTCCTGTGAACCCTTGTTCGGGTGACACCGTGCCCAGCTGAGAGCCTGGACCTGTCAAAGGTCTCAGCTGCTTTCCTCCTGCTCCTTCCCTGCTGCACATCAAGCTTCAAGCAGGTAAAGGGTCCCCTGACTAATGCTCTCTCCTGCCACAGAGGGTAGATCAAATGCCCAGCACATCACCAGTGCTGGGCAGATCAAATACCCAGCACATCACCAGTGCTGCACAGAAAGCTCTCCAGGAACCATGCAGGAGCAGGTTCTGTGCCTCAGAGCCCCATGCCCCAAATCACCACGCAACAGGCTTTGCCAGAAGAGCCACCACCCATGGGAGGATGAGCTGGTGGCTCAGCACCAGACAGGATGAGGCTCCAGACACCTCAGCAGGTGCTGCTGCAGCCTCATGCTACCTGCTGTCAGCATCAGCTGTCGTGGTGGATGGAAGGACAGGATGCAAACAGGAGGAGGTGCAAAAGTCAGCCAAAGCTGCCAGAAAGGGACAAAGCAAAGCTGCTCCATCTCACAGGGACGGTGAAGAGGAAGGATCACCCACCCAGAGACACCCAACTGGGAGCTGCTGAATGCATCCAGGCCTTTGGAGTTCAAGCACTGCTGGAGCACTGCAGCACGGTCCCTGTCGGTACCCACCCGCAGGACCTGCCCAGCCAGGAGGTTCTCGTTGGCATCCAGCTGCTCGTAGTTCACCAGGAGGTTGGCAATCCAAGGCTGCAGGATGTACACTTTAGGAGAAGACATGTTCTCACACACAAACCTTTGGCAGAAGAGACGAGGCACCAAATGAGCGGGATCATCCTGGCAACGCTTTTGCACCTCAAACACAGCCCCAGCAGAAGGCTCACATCCCACCCCAGGGCACCCACTTCTCTGCCAGGACACCCATCCTGAGGGGTGCTGGGGCAGCAGGTCCTGCAGCGTGCCCAGGCCTGGGGACACCAGCAAGGCTCCAGAGCTGCATGGGGGCTGGGACAGGCCTTTTGCAAGTCTCACACCCCTCTCAGGACCATTTTTTCCCACCTCTTCCCCTACTGTTTATTGTCCTGCAGTAACTACACTCCTGTGCCCTGGCCTTCAGCACCGCTCTCAGCTGCAGGAGGAGGAAGAGAACTCTCTCTGCTGGGTAAGGCCGTGCAGAGGGGCTGGGCACAGGCAGTTTGGGACATGCAGGGTTTGGAGATGGGCAGTTGGGGACCTGCAAGGTTTGAGATATGCAGGGTTCAGGCACAGGCGGTTTGGGACATGCAGAGTTTGAGATATGCAGGGTTTGGGCACAGGCAGTTTGGGACCTGCAAGGTTTGGGACATGCAGGGTTTGGGCACAGTTGGTTTGGGACATGCAGGGTTCAGGGACAGGCGGTTTGGGACATGCAGGGTTTGAGATATGCAGGGTTTGGGCACAGGCAGTTTGGGACCTGCAAGGTTTGGGACATGCAGGGTTTAGGACCAGGCGGTTTGGGACATGCAGGGTTTAGGCACAGGCAGTTTGGGACCTGCAAGGTTTGGGACATGCAGGGTTTAGGACCAGGCGGTTTGGGACATGCAGGGTTCAGGGACAGGCGGTTTGGGACATGCAGGGTTTAGGACCAGGCGGTTTGGGACATGCAGGGTTTGGGCACAGGCGGTTTGGGACATGCAGGGTTTGGGCACAGGCGGTTTGGGACATGCAGGGTTTGGGCACAGGCAGTTTGGGACATGCAGGGTTTGGGCACAGGCAGTTTGGGACATGCAGGGTTCAGGGACAGGCGGTTTGGGACATGCAGGGTTTGGGCACAGGCAGTTTGGGACATGCAGGGTTTGGGCACAGGCAGTTTGGGACATGCAGGGTTCAGGGACAGGCGGTTTGGGACATGCAGGGTTTGGGACATGCAGGGTTCAGGGACAGGCGGTTTGGGACATGCAGGGTTTGGGCACAGGCAGTTTGGGACATGCAGGGTTTGGGCACAGGCAGTTTGGGATATGCAGGGTTCAGGGACAGGCGGTTTGGGACATGCAGGGTTTGGGACATGCAGGGTTCAGGGACAGGCGGTTTGGGGTCTGGCTCCCGCCGCCGCTCACCCGGGTCCTAGCGCCTGCCGCGGCCCCGCCGCGCCCCCCGGTTGCTCCCGCTGCTCGCCCGCCCCGTCGGGATCCGCGGCTGTTGCCGCCGCCATGGCCCGGGAGCGACAACCGACGGGCCATGACCCAGGAAGAGGAAACGGGGCCGAGCTGCGGGCTGCCCGGTATCCGGGGCGGAGCAGCTGCTAGAGCCCGCCCGGCCCCTTCCACATCTGCATGCACAGCCCAGTCATATCGCCGTCCCCTTCCCTAAGCCCATGTGCATCCCCAGCCTCATCTGCATCGTGAACCTCATCGTCCCTAAGCCTCATCTGCATGCCCAACTCCAGCCCCAGCCCCACCCCCATCTACACGCCCATTCCCATCCTCATCAGCATGCCCAGTGCCATCTGCACGCCCAGCTCCGTCTGCATGCATGTCCAGCTCTGTGCCCATCAGCATGCCCAGTGCCATCTGCACGCCCAGCTCCGTCTGCATGTCCAGCTCTGTGCCCATCAGCATGCCCAGTGCCATCTGCATGTCCAGCCCCGTCTGCATGTCCAGCTCTGTGCCCATCACCATGCCCAGTGCCATCAGGATGCCCAGCCCCGTCTGCATGTCCAGCTCTGTGCCCATCACCATGCCCAGTGCCATCAGGATGCCCAGCCCCGTCTGCATGTCCAGCTCCGTCTGCATGTCCAGCTCTGTGCCCATCACCATGCCCAGTGCCATCAGGATGCCCAGCCCCGTCTGCATGTCCAGCTCCGTCTGCATGTCCAGCTCTGTGCCCATCACCATGTCCAGTGCCATCAGGATGCCCAGCCCCGTCTGCATGCCCAGCCCCGTCTGCATGTCCGGCTCTGTGCCCATCAGCATGCCCAGTGCCATCCACACGCCCAGCCCCATCTGCATGTCGAGCTCCATTCCCATCAGCATGCCCAGCTCCATTGCCATCAGGATGCCCAGTCCCATCTGCATGCCCATCCCCATCAGCATGCCCAGCCCCAGCTGCAGCTCGCTTCTCCCCAGCAGTCCTGGAGAGTTTCTGGGCTGCTCGGGGTCAGCAAGTCCACCCTTTCCCACCTGACCATGCTGGGGGAGTACCGCCCAAAGGGGGAGGGTGGCAGTGGGAGGAGGCAGCTCAGGGCAGCAACAAGGGTAGAGCTGGCTCCGAAAACAGAGTGGCTCAGGTTTGGTGGTTCAAAGAGCAGCTCTGCAGATAACCAGCCCAGAGCAATTCCTGCCTAGACAGGACACTCAAATCCCAAGGCCACCAGGAAAGGGGGATAGTGGTGGGTATGGATCAGAGCCAAGGCACTGGTGTGCAGGCAGAGCACGTGCTGGAGCCATGGGCTGATGCAAGCCCTTGTGGGAAAGTGCAAGATAACAACTGTATCAAAAGGCACCTGCAAAGTCGGAGTGCGAGCAGAGAGCTGCAGGAGAAGCAAGATGGGAGAGCTGGCCGTGCACTCCGTCCTGGTGACCGGGGCCAACCGGGGGATCGGGCTGGGGCTGGTGCAGCATTTCCTGGGGCTGCCAAAGCCGCCCAAGTGGGTGTTTGCGGGGTGCCGGGACCCCAAGGGCCAGCGGGCGCAGGTGAGGCCGCGCCGGGCCGCAGCGGGGGGCGCGGGGGCACAGAGGGACGGGGCAGCGGGTCGGGGCAGGAGCTCAAAGGGCCGCGGCCGCAGCCGGGCCCCCGCGGCACAGGGCGGCCGGGCCGGGCGGGCTCCGGCAGCGGCCGCGCACGGGGGGCGCGCAGGGGACGGGCGCCCGTGGGGCGGGCGCGGAGCCCCACGCGTGGGCGGCCGCGGCAGGGTGCCGGGCGGCGGCGGGGCCGGAGCCGCGGCCCCACGGGCCGTGCCGGGACGGGCTGAGCCTCCGCACGGCCCCCGCCGCCCGCCCTGCGCCGCGCTGCCCTTCGCCGCCGTCCGTCGCAGGAGCTGCAGCGCTTGGCCTCCAAGCACCCCAACCTGCTCATCCTGGCGCTCGGTAGGTGCCCCGAGCCGGGGGTCGCTGCGGGGCGCAGGGGCGCAGCCGGCCGTCGTGCCCGTGGCCGGGCGGCGGGGCTGCAGCCGCCCCGGGGCCGCGGCCGCTCAGCTCCCCGGGGCCGCCTCTGCAGAAGTCACCGACCCCGCCAGCGTCAAGGCGGCTGCAGCCCGAGTCGGGGAGCACGTGGGGGGCTCGGGGCTCACCCTCCTCATCAACAACGCCGGCATCGTCAAGTTGAACCCCATTGATGCCGAGACACTGGAGGACATGAGCCGGGTTTACACCACCAACACGATTGGCCCAATGCTGATGGGCCAGGTGAGAGCCTCACCCGAGCTGGGCTGTGCCAGGGGCACAAAGGGCTGGTGGAGAGGCTCCTGCTGCCCCTCTGCTGCCCGATGGGACCTGGGTTGAGAAGCTGCTCATGCAGCTGAGGGCTGGAGCTCAGGAGCTGGAGCCTGGTGAATGGAGCCAATGGGAGAGGAGGGAGGTTGTTCATGCTGTTGCTGCCAATGTTTCCTGCTGGGGAGGGAGCCTCAGTGGCACACTCCTGTGCACAGCCCTGTCTCCCCTCTTCTCCTCACAGGCGTTCCTGCCCTTGCTGAAGAAGGCTGCCCAGGCCAGCCCAGGCTCAGGGCTGAGCTGCAGCAAGGCTGCCATCATCAACGTGTCCAGTGATGCCGGTTCCATCGCTTCTCCCCCTGCTTGGGAAGTGTTGCATGCTGTCTCGTACCGCTGCAGCAAGGTTGTGCTGCCAACAGATTGGCTTCCCCTGCCCTGTCCCCACCACGGGCTCTGGACATGTCCCCTCGCAGCCCCTTCCCCTCCCACGGCCAGCCCTGCCCTGTCTCCCGCAGGCTGCTCTGAACATGCTGACCAGGTGCCAGTCCCTGGGGTACCAGGAGCACGGCATCCTCTGCGTTACCCTGCACCCCGGATGGGTCCAGACCGACATGGGGAGTGCAGCTGGATTTACGGTAGGAGTTTCAGCAGAGCAGATCCATCAGAGCCCCAGTGCTGCTTTTCCCTAACCCCTCTGCCCAGGCACAGCTCTTTCCTGCTGCCCTCGAGCCCTCAGCCAGGCTGCTGGTTCACGGCTGTGTTTCTCCTGCCCTTGCAGCCCCCTCTGACGGTGGATGTCAGCGTGCGAGGGATGCTGAAGGTGCTCTCCTCCCTCTCCGAGAAGGACACCGGCACCTTCCTGGACTGGGAGGGGAAGGTCGTGCCCTGGTGATCCCTGGCCCGGGCTGCCTCCAGCGGGCCCTGTGCCGCTGCTCGCAGCCGCCCCCCGTCCGCAATAAACGCCGTCCCGAGAGGCTCCGGCCCCGCTGTTGGCACCCGCTCACGGGCCGGCCCCGCTCCGTGTCCCGCTGCCCGCGGCCGCCCGCCCGGCCCCGGCTGTAGCGGCCGCCCCGAGCCGCAGCCGGCGGGGGCCGTGGCACCGCGAGCAGCCGCAGCCGGGACGCGGCCCCTGTCCCGGGCGGAGAGAGACCCGCCGGGCAGCCGCGGCGCTGGGACACGGCCCGGGCAGCCGCGGGGCCGCCTTCGCTCCGGCCCCGCTGCGGGACACCCCCGGGGCTCGGCTCGGCTCGGCTCGGCTCGGGCAGCCCGGGGGGCACCGGGACCGGCCGCCCTCTCCCCTCAGCCGGGGGCTGCCGCCTCGCAGGCGGGACAGACGGACGTGCGGTGCTGGGCCGAGCGCAGCGAGCGTGTGCGGGGCTCGGTGCGGGGGGACGCGGCGGCGGCGAGACGGAGCACAGAGGCATCGGCTCCTGGCGCTCGCGGAGCGGGGGGACACGGGGGCGTGGGGAAGGGGACGGGAGCTGCTGCCGCTGCCCTTCCCGCTCCCCGGCAGCTCGGGCGGGCTGAGGGCGAGCGGAGCGATGGCGCAGAGGGACGAGCCGGCGAGCGGGAGGCTGCGGCGCGGGCAGGAGCCTCCGTCCCTCTGCACATCACCGGCACAGGCTGTTCCTTCCCTCCCCGGTGCACAGGGGCTCGGCGGGGGTCCTGCGAGCGGCCACCCAGCACGGTCGGGATACCCATCCCCTGGCACCTCCCCTCGCTGGCACGGAGCCGGGACAGGGCGGGTCGCAGCTCCCCGAGGCGCAGCCCGATGGAGCCCCGTTCTCTGGAGATGCTGCTGGCCGCGGCCCCGCTGCAGCTCAGCCCCTCCTGCTGCCACGACCCCGACGCCCCGTGAATCCGGGACAAGCCCCGAGCCCGGGGACAACCATGGAGGGGTTTGTCACGTAGCACGGGCGAGCGGCTGCACAGACCCGCCGTGGAAGGGCAGGGGATGGGGAGGATGCTCAGAGGAGGGGCGGGGCTCCTCCTTCTATCCAGCTCTTCCTCGGAAGGATCAAGAGAGGGTTGAAAGTTCATGGGGGAGAATGAAGGATAAAGCTAATGGGGGTGACAGTGTTGTGGCAGGTGACCACAGGCCACCTGAGCAGGGAAGAGGAAGGTGATGAGGCTTTCCACAGACAGCTGAAAGCAGCCTCATGGACACTAGTGCTCACAGGTGCCTTCAATCGCCTGGGTATCTGCTGATAAAGTCACTCAGCTGAGCACACACAGTCTATGAGGTTCCTGCCTTGCTGACACCTTCCTGATATAGCTGCTGGAGAAGCCAAGGAGCAGCGTGTGCTGCTGGAACTGGTGCTAACAAAAAAGGAGCTCCAAGATTCTGGGGAAAGATTTCTGAAGGCTGACTGAATTTCCCTGCCAAGTGCAAGTGAGTCTTGCCCTTGGATGACAACGGCTGGCTCCCAGCCAGGACCTATGTCCTAGAGTTCAAAGAGCTGCAGAAGTTCTTCCTTGAGCCAAGTGTTTGCTCGTGCCCTGAATGGGTGGAGTGGCCGTGGAACATGATATAAGGCAGAACGTGTGAGCTGGGCAGCCAGTGCAAGCTGCAGGAGAAGCAAGATGGGAGAGCTGGCCGTGCACTCCGTCCTGGTGACCGGGGCCAACCGGGGGATCGGGCTGGGGCTGGTGCAGCATTTCCTGGGGCTGCCAAAGCCGCCCAAGTGGGTGTTTGCGGGGTGCCGGGACCCCAAGGGCCAGCGGGCGCAGGTGAGGCCGCGCCGGGCCGCAGCGGGGGGCGCGGGGGCACAGAGGGACGGGGCAGCGGGTCGGGGCAGGAGCTCAAAGGGCCGCGGCCGCAGCCGGGCCCCCGCGGCACAGGGCGGCCGGGCCGGGCGGGCTCCGGCAGCGGCCGCGCACGGGGGGCGCGCAGGGGACGGGCGCCCGCGGCCCGTGGGGCGGGCGCGGCAGGGTGCCGGGTGGCGGCGGGGCCGGAGCCGCGGCCCCACGGGCCGTGCCGGGACGGGCTGAGCCTCCGCACGGCCCCCGCCGCCCGCCCTGCGCCGCGCTGCCCTTCGCCGCCGTCCGTCGCAGGAGCTGCAGCGCTTGGCCTCCAAGCACCCCAACCTGCTCATCCTGGCGCTCGGTAGGTGCCCCGAGCCGGGGGTCGCTGCGGGCCGCAGGGGCGCAGCCGGCCGTCGTGCCCGTGGCCGGGCGGCGGGGCTGCAGCCGCCCCGGGGCTGCGGCCGCTCAGCTCCCCGGGGCCGCCTCTGCAGAAGTCACCGACCCCGCCAGCGTCAAGGCGGCTGCAGCCCGAGTCGGGGAGCACGTGGGGGGCTCGGGGCTCACCCTCCTCATCAACAACGCCGGGATACTGGGAAACAACACCATTCACAACGAGACGCTGGAGGACATGAGCCGGGTTTACACCACCAACACGATTGGCCCAATGCTGATGGGCCAGGTGAGAGCCTCACCCGAGCTGGGCTGTGCCAGGGGCACAAAGGGCTGGTGGAGAGGCTCCTGCTGCCCCTCTGCTGCCCGATGGGACCTGGATTGAGAAGCTGCTCATGCAGCTGAGGGCTGGAGCTCAGGAGCTGGAGCCTGGTGAATGGGGTCAATGGGAGAGGAGGGAGGTTGTTCATGCTGTTGCTGCCAATGTTTCCTGCTGGGAAGGGAGCCTCAGTGGCACACCCCTGTGCACAGCCCTGTCTCCCCCCTTCTCCTCACAGGTGTTCCTGCCCTTGCTGAAGAAGGCTGCCCAGGCCAGCCCAGGCTCAGGGCTGAGCTGCAGCAAGGCTGCCATTGTCAACATGTCCAGCGGTGGAGGCTCCATTGAGAGAGTCACGTTATGGGATTTGTTCCCAACTGTCTCCTACCGCTGCAGCAAGGTACTGCCACCCTGCTCTGGGCACAGGCACCTCCCTCTCAGAACCACCCAGAATGCTTCCCAGGCTCCCCTCAGTCCCAGCCCCTCTCTGCACTGTCACCCAGCTCCTGGCAGTCCCGGGGTCCCTCTCAGGACACATTCCCGTGCCGGGACCCAGGACCCACCTCAGAGGGATGTGCTGGGACAGGCACTGGTCTGGGTTGGGTGTCTGCAGTGGGGTTGAGGCCGTGGCTCCCTGTGTCCCTGGGAGCTGCTCCACCTGCCCTCCCCTGCCCCACCACGGGCTCTGGACGTGTCCCCTCGCAGCCCCTTCCCCTCCCACCGCCAGCCCTGCCCTGTCTCCCGCAGGCTGCTCTGAACATGCTGACCAGGTGCCAGTCCCTGGGGTACCGGGAGCACGGCATCCTCTGCGTTACCCTGCACCCCGGATGGGTCCAGACTGACATGGGGAACTCAGGATCAGAAAAGGTAAGAGACCTTTTGGGTAAAGTCCTGAAGAACCTTTTGACTTGGGAGTGCAGAGCTTGTTGTGCATTGAACAGTCCCAGACATGCTTTGGGGAAGTCCTTTGGCACATACCCTGAGCTGGAGGCAGAGGATGGAAGGAGATGAGAGTCGGGGATCTCTTTATGGCCACTCCTCTGTCCTCTAAGGCCCCAGAGCCCCAAGCCCTGAGCATAATCTGCTGCAGGGCAGCCCTCAGCCAGGCTACTGGCTCATCACTGTGTTCCTCCTGACCTTGCAGCCCTCTTTGACAGTGGATGGCAGCGTGGGAGGGATGCTGAAGGTGCTCTCCTCCCTCTCTGAGAAGGACACCGGCACCTTCCTGGACTGGGAGGGGAAGGTGGTACCCTGGTGAGATGTCACTTAGCATCCTGGCAGCAGGTCCCTTTGCTCCTGCACCAGATTGTGCTTGTCCCCTAATAAACTTGTGTCTGCAAACAGTAAGTAGCACCGTTTGAACCTGCAATTTATTGGAGCTACTCTTTTTCCCTAAACTGAGATAAAGTTCATGCTCTGCCTTTGGTGCTGCCCAGCTACTTGTGTGGGTAAAGGGTAGAGTCCCTGCTGGCTCTTACAGGCTCTTTCTAGAGCAAAGTGGGTACAAGTCACTCAGACACACCAGAAGCAAAATCAAGTGCGAGTGTTTGTGGAAGGACTCATGGGCAGGAAGGATCTGCTGCAGCTTCAGCGTGATGTGGATGATGCTGAGGGGCAGGAAGAGCTGGGCTTTGTATTTGCAGGAGCTCTTTGCTTTCCCATGCCACACGTGACTGAGGCATCAGGTGTGTGCAGGGGTGTGAGGGGCATGGGGCAGCAGTGTGGCTCCAGGCTCTGGCCCAGCCTCAGCTGACAGCACTGGGAGCAGCCACGCTTGTGGATCTGCACCCATCTCACCTGCCCTCCCACAGTGCTCATCCCCCAGGAGCTGTCAGTGTGGGGTTCAACATGCTGCTCTGCAGCAGTCCTGCCTGAAGCTGCTGGCCCCTTCTTGGAGCCTGTGCTGTCCTGCTGCAGGGGCCACTTTGCTCCTCTCCTTTTGTTCTCTGGCTGATGTAACAACCACCTCCAGGCTGGGAGGGAAAATGACTTTCAAAGCCGTTAGGTCCAACCATGAACCCAGCACTGCCACACTCACCTCCAAACCACGTATCTCAGTGCTGCAGCTACACACCTCCTGGTTATCTCCAGGGCTGGTGACTCAGCTCCTTCCTTCAATGTATATTTAGTCAGCATATCGAGGAAACAAGTGACTGCTATCGATGAGAGTGTTTGTCAGAGGTGTGACACTCACAGCTGGATGTGCTCTGTGGTGATTTGGTGAAAACCCCTCCTGTGCTGGGTTAATGTGCACTGTGACCTGGGGCAGAGCCTGATGAAGGCAGGACAGTGTGGAAGGCTCCATCCCTTGTGCAGCTGGACCAGGCCATGGCACATAGAGAAGAGGCACCAGTGCATACAGCCACTGAATGGGGCTGGTGGCAGCATCCTCCCCTCCATTGCAACTTGGAGGCAGCCAGAGCATGAGGCAGGTCCAGAACTGAGCCCTCAAGTCAGCTTTGGCTGACAATGCAGAAAGCCCATGCAGCAAGCAGGATGCTTGTGAAGCTGTGAAGCCCACCTGAGCTCCCATGTGCTGCTCCTGCCCTCCACACACACAACAGCCTCTCCTGGCCAGGCTGGTGGCTCCAGGATTCTAGGGACAGGTTTCTCAAGGTCAGCTGAGTCTGCCTGAAAAATGCCAAGTCATTGTTGCCCTGTGATTACAAGGGCTGGCTTCCAGCCAGGACCTGTAGCCAAGAGTTCAAAGAGCTGCAGAGATTCTACCTGGAGCCAAACGTTTGTGCCAATTCTGAGAGGGTGGGGTGACCATGGAACATGATGTAAGGCAGGAGGAGTGAGCTGGGCAGCCAGTGCAAGCTGCAGGAGAAGCAAGATGGGAGAGCTGGCCGTGCACTCTGTCCTGGTGACCGGGGCCAACTGGGGAATTGGGCTGGGGCTGGTGCAGCAGTTCCTGGGGCTGCCAAAGCTGCCCAAGTGGGTGTTTGCAGAGAGGAATCGGCTCCTGGTGCTTCTGGAGCAGGGGGACACACGGGGGCGTTAGGAAGGGGACAGGAGCTGCAAAGGGCACCTCGGGCGGGCTGAGGGTGAGCGGAGCAATCGTGCAGAGGGAGGAGCCGGCAGGCAGGAGGCTCCATCCCTCTGCACATCACCGGCACAGGCTGGCCCAATTGCATTATCAGCAGACACAGAGAGCATGTCCTGAGCATCTCCCGAGCATCCCAGGCACACAGCTTGGCATTGCAACCTGACACCCGTGTTGCTGATGAGAACATTCACGGTCTGGTCCTTCAGCTGCAACCTCTCAGATGTTGGGCATGTTCACTCTGCCAAGGCAAGAAGCAAAGTGGAGGAGAGCCCCAAGAGGTCCCACAGCACCCTCTGGAAGGCTGGAATGGCTCTGTATGAACCGGTGTTATCCAGAAAGATCCATGTCAGGATGGTAAGCACATAGAAATGAGCAGCAGTGTGTCCTCACCTCTTGGTTGTGTGGCCTTAGCTGAGTAACATAATTCAGCTCCTCTCTGGTCATATGGGGGCTACTGGTAAGAAGAAATAAACTCTATTTGTCTTCTGTATTCAAGGTGTTTCTCATTACACAAGGACTGCTCATTCCTTGCACACCCAGCTCCCACCAGGTCCCAGCACAGCTGGATGGGCACATTTTAAGGACAAGGCACCATCTGTGAGGAAACAACCTCACGAAGCTCTTCAGCTTCTCCTGTGTGGCACAGCAGCTACACGAGCTGCTGACAGCAGGGGGCGACACTTGTCTGGGTACTGAATCCCATGAAGCTCTTTTCTGGTTCAGGCTGATCCCTCAGAGCTCTCTTTGCCTTTTCTAACAATCTGGGCTTAAATTGATGTTCATCAGTGCAACTTCCCACAGCTGTGCAGCTCTTTGTGTGCAAAAATCCCCCCTCTCCACTTTTCCTTTGTGTGGGTGGTTTGTTTTCATTTTTGCCTCACGTTGTCAGCCACGAGGATTTGGAGCTGACAGAGGAGCTGAGGGGTGCAGAAGGGATAAAAGGCTTGGGAGATAACCTGCAGGCTCAGCTTCCCCATGCCTAGAGATCCTCAGGCCAAGTTGTGGGGCAACCCTTTGCATGCAACCAGAAACCCCTGAAGCAGTGCTGGTAGGGGTGAAGCATCTCCAGGGCTTTTGCTTCACTTAAGTTGTTTTGCAGCTCTGGCCCTGCTTTAACTGCCAGATGTTTCAGTCAAACTGTGTTTCTATTCTCATGCTTAGGCAAGACTGGCTTAGCAAATGTTTCCCAGGCTGAAGACTCCCTGCATGGAGTATTTGGTACACCTTTCTGGTGGTAAGCAATTATCTGAGTGGGCTGGGACTTGTCACCACCTTGCCATGTGCAGCACAGAGCCCTGCAGAGGTATCACGGAAACATTTGGGGAGATTTTGATGAGATAATCTGCTGTAGGTGAGGGGATGAGGCTTTGGGATTCAAGGGGGCACTCCTGGCCAGCTGCAGGACATAGCACAAGGTGCTTTTTAGTGGCTTCTGTTGGGATAAAGGTCAAGCAGAGTTCAAGGCTCCACCACACTTGAGGGATCTTTCAATCACTCGCTTTGGGGAATGATTGAATTGCTCTTGCTGAGCACGTGGGAGCAGCAGCTTTCTAGTGCTATGCCAGGTGTGCTGAAGGAACAAACTCTTATCTCCTTGGATAAAATGAGAAGATAAGGGTGAGAAAGAGAAAACAAAAAACGGAGACTGAAAGGAAGGGGTGGGTCTTGTGCACTTTGTAGAATCACAGAGTGGTGGGGGCTGGAAGGGACCTTTAGACATCATCCAGCCCACTCCCCCTGCAGAAGCAGGTCACACAGGATCAGGTCACATAGGAACGTGTCCAGGTGGGGTTTGAAGCCCTCCAAGGAAGGAGCCTCCACACCCTCCCTGGGCAGCCTGGGCCAGGGCTCCCTCACTCAAACACTGACACAGTTTCTCCTTGTGTTTCAGTGGAACTTGTTGTGCTCCAGCTTCATCCCATCACCCCTTGTCCTGTCACTGGATACAACAGAAACAAGTGCTGCCCCAACCTCCTGACACCCACCAGTGAGACATTTCTAACTATCAATGAGCTCCCCCCTCAGTCTCCTCCAGCCCCAGGTCCCACAGCCTTTCCTCAGAAGGAAGATGCTCCAGTCCCCTGATCATCTTGCTGTCCCTGCCCTGGCCTCTCTCCAGCAGTTCCCTGTCCCTCTGGAGCTGGGGAGCCCAGAACTGGACACAGGACTCCAGCTGAGCCTCAGCAGGGCAGAGATGGAGCAGAACCTCCCTCCACCTGCTGCCCACACTCACGAGGAGCTGTTGAATTTTTCCATAGCCTTACAGCTGGTTTGGGGGCTTTGTTGGCAGTCTGGGGTGTAGGTGCTTCAGTAAAGGTTGTTCATTTAGTGGTCAGGCCCCCGAGATGCCCCTTTGCTGTTGGCTGTGCTTTGGTGAGCAAAGTAAACACACCTTTGCCCTCACATGCTGCCAGCTGGGGCTCATGGGTAGCTCTAAAGATGCTTCTTCATCACAGAGCAGGTGTTCTCCTTTAATCATCTATTTAATAGCAACAGAGAGTAGCTGTCTCTGTGTCCAGTTTTGGGCCCCTCTCTACAGAAGGAGGTGCTGGAGAGGATCCAGGGGCAGCTACCAAGATGGGAAAGGATTGGGAGCATGTCTCAGCTGAGGAAGGGCTGAGGGATCTGGGAGAAAAGAAGGCTCAGGGGAGAGCTTCTCTCTACAACGACCTGAAAGGCAGCTGGAGCCAGGTGAGGGTCAGCCTGTTCTCCCTGGTAACAGGCAATAGAACAGGAGAAACGGCCTCAAGTGTCCCCAGGGGAGGTTCAGGCTGGGTGTGAGGAGTTTCTGTGCTGCCAGGGCTGTCAGGCATTGGAAGGAGCTGCCCAGGGAGCTGCTGGAGTCACCGTCCCTGGAGGGGTTTCAGAGGCAGGTGGGTGTTGCACTGAGGGCAATGGGCTGGTGGCTGATGGGCTGGGACAGAGGCTGCACTCCATGGGCTGAAAGGTCTCTGCCAGCCGAAACCACTCTGTGATTGTGTGACTCTACAGCCTGACTCAGGCAGAGGCTCCAGCGGCCCCCGGCACGGCCGGTGCTGACGGTACAGCGCCGAGCACGGCCCCAACCCCAACCCCGCGCCAATGGCGGCTCCCTGCGCGGCTTCAGCCCGGCCGCGTCACGTGAGCGCCGCGCCCCCGCCATTGCATCAGCCGGCGCGGGGGGCGGGGCCGGCGTGGAGCCAATGGGAGGCTGCGGCGGCGCGGGGGCGGGGCCGGCGTGCAGCCAATGGGAGGCTGCGGCAGCGCGGGGGGCGGGGCGAGCGCTGCGGCGGGGCCGGGGCGGCGGCGGCGCGCGCGAGGGACCGGCGGCGCGCGGGAGGTACCGGGGGGGGGGGTGGGGGGGGGCTGCGCTGGGTCCTGCCGCCGCCGGCCCTGCGGAGGGTCCCCGCGCACAGGGAGGCCGGGGCGGGCTGAGCCGGGGGCCGCGAGAGGCGGCGCTGCCTGTCCCGCCGGCTGTAGGCCGCTCCGCAGGGCCGCCGCGGCGCTCCCCGGGCGCTCCGGGCCGGGGGGGACTGCGCAGAGGCCTTCGAGGCATCGCCGTGCGGGAGCTGCGGGAGCCCGGCGCTCCGCCGAACCGCACTGCGGAGCAGCTGTCGGCAGCGTTCGATGTCTGGGAGCTGCTCGGCTCCAGCCGGTGCGGGAGGGGATGCGGTTGCTCTCCGGGAAGGTTCCAGGCGTCCCTGGAGCTGATCTTGCCTGAGGCGGGGGAGGGGTGATGCTCAGAGGGCACCTCCACGCCCGGCCATTCGGGGAGCAGCCTGAGTGCTTTTAGGACTCGGCAGACCCCCTCTTGCTCCCCGTGTCCTCAGCAAGGCAGACACAGCCTCTTGCTGTCCCACATCAGGTAAACGTGGTATTTGAAACCCACGTGTTCTCCAGGAGCAGGTAACCTGAGGCAGAGCTCTAGAAGTCAGAGAGGTCAGGGGAGAGGAGATTTGGGGTTGGGCCAGAGCTATTTGGTGATGGCAGGACTGAGGAGTGTGGGGAGACCCTCTCAGGAGAGGGAGGCAGCAACTGGGCTGTCATTGCCTGAGCTCACACCCCCTGAGAGCCTCATTTGTTGTTTCTCCAGACTGCACCAAGGCCTTGCTGCTTTCCCTCTGTGGCTTTGGAGAGCTGTGACTGGCAGCTGCAAGATGGAAGTGACCCTGACAGCCAGCCAGATCCGGCAACGCTTCATCAACTTCTTCAAGGCAAACCAGCACACCTACGTGCACTCATCTTCCACAATCCCCCTGGATGACCCCACACTGCTCTTTGCCAATGCTGGGATGAACCAGGTAGGACCCTCACTCTGGTACTGTGCTCCTTATGAACATGGCCTGGGGCAGGTGAAACCCGCTGAGCTGTTTGCAGGGGAAAACTGTTGTTGTCCTCTCCATCTTCCTTCTGGTCAGGAAGAGGTGGCTGGTGTGTCTGCTGGAGTCCTGTGTGCTCTGTCCCAGCTGTCAGGAGCGCAGGGGGAGGCCCCTGTGTCTGCTGGGCTGATGGTGCAGCCACTGGAGCACTGCCAGTCTCCCTCCCTTGACCCTTTGCACTGCAGCTGGTTCTGGCACAGCCCACAGATGTTGTGGCTCTGCTGGAGATCACCACATGCTTCTCAGTCACTCTTTGAGGGCTTTTTGTCAACTGGGAATCCAGCTGCTTTCAGTCCCCTTGGAAATCCTGGGGTTTGGTGGGCTCCAGGAACACGTGGGAGTGCTGCAGCCTCCTCACAGGCAGCAGACAGCAGGCTTCTGTATGAAGGTGCTCTTCTTGATCTCTCTTTCTTTCTTTCCTCTCAGTTCAAACCCATCTTCCTCAATACCATTGACCCCTCACACCCTCTGGCCAAGCTGAGCAGAGCCACCAACAGTCAGAAGTGCATCCGAGCAGGGGGCAAGCACAACGACCTGGATGATGTTGGGAAGGATGTCTACCACCACACCTTCTTTGAGATGCTGGGCTCCTGGTCCTTTGGGGATTATTTCAAGGTAGAAGGGGCTAGGGGCAGTTCTGAATCTCTTGCACAGAGTTCCCTGTTTCTGTGAACTCAGCAGAGTGATTGCCAAGAGGAAGGAAAGTATCTTGGCACAGAGGGGTTCCTGAGGTATGTGTGTGGCTCTTTTGTAATGGAAGAGCTTGGAAGCAGCCCTGACCTGTGGAATATTCTTAGATTAATTACTTAAGGTTTGCAAAGCTGATTACATTAACTCTGCCCCTTTGGAGTCTTCAGGCAGAGGTTTCAGTGACTGTCCTGGAGCTGCATGTGCTGAGTGATTATGACAGAGCTTCAGACAGGAGTGATCATGAAGTAATGATGCCCTTCCTCAAGCATCTCTGTAGAAAGAGGATGTTAGGAATACAGGATAGCAGCAGAACCAAGAGGCTTTCTAGGGGCAGGGGACATGCCAGGAGTTAACTTGTCTGCATCTGGAAAGCCATATGACTTGTTTCTTGTGCCCTGTTCACTGCATATATTAATTTACCTCTTCCTTACATCAGAGGTCTGAAAGCTTTTGTCTGTTGAGCTGCTGACACCTACAGTAGCCAGTGCTCTGCATGTAGAAGGGAAGCTCCCTTCACATTCCCTCATAGAGGTGTTGGGGTGGGAGAAGACCTTTAAGTTCAACTCTTAGCCCAGCACTGCCACAGCCACCACTTGCTGACCTCACCTTTCCTTCTGCAGGAGCTTGCTTGTAAGCTGGCCTTGGACCTTCTCACCAAGGAGTTTGGCATCCCTGTTGATAGGCTCTATGCCACTTACTTTGGTGGGAATGAGGCTGCAGGACTGCAACCAGACCTGGAGTGCAAGCAGATATGGTTGGATTTGGGGTAAGGCCCTTGGCTGAGGAAGGGATGTGTTTTGATGAGCAGCTGTCACTCAGAGGAGGTGGCACATGTAACGGGAAGGTTTAACAAAGCTCAAGTGTGACAAATGACACTTGCAGGCTGGTGGAGCTGCAAAACCCAAGGGAAGCATGGTCATTAGGTAGAAGACACCAAGAGCTTTCATTTCAAAGTCTGTTGTGTAAGCTTAAGAACATCAAGAGTGCCTGGCTGGGTCAGATCAGTGTCCAGCACAGTGTGGGCAGGTGCTGCTCAGGGCAAGCAGACACTCCTGGCTGTGACCTGCACTGGCTGCCTCCTCCCCTGCCAACCTCCACAGTCACTGCATTGTGTTAGAGGGTCATCTGTTGCCCTTAGCCACTGTTTGGGGCCCTGCTCCTTCAGAGTGTGTCTGATTCTTTGAACCTGGTGGTTTCTAAACCTCAGTCCTGACACTCTGCCCCAAACCTGCCTCACGTGTGTTAAAGTCAGAGATCCTCCTGTCTTCTCACTGGTGGCTTTGCTGGGCTGTCCTGCAGGCCTCTGCCTCCAGCTGGGACAAGTGCCAGCAGCCACTGTTCACTTGCTTGTCCTCAGCAGGGATCCTGAGAGTTAGGCACTGGGATTGGACTGTCCTGAGACAATCACAATCCATCTGCTCACCTAGAGAATTAATGAGCTGAGGCTTCCCTGGTGTAGCCCTTTGGTTGGAGGGAGGGGGATTCTTGCCTTGCTGTTAGTCTGTGTTGCTGAGAAAGAGTTTCTTGTTCCAGGCTGGCAGAGGGCAGGATTCTGCCTGGCAACATGAAGGATAACTTCTGGGAAATGGGAGACACAGGCCCCTGTGGCCCCTGCAGCGAGATCCACTACGACCGGATCGGGGACAGAGACGCCTCCCACTTGGTCAACCAGGATGACCCCAACGTCCTGGAGATCTGGAACCTGGTGTTCATACAGTTCAACAGGTGAGCCAGAGCTGCTTCCCTCCCCAGGCTGCAGTCCCCAGCCCTGGAGGGATCCCAAAGCTCTGTGGAGCTGAGGTGCTGAGGGCCATGGGTTAGTCATGGGCTTGGCAGGGTGAGGGGAGGGGTTGGACTTCAGCAGCTTCAAGGGCTTTGCCAACCAAAACCATTCTGTGTTTCTGTGACCCACCTGTCCAGAAGAGGTTGGTCACTCTGGCTTTGGGGACAGACTGGAAGCACTTTCTCAGTTGACCTGCCAGGAGTGTGGTAGGTGGTAAGTGCCATCCTGCTGCATATCTAACCTATCATCAAGGGTCTTGTTGACCTTTGTATGGCTTGTGTGTGGGCCCATGTCATCAGTCACAGGGAACAAAGTCTCATGGACCTGAGGAGAGAGGTGGGATTGCCCCTGCAGAGCCTCCATCCATAACAACTCATCTTTCTTTTTGTGGCTGGACAGGGAAGCTGATGGGACACTGAAACCTCTTCCTAAGAAAAGCATTGACACTGGGATGGGCCTGGAGAGGCTGGTCTCTGTGCTGCAGAACAAGATGTCCAACTATGACACTGACCTCTTCCTTCCTTACTTTGAAGCCATCCAGAAGGTATGAGCAGGGGAGATGAGATCTGGGCTCGACCCAGCTGCAGGAGTTTCCTCAAATCCCTGGGGAGAGCTGTGGGACAGGGGACTTATATCTGCACATCTCCACTCTCCCAGCTCCTGTGAGCCCCTCGGGTTTGTGCTTGGCTGAGGGGGGAACACAGAACTTGCTGCCTCTGTCCTCAGATGCTCTGCAGTCCCCTATGGCCAAGTGCCATCTTTCTGCCATGTGGTAGGGAGCACATGGTCCTGCCAACCCAGAATCAGGGTTTGTCCTTCAGCCTCACACCCAGAACACGCTGATCTGCACAAAACCCCCTGGGAGAGGAGGTCTTTGCCATAAATCCTGACAGACTCTTGCAGAACCAGGGTGCTGTTGCTGTGTCTTCCTGGTTTTTTGCTCCATGGAAGAGGCAGAGCTTCCCCCCTGCAGATCCTGCTGCAAACAACGCAGGGAGAGCAGCCCAGGCTCCTGCTGCCTCTGAGGAACGAGGTGCAGAGCTCCAGAGCTGGCATTAGAGGGCTTCCTCTGGTGTTGAAGCCACTGATGAGACACAGCTTGTGTGTCCTTGTCTTCCTCCTGCAGTGTGCTGGGAGCCTGCCTGCAGGGACTCTGCCTGGGGTTTGCACCATGTGCAAGCACTGCTTTGGTACAGCAGCATCTTTCCCTTGGGGCTGGATAAAAACAGGGGGAAGCTCAGACTGTTTCTCACCTGACACAACTTGAACAGTTTCTTGGCTGGGAAAGTCATTCCAGGCCTGGAGTCCTTGAGCCAGCATTCAAAAGGGATGATTTCCCTGCACTCTGTCCTTCTCTCTTCTGTCCTGGGCTTTTAATGCTGGGATAAATCAGCTTTTCTTCCTTCTGGTGTTGGACTTGCTGGGTCCCTGCAGGTGCTGGGTCTGCAGGAACAGGCTGTGGCATCACGCAGAGCCCCGCAGCTCCTTCTGAGAGCAAAGTGCCTCCTCAGGAGCTGCAGGCAGTGGGCTTGGCTTCTGAGACCCTTCCCTTTTGTTCTACCACGTTGGTCCTCACTGTCCCTTTGCCCATTGCCTTCTCCTCTCCACAGGGCACGGGGGCCAGGCCCTACCTGGGGCAGGTGGGCGCTGAGGACACCGATGGCATAGACATGGCGTACCGCGTGCTGGCCGACCACGCACGGACCATCACACTGGCCCTGGCTGATGGGGGCAGGCCTGACAACACTGGCAGAGGGTGAGCAGGGAGCTGCTGCACTGCTGCTGCTGCTCCCATTCTGCCCAGCACCGCTTCCCCGAGTGGGATTGGCATCTCAACTGTCCCTGAGACTGTTCTGAAAGCAGTGGCAGCGTCCTGCAGCGGTGTTGACCTGAAAGGCTGAGACCCATGGGTCTGAGGGCTCTTGGGGAGTGCCACTCCTGCTGTGTTGGCCCCCTGGAAGGATGGCTGTGGGCACACAGGCACAGAGCCCTGCTTGGTGCAGTGCTGTCTGTGCCAGGGGGCTGTACTGCAGGTGCCACAGTGAGTTGGGAGCTGGGGCACAGCATATCGCCTCCAGTTTGCTGCTGTGCTGAGCAGCTACCTGAGAGAGCTCTGTGCTCTGAGTCCTGGCAGAGGGGGTGCTGGTAGGTGGGTGCTGGGGGATGCCCTGAGGACACCTCAGAGCTGTAAGGTTTGTATCAGGGGCTGTGCTGCTCCACAGGTACGTGCTGAGGCGCGTTCTCCGGCGGGCTGTGCGCTACTCCCACGAGAAGCTCAACGCCCCCAAAGGCTTCTTTGCTACTCTGGTTGATGTGGTGGTGCAGTCACTGGTAAGTTCTTCCTCTGCTTCCCTCTGTCTGCTCAAGACTTCCTCTGCTGAGGTGTGCAGGTGTCCATGGATTTATCCTCGGGTCTGCAGGGAGAGGCCTTTCCTGAGCTGAAGAAGGACCCTGATATGGTGAAGGACATTATCAATGAAGAAGAGGATCAGTTCCTGAAGACGCTCAGCAGGGGGCGTCGCATCCTGGACAGGAAGATCCAGAGCCTGGGGGACAGTAAAATCATCCCTGGTAAGGCTGTGACTTCTGTCTGGGTGCACCAAATATTGTCTGGGAGTGAGCTGGAGCTCAGCTGGGCTGGGAACCGAGAGGTGGAAGGTGTGGGGGTCAGAGCTGGAGTCTCCTCTGGCCTGTGTTCAGTTGCTCAGGTCTGTCAGCTACCCAAGGCCAGGAGGACAGTGTGATGTCTGAGCTGTCAGAGAGGTGCCTTGGAGAGGGAGGTGATCCCCAGAGCCAGGGAAGGAGCAGTGCCTGGTGGCACAGGAGTGCTGACTGCTCTGCTTTTTCTCTGGAGGTGACACTGCCTGGCTGCTGTACGACACATACGGCTTCCCTGTGGATCTGACGGGGCTGATAGCAGAGGAGAAGGGTCTGGCTGTGGACATGGAGGCCTTTGAGGAGGAGAAGAGAAATGCACAGGTGGGCAACAGCCTTGGGGGAGCTGCTCCCTAAGTCAGGGGAGTCCCTGCCTTGGCCTCTGCTCTCATCAGGCTGCTCCTTTCTCACGGGGGTCTGCTCACACCTCACCTGCCCTGGGGGAAAGGCCAGGACATGGCACTGAAGTTCACAGAATCATTTGGGTTGGAAAAGCCCTTGAAACTGCTGCAGTCCCAGCCCTCCTCTCACCCTGCCCAGCCCAGCACTGACCCACAGCCCTCAGCACCTCAGCTCCAGGGCTTTGGGATCCCTCCAGGGCTGGGCACTCCCCCAGCTCCCTGGGCAGCCTGGCACAGGGGCTCACATCCCTCTCAGGGAAACAGTTCTGCCTCAGCTCCAACCTCAACCTCCCCTGGGGCAACTGGAGCCCATTCCCTCTCAACCTGTCATTCATTACTAGAGAGAACAGACTGACCCCTCCTCACCACAGCCCCCTATCAGGGAGTTAGAGAGTGTTCCTGTCCCCCCTCAGCCTCCTCTTCTCCACTTGTTATGGAATGTGTTGTGTGCACCTGGGGCTGGTTTCAATCACTAACACAGTGAAGACTGGAGCCTGGAGCTCAGCCTTCAGCCAGAGCTGGTGGAGTGCTGGGAGCACATCCCCACTCTCCTGCTCTGCATGGGGGGATTTGGGGCCCCCTCATTTGAGGAGCAGTGTGCAGACAGGCCTGCTGCTCAGGTGCCTCTCCTGACATGTTCCCTGCAGCAGCAGCAGTGAGTGGCACTGACCTGCTGCCTGGGTACTGAGCTTGCCCCTGCAGCTCAGGTGCCTCTCCTGGCATGTTCCCTGCAGCAGCAGCAGTGAGTGGCACTGACCTGCTGCCTGGGTACTGAGCTTGCCTGCTGGGCTCAGCCCTGCTTTGCCCACGTGCCAGCAACACTGGAGCAGCCTCATCTGAAGGCAGAAGGGATGAGGGCACTGCAGGTGCTGGCACACGGCTTGCCAGGGCAGAGCTGTGAACCTGAGGCATGCAGCCAGCCTGATGGGCACGGGCCAGGCCTGAGCTGGGCTTGCTCAGACTTCAGTGCTTGTTGTTGGCAGCTCAAATCCCAGGGCAAGGGTACAGGAGGGGAGGAGCTGCTCATGCTGGACATCTACGCCATCGAAGAGCTGCGGGCACGAGGGCTGGAGGCAACTGATGACTCCCCAAAATACAGCTACACTGCAGATCCCAGTGGCACCTATGGTAGGAAAACACCTCTGCAGAGCCACACTGTGCTTCCTGGCACATACCTCCCATCTCCCCTGCCAGGCTCAGCTTTCCTGGGGCAGGGAGGTTGGGAGGGGGAGTGTGTGGGGGTGAGTAGCCTGCTTGTCACAAGCTGGTCAGGGAAGGAGAAGGGCAGAGTGTTGAGGGGCTGCTGTACCATTCAGATCTGGTGTTGCCAACTTTAGAGGGTTCCTGTTCCCTGGAGCTCTGTGTCTCCATGCTCCTGTGTTTGTGTTTCTCAGCTGCTCCTTTGCCAGTACTGCAGGGTGCTGCAGTTTCTGCTGGGCCTGTTAGAGGGCCCTTGGCTCACTTGCTCTGGCTCTTCCTGATAATCCCCCCATTTGGTGGAGATTCAGGAGGCCCCAGGCTTGTAGCCATGTGTGCTGCTGACTTTCACTGCACCTATGTGGAAGGAAGTACCAGTTCCTGCCTTGGAGAGCACTGAATGAAGTTCCCTCTTCTCCAACTCCCTGTTACCCTCATTCTTTGTCCACACCCCCTGCAGCCGTGGTGGCTGCCCTGAGCTCCTGCAGAGGCTGGGAGCTGCTGCTGGCACATTCTGCTCCCCTGTGTGGCTTACAAAGGTTTCCCTCTTGCCCTGACACTGCCTGTCATCCCCTTTGACAGATTTTGGGAGCCTCGTGGCCACAGTGAAAGCCATCCGCAGGGAGAAGCACTTTGTGGAGGAGGCATCCACAGGCCAGGAGTGTGGGGTAGTGCTGGACCAGACCTGCTTCTACGCCGAGCAGGGCGGGCAGAGCTACGACCAGGGCTTCATGGTCAGGGAGGACGACGGCAGGGAGGATGTGAGTGGGGCTGGGCACAGGGCCAGGAAGGCTCAAGCTGTGCACAGGGTTCTTCTGAGGGCTGCAGCACAGCTGGGGTTTTGTTCCCTTTGTTTGCTGGGGAACTGAGCTCTGTGTTGCAGTGTCTGGGTGCCCGTTGGGGTGGTGCTGGGGTTGCTGTGCAGGAGGGATGGTGCCTTGGAGCTGTGCTGGGGAGCTCTCTGCAGGAAGGCACACAAGGACACATGAGCTGTGTCCTTGACCAGTGGCCTTAACACCAGAGCCAGCTCTAATGCCAGCTCTGGAGCTCTGCACCTCGTTCCTCAGAGGCAGCAGGAGCCTGGGCTGCTCTCCCTGCATTGTTTGCAGCAGGATCTGCAGGGAGGAAGCTCTGCCTCTTCCATGGAGCACGTGGAACACTTCCATGGAGTTCTTTGGGAACTGAGCTCTGTGTTGCAGAGTCTGGGTGCCTGTGGGAGTGGTGCTGGAGTTGCTGTGCAGGAGGACAGTGGCTTGGAGCTTTGCTGGAGAGCTCTCTCAGCTCTTCTGTGTCCCATAACCATTGCCCCACTGTCATTCCCTTCTCTGCTTGAGTTCTTCCCAGTGCCTGGGGAGTCTCAGCTTTCTCCTGTCACACACACACACCACTCTGGCTCTCAGCTGAGACCTTTCCAGTTGTAGCTCAGACCTCTGGCTGGACTGTCTGTCTGTCCTTGGCTCCTCTCCCTGCTCACTTGCTGCATTTTCCTCTTTGTACAGAAAACAGAGTTCACAGTGAAGAACGTGCAGGTCCGAGGAGGCTACGTGCTGCACATAGGAACTCTGTATGGGAGCCTCAAAGTGGGAGATCAGGTCCACTTGTCTATAGATGAGGTGAGTTATGACACAGTGTAACACATGGCCCTGGATTTCCTCTCCTTTCTTTTCTTTGGTGCTACTCTGGAGTTTGGGGCCTGCTCTCCCTGCAGCAGGTGATGCAGGAAAGCTGTGTGGCCCTTCCAGTCTGCTGGGGAGGGGCTGAGGGAATGGGGGTGTTGAGCCTGGAGAAGAGGAGGCTGAGGGGAGACAGGAGTACTGTGACACTCCCTGACAAGATGCTGCAGGGAGCTGGGGGTCGGTCTCTCCAGTAACAAGTGACAGGACAATAGGAAATGGGCTCAGGCTGCCCCAGGGGAGGTTGAGGTTGGAGCTGAGGCAGAACTGTTTCCCTGAGAGGGGTGTGAGCCCCTGTGCCAGGCTGCCCAGGGAGCTGGGGGAGTGCCCAGCCCTGGAGGGATCCCAAAGCCCTGGAGCTGAGGTGCTGAGGGCCAGGGCTGGGCTGGGCAGGGTGAGGGGAGGGCTGGGACTGCAGCAGCTTCAGGGGCTTTGCCAACCCAAACAACACTCAGGTTCCCTAAGCTCAGCTGCTGCTGCCAGAGGTGAGTGTGGCTGGGCTGTGCAGGCCTCAGCTAACAGTGGCTTCCCCCCCAGGGCAGGAGGAGGCCCATCATGAGCAACCACACGGCCACACACATCCTCAACTTCGCGCTGCGCTCGGTGCTGGGGGAGGCTGAGCAGAGGGGCTCCCTCGTGGCCCCAGACAGGCTGCGCTTCGACTTCACCTCCAAGGGAGCCCTCTCCACACAGGACATCAAGAGGGTTGAAGGCATTGCCAACCAGATGATCCAGGAGGCCAAGGTGGGAATGGCTGCTGGGGTGGGATAGTCAGAAAGACACACCTCAGCTCTTAAGCTTTTGGGTGGTGTGGGATGTTGGGAGCTTGGCCCAGCAGGAGCCTTCTGAGCTGCTGCTGCAGTGCTGTGTGTGGCTCAGCATCACCTCTGAGAGGGAAAGCCCTGTGCAGGTTGCTCTGTGTGTTGATACTGAGCTCTCTCTAGGCCTGCAGCGTTTCCATGGCTGCTCTGGTGCCACGTTAGCTACAAGAGCCAAGAAGTTTGGCAGAGTAGTTTTATGGGCCTGGTTGGATTTATTGTGTGCACCCAGGTGCCCCAGTGGAGTGTCCTCAGTGGCAAGAGAGAGAGAGGCAAGAGAGCTGTTCTGCCTTGTGCCAACCGTGTCAGAACAGACCCTGAAGGACCCTGTGCCCTGCTCAGGGGTCTGGGGTTAGAAACCATGCAAAGGGACAGGAGAGTCTGAGCAGAACACAGCAGCTTTGAAGATGGGGCAGCTGTGAGTGCCTTTGGGCTCCCTGCAGCTCAACAACCCCCCGCTCAGGCGGGATGCAGAGCTTCCCTTTTAGGATCAGAGGGGATCGGGATTGCCTGGGGAAAGGGGCCCTCAGCTCACAGGCCTTGGCTCCCCTTTGCTGTCCCCTGCAGCCTGTGTTTGCCAAGGAGTGCCCTCTGGCAGCAGCCAAAGCCATCCAGGGGCTGCGGGCCGTGTTTGATGAGACCTACCCCGACCCTGTGCGCGTGGTCTCGGTGGGTGTCCCCGTGGAGCAGCTGCTGGACGACCCCTCGGGCCCCGCCGGCTCCCTCACCTCTGTGGAGTTCTGTGGGGGCACGTGAGTACCTGCAGGGGCTGTGCCAGGCAGCAGGGCTGGGGGGGATGCCAGGGGTCCCTGTGGAGCCTGAGCTGTGCTGCTGGTGAGGGGTGACTTGGCTTTGCACTGCCAGTCCCTCTGCAGCCAGGGGAGCTGCCAGCGTGCTGTCCCTGCCCAGGGACGGTGTGGAGGAGCTGTGTCTGGTGCCCCCCTGCATGGGCAGTGCAGAGTTTGGACTTGATGATCTTAAAGGTCTTTTCCTTCTTCCTTTCTGTGTTTTGTTCCTGGCTCGGCAGGGTGAGGCTGCTCCAGGGCCATGGGTGTGCTCAGGCACCTCGGGGCAGCCTCTGGTAGCTGCAGGGAAGCTCTGCTGGGGTGGTTCTTGTGCCCACACACTGTGTGTGTGCTCTAACGTCCCACCACTGCTGCCTCAGTGCTGGGAGCACAGCCCTGGGACCCTGACCTCGCTTTGAGTGTCCAGCTGGGGGTTTCTGCTTGGCCCCACGCTCGCTGCATCACCCTGGCAGGAGGAGGGGGTCTCTTGTTTCCATGATGAGATGGGGAGGTGGGCTTCTAAACTCTCCCTGTGGGTCTTCTGGGGTTCTTTCCAAAGGCACTTGCAGAACTCCAGCCACGCTGGTCCCTTTGTGATCGTGTCAGAAGAAGCAATTGCCAAAGGCATCCGGAGGATAGTTGCAGTCACAGGGGCCGAGGCCAGGAAGGTGAGAGGAGGCAGGAGGGAGCCTGGGAAGCCGTGGACACGTGCATAGCCAGATCCCAGCCCTGTGCCAGGGCCCCCTTCCTTTGTGTTTGCCCAAGGAGAGCTGGTGTGGGTGCCTGAGGGACCTGTGGCTTGGGCTCTGGAAGGATGCTGCAGTTAGCACAGGCTGTAGCTGTTGTGCTGGGGGGGCCTGGGCTGGGCCTAAGGGGGCTGTGGGGTTAGCTCAGGTTGCCTTGCAAGGGGCTGCTGATCCAGAGCTCTGGCAGGAGGGTTGTGCAGCCTGACAATCCAGTCCTCTGGTACAGAGGTCCTGGGCTGGTGCCCCCTAGAGCAGGGGCTTGGGGAGGAGAAGGTTTTCTCTCTTGAGAGGATATCAGCGTTCCTTCTGGCAAAGACGAGTCTGGGGAGCCTGTCTGCCAGCATCACCCCCTGGTTCTGGCCAAGTGCTGCCTGCTTTGGCTCTGCTGCTTCCTCAGGAGCTACTGAGCAGCATCCTGGGTCTGGAGCCTTGCTCAGCCCTCCTGGGGAGGGTGGCCCCGAGCCCAGCCTGTCCCCTCTCCCTGCCTGCCCTAACTCGGGTCGTATTCTGCCAGGCCCTCAGGAAAGTCGACAGCCTCAGGAAGCTGCTGTCAGCCCTGGAGGCCAAGGTGAAGGTCCAGACAGCTCCCAACAAGGATGTGCAGAAGGAGATCACGGATCTCAGCGAGGTGAGGAATGGTAGCAGTGCTCTGCTTTCCCAAAGGGGATGGGGCCTCCATTGCCTGCGCTGGATGAGGCCCAGGCTGAGCCTCCTGCTCCTGCCTGGGGCACTGGGAGCTTACTGGGCTCTGCCAGTTGAGGCCTGTGAGGCTCCTGAGCACGGTGCAGCCTCTCCTGTGTGGCCACCAGTACCTTTAACCCTCTCCACCTCCTGTTTTGCAGACACTGGCCACTGCTGTTATCCCTCAGTGGCAGAAAGATGAGCTGAGGGAGGCTGTGAAAGCACTGAAGAAGGTTATGGACGACCTGGACCGAGCGAGCAAAGCTGACCTCCAGAAACGAGTGAGCTTCTGGGGGGGAGTGAAGGACAGTGTGAGGGGGCTGGGAGGGCTCCCTGGGGGCCCCCTGCATGGCCAGTGCAGAGTTTGGACTTGATCTTAAAGGTCTTTCCCTTCTTCCTTTCTGTGTGTTGTTCCTGGCTCAGCAGAGTGAGGCTGCTCCAGGGCCACGGGTGTGCTCAGGCACCTTGAGGGGGTCTCTGGTAGCTGCAGGGAAGCTCTGCCAGGGTGGTTCTTGTGCCCACACACAGTGTGTGTGCTCTAACATCCCACCACTGCTGTCCTCAGGTGCTGGAGAAGACCAAGCAAGTCATTGAGAGTCACCCTAACCAGCCCTTGGTCATCATGGAGATGGAGAGTGGGGCCTCAGCAAAGGTAGGGGCAGGTCTGGTGTCTCCTCAGCAGCCTTCCTGGGGCCTGAGGAGCAGTTGGGTGGTCTCTGATCACCTGGGGATGTCTCTGCCAGCCCCCTGCAGCGATGAGGAGGACAGCTGGGACACTGTGTCCCACCCTGTGGCTTTACAGGGGTGGGAGGTGGGTCTTGAGCCTTTGCTGAGTGGATAGAGCAATGACCTTGGTGTCCGTGTCTGGGAGGAGGAGCTGCAGGGCGCTGGTTCAGGACCCCTGCAGCCCCCGGGGGTGCTGGAGCTGGGCTGGGTGTGAGCAGAGGGGCCGGTGCTGCAGTGCCTTTGTCCTCCTGCAGGCCCTGAACGAATCCCTGAAGCTGTTCAAGACACACTCCCCCCAGACAGCCACCATGCTCTTCACTGTGGACAACGAAGCGGGCAGGATCGTGTGCATGTGCCAGGTGCCCCAGGTATGGCCAGGCTGCTGGGGGGCTGTGCTGCTGGGGGGCTGTGCTGTTGAGGGGGGGCTGTGCTGCTGGGGGCTGTGCTGCTGGGGGGCTGTGCTGCTGGGGGGCTGTGCTGCTATGGGGCTGTGCTGCTATGGGGCTGTGCTGCTGCGGGGCTGTGCTGCTGGGGGGGTGTGCTGCTGGGGGGGTGTGCTGCTGGGGGGCTGTGCTGCTATGGAGCTGTGCTGCTGGGGGCCTGTGCTGCTGGGGGGCTGTGCTGCTGGGGGGCTGTGCTGCTATGGAGCTGTGCTGCTGGGGGGCTGTGCTGCTGGGGGGCTGTGCTGCTATGGGGCTGTGCTGCTATGGGGCTGTGCTGCTGGGGGGCTGTGCTGCTGGGGGGGTGTGCTGCTGGGGGGCTGTGCTGCTATGGAGCTGTGCTGCTGGGGGGCTGTGCTGCTGAGGGGCTGTGCTGCTGGGGGGCTGTGCTGCTGGGGGGCTGTGCTGCTGGGGGGCTGTGCTGCTGGGGGGCTGTGCTGCTATGGGGCTGTGCTGCTGGGGGCTGGGCTGCTGGGGGCTGTGCTGCTATGGGGCTGTGCTGCTATGGGGCTATGCTGCTGGGGGGCTGTGCTGCTGGGGGGCTGTGCTGCTGGGGGGCCAGGCTGCTGGGGCTGTGCTGCTGGGGGGCTGTGCTGCTATGGGGCTGTGCTGCTGGGGGCCTGTGCTGCTGGGGGGCTGTGCTGCTGGGGGGCTGTGCTGCTATGGGGCTGTGCTGCTGGGGGGCTGTGCTGCTGGGGGGCTGTGCTGCTATGGGGCTGTGCTGCTGGGGGCTGTGCTGCTGGGGCTGTGCTGCTGGGGGCTGTGCTGCTGGGGGCTGTGCTGCTGGGGGGCTGTGCTGCTGGGGGGGTGTGCTGCTGGGGGGGTGTGCTGCTGGGGGGCTGTGCTGCTATGGAGCTGTGCTGCTGGGGGGCTGTGCTGCTGGGGGGCTGTGCTGCTGGGGGGCTGTGCTGCTATGGGGCTGTGCTGCTATGGGGCTGTGCTGCTGCGGGGCTGTGCTGCTGGGGGGCCGTGATGCTGGGGGGCCGTGATGCTGGGGGGCTGGGCTGCTGGGGGCTGTGCTGTGGGGGGCTGTGCTGCTGGGGGGCTGTGCTGCTGGAGCTGTGCTGCTGGGGCTATGCTGCTGGGGGCTGTGCTGCTGGGGGGCCGTGCTGCTATGGGGCTGTGCTGCTGAGGGGCTGTGCTGCTGGGGGGCTGTGCTGCTGGGGGTTGTGCTGCTGGGGGGCTGTGCTGCTGGGGGCTGTGCTGCTGGGGGGCTGTGCTGCTGGGGGGCTGTGCTGCTATGGGGCTGTGCTGCTGGGGGGCTGTGCTGCTGGGGGCCTGTGCTGCTGGGGGCCTGTGCTGCTGGGGGGCTGTGCTGCTATGGGGCTGTGCTGCTGGGGGCTGTGCTGCTATGGGGCTGTGCTGCTGGGGGGCTGTGCTGCTGGGGGGGTGTGCTGCTGGGGGGCCGTGCTGCTGGGGGGCCGTGCTGCTGGGGGGCCGTGCTGCTGGGGGCTGTGCTGCTGGGGGGCTGTGCTGTGGTGGCTGTGCTGCTGGGGGGCTGTGCTGCTATGGGGCTGTGCTGTGGGGGGCTGTGCTGTGGGTGGCTGTGCTGCTATGGGGCTGTGCTGCTGGGGGGTTGTGATGCTAGGGGGCTGTGATGCTGGGGGGCTGTGATGCTGGGGGGCTGTGATGCTGGGGGGCCGTGCTGCTGGGGGGCTGTGCTGTGGGGGGTTGTGATGCTAGGGGGCTGTGATGCTGGGGGCTGTGCTGCTGGGGGCTGTGCTGTGGGGGGCCGTGCTGCTGGGGGGCCGTGCTGCTATGGGGCTGTGCTGCTGGGGGGCTGTGCTGCTGGGGGCTGTGCTGCTATGGGGCTGTGCTGCTGGGGGGCTGTGCTGCTATGGGACTGTGCTGCTGAGGGGCTGTGCTGCTGGGGGGCTGTGCTGCTGGGGGGCTGTGCTGCTGGGGGGCCGTGCTGCTGTGGGTGGCTGTGCTGCTGGGGGCTGTGCTGCTGGGGGCTGTGCTGCTGGGGGGCTGTGCTGCTGGGGCTGTGCTGCTGGGGGGCTGTGCTGCTGGGGGGCCGTGCTGCTGGGGGGCCGTGCTGCTGGGGGGATGTGCTGCTGGGGGGCTGTGCTGCTATGGAGCTGTGCTGCTTGTGGGGCTGTGCTGCTGGGGGGCTGTGCTGCTGGGGGGCTGTGCTGCTGGGAGCTGTGCTGCTGGGGGGCTGTGCTGCTGGGGGGCTGTGCTGCTATGGGGCTGTGCTGCTTGTGGGGCTGTGCTGCTGGGGGGCTGTGCTGCTGGGAGCTGTGCTGCTGGGAGCTGTGCTGCTGGGGGCTGTGCTGCTGGGGGCTGTGCTGCCAGCCTCGGTCCTCTCCACACCTGCACCTGCACCAGCTGTACCAGCACTGGCTGGGCCGAGGTCGAGCTCCATCACGTTTGTTGTTGCCTTTCCCCGCCAGGAAACCGCCAACAAGGGCCTGAAGGCGAACCAGTGGGTGCAGGAGGTGTCGGGGCTGATGGACGGCAAAGGCGGGGGCAAGGACGTCTCTGCGCAGGCCACGGGCAAGAACGTGAGCTGCCTGCAGGAGGCCCTGCGAGCCGCCACGGCCTTCGCCGAGCTGCGCCTGGGCGAGCTCAAGAACTGAGGGCGCGGGGGTTGGAGGGGACGGTCCCTGCGCCCTCCCCCGGCCCCTTCCACCAATAAAGGCCGCGTGTGCCGCGCTGCGCCTCGGCTCTGCGTCCCGGGGCGGGCGGGGCGGCGGGAGGAGGAGCCAGGCCGGGCCGTGCCGCCGCGCCATGCCGCTGGAGCAGCGCCGCCTGCGCGGCCCCGACGAGTCGCAGGCGCCCGAGGTGTGGGCAGCGGCCGCGGGGGAGCGGGAGGAGGAGGAGGAGGGGGCTGCGGGGGGCATCCCGCGGGACCCCTGCGCCCTGCGGCCGCTGTTCGCGCGGGCCGGGCTGCTGAGCCAGGCCGAGGGCTCGGCCTACGTGGAGCTGAGCGGCGGCACCAAGGTGCTGTGCGCGGCCTGGGGCCCGCGGGAGGCGGCCGAGCCCGGCGGGGCCGCGGCGGCCGGGGGGCGGCTGCTGTGCGAGTTCCGGCGGGCGCCGTTCGCGGGGCGCGGGCGGCGGCCGCGGCCGGGCTCGGCGGCGGAGCGGGAGGCGGAGCGGGAGGCGGCGGCGGCGCTGCGGGAGGCGCTGGAGCCGGCCGTGCGGCTGGGCCGCTACCCGCGGGCGCGCCTGGCCGTCAGCGCGCTGCTGCTGCAGGACGGCGGCTCGGCGCTGGCCGCCGCCATCAGCGCCGCGGGGCTCGCCCTGGCCGACGCCGGCGTGGAGATGTACGACCTGGCGGTGGGCTGCGCGCTGGCGCGGGGCCCCGGGCCCGCCGAGCCCTGGCTGCTGCAGCCGGCCGAGCCCGAGGAGCGCCGCGCGGCCGCCCGCCTCACCGTGGCCCTCCTGCCGGCGCTCAACCAGGTGTCGGCCGTGCTGGGCGGCGGCCGGGGCGGCTCCCCGGACGCCTGGGCTCGGGCGCTGCGCCTCGGCCTGGACGGCTGCCACCGGCTGTACCCGCTGCTGCGGCAGAGCCTGCTGCGGGCCGCCCGCCGCCGCCACGCCGCCGCCGCCACCGCCACCGCCTGAGCGCCCGCGGGGGGCGCCTGCGGGGACCGCCCTTCTCCGGCGGGGGGCGGCCCCGAGCCTGCCCAAACAGCGCTTCTCCGGCTGGGGGCGGCCCCGAGCCTGCCCAAACAGCGCTTCTCCGGCTGGGGGCGGCCCCGAGCCTGCCCAAACAGCGCCCGGCGCCGGCCTCAAACGGCTTCGCGCTGCCCGGGAGCCCAAGGAGCTGCACACGTGGCTGGAGGAATCGAGGCCGGCTCAAGGACATCCCCAGCCACCCTGGAGCAGCCCAGAACCTGCCTGAGGAGCCCCCGTGCTGCAGGACACCCTTCCCAAGTGATCCAAACAACCCCCCGGCATCAGCCTGAAACGGCCCTCATGCTGCTGGGGAGCCCAAGGAGCTGCACACATAGCTGGAGGAACCAAGAGGCCGGCTCAAGGACATCCCCAGCCACCCTGGAGCCTGCCTGAGGAGCCCCCATGCTGCAGGACACCCTTCCCGAGTGACCCAAACAGCCTCCTGTGCAGCCCAAGCCCCTGAGGAACAGGCTCCATGCTGCAGGACTCTGCCCAACACCACTGTGCAAGCAGCCCCCTGCGCTGTGGGGACCCCACACCGTACCCAGGGTGGTCCCAGCCCCAGGGTTGAGACCTCAGGCTGAGCTGCCCACCACAGGAACCATGGCGTGGCACAGACTGCACATCCCTTGGACCTCGTGCCCAGGCAGGGCTGCAGTGACAGATGTGGCTTGTTGTTGTGGGGTTTTTAATAATAAATGGAGTTTTTCTGCCTGTGTGGCTCTGGGCAGAGGATGCACTCGTGGGGACTGGTGTCACAGACACCCCCCTCTGCTCCTGCTGCTGTTCCTTGAGGGGTGTGGAGAGAGCACTGGGGGCTGGTTCTTCCTGGGGACAGAGAGGAGCTGCTCCTGGCTGCCAGCAGTGATTAAGGCTTCCATTGAGAAGCAGGGCAGGCCTAGGGGTTTGGGGTTGAGCAGCAGGGCAGGCAGCATCCTAGAAAGCCCCAAGAGTTCAGGGCTGTGTCAGGCAGCACACACATCAGGTACCAAAGGTGCAACGTGTGCCTCAGGTAAAAACTGTTCTGGAGTCAAATAACCACAGCAAAGATTTAAAAATTGGTGTTTCTTTCCAACATGATACAGTCTTTTACCAGAGTAAGGTAGAAATACAGACCTGAGTTCCTACCAGTGAGAGAAGGACACCAAGAAATGAGGGACACTGAGGCAGGACATGGTGCTACAGACACAAGGGGCTCACAGCCTCCTCGGGCACACGAGCCCTGGCTTGGCTGAGTTGCTCTGGGTGGGGGGATGCTGGCAGCTGGGGCAGGGGGATGTGGGATGCCCTGCTGGCATGTAGTCCTTTGCTTGGCCCTTGCCCTCCCTCCCCTGGCCACGTGTGCTTATCCCTAGGTCTGAAAACAGGAGGAAAAGGAAAACAAGGAAGGTGAGAGGCTGCAGAAGGCAGTTTGGGGATGCTGATGTAGAGCAGGTGCCCTTCCTGCCAGGTCCCAGGGCCACAGGTCTCCTCAGCCCTATGCTCTGTGTGGGAGAGCTGAGAAAGGTCCTCCTGAGCCATGGTCCAGGCTTAGTGTGGCACTGGGGTCCTCCTGAGCCATGGTGTGGGTTTGGCACAGCACTGGGGTCCTCTGGAGCCATGGGCTCAGCACAGCAGCCAGCACTGGCCAGTGCCCACGGCTGCCAACTCAGGGCTCCTGCTGCCACAGGGAGATGTGCTCCTGGGCTGTGATGTGATACAGAGAGTCAGTGCCCCCATGCCAGGAGGGATCCAGGGCTCTGGGCAGGGGCTGGCACCCCAGTGCTCAGCACCCCCAGGAAGGTGCAGGAGGGCTCCCGGCCACTCACCAAACTGGCAGATGTATCGGTTTCGGGTCTTGCAGCGCTGGTCATTCCAGTTGAAGGCTGCTGCTGCCTGCATCTCCACACAGTTCCCAAACCTGTGCCCCATGGGGTGGGAGGGTGGTGGGCAGGGCCAAGGCAGTGGCACCGCAGCCATCCCATGCAGAGCTTGGCTGTCCTTCCACATCCAGCCCGCACTTACCCCTGGTTGTCCGGCTGCCCGAAGGCGAAGCTGCTGAAGGAGGACGGCTCACCCACGTCCCAGCGGAAGGAAGCCCTGGATGTCTTGTAGGTGAGACCTGTGGCAGGGGGTGGCAGGGCTGCCTGCAGCCTGGGCATGCTGCACCCTGCCCATGGCTGTTGCTCACCGATCCAGAAGTTCCCAGTCTCGAAGTCGGTGTCTGTCACCCTGTTGCCGGTCTCCAAGCGGCTGAGGTAGAAAGCCAGGATGTCCTGGACCTTCTGGTTTCTGATCTGGGCCAGCATTGCCCCTTTCTCCTATGGGGAAGGGAGCAAGTCAGCCCCAACCACGTGGCCCAGACCTGTGCCAGGCAGCAGAGTGATGCACGGGGGCAGCTGCAAGCACGGGTGACATTTTTCAGCTGCAACGGGACACCCAGAGCATCCCTGGAGCTCACTTGGCACTTTGTTTTGGCTCCATAGTAGGTGTCGGCCTCGGGGGACACCATGAAACAGTCGCCGTCGATCTGCACATCACAGGCGTGGAAGGGGAAGCGAATCTTTGCTGGGGGGCACAGGCGGGAGCGGGTGAGTCCCCGCCTCGTGCTGGGGGGGAGGGTCCCAACTCGCCATCCCCACTGCCCCCCCCCCGTCCCCCCGCGTGGCAGCGCGGGCGGGCGCAGACTCACTGCCGCACTCAGCTCCGCCGTAGCCTGGGTCGCAGAGGCAGGAGCACTCCTCCTTCCTGAGCTTGCCGTGGAGGCACTGTCCGCTGCACCTCACTGCGGGCAGAGAGCTGCGTGAGCTGCGGAGGAGGCGGCGGCCCCTGCCCACCCCTGCTCCGGCGCAAGGAGCTGATGGTGCACACGTGTGGCACCGCTGCGGGCACCGGGAATGCCACGCTGGCCGTGCCCCAACCTTGTGCGTGCCCACATGACACCAGCTGTGCACACACATGCACCGCAGTAGCCATGTGCCCCCACGTCTGAGGCAAGGAGGGGGTCACGGGTGCCCCTCTCACCTTGGCAGTACCTGCCCGTGTAGCCGGGGGGACAGGCGCACTGGCAGCTGCTCATGTCGAGGCGCCCGCCGTTCCTGCAGCTCACACGACACGGGTTCCTGGGCACCTCTGTGCGTGCAGAGCGGCAGCGAGGCCGTCAGGGCTGCGCGCAGCCGGGGCAGCGCGGGGCGGTGGGGGGACTGGGGGTGGGGACTCACCGCAGAGCCCACCACCGTGGTCCCAGGACTTGAAGCATCCGGAGAGTCGCGCGGTGCAGAGGGAGCACCAGGGGCCGCGCTGGTAGGGCAGCACGGGCATCCCCGACACCTCCCAGTTGCCCCTGTGGCCAGGGCAGCTGGGGGCGACCGAGCCACGGCCCCGCCGTCGCGACAGGCCCCGCCCACACCATAACCGCGCATCCCTATTGGCCACCCCGCCCCCGCCAGGACACACCCCCGCACCAAGGCCCCGCCCACAACCGCGACAGGCCCCGCCCACACCATAACCGCCCATCCCTATTGGCCACCCCGTCCCCCGCCAGGACACACCCCCTCCCATGCCACGCCCACGACCTCGATAGGCCCCGCCCACACCTAGCACCACGCATTTCTATTGGCCACTGCACCCCTCCTGGACACACCCCTGCACCCATGGCCCCGCCCACTGAGCCATATGACCCCGCCCCCTCGGCTCAGGCCCCGCCCACCCGCATTTCCCGCGCCCCGATCCCGCGCCCGTACCCCGGGGAGTACGCGCAGGCGAAGGCTTCGCTGTGTCCGCGGCCGCCGGCGCAGCGGTGCCGCCCGCAGCCCACCCGGCCGGCCGTGGCCCACACCAGCTGCGGGAGAACGCGCGTCACTGCTGTGCCCGGCTCCCCGCGCTTCCCCCCGCCCCGCCCGGCGCTCCCCGCGCCCACCTGGGTGTAATGGCCGCAGGTGGCGTTGGCGGCGCAGCGTCCCGTCCCGTAGTCGTAGTGTCGTCCCTCGGCGAACCATCGCTCCAGCACGGCCGCGAAGCCCCCGGTGCCCGCCGGCTGCAGCTCCTCGCTCCAGCCCAGCTGCGGGGAGCGCGGCGGAGCGGGACCCCCCAGGCAGGCGGCCGCCCGCGCCCCCGCCGCCCGCCCCAGCTCCTCGCTCCACTCCTGCGGATGCAGCCGGCACCGTGAGCCACGGAGGGTCCCCGGGGCAGGTGCTGGAGGACCAGCCAGAGGGTGTTTGGAGACCACCGAGGAGGTCAGTCCAGGGGGTGATTGGGGGATATCTGAGGGTCGACATGGAGGAGGCTGCAAGAGACCCCATGGGACCAGCCCTGCCTCGGCCTGTGCAGGTGGGTGATGGCTGAGGGATACCCAGGGGCATCACAGGACGTGGGGGGCCTCAAAGGGGGTCCCAAAGGAGCAGCCTTATCCTTAGTGCACACAGGTGTGGGGTGGTCAAGAGACACTGAGGGCCATCACGAGGCAATGAGGACCTCCTGGGAGTCCCTGAGGGGCCAACCCTGCCTTTGGTGTGTTGGGGGTCTAACAGTGCTGGTGGCGTGTCCTTTCCCAGGGGTCCCACACCAGCCAGCTCTCTGCTTTGTTAGCTTCTTAACGAGCTACTGTGTGACACTCATGGGCTGCCCACCCTTCCTGGGCATAGAGCAGGAGGTGGAGAGGACATCTAAGGTGGGGATATGGCCCTGGGGAGGACTCACCAGCTTCTGCATGTTGGCAGCGGGAGGCTGCACTTTGCTCCTCAGCTTGTTGTGCAGCGAGAGCACCAGGAAGGTCTCTTTAACGCTGAGAGCTGGGGAGGGGACAGCAGGGGCTGTTGGGTGTGAGTGCCTTCCCCATATCCCCTGCTGCAGTCAGACCCCGGGGGCACCGTGGCAGCAGCCGTCCTCCCGAGGGTCCGACCGCAGCCCGGGATACGGGGAAGGCACCCGGGTCTCCATGGAGACTCAGGGAGAGAGAAGAAAGCGCTTTTGGGCTGGGAGCACAAAAGGGGCAGGGGCTGCAGGGGGTTCAGCCTGCTGAGCCCCTGTCTCACACGGGTGGGCTGAGACTGTTAGGAATGTACCCACCTCGCCCCACCCTCCCTGTCCTGCCAGGACCCAGACACCACCAGGCTGGACCCCATCAGCAGCCCCCCACCCCCCTTTCCCAGCCCCATCCAATCACCAGCCCCATCCCATCACCAGCCCCAGCCTCTCCCCTCAAAGTTTCATTCCATCCCCAGCTCTGTGTCCCCCCTGCCCCAACCCCATTCCATCCTCAGCCTCATCACTCACCAAGACCCCCCCATTGTCATCCCTGGGTGCTCCTCACCCACCCAGTCAGCCCGCTGCCCACCTGGCCTGGCCCTTGGGGACGGTGCTCAGGGTGTACCCCCCTCAGATCAGTTGCCAGCAGCAGAACCCCCCAGCCCCTCTCCCAGTTACCTCCTGGAGCCAGCGTGGACAACTTCTCCGGAGCGTCTGACCCCGTCTCACTCACCCTCCACGCCAGGAGGTTGCAAACAAGCAGCACCAGGAGCTTCATGCAGGTGCCTGTGGTTTGGGGGGACTGGAGCCCTGCAGCCCTGGCAGGAGGGTTTGGGAGCACTGAGCAGCCCTGCAGCAGCCCCGGCATCGCTCGAGCTCAGCTGCACTCCTCTGAGTGCTCCTCTGTGTGTGTCTGGTTGCAGGATTTGATCCTATTCAAGAGTCCAGACAGGCACCGCTGGTCAGCTTGAACAAAAGCTTGACGGGTGAGCAATAGCTCTGTCAAAACAGTTGCTCGGTGGCGCGAACACAGCAGACAGCTCCCGGGGCTGCAGCGCTGCCGGCATGCCCCGCAGCAGGGGCGGCCCCCGGGCTCTGCCCCGGCCCCGCGGGGATGGGAAGGGGGGGGCAGGAGTGGGGGTCCCTAGGGGCACCCACTTTGGGGCACGGGGAGATTACATGTCAAGGGGCCTGAGGCAGCTAAAGGAGGGGCCCCCTGTCAGCTTTCCTCCTGCCCCATGAATTAAACATGCCAGGGAGGTAACACACACCACTGCAGGCAAGGAGCCAAGTACCCGCTCGGGCGAGCTGGGCAGAGTGGTGAGGGGTGGGAGGATGCAGGAGTCGGTGGGCCAGCAGCAGGATTGGTGCCAGGCTCTGTGGGGGCACGTCTCTGTGGGTGCTCAGGGCTGTGCAAGGGACCTGGAGCACACACTGCTCAGGGGGCTTGGTTGCACCCTGATGGCTCTGCCACAGTACATGGCTCCCAGCACCCAGTCTAGGGGGCTGGGGGTGCTCCCCTGGACAGGGCAGATGTGTGGGCTTCAGACATCCCTGCTCAGACATCCCTGCTCATCCCACACTTGCTGTGCCCCTTCCTCTGGGCTGTCATGAACTGGGAACATCCCACCCTACAGCTAGTGGGGCTGAGCTGGATGTCAGCAGATAGGCAGCTCAGAATGCCTTCAGCTCCATTTCCCTGAACCTCACCCTAACCCTGGCCTAAACCCCATCCCTAATGCCAAATGCCAACCCCAACCCTCATCTAAACCCTCCTGTTTGTATGGGCCTGAACCATTGACACCAATCCTGACACCAACCTTTAACCCTAACCCAAAACCTGGCCTGAGCCCTACCCATGACCCTAATGGTAACCCCAACCCTAACCCAACTTTAATGCTGCCTCCCATGTTAATGCTGCCCATAGTGGCAACCTGCACCCCAGCTGTGGATTGCCACAGACCCCCCCTCTAAGCTCCAGGTCCCCTCTAAGCTCCAGGCAGGGCTGAGCCCACCCCAGCAACACTGTGCCGAGGCGGGTGAGTCTGTGATTGCTGGTGGGCTGCCCTTCTCAGCAGCCCCAGCCCTGCCAGGGAGCTGCCACCAGAGCCATCCCTTCTCACAGGAGGCTTTCCCACACTTAAGCAAACACAGGGGATTAGGCTCACGCTGCAGCCCCGTGTGCTGGGGAGCCCTGGAGCAGTGGCCGTGGGGAGCCCGGCACCGCCAGCGCTGCAGCGAGAGCCGTGACAGCCACCGCCTGCCCCCGGCAGCTGCCGGCCCCGGGGACATGAAAGGCCCCAAAGCCTCCCGTGTCTGGAGAGGGAAAGGAGAGGCTGGTGCCAGTGCCAAGGGGAAACTTTCCTACGGCTCGGCCTCAGCCAGGGGAAAAACCAACAACCACGTGGGCACGCGGCGCGAATAAATCGCGGTGAGGGGCCCAAACCGCAGCGCCGGCACCTCGTCCCTGCAGCCCGCACGGCCAGAGCCAGCCCTGCCACCATGCTCCTGGTCCCACTGCCAGCCTGGCTGGCCCTGGGCATCCTGCAGCTGCCCCTCGGCAGCGCCCAGGTAAGGATCCGTGTGTCCTCCTCGCAGACACCCACTGGGGGCTTCTCTGCGCCCGCCTCTCGTGCCCCAGCGCCCCATTGCCACCCAGGGGTAGGGGGTGTGGCACAGGCACAGTGCCCAGGGCCAGAGGGCTGCTTGTGGGGCTTTTTGGTACCTGGATGCTGGGGAAGGAGCAAGCAGAGGGGCTGAAGCTGGAGCAGGTACGAGGTAGTGGCAGACCCTACACTGGGTTAGTGGGGAAGGGGCTCTGCCCAGGGCAGGGCATCCTGGCAGGCAGCAACCCCAAAGACGCTGCCTGCATGGAAGTGTCCCCCTAGGCTGCAGCAGGGTGGTGGGGGAGTGTGGTGTGTGACAGAGGTGCCCTTGCACCCCCCAGGAGTGCCTGAGCCCGCAGCAGGCGCTGGGCGCGCTGCGGCAGATGCAGAGGCTGCTGGCGGCGCAGGAGGCTGCGCAGCTGCGGGGCACACGCGCCCTCCGGCACCAGCTCTCCGTCCTGCACGGCCGCCTCCAGCGACTCGGCGCCAAGCACAACGGTAACGCCGGCCAGGGCTCACCCCCCACGGGACCCTGCCGGCAGCCTGGGCACGGGGACCCCCACGTCCTTGCTGGGGCTGGTGTTGGCTCCGTCCCGGCGCTGTCGCTCTGTCCATCCCCACCCGTGTCTGTGTGTGTGTGTCTGCAGAGACGTGTCCGCCGCCGGCCGTGCCCCGGAACGGGCGGGTGCTGGGTCGCAGCCTGCGCCCGGGACACGACGTTCACTTCGTCTGCGACGCCGGGTTCCGGCTGGTGGGCTCGGAGACGCGCAGCTGCCGGCACAACCGCACGTGGAGCGGCACCCAGCCCTCCTGCAGAAGTGAAGTGCAGCGGGGGGCAGGGGTCCTCAGGGGGCTCCTCTGTCACCCCGAGCTGCGGGGTCCCACCGCTCTGCTCTCCCGGCTGCAGGGGGAGCAGCCCGGAGGCTGCAGCCTGCGTGGCGGGATGGGGTGGTGTTCACGAGCTGCTTCTCCCCAGGTATCGACGACTGCTCCAGCAATCCGTGTGCCAACAGCGGCACCTGCGTGGATGGCAACCAGAGCTACACGTGCCTTTGCCCCAAGGGCTGGTCAGGCCCCAGCTGCCAGAGCCCCATCTATGCCTGTAGGTGCCCAGGTTTGAGCTGTAGCGGATGGGGATGCTCATGGGGACCGCACCGGGTAGCCCCTTCCCAGGCAGCCCTTTACTTCCCTGTCAGCCCCTCAGGCCCCCAGCACCCCCCACATGCCCCCAGCCCCCAGTGACAGCCTGTCTGTGCCCCTGCAGACTGGGTGACGCTGAGCAACGCGTCCTTCAGCCGCCAGCCCCGCTGTGCCGAGGGCCGCCCGGGCTCCCGGCGCTGCAGCTGCGACACCGGCTTCCAGCTGCGACCCGGCGGCCTGTGCCAAGGTGACAGTGGGGTGAAGGTGGTGGGAAGAGGGAAACCAAGGCTCAGGCAGTGATGAGACCCCCTTGGCCTTGCCCCTCTCTGTCTCCCCAGATGTGGATGAGTGCCAGCTCTTCCAGTCCAGCCCCCAGACCCGGCTTTGCCTCCACAGCTGCCTCAACGTCCCTGGCTCCTATCGCTGCCTCTGCCCCCCCGGCTACCTGCTGCACGCTGACCGCAACACCTGCGAGGGTAAGAGCGGTGGGTACGGGGCAGGGAGTGTCCTGTGGGACCAGGGGACAGCCCCACTCACCCTGTGTCACCACCACAGATGTGAACGAGTGCGTGGGGAAGCAGCACAACTGCACCCAGGGCGAGCTCTGCATCAACACCTTCGGGGGCCACCGCTGCGTGCGCCCCAAGTGCCCCCCGGCACGCCACAACACCAGCTACGTCAAGACCTCTGCTTTGTGAGTACCTGCAGCCCCCGGGAAACGGGTTCTACGTGTGCTCCAGGGGCCAAAGTGCCACGTGGGGTGTGTTTGGCTCACTCCCCTTGCCAAGAGTCTGGGGATGTGGTGGGTGGGAGCCCCCCAGTACGTGGTGGCTTTTCCCAGGACCCTGCCCTGATGGGAACCATGCCACGTCCCCTTGGCCACACGTCCATGTGGTGCTGTTGGCTGCCATGTAGCAGGCAAAGCCCCACCAGTCCCACCCTAGAAATGGCTTTGTAGCCGAGCACAAGCCACCTGAGCAGAGGAGCATCCCTGATTCACGTCAGGAGGCACATCTGGGGCTGGCTCCATCATGTCAGGAGGCACATCTGGGGCTGGCTCCATCGCTGATTCATGTCAGGAGGCACATCTGGGGCTGGCTCCATTGCTGATTCATGTCAGGAGGCACATCTGGGGCTGGCTCCATCCCTGATTCATGTCAGGAGGCACATCTGGGGCTGGCTCCATCCCTGATTCGTGTCAGGAGGCACATCTGGGGCTGGCTCCATCGCTGATACATGTCAGGAGGCACATCTGGGGCTGGCTCCATCGCTGATTCATGTCAGGAGGCACATCTGGGGCTGGCTCCATCCCTGATTCATGTCAGGAGGCACATCTGGGGCTGGCTCCATCATGTCAGGAGGCACATCTGGGGCTGGCTCCATCACTGATTCATGTCAGGAGGCACATCTGGGGCTGGCTCCATCGCTGATACATGTCAGGAGGCACATCTGGGGCTGGCTCCATCCCTGATTCGTGTCAGGAGGCACATCTGGGGCTGGCTCCATCGCTGGCCTCCAGCTGAGCCCATGGGAGCCTCAGAGCGTGCCCCAGAGCTGTTCCCACAGCATTGGCCTGGCAAAGGCAGGGATGGGCCAGAGCTGTCCTGGGCACACTCGATGTGGCTGGCTTGGGTTGCTCTGCCACAGGGCCAGCAGAGATGCTGCCTGCAGAAGGGGCCAGGCTCGTTTGCAAGGCCATTGCCTGGGGCCAAACGCTTCCCCTGAGCACTGGTGCCGTCCTGTCCCCGCAGCCAGTGCGAGAGGACCCCGTGTCCCGCGGAGAGCCGAGCCTGTCGCCTGGCCGCCACCTCCATCTCCTTCCACTACCTGCCGCTCCAGGCCAACCGCAGCGTGCCCCACGTGCTCCTCAGCACGTCCACCACGCGCTTCACGGGCGACAGCCTGCGCTTCGCCGTCACGGGCGGCCGAGCCCAGCCGCAGCCGCAGGGCACCTTCGCCGTGCGCCGTGCCGACCGGCAGACGGCAGAGCTGCTGCTCACCAGCCCCGTGGCGGGACCGGCCACGCTGGAGGTGGAGCTGGAGATGAGCGAGTTCTCCCACAAGGTCCTGCTGGGCAAGCACATCTTCAGGGTCACTGTGTTTGTGTCCCCTTACGAGTTCTGATCCCCTTTGGGGGTGGGGCTGAGACAGGGCTCTCTGCTGGGCAACGAGGGAGCGGGCTCAGCTCAGTTCATAATGCTTGCTCCTGGCTGGCAGGGCAGAGCCACCACAGCTGAAACGGTGCCTGTGGCAAAGGCTGTGAGGAGAACCCTGCGGGCAACGGGGACAGCAGCCTGGGGGTGCCAGCCTCTGCCAGCTCCCCTCCTCTCTGCCTGCATGGCACGTGGCAGGGCAGGGCGCAGGGTGTGCAGGTGATGCTGTGTGGCGTGCAGGCCTGGCTCCTTCTCTCTTGTAACCTCTAATAAAAGAAAAGTGGCTGCAGGAAGGGTGTCCTCCTTGCTCTGTGCCTGCTGCATGGGAGCAGCCTGTGCTTCTGTGGTCAGGGCAGGGTCCCTTGCACAGCTCAGGGTGCCAGTAGAGCAGCCGAGCCTGCCCAGGCTCAGGTACTGTCTCATCCCTCCCACCACCGTTGTTCCCAGGGGCCATGCTGAAGAGCCCCCAGCACAGGACTGGGAGATGGGCTGAATGTGCTGCCCTGCACATCCTGCACAGCCAAGGCTTGTCCCCAGCACCTTTGTTCTGTTGCCTGTGACTTGGCAGCAGAGACCAACCCCTGCAGCCTCCTGTCAGGGAGTGTCAGAGAGGGCTCCTGTCTCCCCTCAGCCTCCTCTTCTCCAGGCTCAACACCCCCATTCCCTCAGCCTCTCCCCAGCCCCTTGTGCTCCAGCCCCTTCCCCAGCTCTGTGCCTGGCTCTGGCCACGCTGCAGCCCCTCAGTGTCCCTGTGGCAGTGAGTGAGGGGCCCAGCACTGACACAGCCCTGGAGCTGCAGCCCCTCAGTGTCCCTGTGGCAGTGAGTGAAGGGCCCAGCACTCAGCACAGCCCTGGAGCTGCAGCCTCCCCAGGGCCCAGCACAGGGGCAAATGTTTCTGACAGAAGCAAATGGTGCAGGCCGTCAAAGATGCTGCTCCACAGCTCACTGAGCACCTGAGCTATTCCCCTGCTCCCCCCTCGAGGAGGCTGGGCAGCAAGGACAAAAGAGGTGCAGCCTCCCACACTCCTTGGGCACCCCCTGGCAGCACCAGCACGGTCAGAGCCCTGCATGGACAGAGCTGGAGGTTGAAAAGGTGAGGAGGGCCTTTGAGGACAGCAGGGAAAGGACATGCTGCCCCCAGGACAGCCTTCCCTCTGCACACAGAAGCCTTCTCAGGTGAGTGTCCGGCCAGGCTGTGCCAGCACCCCTCGCACAAAGCAGCTGCTGTGGCCGGCTCATAAAGACCTGCTTATGCCTCTGTGGGTTGCTGTGTCTGCTCACCAGCTCCCGGGGCTGGGCCAGGAAGGTGAAAAGCCTCCCTGGGGACAGCAGAGCTGCAGGCTGGGCTGGCTGTGTGGCGTCAGGAAAACCCACAGCTGGCCTGTGCCAAGCGAGGAGAGAGGCTGGGATGCAAAGTAAGCAATTCCAAGGGTAAGTATTCCTGCACATGAGGTGTCCTGGCCAGTGTGGGCACTCTTGCCCTTAGGTACATCATGACTTGACTAATCACTCTCATTACTGATTGCAAAGCAACACTATTTGTCCAGCCTTCTTGCTGCTTGCACGTTGATCCAGGTGTCCCTAGAGACAACCTGCCTGCAGTTTCTATGATGGGACAGTGCTAGGAAGGTTTCAAAGCCTCCCTAAAGCCTCCAGCCCCCTAGATGTGGGGTCCTGGCTGGGCCTGCTTTCAACCTCGTCTGTGAAGAGAAGGTGAGGAAAGGGCTGTCCCTCCCCAGAGTGGCTGGAAAGCTGCCTGGAGGGAAAGGACCTGAGGGGGTTGACTCAGCCAGCTGCTGCCAAGCTCGTTTAAAGCCCTCAGCTGAGTCACTTGCTGGTGGGAGCTTTCTCCCTGTGTGTAACTCGGCTGCCTGGTGGGTGCAGCACAATGGAAGGAGCTGAGCTTGCCCACAGCAGCAGCATCACAACGTCTCGGACTCCTGACACGCAGCAGGTTTGAAAGCGCCCCAGATCCCTTCGGGCACCTCCCAGGGCCTCCCCAGTCCCCGGCCCGGCCTCAACCGCTGCCGGGCTCCAGCCCAAAGCCGGGGGCAGCCTCAACCCCGGCGGCTTTCACTCAGGTCCGCAGCCGCCGCGGGCTTCAACCGGGTCCGGCCCCGCCTCGCCCCGACCCCGCCTCGCCCCGACCCCAGCTCCCGGGGGGCTTCGAGCAGGGACCGACCCGCCGCGGGGCTCCGGCAGCTCCGTCTCCGCTGCCTCCAGCCCCGGCAGCAGCCGGGAGCGGGGGGATGGCGGCACCGGGCCGGGCACCCCCCGGCGCTGCTCCCCCTCCTCACCCCGCCCTCGGCTCTCCCCCTCCTCACCCCGCCCTGAGCTCCTCACCCCGCCCTCAGCTCCTCACCCCGCCCTGAGCTCCTCACCCCGCCCTGAGCTCCTCACCCCGCCCTCAGCTCCTCACCCCGCCCTGAGCTCCTCACCCCGCCCTCAGCTCCTCACCCTGCCCTCAGCTCCTCACCCCGCCCTCGGCGCTCCCCTTCCTCACCCTGCCCTCAGCTCTCCGCCTCCTCACCCCGCCCTCGGCTCCTCACCCCGCCCTCGGCTCCTCACCCCGCCCTCGGCTCCTCACCCCGCCCTCGGCTCCTCACCCCGCCCTCGGCTCCTCACCCCGCCCTCAGCCTCTCCCAGCACCCATCCGAAACTGGTCCCAGCGCCCTTTCTCCGCCGCAGCCCCGGCACCTCGCAGTCAGCTCCGACCATCCCCTCACGCAGCGGCTTGGCGAGACGCTCTGGCCACACCAACGCCCCGGCCCCCGCCATGGCCCCACGCTCCCAGCCGCACTCTGCCTCCGAGCCCTCCTCCCCTCGCTCGCCGCGCTCCCGCCCGGAGGCTTTTTGCCGCCTTCGCCCCGCCGTAGCCCCGTCCGTAGCCATGGCGACGGGCCTCAGCGGCCTGAGGAGCCCGCGAGCTGCGGCGTAAGGACTGAGCCCGGAGTTCCGTTACCCGTCCGGGGATGAGGCGGCTACGGAGCCGCTTTCAGCCTCCTCTGCGGGGAGAAGGTGAGGAGAAGGGGGCGGCGGGGAGCCGGGGGGGGGTGTAGCTGGCTCTCCCCAGAGCGGCTGGAAACTGCTGCAGGGAAAGGGCCTGGGGGGGCTGGTGGCAGCGGCTGAACAGGAGCCAGCAGCGAGCCCAGGGGGGCAAGAGGCCAAGGGCAGCCTGGCTGGGATCAGCACTGGAGCGGCAGCAGGAGCAGGGCAGGGATTGTCCCCTGTGCTGGGCCCTGGGGAGGCTGCAGCTCCAGGGCTGTGCTCAGTGCTGGGCCCCTCACTCACTGCCACAGGGACACTGAGGGGCTGCAGCGTGGCCAGAGCCGGGCACAGAGCTGGGGAAGGGGCTGGAGCACAAGGGGCTGGGGAGGGGCTGAGGGAATGGGGATGTTGAGCCTGGAGAAGAGGCTGAGGGGAGGCAGGAGCACTCTCTGACACTCCCTGACAGGAGGCTGCAGGGAGCTGGGGGTCAGGCTCTGCTCCCCAGTAATGACAGGACAAGAGGAAAGGGGCTCAGGTTGCCCCAGGGGAGGCTGAGGTTGGACCTGAGGCAGAGCTGTTTCCCTGGGAGGGGTGTGAGCCCCTGTGCCAGGGAGCTGGGGGAGTGCCCAGCCCTGGAGGGATCCCAAAGCCATGGTGCTGAGGTGCTGAGGCTGTGGGTCAGTGCTGGGCTGGGCAGGGTGAGGGCAGGGCTGGCACTGCAGCAGCTTCAAGGGCTTTTCCAACTCTATTCTCTGCTGTAACTCCTGGTGACTTCTATTTAACAACCAGCTAACAATCAATCCAGTTACCTCTCCTGTGTGTACAACAACTCAGTAAACCCTGATGGTGACTTTTGGCCCTGATTGGGGGTCTTTGCATTCAGTGTTTTGTGTATCTGGGTAGAAAGGAGTACTGGCCACACCCACAGCGTGGGACACCCCACCAGGAAGGAGAGGTGCTGGATCCTCAAGCCTCTGCAGATATAGCTTTGTTTTTCATCACTATTAGTGGATAACTACTGCATCAGCACCAAGAGAAGCCATAGAGATATAAGGGAAAGACAAGATGAACCTTCCTTGTGAAAGGGGACAGACAAAGCATTCTGTGCAGCTCTCTTCCTTCTTCAGGGTCCGTTACCAGATGGGTGCTGCTCTGGGCTGACTGCAGCCCTGGGGACAGTTGAGCCAGGAGGGATCCTCTACTAGTTTTACTCACAATTCACCACAAAACAATAAATTCTATTGGCTTCTACTGAAGTTTTGAACATTAAAGAACAGTGTTAGTCCCATCTGGTGTTGTTCAACAGGAAGACCTTGCAGCAGCACAGGGATTCCAGGGTCTGCATTGGCCTGGCTGCACTCAGCAGGGTCTGGTTTAGGAGAAAGGAGAAACCTGGGAATGTCTTCAAATAACAGTCTGAGATGTTTTTGTGACAGGTGGCTCAAAGTGATGTGTAAGCAAGTTTTCACCAGCCTAGTGAGAAAAGTATCACATGATTAGTAGCTGTTTCTCATCATTGCTGAGCCAGTTGCCACGTTGCAATGTCACTGATGAGTGCAGGCAGATGCTGCTCATTTCTTCAAAGGCTCAAGGGAGGGTTTTCTTTTTCCAGCCTGTTTGTTGATAAGACTGTGCAGGTGAGCACCACTTACCTTGGTTTGTGTCCTTACCCACTGCTTCTCTGCCAGCTGAGCCCAAAAGGCTCCTGGCCCTTTGCCTGGGACTAAGGCAGGACCGTGTGTGCCAAGGTCTGAACCCCTCCAGCATGTTGGCATGCCTGCCCTCTGCCAGCCCCTTGGCATCTCTCTGGTGCTGGAACCATTATCAAAAACACTGCAAGTGAGTCAGAGACCTCCTCCTTTTCTTTCAGTGCACTGGTTAATCAGTTCATCAGGCTAATTGGAGCTACTTGGCCCTGTTAAGTGTCAATTTAACATCTCTAGTTAGGAAGGGATAGTGAGTGTGGTGCAAAGGTACCTCAAGTCAAGCAGAGCTTCTTCATGCTGATCTTGCAATGCTGAGCTGCTGCAGGTGTCACACTGCCTCGTAGCTGTTGCACCTGAATTTTCTGTGAAGCATGGCAGCCCAACCCTCTGCTCTCAAAAGCTCATTGTCCTGACTGTGTGGCAAAGGAAAAGCAACAACTAATAATCCAAGTCAAATTGAAAACAGGAGAAATCACTTCTGAGCTTGTGGGTATTGTGCAAACAGGAATCATACACATCAGGAACTTTCCAGGTTCATAACTCATCTCTGCAGCTGAATCTTTCTCCTGCCAGGAGCCCAGACATTGTAGGGCAACTGACTAACCAACCTGCTTTCTGCATGATGTCCTCTGTGTGTAACTGACTATTCTGCTCTAGCAACAGTCAGCTTTAAGCTTGTGTTGTGGAGTAACTCCTGCTTCTTCCCCCCCTTTTTATTGTTGAGGTTCATCTTTCCAGGTACTAATCTTTCCCCTTCCTTTGTTGCTGACAAAGGGGTCTCTGTTTTCTCAGGTGTAGTGTTAAATTGCAGTTCCAGACCATGGGGCCACTCTGCTGCACTCCTCTGCCCTAGCTGGAAGGAAAACATGGCCTATCAGACAGGTGTAGCATGTGTTCTGCTGGCCTCTCTAACAGTGCTGTGGTGTGAGCACAGCCCCAGACTGCAGCATATCGCTCTCCATCTCCAGGCTGCTGTGTGCTCTCACCTTCTGTGCTCTTTTTACTCAGTTTAGATACAGATCCATTCAAAGTCTGGCCAAGCCTCTAAGTGTTTCCCTTTGTTGAAAGCTTGGGGTGTTGTTTCATGCAGACATCAGCACTTGCTTTTAGAGTGCATAGCTGTGGTTCTCCCTTTTGTTGCTATCAGTGGCAGCTCCCCTGTGCAGAGAGAAGCCTCCCCTGAGCTGTGTCATTGCAGGCTCCTCAGCTCTCTGTCCACTTTGGACACATCTCCAGGACTCAAGCTTGGTCACAACATTTTGTATCACATAGTTTTTTGGTTTGTTTCCTGTTTTTTGGTTCCTGTAGATGAATGTCTGCAAAAAACCTCCTAATAAGACAGCTCCAGAGAATCTGGTTGAAGCTTTTGCCGAGGTGCAGGTACAACGTGCTCGGAGGAACGGCTGGAGCTGGCCTCTGCATCTCTTCCAGGTTACTGCCTGGTTGCTGTACCTCTTCTTTGCTCTGGTTGGCTTTGGGATCCTGGTTCCTCTCCTGCCTCGCCACTGGCTGCCTGCTGGCTACATCGTATCCTTTGGTCAGGAGGAGAATGTGGGCTGGGATAAACTGGCAGCAGGGGGTTGAAAATGATTGTTAGTGTTGGAAAAGGCAGCTGGGCCTGGGTGTTTTTCTGAAGTATGACCATAATCTTGATCTTCTCTTGTCTTGAATCCCCAAATGCTGGGGGCTGGAAGGGTCCTGCAGAGCTGCTGCAGCCCCAGCTCCTGCTCAAGCAGCTTCCCCTGGCTCAGGGGGCACAGGAACGTGTCCAGCTGGGGTTGGAAACCTCCTGAGAAGGAGCCTCCACACCCTCCCTGGCAGCCTGGGCCAGGGCTCCCTCACCTCAGCACCAAAGCCTTTCCCTGGGCACATCCTGGGGTCTCCCCAGTCCCCGGCCCGGCCTCAACCTCTCCTGGCTTCAAGCAGGGACCGTCCCGCCGCTGCCCCGCTGCTCCATCTCCGCCCCCTCCCCGCCTCTGCCCGGCGCCGCCGCCTCCAGCCCCGGCAGCAGCCACAGGGGATGGGGACACCTCCCCGGCGCTGCTCCCTCTCCTCACCCTGCCCTCAGCTGCTCCCAGCACCCTTTCTCATCCAGAACCCTGGCGTCTCGCCTCCTCCGCTGCTCTGTTTCCTGTAGTTGAGTGATGTGCGTGGCTCAGTGTGTAACAAATAAACCAGAAGGGTATTGTTTTTGCATCCGTGCTGATTCAATTACAGTCTACTGAGAAATGATTTCTCAAGCACCCTGCTGAGAGTGAGAGAGACACTGTTAAGGTGACTAGGAAAGTGCAGAGCCCTGGATTTGATCAGATTCTTAAGCAGCCCTAAGGAAAGGGAAGGTTCCTTCCTGGCCTCTTCTGTGTAGGAGCAGTCACAAGATGTTTTCAGTTTTGGAGCTGGACTTTTGCCCAGCTCAGGATAAAGCAAAATGATCAGTGCTGGTGCTTTGATGTGACTTTATTTCTTTTTCTTTCTTGGAAGTTTGCTCCTGTGAGGGGGCATGTGCATGGCCTTAACTGACTGGGCCTTTCCAAAGAGTCTCTATGGACTAGGAAATGTGGATCTACGCCAACAGTCTGTGCGTGGGGTCAGATCCTGGTGAGTAAAGGTCAACATTACAGCTCCTGTGCTGGGAAGGATGTTTCTGTGAGGCAGAGTACTACATGACAAGGGCAGCTGCTCCTCTAGGTTTAGTCATCTTGTTTTTGCAGACACTTACTACAGTGCAAACGTCTCTGTGATCAAAGCTCGGATTGATGTGCTGCCATCAGTTACGTAGTGATTGCCACTTCTCAGCCTTATATTTGCCATCTGTGTGGGCTTTGTGTATTAAGGAGAACCAAAAATATCTGCATTGAACCACTCATACAATCCTTAACTGTGTAACTTCAGTGTCCAGGAGTGTGTTTTATCTACCATTTAGTTGTTCATCTTACTGCAGTCTCCATCGATCCTGCGGATGCGAACGTGCGAGAGAAAAACTATCTGGGGCCTCTGGCCACCTTCAGTCGTAGTCAGCATGCACATGTCATTGAGAACCATCATTGCCATGTCTGTGATGTGGATGTGTAAGTATCTGCTCTTTTTCCTTCTGCTGCTCTTTCATCTTCACCACCACACTCCTCCGTTAGCGTTTAATGTCAGGCTGCAGGGCTGAGGCTGAGCCTCTGCAGCCCCAGAGCAGTAGTCAGACCCCAGCCTGTTGTCAGAGTGTTGGCAGCTGAGTTGGTGCCCACTGTTACCTGTGCACATGGTCCTGTGTTTTATTTACTAGCTCACATGTTGTGGGGAGAGAACTGCACTGTTGCTGTTAGCTGGATGTTGGTGTTTGACCTGACATGTATCTTGTGTGTGTGTGTGTGTGTGAGGATAGTTGCAAACAGGGTAGCAAGTGGTGCTTGGAGGGGAGGTATTTAAGATCAAGCCTTGTAGAACTGCTTCCAAGTAAGAAATGGATGCTCTACCAGTTAGAAAACACACAGAGCACTGAAAGGCAAATCTTGAAGTGTTTGGGGTTGTGGCCCAACAACAGCTGACAGGGCTCATATGTGTTGGAGTTCTCTTGGGGCAGAAGGTTTTTCTTGCTCTTACCAGGATCTCTGCTGCTGTGACCCCCTGGGTTTGTACTGAGCTGGTGCTGCCACGTTAACATCACCCTTCCTTTGGCAGGAGTGCCAAGTCAAAGCACTGTGGAACTTGCAACAAGTGTGTGTGTGGCTTTGATCACCACTGCAAATGGCTGAACAACTGTGTGGGAGAGAGGAATTACTGGTAAGAGCCTGTCATTGTGATGAGTGCACAGCACTGCATCAATAATGTTGTCCCTTCTCTTCCATCTCAGTCCAGTCTGTACTCAGCCACACAGAACCACTTTTCTTTCAGACCTTGGCTGAATAAAACCAGTCATGGGAGAACTAGGTGGAAAATGCAAGTGTGTTGATGAGAGTCAAATAACCAGGGGTAAAACTGCTATGCTTGTAACTCTGTAGCTGAATATCTATGAGTAGAAACCAGAGAGCTTGATCTTGTTTGCTATTACAGGAGAAACTTGTGGGATATTGATTGTGTCCTTAATGCTTCTGAGAGCTGGAGTGGGAATAGAACTGTGATCATGCTCTTGAAACAAGCTGCATCCAGGCTGTGTGCTTGCCCTACAAGGCTGCCTGTTGGCAGGAGTTGCAGCAGCATACAGGCCCCTCTCAGCTGTGCCAGGATTAAGATAAGGGCTAAGGAGGCTGTCACTGAGGGTTGCTTCCATTGGCTTTCCTGCCATGTGGAAGGCAAAGAGTTGTTACTGCTGGTTGCCACAGGACACTACCTTCAGATTTTGTGCAGGGGGCTCTTTGTCCTGCATATTCTTGAGTGGTTTGTGACTGTGGTTGCTCTGAAGGGTTACAGGTTGGTCCCTCAGGGTAACAAATCAGGAGCCAGACCGAGCACCTCTATCTCTCATAAGGATAAGAGCATCCCAGTGCTTTGGGACATCTGCCTGTGTATCTCTGTCTTTATGAGAGGCTGGGCTTTGGAACTGTGTGTGTGAGGTTACTGAAGCTGCTCAGACTTCTCCTCTCCTTGCAGGCTCTTCCTGAACAGCGTGCTGTCAGCCATCCTGGGCCTCGGGCTCCTGCTGCTCGTCGCCTGTTACGTCTTTGCAGAGTTCTTCCTGGACCCTGCGATGCTGCGCTCTGACCGGCACTTCCACGGTACCAGCCCTGCTTCCTGAGCACCCAGCCCCCCTGTCACCCGTGGCTTTGGGTTCTGTGGGCCCTCCCACTGCAGAGGAGCTCCTTCCCTTACTCCTTCAGTGCTCTGTTTCTGCAAGAGCACCTCTGCTCAGCTGAACAGCGTGTCTTTCCTTACAGAGCTGACCGCTCTCCCTAAAGGCCTTGCAGACACGAGAGTTCTCGGTGCATAAGGGGTCTGCAGCTGCTTTTGAGCCAGCAGTATTTCCAGCTGTGAAGTTTAACTGGAGATATTTAGTACCTGGACAATGTGCTGACCTCCAGCTCTCTCTGTTTCACAGCTCTGCAGAACCACACGGACTGCTGGCTCGTCTTTCTTCCCGCAGCTCCCGTTGAGACTCGGGCATCTGCTGTCCTGGGCACAGCTGGCATCTTTATTCTCCTTAGCCTGATGACTGTGATCCTGCTTGGCCACCTCTTGATCTTTCACATCTATCTCAGTAGGTGTTGTGTTCCTCTCACCTGTATCCCCAGTTCATTTTGGCTCAGCTGCTTCCACTCGTGTGTTCACTGGGTGTTCACCCATGTCACAAGTACACACACACCCCCCCTGGGCAAGATTGCCAAGGAAAGGGAGAACAATTGGGTTTGATGTTGCACTTTGGATTTTCCCCCAATACCAGGTGGGTTTATCCATGCATGTGCAGTGTGGGGCTTGCATTGGGCATTCATGTGTCTGAGCTGTGATAGCCTGGAACTGAAAGCACATGGGAGAGCAGCAGAGAGACCAGTGGGGGTCTCATTGCCAGTGATGGGACATTCAGATTGGCTCTGCATATGGGCTTTTGGGAGCCTCTTCACTGTACTCCCCAGTCTGAGGAGTCAGACAGTCTGTTTCTCTGTTGCCCCAGAGAAATGTGAGTGGTATTGATCTAAATTTCAGAGAGGAGGCCTGAGGTCCTGATCAAGGCACAGCAGCACAAAGAGACTTGTGGCATTCAGAGGGGGAGGTTTTCAGAAGGGCTTTTCATTGGGTCTCCTACTTGTTACTCTGTCAAGAAGGGAAGTTTATGTTTGTTTATGTACAGATGGGCATCAAAACCCTTTTTTCAGCCATCATCTAAAATGAAACCACTGTTGTTTGGCTGCCTGACCTACGTCATGATGAGGAAAGTTCTTACCCTTGCAGTAGTGATGCCAAAACTTGGGGAGGGGGGGGGGAAAGGGCTGTGGTGGGAGAGAAATGAGGCCAGTGCTTGCAGAGGTGGATTTTGTCAGTTAACAGTGATGCAGGTGCCAACACAAAGTAGGTCAGACAGGCCAGCACAGCTCCAGCAGCAGAAGAGCTGCGTGCTGAGGTGCAGTGTTTGATCCCCACTGGCAGCAGCATTAGTCAGGGAGGTCACCCACTGCCCTCCTCCTTCCACAGCCTCTCAGAGCTTCAATTCAGTCATGCTGTGATTTTGCTTTCTTGGTAGAAGTGGGCTTTGCTGGATGATGGTGATGCCTGGAGATTTCAAAGGCTCATCTCCCCCTGCAGAAAGACTGAAAGGATAACAGGGCTGGGGCAGCTCCAGGAGGATTTCTTTCGGGTGGGGGAAGATGATTGGGTTTCAGAGCTGAGGGTGTTTCTCCTGTCTCTGCGTAGAACTCCCACAAGAGGGTGCTGGCTCCTCGGGAGAAGGACACATTTCATTACACTAGTTCTGCTCCGTTTGGAGGATTTATTTGTTGCTGTTTTCTTGGGGTGCTGCTTTTTTTTCCTCTTTCAGACTAAATTTTGAGCCAAATTAACGTTTGTTTCTGGGCCAATTTTAAGTCTTTACATGGAAACAGAATGGAATGATTGTTAACATTGAGTTAAAATCTGCTGCTCTGTTGAAACTGGTTCCAGCTGTGCAGAAAAGTGGCTGCTAGAAAGGAACAGAGGTGGCCTATGGAAGCCAAGACTGAGTGTGGCACGTGGGTGTACATCACACTTGCCACTGGAGATGGATGGACAAAGTCTGGTTTAGATTCCTGTTGTTTCACACCTGTGGTTATCAAGTGTCTCACCTGAGTGCCTTAAGGTAGACAACTGTCTGAGCTCCTTTGGGGGACTAGAAATACAAATTGCCAATTAAAGTGTAATTACTGAGTTTTTTACATCCCTCTCCCCTGCCTCAGATTGCAGACGGCAGCCAGCAGCCCTGGCAGTGGTGTGGCCTTTAAGTGTCACCTGAAAATAAATCCCTGACTTAACTCAAGGATAGCTGTGAAAGTTTTAGAACTTACTTTTGTTCCAGGCCCAGTGAGTTGTTCAGAACTGCTCTCCTGCCTCTCATTACTCACTGCTCTCACTCCAAAGGGAGGAAGTAGGTTATTCTCACAACAGTAGGTCCACGTGTCCAAGAGCACAAGTCTTGATTGAGGCTCAGTTCCAGAGGCATTCAGTGAAGCATGGCAGTTCAGAAGGATGGAGGGAGGATATTTTCTTGTCTTCACTACTGACAGACCAACAGTAAGCAGGATAAAAAGAAAGGAAAGAGTAGAAAGTATAGGAGGGGGGATGAGGCTTTTCACTGGCAGTGGTTGTGTGTTACACAGGCTGTGCTGCAGTGGTATCTGGTCAGGCAAATGCAGGCTTTCTTAGCTAAAGAGCTCTACTGAGATATTTTCAAAGCTGTACTGTTAAGTGCTCAGAAACCAAGGAGCTCTCATCTGGAAATGGTTTGTAGCCCTCTTGCTTGTGCCACAACTCCATTTCTCCCATAAAGCATCCGGTGCCATTCCAGGAGCATTTGCCAGCAGCTGCCCTGTCCCCAGCAGGAGCATTCACTAATCCCTCTGCTAAAGGCTTGCCAAGGGTTTGTGCTCTGCCTTCCTGCCCAGATGGATCTTGAGTTCCTATTTCTCCATAAGACTGTTGCTTTACCAGGAGAGACACCTTCTGCTCTCCCCCACTTCCCTGTGAAGCAGTCTTGTGTTTAGGGCAGGGGTTTGAGAGGTAAGATGTTACTGATACAAATGTCCTCAGGCAGAGGAAGGGTTTTAGGCTGAATGTCCCATATCTTAGGCATCTGCTTGAACTACTGTGCTTCTGTAAAAATGAAGAGTGGCTTCCAGGCTGTGCACTAAAAACCTCCAGCATCCATTCCTGGGGCTTGTGCTCTAAAAAATACCACAACAGTGTCACTATGGGAGGAATGTCTGAGTTCTGGGTCCTCAAAATGTCTTGGGTCTCATGAGGAAACCAAGCTCTCAGAAAGGTCAGATTCTTTTGGTCATTTGTGGAAGCAGATGTGTTTGTGTGGGGGACCTCAAGAGCACATGAACTCAGGCACATGAAAGCTCTGGGCACATCTGTTTGACACGAGGCAAAGTGTGCATTTGGTGCTTAGTGTTTTGGACACAAAGTGTTTCAATCTCTTCTCCAGGACAGATGAACCTGATGAATTTCTTACCTTCATTTAGCATCACATACCTCCTGACTGCTCACTGAGCTTTCTGTGTGATCTTGCTCTTATTGGGCATGACTAATGGATTTGCTCTGAGCTAAGCTGAACACATTGCTGCTGTGCAGTGTGTCTGAGGCTTTCAAAGAACAGTGAGACTATGAGAAAGTGAGATGATGGCAAGAGAAAGATGTACAGTGCAAAGGTGCTTTTGGCTTTGCCTCTCATCCTTTTCATGTTTCTGGTTACTCTTTGATTGTGTGTGTAAGTGTGACCAGGGAGTGGCCTTTCCTGCCCTGACAGCTCCCTCTCTCTCTCCTCCCAGTGTGGAACAAACTGACTACATACGAGTACATCCTGCAGCAGAGGCCCCAGCACGAGAAGGAGAGGGACAAGCAACAGGAGTCTCATCCTTCTCAAGTAAGACCCAGTCAGGTACTTGTCCTGCCTTCAGTCCACTTCTCAAAGCCTTTGCTTGTGTGCAGGGGGAAGTTTGCTTCACTCCTGTGACCTCCACATTTTAGAGGCAGCTGCTAGAGATCAGACTTCAGAGGTACTTTGGAGTTGAGTAGGATGTGAGAGAGCATTTGATGAACACTTCAGGCATAAGCAGGTCTTTGCTTTCAAAGGAATCTGTCCCACCCACTCCCTCCCTCCAACGCTTGTTTGGGGCCCTGCACTGTCTGTCCTCTTCTGCCAGTGCAGCTGTTTGCTGCAGTCATGCAGGGAGCAGGGTGGGGGATCTCATCTGGGTAAGAGTCAACTTGACTAAAAGAAAAATAGTTGAGCTTGTGTTGAGCTGGCCCAGCTCCTTCCCAGCTGGTTCATCCAGCAGTCACACTCCTGTGTCAGCAGGAAGGAGGATGAGGGGAGAGTGGGAAGGGATCTGTGTCAGGGACAGACAGGACCCTCTGTTTGGGTGGTAGCACGTGTCTGGCTGGCTGACCTGAGCAGGACAATCTCCAAGGCTGGAGAAACTGGGGCTAATCAATCCAGCAGCTAACAATACCAAATAGCTGAACCATCTTGAAGAGGGCACAATCATGTTCAGAAATGACCCAGGTATCTGCTGTTCTTTGAACTGAGTCTACATAGTGATAAGAGTCCTTGTGATTACTGAGGCATTGAGCTGTGTCTGTAAAGAGAGTTCCACGAGCTCTTTGCTGTTACACTGTGCCCTGGCAGATATATTTGCTCTGAGTTGAGAGGTTCAGTGTCATTTATTTTGTTGCAAGGCAACTCTGTCCCTGGAGCACTCAACATTTCACCAGACAAATTCTGTCCTGGCTTTAATAAGGAGCTGGACTAGAAACTTCCAGAAGTACTTCCTAGTCTAAATGACTCTGTGATCCCTGGGAACTTCATCTGGTGCAAGTCAGTCACCTGCTATCCAACCAGATTTCTGTTTCCTGAGAAGTCAGTTCTGTCCCAAGCTTCAGCCAGATGTTCTGTGTGGAGATTCTGGGCTCACTCACAGGGTATGTTATCTTCCTGTCAAAGCAAAATGGGAAGTGAACTAATTCCCTTTCTGTAACACAGCCAAACCATGGAGACCCCAGCTTTTCATCCACAGGCCTTGGAAAAGCTGAACTGTCAGTTTAAACAGTTTCCATAACAACAAAAATATTTGGCACTTTTGTCTCGTAGAGCTTTGCTCACCATGCAAATCAAACCAGTAGTAAAGCATCACCTCTAATCACCTCCTAGTTACAGCACTTGGACTGATACTGAAGACCTGTCTGAATAGAAGTGGGATCTCTCTCTGCACACTTGGGATGGAGCCATTGAGTGATGTTCTCCTGTCTGTGCTGGTGCTTCTAAGCAAGGGTGAAAAGGAGTTGTGTGTTTCAGGACTGCAGTTAGTACCTTGGGGAACAAGAAAGACTGGCTGATGCCCAGTAACATTGTTAAGGAAAATGGTAACCCCCCAGCTTTTCCTTACATAGCAACCAGAGATAAACACAAACAAATAGATTGGAGTAGGAGTACACCAAGTGACTTGCCTTTTGTAAGGCAAGGCTCTGTTGACTGCAGCCTTCTGTAGCTTGAACAGAGAAATCCTTTGTAAATGATCCAAGATGATGTCAGCATAAAATGGAAATCATCCTCTTCCCACTCTTGTCTTAACTGTTCATTCATCCTCAGGAGTAAGAAGAAAGAGGCATTTCCCCTTTAATCCTCGGGTTTGAGCCTTAGTCAAGCTCAGGTGCTGGTTTTGCCTTCAGTTTTCCATGTTTGTGGTGAAGTCTTGGGCTGTGCCCAGGTTGCAGGAGGGGCTGTTAAGGGATATGTGCTTGTAAAATTGTTCTCAGAACATCCACAAAGTAAAAGCCCTGATTTTGCACACTTGAGTGGTTCAGATGTCACAACAAAAGGCAGAACACTGGGGCATATACAGCCTTTGCCTCTCTTACTGTACCCAGAGCAGCATCTACAAGTAACAGGGTGGGTTTTCTTTCCTGTAAGCAGTTGCAATCCAAAGAAACAGAAACCAAACCAGAGCTGGTGCTTTAATGCACAATTGCAATCATACCATGGTGCTGCTGAGACCAGCTGGGGTGGGGTGTTTGTTGTGTTCCTGAAGCTTTGAGCTGCCTTTGGACACTGATTCAGCTTGGTGAGCTTTGACTTTCAGTAACAGACATGAAGTTTACTCAGCTTCCCTCACATTTCCAGTCTTGCTTCTCTCTTCCAATGTCTGGTTAAGATGAACTCTCAGCCTCAACACCTGTGACAGACCCTCTTTCTGTTACTTTCCTGTTCAATTCTGCCCCCCTCCCAGGACATGTTCCATGGCACTGCCTCTCATGGAGGTGGGTGATAGGGGAGCTGAATCCACCTGAAGGTGTAACCAGGAATCTTGGGGTGGATCCAGCTGGTATTCAGCCTCCAGAGGAGGTCTGAGTGTGACCAGGATTTGCAATGAACTTGGGTGGGACTCTGCCCTGTGATCCTGCTTCATGTCCCACTGAGAGAACGTTGAGTTTCCCACTGCTCAAGCCTTCTCCCATTTGCTTCTCCAACCAGCTCTAATGGTTTCCTGTCTTTGATGTGGCTGCTTCAGTTGTACATCATTTATAGAAGGCTGGAATGAACAAAGTGGATTGTTAAAAGCTCTTTGATTTCTGCTTCCTCATCATGTGTTCCTCTCCTTTGAGATGCCAGTCCTGCAGTTCTGTTTCTATGCTGAGGACACTGAATGCTGATTGTTTTCTCACTCCTGCCATGGCCTTGCTGACCCCACTTACAGTGACAGTGTCTGGGCTCCTGCTTTCCTGACTCAGGTGCATGAGGCTTGAATGTAAATGTTACCAGTTTGGTCCCCAGGGAGATTAGAGGAAACATCTCTGTAGGTTGACTGTTCAGTGGGTGACACAATCTGTCTTGAGTTACAGGTTTATTTGACATGGATGTGGGCTGTCTCTGCAGATCCTTAATCCTGCACCTGGATAAACCTGAAACAGCCCTAAAAAGGGTAACTGCCAAAGCAGAAGGTTCTAGTGTTTGGGATTGCTGAGCAAACTCCCTTCCAATGGGATGTCACAACCTACAAAGTGGCTGTGAATTCCTCTCCATCTTTCTTTAACCAATGTATTAACTCAGAGCACAAAAGGCAACAGGCCTGAAGCCTTTCCACTTTGGCAACTTTCTTATCTAACAGTCACAGACACTGATTCCCAGATGCTCAAAAGCAACCAGTCATTTTGGAAGTGTCTCTGCTGGCATGTAGAGGAGGCTGGCCCAGGCTGATCTGAGCAGTGAGATGCTTCTGATGCTGCCCAGCTGTGGAGGTAAGAAAGAGGCAGGTGCTGTGCTCCCCAGTACCCACTTGCAGCACTTGGTGATAGGTGTTAGGGGCTTTTGGGGCACAGAGCTTCAAACAGCTTTGTATTTGCTGCCTGGATGATCTTTCAAGGTACCTTCCAACCCTTAGGATTCTGTAATTCACAGACAAACTCCCCTCCTTTCCTGTGGAATGCACATTGCACTGGGCACCTGCAGCAGCCTGTGGCAGTGAGTGCTCCAGCTCCTTGCCATGCTCTGGCAGAAATGCAACTTCTCTTGCTCTTGAAAATACAACTAAATGTTGAGTTAGAGAGGTGGTCAACAATTATTCCCCATTTGCTTTCTTCACTCACACCTGCCCTGTGTATTTCCACTAGCTGTTCCTTGTCCAGAAGCTGCTCCACACCTTTCACTTGTCACTCTTCTCTGCACTGTCTTCCAGCTCTTCTGTGGAGGAGGATGCTGGGAGCCTCCAGAGAATCCAGTGTCCAGGCTGCTGATGAATTTATTCAGTACCATCAAACTGTTTATGCCTTTCCTTTTCATTCCTGCCATCTGAAATGATTTCTTGGCTGCTGCTGAAGCTGCAGCTCCATGAATCCTCCTCTAGTCCAGAGCCCATTGCTTGGGATGTAGAGTTCACCCTGCTTGTCCCATGGGCATCACTTTCCAGCTTTCCATCTAGCAATGCTGATTCCACATGCCACTGCATCACCCCACAGTGATAACCAGAACCTCCTGCAGCTCCTTGTGGTTGGCTTTTGCTTTTGTTGCCTTACAGAAGGGAGTAGCATCACCAAGCTTCACTGTGCTGTTCTGCTCCTGTCTCCACTGTTTCTGGATGTGTTGAGGTGCAGAGGCTCTGCAGGAGGTCTCTCAGGAACCTCTTTCTGTGGGGGAAGTGCAGCTTAGGCTTCATTTTCTCAAGTTTGCTCATCAGGCTCCTCAGACAAATGGATCTTTATGAGCTTGTTTAATGGCTTTTTTTGGAAGCTCATGCCTATCACATTTAAAGTCCCACCTAGAAAGTTGTCTTGCTAATCATCCAGGTCTAAGAGCAGCTGGAAAGCAGCAGTGAAGGGCTTGTCCCTGTTGACAAGGAGGCTTCATACCCTGCCTCACTTGGTACCCTGCCCATCTGACTAGGAGCCCTTTGCTGTAATGCAGGCCCTTGCATTTGGGAGCTTTATTCCTTGTGTCTTCTGACCTGCTTGTGCAATTTTAAAGGTCAGGGTGGCATTGTATTGACTTCACCTGAGGCAAAGGCCCAATGTAACCCCTGCTTTCTAAGGCCCAGCAGTTATTAGCCACACAGGAACCAGGAGACACTGATTTTTGCCCCCTGGATGCTGGATGCTTTAATTTCCTTTACCTCCCTTTTGACTTTGAAAGTAGCTTTGTGCATTCACTGCTTAGCTCCTGGGGTTGAATCCTGTAACTGATGGAGGCTCTAAGTGATATTTTGAACACAGTCCAAAGAAATGTTTGTGCTGGTCTCTCCTAAGTGTGATTTGCTTCTGAGTCACATGAAATACTGGCTGGTGTAAATGAATGAGTCAGGGACTTCATCCCAGTCTTGCTTTTCCATCTTCTTAAGCAGCAGAGCTTCAACTGTCTGGACACAAAACGTCTGGCACGTGGCTAAGGGAGGAGCAAGAAGCCATATCTGTAGTGAGAACCTCTCAACCCCACCCTCTGTCCATATTGGTCTGAAAAGGTGACATTTGTTTCACTCTTATTCTAGGGAACAGAGACTTTTTCAGGCCACCCTGGCTACACAGACCCTGGCATCCAAAGAGGGGACTTCACAATGGTGGCTTCAGGGAGAGGGTGAGTAAAGGCATAGATGGGAGTCTCCCAGCAGCATGGAGGCTGAATGGGGAACTGCCACCAAAGCCACTGATGGGCCCAAAGGCAAAAAGGACTTGGGAGGATGGGGAGCACCAGTGTTGTGAGCAAGGCAAGGTGAAGTCAGTGAGTTTTGGGAGGGTGAATACCTGCAGCACTACTTGCCTCCCCTCCCCTGGGAAAGCATCTTTCCTAGAATACCCTGTTCAGGTTGGTTTGTGTTTCAATGGCTTTAACACTGCCTGATGTGTCCTGCAATTCCCAGACTGAGCTCATTACAGTTGTGTGATTGGGGCTTGCTGAGGTGTGAGTCACCACAGCAAAGTTTCTAACACAGGCAAGTGCTCGTGGGGAAAACAGCCTCTGTGTCTCTTCATTAGCTCATGGCCCTGGGGAAGGGAGAGGACTTTTGCTGAGCTGCTCAGGAGCAGTTTCCCTGCAGTTGTGCAGGGCAGGGGGTGCTTTGCTCAGGCTGATGGGTAGGTGGGCACTGGAGGGGGTTCATGTCTCAGAGAAGCATCTTCTACCTGCCCCGTGTTGTAGCTTTGCAGAGCTCCGTGCCCACAGCGATGGAGCTGAGCCCCAGCAGAGCTGCTCCCCTGACCTCCCAGCTCCTCCCTTGGCAGACCCTTCTCAGGTAGGCAGGAGGCTGCTGCACAGCAGCACCTCTGCATGGGCACAGTGCCCCACGCTCTGCCTGTCCTCAGCCTCTGCCTGCCCCAGTCCTAGGGCTCCTCTCCTGAATCACTGACACTCATGACCAGATCCATTCTGCTGCTGCCTCCTCAGCTTGCAGCTCAGCCCTAACAGTGTCTGCTGCTTCAGTGCCTGTCTCTGTGCTGCTTTGCTGGTGTAACAAGCTGTGTGTGTCTCTAGAGCATACTCAATATGGGTGTTAGGGCATGGGGTGTGTGAAAATGAACCTTTGAGTGCACAGAACAGCTGCTCAAAGTCTTTTTACCCTCTTGCTGTTCATGTATCCACATCCAGATGCTCTCCCCATTGCTCAAATGGCAGGTGATGATGCTCTCCCCCTTTCCTCCAAGCTTATTAATCAATGTCTTGTTATCTAGATGACTAGAAAAATTCCCTCTCAGCTCTCCTTGTGTTTTGGACAAGAACTCTCTCTCTCTCTCTCTCTCAAATGCATTTTATCCCCAGTGTCTGATACATCCTTCAGCTGAGACAATAGCTTCAAGGGCCCTACACAGAGAATCACTGGATGCAGATACATGTGTGTTCATTACATACCTGCTTCCTGCCATTGCTTTGTAGCAGCTCAGCCAATATTCTTGGCCTGTGGTCATGCTGAATGCTCATTATTAAACACCCAAGGCATTAAAAAGAGGCAGAAATTAAAGCAACCTGTCTGTCCCCTTGCTTTGGGCTGATGAAGTGACTTCTCCTCTTTCACAGCGCCAGAAAAAGAGGAGAAAGAAGACACACAAAGCTTCTTCCTCAGCAATGGGCAGCAAGTCAAAACCACACACTAGAGCTTGGCCCTCATCCTTCCCACATCCCCAGGCAGGTGAGTGCACCAGGCAGCTCCCCTGTGCTGGGCTGCATTGCAGGCTCTGGGCACCCAGCAACGTGGCATGTTGTGAAAGCCCAGCACTGCCAGGCAGGTCACCTGCCTCAGAAGGGAGAGGGAGTGCTGCTGAGTGCTTGGAGGTGCTCTGAAGTGATTCCACTTGGAATGTAGGGTGTGATTTTCTGTAATTGCCAATAGATCAGCCATTATCAGAGTTCCTGGGGTTGCTGATGTCTTTGTGGGGCTGAGGGATCTCTCTCTCTCTCTTTCCTTAAGCTCTCTTCTCCCTTTCTTCCCATCTGCAGAGCTCCCAGCCACAGCTGCTGCCACCTCCCCTTCCCCCAGCCTTCACCTCTTCCCTCTGGCAGCGTTCCCTTCCCCAGGACCCCCACCTGATGGTCACCCTGAGTCTGCAGAGTCCATGGATGAGATCCCTGTGGCCCACACTCGCCTTGGGAGCACAGCCCTGCATGGGCCTCCTAAGAATAAATCAAGCAGCTCTCAACACTATCCCTTGTCCACAGACAGCCCCAGAGTGGGTGGGAAGAAGGACCTGTGTTCTAGACACAAGGTGAAAAGGAAAAGCTGCCAGCAAGACACACATCTGGAAGGAGACCTGAGACTTTTTGCTAAGATCCCTGCTGTGTTTGTAAGTAAGAGCAGTGGGGAACCTCACATCCCTCAGTCCCAGCACAGCCAGAGCACATCTGAGCCACAGCACAGAAAATGCAGCAGCCAGCAGCACCTGGGCAGCTGTGCCCAGTGCCCTGAGGACATAAGGACAAGCACCACAGCAGCCTAGTGAGCAGCTTTGCAAAGCCACAGCCTCTGGGGACAGGGCAAGAGGTTCCCTTTCTGTTCAAAGACCTCGACTCCAGTGACTTGTCACAGCATCCTTTGACCTGATGCTGTCCATCTTCCAGCACAACTAGCTGAGAGGCAGCAACTCCTCTCCCAGGCATCGTTGTTTCTGGCTGCAGCCTCTTCCCAGGAGTGTCCCCAAGCCCAGTTCCACTCTTCTGGTCAAGAGGGAACAACCTCCCCTGAGAGGGCTGAGCCAAGGGCTGCCACTGGCCAAGGCCTGCAGCTCTGCAGGGGGCTGAGGGGCTCAGCCCTTCCAGACATTTCTCATCCTCAACCAAAGGCAAGAGGCAATAAGGTGACAAACCTGAGGTAGGTGTGTTGCAAGAGGGAGCTGGTGGTGCTCTCTGCAGAAAAGGGCTGTGTCCTCTGGCCCTCTGCATTCTCTGCTGCACTGTCTGGGAGAGGGTGTGGGGGAGAACAAAGCTGCATCTCTCTGTTCTCTGCACCCTGACAGTGAAATGTCCCATCTGCCTACAGCCTGTCAGTCTGTGGATTGTGCACAGGAGCTTCAGCAGGTGGTCAGGGAGTAACCTCAGGATTTCACCCTGTCCCTGTGCCCCTTTGCCCTGTGCCCCCTGCAGCCCAGCCCAGCAGCGTGTTGCACTCAGCGTGCTTTGCCCTGCTCCAGCTTCCCAGCAGCCTGGGGGCCCACAGTGCAGCCTTCTCAGCCAGAAGCTCTGGCATACAGCAGATCCTGAAGCCTTCCCATCACCTGGGCTGCCACATCCACACCAGGGCATGTCCAAGCCTTTGGCAAGGCAGGGGTGTGTGGGAGCAGCCTTGGTGGAGCAGCAGACGTGGCACTGCTTGGCTGCAGGGACCAGTGGATCACCAGTGGATCCCCATCAGAGTCCTCCCAGCTGTTTCCCCCCATGGCTGCTGGGAGGCTGCACCCCCAGTGCTGCTGGCCTCAGGGTTTTTGAGGGCCAGCTGTCCCCCCTGCAGAAGGTGTTGGCAATTTCTCTCCAGCACATCCCCCTGAGCAGACCTCCTGTGTTCTCTTACCCTTTGTCTATGCAGAACCAGTTCCAAAGGCATTTTGGAGCTCTTCAGCAGCTCTGCACACAGTAAACTTGTTTTCTATGCCTTTTGCTAAATGGTCTCCTCTTCCTTTGCAGTGCTGAGCTGAGCTGGTGCTGGTTCCCCCAGTGCCCCTTGTGTTCCCAGCTGAGCTCAGCACCTCGGGCTGGGTGGGTACAGGGTCCCTCCTCCCTGCAGGGCCCTGTGGGAGCTGCCTGCCCCAGCCTCTGGGAGCTGTGTGGCTGCAGCCTCTGGGGCTGCCACTGTGGACAGAGCTGTGCTGCTCTGTCAGAGGTGCAGGGATGTCCTGCAGAGCCCTGGGTGCTGCTCCTGCCTTGTGGGAGCCCGTGGGGTTTGTTGGAGGCTGACAGGATGCTGTGGGCACCCTGGTTTGGGAGTTGCCCTAGGGATGGAAGGCATCCTTCTGCCTCTGGCTGAGCTGTGGGACGTTTCCTTTGGTGTATCCAGGCTGCAGAAGGTGCAGCACCTCCTCTGTTCATGGAACAGCTGAGGGCAGAGCCAAGCCCCGGCAGGATGGGCCCCCAACACCACCCTCTCCTCTCCTGAGCCTCACAGCCAGGAAGCAGAGCAGTGTGTGTCCAGGGGAGGATGATTTGGGATGGGTTTGGAGCTTTTGCTGCACCCACATTAAAGGAGGGCTTTTGAATCACAGGGTTGGAAAAGCCCTTGGAGCTCCTGGAGCCCAAGCCCTCCCCTCACCCTGCCCAACCCACCACTAACCCATGGTGAAGGTGCATTATTGGGCACTCAGGAGTGAAGAGGATGAGGCTGAGATGGTTTTAGCTCCTGGGAGACCTGTTCTCTGCCCCTGATCTCTTCCCAGCCACTTTGTCCCCTTTGCAGACACTGTCTACCACATGCACATGGCATCAGGAGGCTGCTGGTACCCTCCCAGGATGGCTGCAAAAGGGACAAGCTCTCCTTCCTCTCCTCATTTCTGTCCCTTTGGGACTCCAAAGCTCATCCCTTGAGGGCTCAGGTGATGAGGGAGTTTCTGAGGAAGACTCACAGCAGAGCTGTGGGAGGAAGCACAAGGAAAGAGTCACATTAGGGTACCTCTGCAGGGGCCCTCGTGCAGCATCATCTGGCCAAGCCCACCAGAGCACTGCCTGTACCACAGCCCAAGCCCACCAGAGAGCTGGGTTAAGGTGTCAGCAGAGTCCTGATGCCTTCAGCTCCCCCTTGCTGCAGAAACACTGAGGGCTGCCATCCCTGAGCACCTTCTGCAGCACCAGCTGTCTGGGCAGGAACATGACAGGAGCAGGAGGAGGAGGCAGTGCCCTGGACTGGCTCTTTCCACAGCCAGAGGAGCAAGCAATGCATTTGCAGGGATGGTGACAGCTTTCCAGAGTCCCCTCAAATCATAAATCACAGCCCCTGGCCCCAGGCCAGCAGCTGTGCCCAGCCTGGCAGTGCCTGCTGGAGCCTTTCATCTCCAGGCCTGGCTCCTTGGGTTTCTCTTTGAAGTCAGGGGAAGCTGCCTTTGGGAAAGGATTTGGGGTGAAATCTGTTCCTGAGGCTCCATGTTTGGGATGTCCTGAGGGCATCTGAGGGGACTGCCTGGATCTGAAGCAGGGTGGAAGGAAGCTCCCAGAGCTGTATCCCCCTCCCCTCAGCCCTCTCAATGCCCTGTGGACACTCTGTTGCTGGGGTGACCAGATACATATTGCACAACCTCAGAAACACTCCTCTCTGTTTTGTAGCAACTTGCTCTGCAGCAGCAGTCCTTCCCTCCTAACCTCATCCTTCCCTCCTAACCTCATCCTTCCCTCCCAGCCTCACCCCCCGCAGCTGCAGCAGAGCCAGCCACTCATGCCTGGAGCTGGATGACTCGGGGAGCTGCGCTGTCTGTGCAGAGGCAAAGAGGGGGAGGTTGCACTGGTGCTCTCCTCAGTGCTCTGAGCTGCACCCTGGAGCTGTTGCAGCCCTCCAGGCCTCTGGGGGAAGGTGGGAGACAGGCCTGGCTTGTGCTGGCAGGGACGAGCTCAGCAGCAGGAGCTGTGTGTCACGCTGTGCTGTGAGCCTCGGTGGGTAAGTTATGTGGCTCATGAAGCTCTTTGGGGCAGGAGACAGCCTGGGAACATGCTGACCCTCACTGGAAATCAGCAGCAGGGAAAGGTCCCCCGGGAGCTGAGCACTGGACCGTGTAAATGCTCCTCCACCACATCACAGGAGCTGTGCAGCCTCCTCCTGCACCACAGGCTCTGCCCCGAGCACAGCCCCCTCCTGGCCTTCCTTTTGCATGCTGCAGGAGGAGCAGCAGGAGCTGCCCAGCACCCTGCTCTGTCCCAGCAGGGCTGTCATGGTGACAACAAATGCACAACAAACCCCAGCCCTTAGCAGCTGAAACCCAACCTGCTCAACCCGCTCCCCTGGGGCTGCTGGCCAGCCCTGGCTGGGTGCCCTCCACTTGCCCAGCTCTCCCTCTGTGCCACCTCTTGCCTCTTTGGACTCTGCAGCCCCCAGGACCAGCTGGAGCTTCTGGCAGGGGAGCTGCCAATCTGCCCAACCTCCCCTCAGCTCCTGCCTGCTGCCAGCTCTGTGTCTGTGGGCTCTTGCTGTGCCCACTGCTGCCAAGCCATGCCAGGCCTGGATGCTGCAGCAGCGTTACCTGCTCCTCCTGGAGCTGGCAGCTGGAGGGGAACCAAAGACACCTGCTTTGGTGGGGACCTGCAGGGCAAGGCTGTGCCTTCAGCAAGACATAACCACCCTCCTCACTAGGGCTGCCCCAGTGGCTGCTCTGCTCAAGGCAGAGAGCAGCCCTTCCCTGCTTTCTGTGGGGTGGGACCACTGCCCCAGGTCCCTCCTGGCCCGGCATCTGGGGGACCTGTGTGCTATGAAGGGTGGGAGGTGTGTGTGTGTGCAGACCAGAGGCCTCCTGGTGCCACTCCCTCGCTGTAGTGCCCTGGCTCTGGCTCTCTGGCCACCTCTGAGCTCTACCAGGACAAGCTGGACAAAGGAGTAGGACTTGGTGAGCTCTGCCTGGACTCTGCCATGAGCCTTGTCCAGACCTTGTAGATGAGCCTCCAGGCTTGTCCTGTCCACCCTGACTCTCCCCTCCAGGATGTGCTTGCCACAGGTTGCCACCCTGCCTCTGTCTGGGCTGGGAAACAGCAACTCCAGCCAATGGAGGGGTCCCAAGGCTGCTTCATGTGGCTTCCCAGAGTGGCCAGGAGCTGTGGCACGGCTGCAGCCTCAGACACCAGCCCTAGCACTCACCACCAGCTAAACAGTGATCCCAACTCAGGCTCCCAGGCTGGGCTGGTGCTCACCTCCAGCCTCTGCTCCTATGGTCAGTATGAGGGGGCTGCACAGGGCTTTGTCCAGAGAACAGGCACCCCTAAACCAAGAGACTGTCACTGGGGCTGTGCCCCAAAGCAAAGGGCTGGGGGTGCAAGAGCACGACTGAAACAGCCCTGGGGCAGCTCAGCCATGGGGCTGCCTGTGTCCATCCTCACCCTGCAGCCTGGGCTGGAGGGTGGGGGAGAGACCTTGTGGGGCAGAGGAAATATCTCATGGAGTGGTGATGGAGGAGCCATGGGATGTGTGTGGGGGGGTCAATAGGGTGATGGGGGGGGCATGGGGTGATGGGGGGGGTCTGTGGGGTGATGGGGAGGCCATGGGGTGATGGGGGGTCCGTGGGGTAATTGGGGGTCCGTGGTGTGATGGGGAGGCCATGGAGTGGTGGGGAGGGGTCTGTAGGGTGATGAGGGGTCCGTGGGGTGATGGAAGGGCCGTGGGATGATGAGGTGGTGGTGGGAGGGGTCTGTAGGGTGATGGAGGGAGCCGTGGGATGATGAGGGGCCCATGAGGTGGTGGTGGGAGGGGTCTGTAGGGTGATGGAGGGGGCCGTGGGATGATGAGGGGGCCATGGAGGGGGGGGGCATGGGGTGATGGGGGGTCCGTGAGGTGATGGGGGGTCCGTGTGGTGCTTGACCAGCTGCTGTCCGCGCTCCGTGTCCCCGCCCCCGGGCGCTGCCCGTCGGAGCCGCCCCGGGGCGGGGGGGGAGGGGGCGGCCCCTCCCGTCGCCACCGGCGGCGCCTTAAACAGGCGGCGGCGGCCGCGCCCCCCCCGCCGGAGCGCGCGGCGCCGGGAGGTGAGTGAGCGACCGAGCGCGGCCGGCGGAGCCGGGACCCCCCCAGCCCCCCGGGACCCCCCCGCGCCCCCCGCTCCGGCCGCTGCCCGTGCCCTGCCACCGCTGCCCCGGCATCCCCAAGCGACCCCCGGGAGGGAGGATCCCGGCTTCGTGCTGCGGCGCGGGGCGGAGGGGAGCGGGGTCCGGGGCGGCGGGGACAGGCGGGGACCAGCCCGGCAGCGGCCCGCACCGCCCCGCACCGCCCCGCGCCGCCGCTCCTCCCCGGCCGCGGTCGCCCGGCAACGCCACCGCTCCCTGGAGACAGTCGCCAGGCAGCACGGAGCCCGCTGCTCCTCTGAGCCCGCTCTCCGGCTCTCGCCACGACCCCCGGGCGCCCATCCCGCACTGTCCCCGTCCCCCGCACACCCGCGTCCCTGGGCTGATGCAGCCGCGGCCGGGAGCCTTCGCGCCCCATCCTGGCTGTGGGTGCCGAGCGCATGGCGGGGGATGCTGAGCGCAGGGCCGGGGATGCTGAGGGCAGGGCAGGGGATCCTGAGCGCAGGGCGGGGATGCTGAGCGTATGGAGGGAGATGCTGAGCTCAGAGCAAGGGGATGCTGAGCGCATGGCTGGGGATGCTGAGGGCATGGCGGGGGATGCTGAGCGCATGGTGTGGGGTTGCTGAGCGCATGGCGGGGGATGCTGAGGGTAGGGCGCGGGGATGCTGAGCGCAGGGCGGGCGACGCTGAGGGCGTGGAGGGAGGATGCTGAGCGCATGGCTCGGGGATGCTGAGCGCATGGCGGGGGATGCTGAGTGCATGGAGGGAGATGCTGAGCTCAGGGCAGGGGATGCTGAGCTCAGGGCAGGGGATGCTGAGCTCAGGGCAGGGGATGCTGAGCGCATGGCGCGGGGATGCTGAGCGCAGGGCGGGGGATGCTGAGCGTATGGAGGGAGATGCTGAGCGCAGGGCGGGGGATGCTGAGCGCATGGAGGGAGATGCTGAGCGCATGGCGCGGGGATGCTGAGCGCAGGGCGGGCGACGCTGAGGGCGTGGAGCGAGGATGCTGAGCGCAGAGCGGGGGATGCTGAGTGTATGGAGGGAGATGCTGAGCTCAGAGCAGGGGATGCTGAGCGCATGGCGCGGGGATGCTGAGGGCAGGGCGGGGGATGCTGAGCGTATGGAGGGAGATGCTGAGCGCAGGGCGGGGGATGCTGAGCGCATGGTTCGGGGATGCTGAGCGCATGGCACTGGATGCTGAGCAGGCAGGGCGAGGCTGGCGAGGCGCCGGCGGGCGGGTGCCGGGCTGGTGCGTGTGCAGCTCAGCACCGTTGCGGGGCCGCGTTTGTCCCAGCCGCGGGGGCAGGTGGCAGAGCCGGGGCGCTGCCGGGGCCGGCGGGCAGGGCAGAGGTGGGGCCGGAGGCAGCGGGACGGGTTCGCATGGCCGGAGGAAGGCGGCCGCATTGCGTCATTCCCGCAGAGCCGCTCCCGCGGGGCCGGGCCGGTCCGCTCGCTGCTCCGCTCCAGCTCCCGCAGCCGCTGGCCTCGGGGCTCGTCCCAGGCTGCCCGCAGCCCTCGCCCCGCACCCGCGGGCTCTGCCCACGCCCCGCTCCGCTGCGGTCCCTTGCTCCTGCTGCTCGTCCTGCGGAGCCGCGGCGCGCCGGGCAGCCGGAGCGCGGCGGTAACGGCCCCTGTGCCCCCCGCCCTGCAGCCCCATGGCCGGCAGCACGGAGATGGCGTCCCTGGAGGAGAGCTTCCGCAAATTCGCCATCTACGGCGACACCAAAGCCACGGGGCAAGAGATGAACGGGAAGAACTGGGCCAAGCTGTGCAAGGACTGCAAAGTCACCGACGGCAAGAGCGTCACCAGCACCGACGTGGACATCGTCTTCTCCAAGGTGAAGTAAGTGACTGGGCTCTCTGGGGCTCTGGGGGTGGCCCTGGGGCTCCTGGGGAGCTGTGTGCCCAGGCTGTCTGTTGCAGGACCATCCTGCCCTGTGACATCCTGCCTGCAGGGACGGGGGAGGTGGGGATCGTGGGTTGTGGGGCAGAGACTGTGCCCCTGAGCCCACTCCCTGGTGCTGAGGCTCTGCCAGGTTCCCATCGAGCAAGAAAGTGTCCCAGGGGTGTCCTGTGTGATGCTCACACCTGAGCTTGGGGAGGTCTCTGTCCTTGGAGGACACAGGGGCAATTGAAGAGCCAAAGGCACCTCAGACTACTTTTGGGGTCCCCGAGGACCTGATGCTTCACATCAGGGTGCAGGAGCAAGGATGCAGGGAGAACCTACTCCTTCCACAGCCTGGGCAACCCCTTGTTCCTTGGTGGGGCTGGGAGAGGCTGAGCACTGGGAGGTTCTTGGTGCACTGGGAGGTGGTTGATGTGCTGCCCTGGAGCTGAGGACCAGGCACTCGTGGGAGAGATGCTCTGTGCACATCCTTCCAGATTTGACCAAAGACTGATGCCTGCCAGGGGAGGGAGGGAGGGTGCTGGGCATCCCAGGCAGGCTGGGAGCAGTGGGAATGGACGTGTGTCCTTTCCTGCCACCAGCAGCCAAGCCCCAGGACCTTCCATGCAGGGGTGAGGTTTTGGCACCAGCAACTTTAACATGTGGCTGAAAAGCTCCTGGAGCTCAGCACCAACTGTGCCCAGCCTGATCCCTTCGGCTGGGGCTGCCCTGGCTGCAGCTGCACTTCAGAGGTGGGCCAGGGGCCTGAGGCCGATGCAGGATGACCTGGGGGGGTCTCCTTGGTGCAGCTCATCGTGCTGCAGCCCTGTTTGAACTTGAAGACTGCCAGCAGCCTGGGTTTGTGCTTGCAGAGGGAAGACAGCCCGTGTCATCAACTACGAGGAGTTCAAGAGGGCGCTGGAGGAGCTGGCACCCAAGAGGTTTAAGGACAAGAGCAAAGAGGAGGCATTCGAAGCCATCTGCGAGCTGGTGGCAGGGAAGGAGCCCATTAACGTGGGTGTCACGGTGAGTGAGGAGCCCTGGGGGTGGTGGGGAGGAGAGACTGGAGCTCTGCCCACAGTGCAAACGCCCTCTGGGAGCCCTGAGCGAGCTGAGGAGGTTGCTTAGGTGCGGTGAGCACAGAGGGCACCACGGGGCGTTGGGTGGGTGCCGGGAGCTCGTGTGGGGCGAGGGCTGAAGGGGATGAGGCACATTCTTTCCTCCTTGTCTCCCTACTGCAGAAAGCCAAGGCCGTGGGGGCCGTGGAGAGGCTGACAGACACCTCCAAGTACACGGGGTCACACAAGGAACGCTTCGACGAGAGCGGCAAGGGCAAGGGCAGGAGCGGCCGCGAGAACATCGTGGACACCAGTGGCTACGTCAGTGCCTACAAGAACGCTGGCACCTACGATGCCAAAGTGAAGAAGTAGGGAGGGGGAGCCCTGGCACCCACTGCCACGGCCCCAGGGCCGCTGCTCCGGGCAGTTTGGGTCGTTGCCCGGGGATGTGGGGCCTGGGAGGCTGCGCTGGGGCAGCCCCGGGCTGGGGGGGGATGTGCTGGTGTGAGTGGGAGAGTCACTGGGCTGAGTGCTCTGCCCCAACACGGTGTCTGTGCTTCCCCTGCGCTGTCTCCCAGCTCCTCCTGCACCTCTCCTGAGCCTCCCCACTGCTGGCAGCACCTGCCCTACTAACAGCATCGCTCCTCAGGGTTCCCCTGCCCCGCTGGCACCCAAACCTTCCCTACCTCAGCCCCAGCTTTCGGGGCACTGTCCCTGCCAGTCCCACCAGAGACTGTGCCTGCAGCCCCCCCCCCAGAGATCTGCCTTACCCCCCCCCCCAGGTACCCCACAGCCACCCCCTCCCCTGCCCGTGCTCACCCAGCCCCGTGGGAGCCTCAGACCCCACAGTGCCATCAGTGCCAGTGCAGCCGGGCTGCTCCTGCCCCAGCCCCAGGGTACACCCCAGGGAATCTCACCATTGCCTGCTCACCCACAGCAGCCTCCCACCTGCACCTCTGTGACCTCCCACCACCCTTGTGACCCCCAAATGCTGCAGCCCCACGCTGTGACCGGCTCTGCAATAAAGCCCCGTCCGCACTGACCCCCCGGCTCTGGTTGTGTCCAGCGGGCACGGGCAGTGAGAGCCCTGGCTGGCTGTGCCACCATGGCTGGCTGTGCCACCACGGGTGGCTGTGCCACCACGGGCAGGCGCGCTGCGGGCTCGGCGCTGGCCGCCGGGGCGGTTTTGGCAGCTGCCGGGTGGCCCCGAGTTGCCAGAGCAACCGCAGGCACACAAACAGCGAGCGAGCGAGCGCCTGGCTCCCCGTCCTGCTCTGTTTGCAACCAAACACACGAGCTCCTGGTAACGATCCCTGGGAACAGGCTGAGCTCCAGGCTGGGACCGCAGCGCTGGGACTGGACGGGATGGGAGGGGAGGGGATGGGATGGGAGGGGATGGGAGGAGATGGGAGGGGATGGGAGGAGATGGGAGGAGATGGGAGGGGATGGGAGGAGATGGGAGGAGATGGGAGGGGATGTGACAGGATGGGATGGGATGGGATAGGATGGGATGGGAGGGGATGGGATGGGAGGGGATGGAATGAGATGGGATGGGATGGGATGGGATGGGATGGGATGGGAGGGGATGGGGCAGGATGGTTACTCTGCCATGTGCTCAGGTGCATGAGGCTGTGTGCAGGCACTGCTGCCTCCATGCCAGGCATGAGCAGAGCCTGGGTGGCAGTGCCAGGGTGGCAGTGACAAGCTTTCCAGCTAGATACACCCTCCACTGTGCTGATCTGCTCAGAGCTGGGCTCCCAAAATCACCCACAGGGGTTATTTGTGAGGTGCTGAGCTGTGCTGGCACTGCCCATGCTACAGGGGATGTGCTGGGGCTATGCAGGTGGTGTGGGCAGGATGGGTCCCTGCCAGCCTGCAGCATCACTCCTGCACCCCAGCCAACTGCCTTTTCACCCACAGGAGGTGCAGGAGCTTGTCTTCTGGGCTGGTTTCAGCCTCACCCCCAGTGAGGGCTGGGGGGCTGTCAGGCCTCCTGTTGGGATTTGTGGCTGGCTGTGCCTCTAAAGGCTCTTTCTGAGAATGAAAAGTTGTTGCTAGGGGGAGAGGGGCATTAACCCTTTGCCTATCTGCAAAAAACAAGGTGCAAAATGCCCAGGGGAGGCTGTGATGTGTTGCCTCATGTCTGTGGAAGGTGCCATCCACAGCCACAGCCTTGGCACGGGCTTTGCCAAGGATGTTTTGTGTTGAGGTGAGCAGACCAGGCCCTGTGGGACTCAGCCCATGCCTGGCCCTGGCCCTGGGCAGCACCCAGTGATGGAGCAAAGCTGGGTACCCACGTCAAGGCAGCTCTGAAGGGGAGTTGTGGGTGCTGACCTGCTTTTGATACTGAGAAATCAAGACTGGGAAGGGGATTTCTGCCTGGTTTTGAGCTTGTAGGTGTAAGAGAGCAGCTCAGCACATCCAGCAGCAAAGGCATTGGGAGCAGCCATCCTTCCTCCTCCTGCCTCTGCCCTGAGGCTGGGCACCACAGCAGCTCAGCTCTCTGCCTGGCAGCTGCTGAACAGCCCCAGTTTGTGAGCCTGCAAGGAGGGCAGATGGCTCCTCACTTGGAGATACCTCCCAGTTCATCAGGAGGTGAGGGCACCTGAGCCCTGCAGCTCTGGCTGTGGAGCAGCTGGGGCAGGGGCTGCAGGACCTGGCTGCCATGGCCAAGCCCTGCCAAGGCTGGCTGCATCTGTATCTGAATCCTGAATGGAATCCTGAGTCCTGAATGGAATCCTGAGTGAGTCCTGAAGTGCAGCAGCTTCTCTGCAGCCTGCAAAGCCATGGCAGAGGTCAGGCAGTGGCCAGTGACCACACTCCATCCAGCCTAAAGGTACTCTTTACCTACTCCAGCTCCTCTTCAAGCTCTCCAACCCTTGTTCCACAGCTCACATGGGACTTTCCACCTCCATGCTGGTCCCTGTGTGAGGACAGGGCTGTATGGTGAGGCTGGCAGTGGCCAGGCCACTCTGGTCTGATGTCTCTGTCCTGCTGAAACAGCCCCAGAATTAGTGCTGGCAGAGAGCCAGCAGTGTCTAATGGCTGCAAAGTGCCCAAGATCAACCCCAAAGGCAGGCAGTCTTCCCCCAAAGTCTGGGGGCATCCCAACCCCAGCTGGATGAGCTCCTGTGTGCCCTGCTCTAGGTGGTGCTGCTCTGGCAGGGGGGTGGCACTGGATGAGCTTTGGAGGTCCCTTCCAGCCCTTGAGGTTCTGTGATGCTGTGAAACAGCTTCCTGGGAACAAGGTGATGTTGATTTGACCTCATTAGCACTTACAAGTACTTAAAAGGTGGGTGTCAGGAGGATGGGGCAGCACTGTGCTCTGTGGTGGCACAGGAGGAGCAAGTCCTTTGGTGCTGAGGTGAGGGAGCCCTGGCCCAGGCTGCCCAGGGAGGGTGTGGAGGCTCCTTCCTTGGAGGGCTTCAAACCCCACCTGGACACGTTCCTGTGTGACCTGATCTAGGTGGGAGCTGCTTCTGCAGGGGGTTGGGCTGGATGAGCTCTAAAGGTCCCTTCCAACCCCCACCATTGTGTGATTCCAAAGGACATGGATTCATTCTTAGAAGAGCAGGACTGTGGATGCCAGCAAGGTCCAACACTTTCTGTCCCTGTGGAGCAGCACCAGGAAGAGCTCAGAGATGCTGTTCCAAACCAGCCCTCTACAGTGCAGATCCCTGGTCTCAGGCCAGGCCAAACAGCTTCTCTCCTGCCCTGCCTTCCTCAGTACTTTTCCATTTCCCTGCTGGGCTGATGGACAACGTTTTCCAACACACACACTGAGGCTGCAGATCACGTTCAGACAAGCCTGGGAGAGCAGATTCCAGCCTGACAGGTCAGAGACTGTCCCAGGGGTGTACACCCAAACCTGGGAGCAGCATTGCTCAACCTGGCAGCCAGTACCCTCAGATGCTGGTTTGGCCACCAGTGTCACACACACACACACAGTCCCTGGCTGCCAGCTCCCTGCTGTGCTGGAGGATTGACTGAGAACCCATTTAGAGGAAATCCAATTAGCTAAATGACCATCTTCCCAGCATGGCCAGGGACTCAGAGAAAATGTCATTATGCAGGAGACAGCCCCATTTTTCATTACTACAATAAGTGTGGCAGAGGGGAAGGAACAGAGGGGGAAGATGGAAGCAAGAAGATGCAGAGACAAACAGCTCCAACAAGAAAGCAGCTTTTAATCAAGCTTTAGATGCACCACACAACATGAACTGAGCACAACCCAGGTGTGATGGCTGCTTGCTTCCCATGGCAGAGGACAAGTGCATCATCTCTGTGAGCTGCAGTGCTGCCCAGAGCCGTGTGCTGGGGGTACCCAGGTGGATGTTCTCAGTGGGGATGAGCTCTTGGCTCAGGTGCTTTCCTCAGGGGGGTGTTGTGAGCAGCCTGGCTGCTCCCTCCTGTCAGCTGCTGCAGCAGGGTGGCCTAAAGGGCTGGGCAGGATCCCAGCAGGACAACAAAGGGTGAGTATGCATTCAGGAGAAGGGAGCCTGCTCTGAGAGGTTTCCACTGGTTTGTTTCCCACTGAAATCCATTGATTTAGCCAGACCCAGAGCCCAAAGTCTGTATCTTGGAGCTCTGTATTTCAAGATGACTGCTCCCACAGCTGTGACTCATGTTAAGGCTTGATGCATGTCTCACACTGATTAATAACTGATAACAGATGATATCAAGCTCTCTGAGTGGTTTCTAAGACAACTGGAAGCACACCAGTGCACTCTGGTTGCAAAAGGCAAATCTCCTGTCTCTTGTTTTGACCTGAGATGCTTTTTCTGCAAGGAGACTTTGGTCAGACCCAGAACACTCCTGACTCCCCTCCCACTGACCTGACACTGTCATACCTTGGCTTAAAACCCTCTAATGGCTTCCAGCCTCCCAAAGTGTGTGATCAGAGCTAATGATCACAGAGAGCTGGTCACAGGGCAGTGCTTGAGCTGCCTATTTGCCACTAGTTTAGGGGCACTACCAGAAGCAAACATGACTGCTCAGAGATGCTTCCCAGGTGCTGCACATGTCTTTGGGCTGTGGTTTTATGTTTGACTCAATACATTTAACTCATGAGAGGATGAGAGGAGATGAGCTCAGGCTGCCCCAGGGGAGGTTGAGGTTGGAGCTGAGGCAGAACTGTTTCCCTGAGAGGGATGTGAGCCCCTGTGCCAGGCTGCCCAGGGAGCTGGGGGAGTGCCCAGCCCTGGAGGGATCCCAAAGCCCTGGAGCTGAGGTGCTGAGGCTGTGGGTCAGTGCTGGGCTGGGCAGGGTGAGGGGAGGGCTGGACTGCAGCAGCTTCAAGGGCTTTAACCCAAATGAGTCTCTATGCTCACACTGCAGCCTGTCACAGATCCCAACCCCTTCACTGCCTCCATCTGTGCCCCTGCACCCTTCCTCAGGTGCAGAAATTGGACCAGCTTGGCCCAGAGGATGATCCAGAGCATGACAAGTGCTGCTGGAAGTGTTGCTATGGAGTGGACAGACCCAGATCTTTCCAGGGTTGGACATGGGGCAAAATCAGTAGGAGCAGGATGGTGAAGGTGGGCAGAGGGGTCTTTGCTGTTTGCTTGTTCTCCTGGGAACCAGGAGAGGCCCCCAGGCAGCTGCAGGAAGGGTGATGGCAGGTCAAAACAGCTGAACACTGGTAAAACAAGACACAGGCATGGTGTGAACACAGGAGCTGTCTGACAACAGAGCTGTGAGCTGCCAGTGGGCTCCTGCTGTCCAGGGGGGACAATGGTCACCAGCTGAGTGGTTATACACTGGTTATTGATCAGTGGCATCAGGAAATGATCCTTGTGTCTCATTGTTCAGAAAGCAAGGGAGGAGAGCAGAGAAACTGGCAGCTTCCAAATCAAACCCCTGCCTCAGCAGCAGCCTCCAAAGTGCTCCTTAAGCAAGCCATTAGATACAGGCATCTTCTGGCCAGCTGAGACTTCCAGTAACAGCCCCCAGAGCTGCTAATGGGTGAGGTGAGTGTTAAAGAGGTCTCACCCCCTTGCTGAGGTGTGGCACAGTGCTGGAGTGCAGCCCTTCTCTTACACAGTTATTTATAGATCAGCAGTTCATTCATTAACCATTTTTGTATGGGTGTCATTCATCTGCTAACACAGGCAACCATCCTGCCTTCATGCCAATGCACTTCTTGTTTCAGTGCTGGCCTCATGCACAGAGTAATCCTAAAAGCATGAACCAGCACTCCCATTTCCTTCCCTACAGCCTCCCTCACATCATGTCCCTTAGCAAAGCTGCTGTGCTGATGGTGAGGCAAGTAAGGAGCCCTCCCATTGCAGCCTCCCTTGGCTTTCCCCACTCCCTGGGTCTTGCTCCTCACCTGTTTCCTATTTTACCTGAGAAAAAAAAGACACCAACAGCATCTAATTAACAACCTGTGTCGTGTTACCATCGTGCTAATTGGCTTGGAAAGAAATTGTGGCCCTGGGCTGGCCTTTAAGGGCCCCTTGAAGGGGGAGTTTGCCCTTGTTTGGGAGCTTTCTTGGTCCTGAGGCTGTTGTGGAGGTCTCAGAACCCTCAAGTGCTGGTGAAGTAGGTGCTGGGGTATCTGCTGGTGAAGGGGTTTTCCAGGCTCCCTGTCTGCAGCCCTGCCAGCTCTGTGCCAAAGGAGCAGCAGCCTCTGTTGGTAAGTAGAGGAGGGAGTTTCTATGGGGTTTTGTCACCAGGTGTACAAGCAGTGCTGGGTGTTTCACTGAGGAGCTTTGTTCCTGAGTCACTCCTGAAGCTGGGATTTGCTCTTTTGTTTGTTTTTGCTTGTTTGTTTGGTTTGGCTTTTCCCCTGTTGAGTGACCCTGCAGTTTAGCTCAGTCCCTGCAGGGATGTGCTGCTGCTCCTCATGCCCATGGGTGTCTCACCCCAGCATGGGAAGGTGAGCCAAAACCAGCCATGCTTGGCTACACTTCATGCTGTTGACTTGCCAAGTCAAATGTGGTGTGAAGTCAGGATGCCCTTTAACCTTCCCTTGTGCCCCTAGGACTGGACTGCAAGGGAGGAAGCTCAGGAGGAAGGCTTAATGCTAAAGCCCCTGGGAAAGCCACTGTTTCCAGTAACAACAGAGGCAATGCCACATCAGACCAAGGTCTGCACCTAAAGATCCCTTCTTTGTATTCCCCAGACTTGTCCTCTTGAGTTCTGTGGTCAGTTGTCTCATTTACTGGGTCAAGTAAGACGTTCTCCCCTTTGCTGGTGCTTCTGCAGGGCCAGTGCAGAGCAGACACACACAGGGGCAGCTGATCCTGGCTCCTACCTGCAGTAACCTTCATGGCTGGAACTTGTGTTTGATCTGAAACCTCTGAGACAGTAAAACCAGCATCCCTTTGGTGGTGCTTTACATGCTTTGTGGGTTTCACTGGAGTTTGTAGGACGAGGGCTACTCAAGATCTCTGAGTAAACACTCTCAGCACGCTTGTGTTTTACAGTGGTGGTGACAACAGGCTCACCTCTGGCTGTTTGGTAACTTGCTGGCTCACAAAGGCTCAATTAATCCATGTCTTGGAGATGGGAATTTTATGGAGTGAGTGAGGATCTGTGAGGAATTTGCCTTCTCTGGCCTCAGCCACCAAGGTGGGCACTAACCCCCTGCAGACCCTGCTGTGGGGAGAGACCTTCCAAAGCAGGGAGGGAAAGGTGGTGATGACAGTCCCAGTCCCAGCATCCTTGGGCTGTGAGAGCAGCCTCTGCTCTGGCCTTAAACCTAGAATTATTACAGTTGGGAAGGACCTTTAAGATGATTGAGTCCAGCCACTAGCCCAACTCTCTGTGACAGAGCCTTGGTGTGTGCCCACCATCAACCCAACTGCCCACAGCCCCCCCTGCCCCATCCCTGGAGCCCCCAGCACCCCCCCCACCTGTGTGTCCCCAGGCCTCATCGCTCCCATCTGTCCCAACCACTTTGTGACCAGGGAGTGCAGACATCAACCCCTTTGCCCTGACCAAGCACAAGCTTCGTGGTTCAGACTTCACTTGTGGGACCCTCAAAGTGCTTCCTGTGGTTGGTTTGCAAACCTGGAGGCTGCTTTAGTAGGAGTGACCCAGCTTCCACTTTCCTGCACCCTCCAGGGCCCACAGCTTGTTCCCTTCACTAAGGAAGGAGGAATCTTTCCCCTGCACCAGAAATCTGCTCTCACTGTGTTCTCATTTCTGTAGCACCCAGAGCTTCTAATCCCTGGGGATGGGCAGAAGCTTTTGGCACCTTCTAAACTTTCCAAGACTTGCAAAACTGGGTGGGGGGTTTATTGCCAGTTGAATTTAAGTAAGGAGAGTGGCTCCAGGTACTGCTTTGCTCTTACAGAGCTGGGTGTAAGGGGGGCAAACAAAGGGGTTTGGTCAGATGGGTGTTCAAGGGCAGGGACAGCACCAGCTGGCTCATCAGGCTGCAAAGTCATACAACAGTTTGGGATGGAAGGACCTCAAAAGGTCATCTAGTCCAGCTGAGAGCAGGAACATCTCAGAGCCTGATCCAGGCTGGTTTGGAGGTTTCTATGGATGGGGCATCTACCACTTCTCTGGGCAGCCTGTGCCAGGGCCTCACCACCCTCCCTGTGAAACAATCTCCTCCTAGATCTTGTCTAAACTGACTCTCTCTTAGTTTAAAACCATTACCCCTTGCCCCATCACAACAGGCCCTACTTCCAAGTCTGTCCCTGTCCTTTTTAAGCTGCAAAAGGTCTCCCCAGAGCCTTCTCTTGTCCAGGCTGAAAACCCCCAACTCTCTCAGCCTGTGCTCACAGGAGAGGGGCTGCAGCCCCTTGTCCCAGCTCTGGACTCGCTCACACCCTTCAGATATACCTCAGGGCTGGAGGCAGCACTGCAGGGGGGGGTCTCACCTGAGTGGAGTAGAGGGGCAGAATCCCCTCCCTCAACCTGCTGCCCACCCTGCTTGGGCTACAGCCCAGGACAGGGGTATTTAGTTTGGAAAGCCTGAGAAGCTGAGATGAACACCATGATGTGCTGATAAGGAATGAGATGTGTTCTCTCTGTCTTCTCCTGAGTCGTTTTTGGTCCCAGCAGTGATGGAAATGTATTTGAAAAGCAGATGGCTTGCAGGCTGACATTGCCTCCTGGACAGGTGAATGAAATGGGTGATGTGCCACAAACCCCCTACAACATGGGCCACCAAACCCAGTCATCTGAGGGGAAGGATGCCAAATGCAAGGATCCTGGTTGTCACCTCAGCAGTGGGAGTTTTGGCCCCTGTGTGTGGTGAAAAGAACAGAAAAAGTCTTGCCAAACTGGAAACAATGATTTAAACCAACAAACCCAACCTCTCCAGGATGGAATTCAAAAGCAGCAAGTGAAAGGCACAAAGCAGCAGCTGAGGGTTGGTCAAAATGCTCCCTCTGCCCCCTCTGCCGGCGTCCCGGGGCTGATGCTGAACATCCATGTGAAAGGCTGCGTGGGGAAGGGATGGAGGAGCAGAGGGTGGCTGGACAGGGCTTCTCCCTCCTCACAACGCCCCCCCCCAGCTGTTGGGCAGCCACATCTGCAGCCCTGAGGCAGCTCAGAACAGCAGTGTGCTGAGGACATGGTGCTTCGGAGCTGAGGACATGGTGCTTTGGAGCTGTGGCTTCTTGCAGCACGTTCCCTGGGGCTGAAGCTCCTGCCACTGACCTCTCCATGTTACAGCTCCTCAGCAGCAGGTTTTGGTTCCCCTCAGGCCTCAAAGCTCTTGTTTGTTGGGCAAAACACTCTCAGTGCAGGCTGATGTGGTGGATTTTTAGCACTTTTACCTCTTTCCCAGAGAAGTGTTTTCATTCCACCAGTACAACCAGCACTGGTTGCTTTCATGGCAGCAGCAAAGGCACAGGGAGGCCGACAGCAGGCACTGCAGTGCCATCTGTGCAGGCAGAGTGAGCGACTGGGAGTGGGTCTGGGCATGGGGGGCAGCTGCTTTAGCTCCAGCTTTTGTTGCAAGGAGGCCAAGGGCAGCCTGGCTGGGATCAGCACTGGGGGGGCAGCAGGAGCAGGGCAGTGCCTGTGCCCCTGTGCTGGGCCCTGGGAGGCTGCAGCTCCAGGGCTGTGTCAGTGCTGGGCCCCTCACTCACTGCCACAGGGACACTGAGGGGCTGCAGCGTGGCCAGAGCCGGGCACAGAGCTGAGGAAGGGGCTGGAGCACAAGGGGCTGAGGGAATGGGGGTGTTGAGCCTGGAGAAGAGGCTGAGGGGAGCCAGGAGCCCTCTCTGACACTCCCTGACAGGAGGCTGCAGGGAGCTGGGGGGTCAGGCTCTGCTCCCCAGTAACAAGTGTCAAGAGGAAAGGGGCTCAGGCTGCCCCAGGGGAGGTTGAGGTTGGAGCTGAGGCAGAGCTGTTTCCCTGAGAGGGGTGTGAGCCCCTGTGCCAGGCTGCCCAGGGAGCTGGGGGGGTGCCCAGCCCTGGAGGGATCCCAAAGCCCTGGAGCTGAGGTGCTGAGGGCTGTGGGTCAGTGCTGGGCTGGGCAGGGTGAGGGCAGGGCTGGGACTGCAGCAGCTTCAGGGGCTTTCCCAGCCCAAATGAGTCTCTGCTTCTCTGGCACTGCAAGGCAGGGGGCTACTGTCCCAGGGAAAAAAAGCCCCTGTTTCATATCCTGTGAAAGACCCCCCCAGACTGAGCCCTGTGGGGGGTCCCTGCAGCAGCCCCAGTGCTCCATCACCTGTGGGTGCTGTGTGAGGTGCTGTTTTCTGGTGGGGGTGAAGGGGGGATGCACACCTCAGCTGCCTGGGGCAGGAAAGGCCTCTGCTGAGGCTCAGCCCTTGGTTCCCTCTGGATGCTGACTCAGGGAGTGTTGCAGCAGGTGCCTATTTTAAGGCTGTTTTGGAACCCCAGCACGTGGCTGTTGCTGCTTTCAAAGCTGTGCAGCTCAGAGCTGACACCTCACCCCCTCAGAGCCTTTCACTCCCCTCCTCCCACTCCCCAGGACCCCCAACCCCCCCCCCCCCCCCCCTGCACAAACCCAGGCAGGATGCAAACACAACCCATACAAAGAAAATAACCTTTATTAGACAAACCAATCCAACCCTGCAACAAGTGTGCCAGGTAAACAGTACTGAAGGTTGTTCCAGCAATGCAGAAACCTTTGAGACTGAGAAACTCAGCCAGTTTCATGTTCCTCTTGTTGCATCAGTATATTCTCCCCTCCTTGTGCCCTGAGCTAGTGCTGGCCTCACAGCCCCACAACCTTGCCCTGACCTCCCCCATCTTCCCTGGGCAACTGCTTCCCACACACTTGGGGACAAAGGTGGCAAACTGGGCTCTCTGTGCTGTCTGGGAGAAAGAGAACGAGGTTTAAAACCCACCCAGCTCCTTACCAATAAACAAGTGTTTGCTGTGGGGTGCAGGATGGCCCCTGGGCTGCACATCAAGGGGCAGTGGCTTGGGGAGGAGACCACAGCTCCTGCTCCCTCCTCTTCCTCAGGCTGGACGTGGCTGTATAAACCGAGCCTGGCTGCTCTCCACCCCCGCAGGGCCGGCTCTCAGCCGCCCCCCGCCCCCAAAGCTCCTCCCAGGGCTCGTTCCCCCCGCCCCGCTGCCCGGGGTGAGTGGAGGAAGGCGGAGGAGCTGAGCCAAGCTGAGCTCTGCAGGGCCCCTGTGAAGAACCAACTCACTGGACCAAGGACGTTGCTTTATTCAAACTGAAGCGTTAAGCCAGGAAAATAAATTACTGCTACGGCAGCCGTGCTCGGGAGGGAGCAAACTGCACCTGGAGCTCCGGGGCAGTCCAACCCTTCTCTTTAAATACCTCGGGGTTGTGCCCTTCCACAACCTCTATCAAATGTGCAGCTTAAAGAGCAAACAGGGACAGAGGCACTGGTAACAAAAAGCTGTACAGCTCAGAGCTTTGAAAACAACCCTTTTCCCCCTCCCCACCCTGCTGTGTTAATTAATGACTCACAAACACAAGGAACAGCCCAGCTCCCAGGCAGCAGCAGCCCTGGAGGGGGCAGAGCCCTGCCCCAGGCACAGAGTGGCCTTGGGGCTGCTTCAAACACCCTGAAAAGGTAGCAAATAAAGGATTCTTCCTGCTTGAAGATCGTGTCCTCCTGCTGCTCAGAAGCCTGGGGGCTCCAGGGAGTCTGAAATGGGCATCAAACCTGGAACACAGCACCAGGCAAAGGGTTAGAGCAGCCTGTGCTGCCCTGGGCAGCAGCTCTTTGGGGCAATGCTGCCAAAAGCACCTTTGTCAGGGCTCCTCCACCCCAAGGTGGGCAAAGAAGAGTTTCCCTGGGAGAGCCTGGCAGGAGCAGCACAGCTTCCTCCCATCATGAGCCTGCACCTCACCCAGAGCCCAGCAAACCCCACTGCTGCAGTGGCTGCTTCTAAAGCCTGGTCTGTGCCCCCTCAGGGGGGTTTGGACCCTCACAGGGGGCCTGGGCCAGCTCTGTTTGGCTGGTGGCAGCCCCCTGGCCCAGCCCCAGCCACTGCAGGCAAGGGGAGCTCAGCCCCCAGCACAGGGCAAAGCTGAGTGTGAGGGGATGGGACTTTCCAGGAAGCCCCTGTGGCTGTGAGTCCTGCCAGGGCTGGGCATCACCTCCACAGCACCTGCCCTGTGCTCACACCAGCACCCTCCAGGAGCAGCACCCCCGTGTGAGCCAGGCAGTGCCTCTGCCTGGTGAGGTTCAAAAGAAGCTGCAGGATAAATCCAGCTGGAGAGAACACTTTGGACTCCCTGAGGCTGTTCAGAGGGACCCAGAGCAGGATTGTGGCAAACAGTCACAAGAAACAGGTTAGTGGTTAGACAGCAGGGCAGCAGCCAGAGGGAAGCAGCTCATGTGAACACAGAGCCTGAGGCAGTGCTGCAGCCTCTCCCCCAAAAGCCATTTTGCTCAGTTGATTTCTGCTTCTTCAGGCCAGGGAGGCACCTGACCTGAGCCTCACAGGAATGTGAGTGGAAAACACTTCCCAGTGAGCAGCAGAGGGGGAGGTTGTCCTGAGTCAGAGCCACTGCCAAACCTGGCCAGCAGGCAGAGTTGCCAGAAAATGCCCTTCAGGGGCTACTTACAACAACTCCATCTCCTTAGGCCGTGCGAGGGGCTCACACTATTGTCGAGGGACTTATGGTGACCTGGCCTGCCTTCTGCAGAGGAGAGAAGCCACATTAGTACAGGGTTAGAGGCCAACAGCGTCAGGCCACGCATCCAGCAGGCTGGGAAGGGGCTGGGAGCTCTTGGGAACATAAAGAGGAGACACACAAACATCTCTGAGGGGCTGCTCCACCTCACTGCTCTCCCTAAAAGGCCCCACACCTGCCAGGACAGGAGCTGGGGGTGGCTGCAGCTCAGCTCCATGCAGCCCAGGAGGGGGGGGTGTGCTCAGCCCACGGCAGTGCTGGGGCTCCCACGTGCTGCCTCCACAGGGCAGGGCCCCACTGCCACCCCCAGCCCCAAAGCAGCACCTCCAGTGCCCCCCAGCCCCAAAGCAGCTCCTCCAGTGCCCCCCAGCCCTAAAGCAGCACCTCCAGTGCCCCCCAGCCCCTGAGAGGCAGCGCCTTGAGCCCTGGAGGCAGCTGGAAGAAGAGGCAGAGTGAGGAGAGTCCCTGTGCAGCTCACACTTACTGCTGAGATGTACTGGCTGTTTGGGAACCTGGGCTTCTCCCTCCCAGCAGGGCAGTGCTGTGGGGCCAGGGGCATGCAGGGGGCAGAGCCCATGTCTTCACAGAAGCTCTCCTGCGGGACGCTGGACACGCAGCCGCTGTCGGAGCCGCTGGAGCCGCTGCCTGACATGCAGTGGGATGACTCCGAGCTCTCTGTGGCTGGGGGAGGAGAGGAAGGTCACTCACAGGGCCTGGGATGGGCCCACATGGGCTGTGGCACACACACTTGATCACGTATTTGCTCACAGAGGCACTGGCCACACACGCTCACAGATCAGCCACACTCTGGCCTGGGTCTCTTGAAAGGCAAAAACCCCAGGAAGTACAGCAAAGGATGCTGGAGGTGGTAGGGACTGGCCAGTGAGGTTTACACAGGGGAAAGCCAAGGGCTCCCTGGAGCAGGCTGCTGAGAGCAAGGGACAGAGCCCCTGGAGCCAGAGACACGAGCGCCAGTCTCCAAGGCCACAACAGCAGCCCCAGCGTAAGGCACACGGCCTGTCACAGGGATCTGGGGGGTGCTTTAACCCCCACATCTGAGCCCCACGAAGGTGGGGTGGAAGGACAGGGCCCTTGGGCAGCCAGCCTGGGACTGCTGTGGGCTCAGGGAGCGAGGCTGGGGGCCGTGGCACTTACTGAGGGAGGGCTGGCTGCTCGTCTCGTGCTCCAGCTCGTCTTCCTCGATGCAGGTGCCGATGTCGAAGGGGCGGCTGGGGGTCAGGACGCCCGGCAGCAGAGCCTGGTCCAGGTACATGTGGAGGTTGAGGGGTCCCAGGAGGGAGGAGGAGGAGGAAGGGCTGTAGGCAGCAGCGGGGGCAGCAGCGGAGAGCTGAGCCTGAGTCCTCTTGTAAGGGTTGGAATGGTCAAACAGCGACACGGCGATGGACGCCCTGGTCCTGGCACCTGCCACAAAACACAGCCCAGGGCCCTGAGCACAGGCCCTGCCCAGCCCAGGAGGGGCCAGGGGGCAGCAGGGCTGGCACCCACCTCTGCCCTTCATGATGTAATCGATAGCGCGGTCGTTGATGGCCGCCTCGCTGGGTTTGATGTCCAGGAAGGGCTTGTTGCCCACACCCATGGAGACCATCTCCTGCATACGGATCTCTGCAGAGGAAGAGACCCACAGCCACACCATGAGCCTGACCAGACCCTCCCCACAGGCACCAGTGCAGGCCCAAAGCCAGAGTGCTCCTAAGCCAGGCTGCTCCCCAACCACTGGTGTGAGGTCTGCTCCTCCCGGGCCTGAGCAGGCTCCAGCCAAGCAACCATGCCCTGCTCCAGCCAAGCAGCTCAGTGCCATGCCTCCTGCAAGAGCTGTGCCAAGCAGCAAGCCTGGGGTGGTGAGGGGAGCCTCGGGCAGGCTGGCTCAGGCAGCAGTGTTCCAGACCCCAGGCAGCAGTGGCCCAGAGGAGATCACACACAGAGGTGAGTGTTCCAGGGCCCAGGCAGCAGTGGCCCAGAGGAGATCACACACAGAGGTGAGTGTTCCAGGGCCCAGGCAGCAGTGGCCCAGAGGAGATCACACACAGAGGTGTTTCAGGGCCCATGCAGCAGTGGCCCAGAGGAGATCACACACAGAGGTGAGTGTTCCAGGACCCAGGCAGCAGTGGCCCAGAGATCACACACAGAGGTGTTTCAGAGCCCATGCAGCACTGGCCCAGAGGAGATCACACACAGAGGTGAGTGTTCCAGGACCCAGGCAGCAGTGGCCCAGAGGAGATCACACACAGAGGTGAGTGTTCCAGGACCCAGGCAGCAGTGGCCCAGAGGAGATCACACACAGAGGTGAGTGTTCCAGGACCCAGGCAGCACTGGCCCAGAGGAGATCACACACAGAGGTGAGTGTTCCAGGGCCCAGGCAGCAGTGGCCCAGAGGAGATCACACACAGAGGTGAGTGTTCCAGGGCCCAGGCAGCAGTGGCCCAGAGGAGATCACACACAGAGGTGTTTCAGGGCCACAGCCTGCACTCATGGGGCAGGGAGCCCTCTGCCCCTATCTCCTCTTTCTCTCCCAGAGTCTGGGCAGCTGCCTAGAGTCACACAGCTTGGACTGGTGAGGTTCAGGGTGGCTGAGGGGCAGGGAAGAGCCGTGCCTGGCCAAGCCCATGCTGGCACAAGCTGCGCAGAGCTGCCTGCTCCCAGGCTGCAGCCCCTGCTGACAGGGCTCCCGCACCTTCTGTGCCCAGGGAGGGAATCACACCTTTGTTGCGGGCTGCCTGCTGCCACAGCAGCTTGGCAATGTCGCTGGTCCAGGCCTGCTTGGTGTCAGCTGAGCTGGCCTGCAGGATGTACGTGTCGCTGGACTTGCGCCGCCGGAACCAGATCTCGAAGCGCAGGCCACTGTCGCCAGAGTTCTCGGTCAGGCCGATGTCTGCGGTCTGTGGGACCAGAGCAAAGTGTCACCTGGGGCTGCACCAGCCACAGAAATGGGCAGTGCTGCCTGCACCCTGAGCCAGGGCTGAGAGGGGACACACAGAGACAGAGACACACACACAGAGACAGAGACACACACACAGAGACACACAGACAGAGACACACACACAGACAGAGACACACAGACAGAGACACACACAGAGACACACACAGAGACACACACACAGACAGAGACACACACACAGACAGAGACACACACACAGACAGAGACACACACACAGAGACACACACACAGACAGAGACACACACACAGACAGAGACACACACACAGAGACACACACACAGACAGAGACACACACACAGACAGAGACACACACACAGACAGAGACACACACACAGACACACACAGAGACACACACAGAGACAGAGACACACAGACAGAGACACACAGACAGAGACACACAGACAGAGACACACAGACAGAGACACACAGACAGAGACACACAGACAGAGACACACAGACAGAGACACACAGACAGAGACACACAGACAGAGACACACAGACAGAGACACACAGACAGAGACACACAGACAGAGACACAGACAGAGACACACACAGAGACACACACAGAGACACACACAGAGACACACACAGAGACACACACAGAGACACACACAGAGACACACACAGAGACACACACACAGAGACACACACACAGAGACACACACACAGAGACACACACACAGACACACACACAGACACACACACAGACACACACACAGACACACACACAGACACACACACAGACACACACACAGACACACACACAGACACACACACAGACACACACACAGACACACACACAGACAGACACAGAGACAGACACAGAGACAGACACAGACAGACACAGACAGACACAGACAGACACAGACAGACACAGACAGACACAGACAGACACAGACAGACACAGACAGAGACACAGACAGAGACAGAGACACAGAGACACACACACAGAGACACACACACAGAGACACACACACAGAGACACACACACAGAGACACACACACAGACAGAGACACACACACAGACAGAGACACACACACAGACAGAGACACACACACAGACAGAGACACACACACAGACAGAGACACACACACAGACAGAGACACACACACAGACAGAGACACACACACAGACAGAGACACACACACAGAGACAGACAGAGACAGACACACACACACAGAGACAGACACACACACACAGAGACAGACAGACACACACAGAGACAGACACACACAGAGACAGACACACACAGAGACAGACACACAGACACAGAGACACACACACATAGACAACCGCACTTGTCCCCCTCCTCACACCACCTTGGCCCCACATCTCACAGCACAGAGGGCCCCAGCCATTCATGTGCCACATCCCAGCCTCACTGCCCAGCTTGGAGAAGGCCCAGCAGGGGCAGCCCAGCCCTGCTGCTGAAGGCGTTCCCGAGCCACGTGTGCCATGGGGGAACCAGGCACAGGCAGGGGCTGCAGGGCTGCCCTCACCTTGAAGGAACGCTTGTAGATGTACACGTCAAAGCCCCCCTCGATCCTCTTGGGCTTGCTGAACAGGATCAGGTCCTCAAAGAGGAAGACGTGGCGCTGGCACTTCCTGCGGCCCAGCCAGATGGTGAACTCGTCCTGCCTCACCAGCTGCCCCTGCTCCTTCAGGTTCACCTGCACACAGAGAGCTGTAAGAGCCTGGCACGACCAGCTCTGGGCAGTCCCACGCCAGGGCCTGGGGAGCACAGTCCCACGTGGCTGTGGCCCAGGTGGGGAAGATGTGGCAGCTACCTGTCATCTCAGGAGGGCTCCTGAAGGGGCAGGGGTGCCTGGCACTGCTAGTGCCACACCAGCCTGAGGCAAGGGCTCAGGGGAGAGCTGCACCCTTCTCCTAAGCAGAACCCCCAGATGACTCGTGTCAGCCTGTGCACATCTCCTTCCTTGGAGGGCTTCAAGACCTGCCTGGACACGTTCCTGTGTGATCTGATCTAGGTGGGACCTGCTTTGGCAAGGGATTTGGACTGGATGGTCTCTAAAGCTCCCCTCAACCCCCCCTATTCTATGATTCTATGAGAAACCTCTGGGGTGGCAACTGGAGGCAGCAGCCAGAGCTTTCTGTTGGAGGAAAGGAATCCCACCAAAGTGCCAGGAGCACATCTGGGTCACGAGGCCGGTCTTGTGAAGAACACCCAGGTGGGTGTTCTTCCTGCCTCACATCCCCCCTCCTGCAGTGCTGCACTTCACACACCTCTCCAAGTCCCACCTAGCTCATTTTGGCCTGCCCCTGGCATCAGGATCAGTTTGAATTCCTCCTGCCTCACCCTTCTTATCACCAGCCCCAAAAAGAGATGGAAGGATCCAAGGCAGGACAGTCCCTGCAAGGGCTGCCGGGCTGTCTGATGCCACCAGCAAGCAGCTCACCCAGCTCCAGTAACAGAGCAGAGCAGGGAGCTCAGTGCTCCTGGGGGCTCCAGGGAAGGCTCAGTGGACCCTCCAAGGACCCAAAGGCAGGGGAGGGGAAGCAGCGTGGTGGGAGCGCGGCGGGGGCGCGCAGGGACGTACGTCGCAGTCGCGGATGGCGTCCATGGCCAGCAGGTCGTTCCCGTGGCGCAGCTGGAACTTCACCATCTCCTCAGCCGCACGCAGGTAGCCCAGCTCCTGCTCCTGGGCCTCGCTGCACTCCTTGATCAAGTCCTTGAGGAGCAGGGCGTATTTGCTCATCCGCTGGATGGGTTTCAGCAGGTAGGAGGCCAGGTCCATCTTATCCCCAAGCTGCACCTGCTTGAACTGAGAAATGCGGCAGAGTGAAGGCAGCAGCTTGCCAGGGAGGGTCCCGTGCCCCCAGGCGGGCCCTGACACCCACAGCCCTCCTGAGTGGGTACTCTGTGTGCTCTGCAGGGAAATGCAAGGCCATAGGACCAATGCTGTTGGATCCTTTCTGAGCACTCGCTGCGTCTCTGCCCCTGTCCCTCCACACAGGCCTGTGCAGAGAGCTGTGCTGGGAAAGCAGAGGCAGTGCTGAGCCTGCCTCACGCAGGAAAGCTGGGCTTGTTTGACACACACACACACCCCCCCCAAAGGCACTCACGAGGCAGGCAGTGGAGTTTACCTTGAAGAAGGTGTTCCCATGGCTGGCCAGCAGCGAGTCTGACTTGGGCTTGTTCTTGCTGTACAGTGCATACATCCCAAACTGGTCCTTCTGCAAGAGACAACCCCGTGTGAGCCCCACACCCCCGGACAGCCCTTCCCAGGGGGCTGCTCTGGAACCTCTGCCTCTCCCAGGCTGCACCACAGCCTCCTGGGACACCAGCAATGGCTTTGCTTCAAGCTCATTAAGAGCCAGGGAATGCTCTTGTCTTCCTGTTCCTATAGCAGATAGGGCTTTGTAATCTCCTGTCCTGTTACCCCTTGCCTCCTACACACCCAACAGACACCATGCAGCAAACATGCATCCCTGCCTCTCCCCAGCAGCCCTTCTCAGGGAGAGCAGCAGGTCTGCACCTCAGTCATTCCACAGAAGACAGGGCAGGGGGTGTCCCTGCAGAAGCAGGGAGGCTTGAAGGAGCAGACATTTTGCTTCCTTGGAAGCATCTCTCAGTAGCAAACAGCCACATGAAAGGCAGAGTATGTGCTGCTGCCTGGCCTCAGCCTCACAGAGCCATCCCAGCTCAACCTAGCACATGAGCTGGCAGAGGACAAACCAAGCCAGCACAGGGTAGTCCTCCTCCTCCTCCCAAAGAGCCACACACAAGTGAGGAGCCAGAGCCACAGGTGCTGCTGGGCACAGGAGCTGAGCAGGTGTGAAGGATCTCGACAGGCTGAGAGTTGGGCAGAGGAACCTCCTGGGGTTCTACAAGGACAAGTGCAGAGTCCTGCAGCTGGGGAGGAACAACCCTGTGCACCAGCACAGGCTGGGGGTGACCTGCTGGGGAGCAGCTCTGCAGAGAGAGACCTGGGAGTGCTGGGTGATAATAAACTAGACATGAGCATCAATGTGCCCTCGTGGGCAAGAAGCCAATGGCAGCCTGGGGGCATCTGAGTGTGGCCAGCAGGTCAAGGGAGGTTCTGCTCCTCCTCTGCTCTGCCCTGCTGAGGCCTCATCTGGAGTCCTGTGTCCAGTTCTGGGCTCCCCAGCTCCAGAGGGACAGGGAACTGCTGCAGAGAGGCCAGGGCAGGGACAGCAAGATGCTGAGGGGACTGGAGAATCTTCCTTATGAGGAAAGGCTGTGGGACCTGGGGCTGTTCAGTCTGGAGAAGAGACTGAGGGGGGATCTCATTAATGGTTACAAGTATCTCACTGGTGGGTGTCAGGTTGGGGCAGCACTTGTTTCTGTTGTATCCAGGGACAGGACAAGGGGTGATGGGATGAAGCTGGAACACAACAAGTTCCATTGAAACACAAGGAGAAACTGTGTCAGTGTTTGAGTGAGGGAACCCTGGCCCAGGCTGCCCAGGGAGGGTGTGGAGGCTCCTTCCTTGCAGAGCTTCAAACCCCACCTGGACATGTTCCTGTGTGACCTGATCTAGGTGGGAGCTGCTCCTGGGTGATGCCTAAGAGCCCCTTCCAAGCCTCCCCGCTGCGTGAGGGTGTGTGAGGGCGCAGAAGCCTTACGTGGCGCAGGAAGCAGTGGCTGACTCGCAGGGGGTGGTTGCAGCAGCTCTCCAGCTCCCGCAGGAAGTACTGCCTGTGGAAGTCGTAGAGCTTCTCCAGGTTGCCGAAGATGACGCTGCGCTTGCCCCGCAGGTCCTGGGGCAGGTCTGGCCGCTCCATCTCAGGGAAGTAGCTGTCGATGATGTAGCACAGCGACCTCACGTACTCCCGCTCCGTGCTCACCATCTCGTCGATGATGTGCCGCAGCTTGCTGCAGGAGGCAATGCAAAGCCTCGAGGGGAGCCCCAGAAGCAGGCACTAGCTCCAGAGGAGCTCTCCCTGCATGGCTCCCTTTGTGCTATCTAAGCTCAGCCTCACACTGTCTGTGAGAGCTCTGCCCTGTGAGAGCTCTGCCCTGAGCTCTGCCCGAGCTTGTGGCTGCTCCCAGGAACTCTCAGCTTGTCTGTTTGCCCCAGGCTGGCTGTAGGCCTGACACAACCTCAGCAGGACACTCAGCCTTGGGCCCTCCCAGCCCCTGCTCTGGATACAACATGCTGCTCCTGAAACAAGGGCAGCAGAAGTCACTGTAACTTCAGTGAGGAGGAGTCAGGCTGAAGGCTGCAAGCTGCAGGAGGCAACGCTAACATGAGCTCTGGACCCAGGAGCTGTTGGGCTTGTCCCAGTAAACATGAGAGTGGGGAAACAAACTTCACTTCATCAGCAAACAACAGCTCCCAGCATGGGTTGCTCCCCACATCTCTGAAAGGTGTGCTCTTAGCTACTTAAGGTTTCCACTGTGAGGCAGTGCAGCACCAAACATCACCACTCAGGGCCGTGCTTGCCTTCTCTGCCTCTCAGCTCTCCCCCAGGCCAACTCCTCTGGCTGTGGGGAAGAGCTGCTGCATCACTCTGAGAAGCCAAACAGTGAATCTCCTATCTGATGCTGTTCATCCCCTGCCATGACCTTTCCTGACACATTTCCTGACCAGAGGCCCCTTCCAGAAGATTTCACTGTCCCCAGTCATCCCACCCACAGTGGTGGAAGAGCCCCGTGGTCCCTCTGCACCCAGCACCTGTTTCCCATCTCTGCCATCATTTTTAAATGCTTCATTTCTTTTGCAGCAAGAGCAGCTGAAGGAGCTGACACCTCTGCATGAACAGTTCACACCCCAGGGCTCTCCACAGCCTAGGCACACTGCAGTATGACACAGTTGAATATGATCCTCAAGGACAGAGAGTGAGAATAAGAGAACAAAAGTTGGTGACCCAGACAGAGATCTTGGCCTCAAAGGGTGGGTACAAACACCCTCTTACCTGTGAAGCTGCTGTCACAGGGTACTGGAAGTGCCTCCCAAATCAGACTGGCCACAGCATCCCCCAGTAGTGTGTGGGATGATGTCAGTGCTTCTGCTCTCCCACTGCTCCTGTGCCCCTGCTTCCCCAGCTCCTCAAATACTATGTTTTTGTAACTCCTCAGCCTCCAATGCCAGCAGCATTCCCACTCCCTCCTGCCTGGGAACTGCTCTTACAGAGGAACCACGCTGCAGGGGAAGAGCAGCAGAGCCCATATCCCTGCCCCTGCCCAGAGGCAGGCACCAGGCTGCGTGGGGAGCGCAGGGAGATGTAGCTCCAGCTTACAGAGCTCACGCTCTGCACCCAGGGCCGAAGTTAACTGCCACTGCAGAGCTCCTCACCCCCTGCCAGCTGCCTTCTCACCACTCCAAGGACCAGAGCAGCTCACTCGTCACTCACCTGCCCCAGCTCCTGGCTTCAGGCCCGGAGAGGCAGCCCCTGTGTGGCTCCAGCAGGCAGTCAGCAGCGCGGCCGTGCTGGCGCAGCGCCGGGGGCCGGTCCAGCAGCTCGGTGCTGCTCACCTCCAGCCCCTTGATGAAGACGCCGGTGTTGCCGTAGCGCGCCGGCTCGCTCAGCGCCCGCTGGCAGCCCGACCACAGGCTCTCACCGCACGGCAGGTCGAAGCTCTGGGCCTTCCTCAGCATCCTCTTGGGAGGTGGTTTCGCAGGGGCCGGGGTGGACGTGCAGGATGGCTTCACCTCCAGGGTTCCCAACACGCTCTCCAGGTTTGGCTTTTCTTCAGGCAGCCTGGGAGACTTGCAGGCCCCGCTGGCAAAAGCGGCTCTGCCGGAGTGAGGGCCGAGAGCGGCTTGGCAGGCAAGCTCTTCCCCAGCACTGACATCGCCTGGGCAGCTCCGGGGGGGTGAGGGAGCTTTCTCCTTAGCCCACCCCGGCGAGCAGCTGGGCCTGCTGCAGCAGTGGGACGTGCTGGGAGTCCTGTCCCAGGGCGAGCCGGGGGCAGCCCCCTCGGAGTGCCGCCGTGGGGGGAGGCTGCCGGCCTCGCTGCCGGCCCGCGGCTGCTCCCCCGCGGGCGCTTTGCAGTCTGCCAGCAGACACCTCCTCGTCCTCAAGGCAGCTTCAAGTTTCTTTTCAAAAACCAGTTTGGTTTCCTGGCATTTAGACCATGCAAATTTCCACTGCTTGAGTCCCTTCTCGCTCTTCAGCTCACAGGCCAGCTCCTTCATCTCCTGGAAGCGGGCACCGCTGATGTCCGGGTGCTGCCCCCTGTAGCTCTCCAGGCACTTGATGACCCCGCTGCAGTGCTCAGCAGAGCTGCACTCCTCCATGCTGATGCAGGCAAGGTGGCGCATCCCTTCCAAGGCCCACTCGTAAGCCTGCACGGAACAAAAGGCAGTGGGCAGTCAGAGGCATTGGGGGCAATAACCCTCCCTCGGTGCCTGAAGTGTGAGACAAGGGAAAAGATCAGTGTGTGGCCACCACAGTTCCTTGAGGGAGAGAAGGGGGGGTGCTGCTGTTGTCAATGGGGCTTTTAACAACTCAGCAAAACAAACAGCTCCTTATGCAGAGGCCTTCAGCTGCGCTGGCTGCTCTGCCCCAGCTCCACCTCCCCTGCCAGGTCCCCGAGACGCTGGGCACCCACACTGCTGGGCACGTTTGTCCTCTCTGGGCACTGGGGTCCAGGGGAAGCTGCTGCCAAGACTGAAGGAACTGACAACTCTGTGCAGCCCTGCTTGATGTAAAGCCCAGAGCCCTCCTCCTTTACCCAGACATTCACAGAGTCACAGGATCTTAAGGGCTGGAAGGGACCTCCAAAGCTCATCCAGTGCAACCCCCCTGCCAGAGCAGCACCATCTAGAGCAGGGCACACAGGAACTCATCCAGCTGGGCTGGAATGTCTCCAGAGAAGGAGACTCCACAGCCCATCTGGGCAGCCCCTGCCAGGGCTCCCTCACCTCAGCAGGGAACAAATTCTTCCTTGTGTTTCTTTGGAACCTCCTACATTCCAGCTTGTCCCCATTGCCCCTTGTGCTATCACTGGACATCATTCTCAGCACCACAAGGCAGAGGCTGAGGGACCATCATTACAGTGCAGGGAATGGGAGTGCTGCTCCCCCAGAGCTGGCAGCACACAAAGGCCCACAGCTCAGCTGGAGCAGGGCCCAGTGCCCAAGTGCTCTGACCCATCCTTGCAGCAAGGAGGAATCTGAGACTGTGTAAACCCCACTGCAGCTTGTGCTTTTCCATGCCTGCTGGTACTTGTGCTGTGCTGGGCCCTGCCTACCTGCCTGGCTCTGCTTGCTCCTGCACCACATGCTCATGCTGCTTTAGCTCAAAGAATGAGCTCAGCAGTTTATTTCTAATGCTCCAGGAATGGTGGAAGCAGTTTCACAGGGCTTAGCTCTAGCAGTGGTGCCATGCTGGCCCTGCTAAAACAGCTCTGCCCTATCAGTCACAGGAGAGGAGCAGGACAGAGCGTGGTCCAAGGGACAGATGCAGGGTAGAAGTGCCTTTCCCCATGCCTGAAAGGAGTTAACAAGGCAAACATCTGATTTAAGACTCATGAACCACTGCTTTCTCTACAGAGCAGGGATGAGGACAAGGTTTATCTACAGAGTGAATGTCACCAGATGCCATAGGCTTGGCCAGGAAACTTTACTGCTTATCAGTGAAAACAGGATGACTTGTTAAAATCAGATGCACGAGGCAGGGAAAACATCCAGGACAGGCCCCTGTGGCACCTTCTACCAACTGCCCAGGACCAGGGGATGTGTGGAAACACCACAGGCTACCCTTGAAGTGAGCCAGACCACCTCTAGCACTGACCTGTCAGGCTCTGTGTGCCTGCTGTGGTTCTGCAGGGCAGCACCACTCATGCTTAGTGCCAGGAACAAGGTGACCAGACCAGCCTTACACCACTTTCCACCTGCTGAACAGCTTTACTGTGACAGCCTTTACCCAGAGAGCTCAAAGCTCTTGTTTCCATGCACAATGGAGCCTTAGACACCAAGAGAATCCACCAGGCTTTATGCAGACAAGGAGCAGACACTGCATCCCCCTCAGGGACGTGGTGGTCAAACACAGCAGGTGCCAGGCTCTCTCTCAGTTGATGACAGAGGTAGGTAGGGCAGGAGGTGCCCAGCCCCTGGATGGGGATGGCTATGACAGACATGCCCTGCCACCTGTATGAGTGCTGAATGCCAGCACATGAGGGGCAGCAGGCAGACAGAGCAGAGTCACTGCAGGGCAGATTCCACATGAGCTCCCACAGCCATCCATGTTGCTCCTTTGAGCTGCAGCTGCACACTGTGCATGCAGCCAGCCCTATTACTCATGCAGGCCAAGGAGCTGCTTCAGAAACACCAGCAGCTGCTCAGGGAAAAGGCTTCTCAGCCTCATGCCAAGGCAGCACAGGAGAATCAAAAGCCCAGCAGCCCCCTCTGCTCCCATCACCCTGCCTTGTGTGGCACAGACCCCTGACCTGCCTCTTTTTTGATCCAGGCTCTAGACTTGTCCACTGCTGGGGGCCAGAAGGGGCATGCAGAGGCAGGGGACGTGTCAGACCCTGCAGGCCTGTGAGGACCTGGGCTGGGGGTCTCCTGCACTGGTTCCCTTCTAAGGAGGTAGGTCCTCCATGCCCAGCTGGGGATTACAAAACTTCCAGTACACCCTTGGGCATGGGGGACAGGGCAGACACCTTCTCTGCAGTCTTCAATCCCCATCCTTTCTCCTGTGACAAGCCAAGCCAAACTCTACTCAGTTACTCAATGATGGGCTGGGATCTGTCTGCACAGCACTGTGGTCACTTGTGCCTTGGAAGGTGTGAAGTTGCAACTAAAGCCAGACACTCGGTGTGGCTGTTGGGTCTCTCTTCTGCAGGGCAGCTGACAAAGCTAGAAACAACTCCCTGACACACTCAGAGGATGGAAGCCCCCGTGGAGCAGCCAAAGGAGCCTGGGCACAGTGCTTGGGACAAGCCTGGCCATATGGCCAGGGCTTTGATATGCAGATGGAGCCATTGTGAGCTTCAGTCCCATCTGTACACTGAGGGGAGCTTCACATCCAGATTGCTTGAACAGTTCTATTTAACTCCCGTGACTAAAGGGAATTCAAGCCTCCAGGAGGATCTGAGCATCCAGATGGATGCCAGCACACAGGCACAGAAAATCTGTCACCCTGTGCAGTTCCTCTCCCAAGATCAGGCTGAGCAAAAGCACCCATGCCCAACACTTTGCACACATGCACAAGGCTGGGGTCAGCTGAGGAAAGGCCACTGCTAGAATCAGATCTCACACCTCCAGTGCAGAGCTCTTCCCCCTTGCAGCTCAGCTGGGAAATCCCTAAACCTCCTGAAGGAAGTGCTGCTTCCCTGCCATTACTGACTGCCTACAGTGTCTTGATCCTGCAAGAGATTTGATTCCAGCCGACTGAGGAGCCCCAGACTTTCAGACAACTGTTTATGCTCACAGGCAGCCAAGGATGCTGAGGAAAGGTTACATGGTGAGGGCAGAAAGTGCTTTCAGCACATCAAGCACCGTCCTCCTGCACACACACAGCATGGTAGAACACAGTGGCACTCCTGGGATCAGGGAAGGGAGCAGGGAGAGGTGGGCAGCCTACATCCCAAAAGATGCTACACTCTGTCTGGCTCCCCCAGCCTCTCCAAGCCCTCCAGAGAGGGGAATAATTCAGATGGCACAACAGGAGGGAGAAGGACCCCAGACAGAAAGATCAAAGCTCTTCCCCAGCACATACCACAAACACATCACACAGACCTTGCACTTCACTAAGGCACAGCCTGAGGTGCTGGGGAAGGTGCTCAAAAGCATCTCAACCCAAGAACCCTTCACCTTCAACTGCTAATTGTGCCTGAATTTAGCACATGAAAAGCAGTAATTAACTCCCTGCCGCCCTGTAACACCGAGGCACACCAGTCTCACACCCGTGTTGTGCAACCAGAAAGAAACACCAAGTGCTGGTGCTGCTATTTAGTGTTCTCCCACTGTGACAGAGGTGGCAGGAGCTGGGAGCACTGCCCTGATGCCAAACTGGCAATGAAGTCATTGATGAAACACAGGAGAAAACAGCCCGGGCACCAGTAGATGTGGCACAGAATTAACTGGGCAACAGTTTGCAAATCGCTGATTTTGCAAGACAGAAAAACCCGGGGGAGCTGCAGCAGAGCTGTGACATGGGCAGGATTTGCTGCCCCTGCAAAACTCCCAGGCAAAGCAGAAACTTTGTGATACATGAATATCTTTTGATAGTCAGCTCAATGTTAGAGGCTTGGTAACGTTGTGAGAAACTTTCCCCAGCAAAAACCTGGCAGGAAGGGGAAAGGAGAGATTTCACACATTAACCTTGCATGAACTCTGCCAGAGGATCGATTTTCCTACCTCGAGGCTCGTTCCCTCATGTGCTTCAGGCTGTGCATGAAAAAGGACACCCCTGAAACGGGAGAGCAAATCTGACTAGATGTCTGTCTAGGGGTACGACTTCACAAGCTAACTGGGGAAGGAGAGAAGGAAGAGGGAGAGATGAGACAGCTGCTGTCAGACAATGCTGAAGCCAGACAACACTGGCTGCCCCTAAGCCAGTTGTACACCATCAGGAAAGCACAGTACAGTAGATACTCTCTGCTGTGCTCCTCGGATCTCCCTTCATCAGCCTGGGAGCATGCACCAGATGAAAGTTGTTCAGGAATGTCGTGTAGCCCATCTCCAGAAAAGTAAAGCCATTCTCTGCAGAGGCAGAGAACAGCACATGTTGAGCCTCTCCATGAGACTTTATAATAAGCTGTGGCAAAAGCTCAGAGGTGCTGGGGGGCAAAGCCACGTTCTGCCCTGTGCTGCACCGCCAGTGAGGGAACAGTAACTTTCCTCTCTCTTCCTAAGTACACTACAGTGACAACACATCAAATGCCTCTTTTTCCACTTAGGTGCTAAGTTCTACTCTCCACTTCTCCTCCAAGCCCGTTCCCAGAGCAGGGAGCCATAACACCCTTCCAGTGAAATCAGCTCTGTGCCAAGCAGCCTGGGACACAGAAAAAAGCAAAGTCACACTTTCAGCTCGCAGCCACCAGGATCCTTTCCAGCTTCCCACAGACCAGCAGTCACAACCCTGCTGTCCCCATCACAGGCTAAGCAGAAAGAAACATCAATAACTTATTGCCTGAAGGGGAATTGCCCTTTTTTTTGCCCTCCACATCATCACCTGTGACTTTGTGTCTGGCACCCCATCAGCAACGCCGCAGCAGCAAGCGGGGTATGGGCTCTGAGTCTCCTGAGAAGTGAGAGGCAGTGCCATCTGCCAGAGTCAGCTAACTTATCGTGCCCTGGATTCCTGCTGTCACACCTGAGATCAGATCCATCTGGCAAAGCCAGGAACGCTGTCCCACAGCAGGTCTCAGTCACTCACAGGGCAGGAGCTGGAGAGCAGCCCCACTGCTGTGCACAGCCTCTAACAGAACTCGGGGCAGGTGGAAAGGTGCCACCTGCCCCGTGTGCACACACACCAGCTATTGTGGAGGCACACAATCCCAGCAAGCCAGCTGCAGTTACTTTATGCCCACGGACATGATCGTGCCACAACCTCTAATAAAGAGCCAGAGGGACGGGCGCTGCCGCACTTCAGACCCCGGCGCTCCGAGGGACCACGCAGAGATGCACAGAGCCCACGGGGCTCTGCCCCAGCACACAAAAGGCACACACAAAGCACTCTGATTCATGCTGGATGCACACAAGCAGCCGAGTGAAAAGCCTCCTCTTACATTGTTTGCAAACAATCTCGGTCCGAGTCACACGTCAGCCGGAGCGCCGGCCACTTGGTACTTACAGGAGGCTTGGCCGTGCGCGTCTGCTGCCGGAGTCAGGGCGGCTGTGTGAGGCTCGGAGGGAAGGTGCATGGAGATGTGCACAGAGGTTCTCCTGCCAGAGGGGCCGGGGCTGGGGGGAAGAAGGGCCCCAGCCCCTCTTTGGGCCTCAGAGGCAGCAACACTTGTTCACGGGATGGAGTGCAAAAAGGCTGGCATTCCTACAGCAGCAAGGACAATGGGGAGGGATGAGAAGGCGCTGCCATAATCAAATGCAGGCCAGCTGGCCCTCCCCCAGGAAGGGCAGGCACCTCCTTCACTTGCCAAAGGCTTTGTTTTCTAAGCCACAAAGAACAAAGTGGCTGGGGAGGAGAGCCAGAGAAGGAGAGCAGAGGAGAACATGCTGTGGGGGCAGATCCACACGTGAGCGCAGGTAACCCACTCTGCCAGGGATCTCAGCACAGGTAACTCACTGCCAGGGATCTCAGCACAGGTAACCCACTCTGCCAGGGATCTCAGCACAGCTCACCCACTCTGCAGGGATCTCAGCACAGCTAACCCACTCTGCCAGGGATCTCAGCACAGCTAACCCACTCTGCCAGGGATCTCAGCACAGGTAACCCAATCTGCCAGGGATCTCAGCACAGGTAACTCACTGCCAGGGATCTCAGCACAGCTCACCCACTCTGCCAGGGATCTCAGCACAGCTAACCCACTCTGCCAGGGATCTCAGCACAGCTAACCCACTCTGCCGGGATCTCAGCACAGCTAACCCACTCTGCCAGGGATCTCAGCACAGGTAACCCACTCTGCCAGGGATCTCAGCACAGGTAACCCACTCTGCCGGGATCTCAGCACAGCTAACCCACTCTGCCAGGGATCTCAGCACAGGTAACCCACTCTGCCAGGGATCTCAGCACAGCTAACCCACTCTGCCAGGGATCTCAGCACAGGTAACCCAATCTGCCAGGGATCTCAGCACAGGTAACTCACTGCCAGGGATCTCAGCACAGGTAACCCACTCTGCCAGGGATCTCAGCACAGGTAACTCACTGCCAGGGATCTCAGCACAGGTAACTCACTGCCAGGGATCTCAGCACAGCTAACCCACTCTGCCAGGGATCTCAGCACAGGTAACTCACTGCCAGGGATCTCAGCACAGGTAACCCAATCTGCCAGGGATCTCAGCACAGGTAACTCACTCTGCCAGGGATCTCAGCACAGCTCACCCACTCTGCCAGGGATCTCAGCACAGGTAACCCAATCTGCCAGGGATCTCAGCACAGGTAACTCACTGCCAGGGATCTCAGCACAGGTAACCCAATCTGCCAGGGATCTCAGCACAGGTAACCCACTCTGCCAGGGATCTCAGCACAGGTAACCCACTCTGCCAGGGATCTCAGCACAGCTAACCCAATCTGCCAGGGATCTCAGCACAGCTAACCCACTCTGCCAGGGATCTCAGCACAGCTAACCCAATCTGCCAGGGATCTCAGCACAGGTAACACACGCTGCCAGGGATCTCAGCACAGGTGGAGTGGGCAGCACTGTGTCTGCTCCAAGCACAGCTCAGAAGCAGCAGCTCCTTGCAGGCAGCAGAAGGAAGCCAGGGATGGCTGGAGCTCATTACTGAGGAAGAAGAATCAGCACAGGCTAATGGCCAGGGGTCCTCTGGGGAAAGGCAGACAGGGTGGCAGACAGAGACCACCACTGAAGGAACAGTTCCTGGAGCAGAGCCTAAAGAAATCCCAACAAGGGAAACACACCAGCTTCATCCCACCAGTCCTGAGAACAGCTTCCTTCAGAAAGCAGATGCAAGGCAAGGGCCCAAGCTGGGCCATGGCAGGACAATGCCCCAACTTTCCCTGAGCACCAAGAGAAGCAGCATCTTGCACAACAGCCTCACAAGCAGGAAAAAGCCGTCAGGGCCTCCTCAGGCCCTCCTGTAATGACAAAGGCAGCTCAGCTGCGAGGCCCTGGGCACTACACTGCAGGGTTTGCAGGTGCTAAGCCAGTGTGGAAGGACTCTGCCCTTTCTGGTTGGGTCAGTGCTTTCTTCCAGAGGGACTTTAGCCAGCAAGCATCATGCACCTTTGCTACTGACCTGCTGCAAGACAGGTTGTCATGCCAGGGCTGGCAGAGAGCTGTGGCTCATGCCACTGTGGGTTGGGAAGCTGCAGTCCTGATGCAAGCACACAGCTCTCACATGGGCCATTTCCAGCCTGCAGTCCAGGCAGCTGGATACTTGGCTATAAGTAAAGCCAAAAGCATGCAAAGACCTGGGATATGAGGGACCTGGGAAATAATTTCACCTAAAGAAAGCCTGAGAAAGAGAAAAATGCAAAGGCTAATAAGGTGAGCAAGGAGAGGGAGACTTGCTCTAGCTGGATCCTCCTGGTAACGCTGGTGTGCCTATGCCAGTGATACTGGGAAGCCAAGGATAGGCAGTGGGAGAGAAGAGTGCTGGGGACTGCCCTTGCAGCCCAGAACAAAGCAGGTATCAGTGCTTTCGGTACAACACACACCCCCATGCTTGCTCAGCTTCCCACTTCTACCCTACGGCACTGTGTGGTGCCAGATCCCAGCACTGCCTTGGAGCTGAGGAAACAAGGGACAGCAGCCAGACCAGGCCTGAAGCCACAGGAAGATGGCAGGTCCCCCAGTCTGCCCACACTGAGCTTGTGGTACTGAAAAACAATCTTCTGCCCACAGCCAGAGGTGGGGAAGGCAGCTTCCTTCTAAGCTCCTCCTGCCTCAGCCCAGCCATCCAAGCCCTTTGTAGGCACCAAGAGCTCCTGCCACAAAGGAAGTGGGGACAAATGGAAACATCCAGCTTGGCACCAGTCATGGCTTTGGGGAGGAAGCCCTGCCAGCCCATGTGCAAGCTCCATGTGGTCTGGCCCAGCTCATCCTGCCCCATCGCAGGGAGCTCTGATGGGGCGTCAGGAACTGCCAAGCAGTGAAAAGACATGGTACAGCGTCTGAACAGACCATGTGGAGTTGTGCTGTCCTGTCCAGCAGCCACAGGCAATACCCTAGGAGATCCTTGCCCCCTTCCCACTCAGGCAGAGCAAGGGCAAACAGAATGGAGTCTTCCATTCCCAGCAGGCAGCGAGGTACGTGAGGGATGAACACCACAATCCCTGTGGTGGGCACATGCTGAGACAGCTGGGGAGATGGGAGCTTGCCAGCTCATTACCACCCTGTGCATTGCTTACACATCCTCAGGCTCCCTCCCCAGATCCTGGGCTCTGGCACATTGCACACTCCTTGCAAGAAGGAAAATCAAGGACATTGCTTAGCGTGGACTGCTGCTGCTGATTATCATAGCAGGGCAGAGAGAAGGGGGTTAGGCAGGATCGCTGCAGGAAGGTCAAAGCAACTCAGTATCAGAAGAGAGTGAAATCAGTTTAGATGAAATCATCTGCTTTCCCCCCCACCTCCCAGCCCACAGGACTGACTTTGCTGTGGGAAGGCAGGAAGCATTCAAGATCAAAACAATCAGCACTGAAAGAACTTCCATGGGGCACAGCAACTTCTGCACTCATCCCACAGCTGCACAGTGTACCCTACTCCCCAGTTTCTGTTGGCCACCAGCTCACTCTAAACATGTTACATTTACAACAGCAGCATTGTTTATAGCTCTACTGAAACTAGTGAGATCAAAATCCTTCTCCCTCACTAAGCCTCTCCTCCACACCACAGCCATGTGCCACTCGCCCTGTGTTCCCTGGGGCAGTGCAGCAGGGAAGGCACAGCCCAGGGGGCTGCTGCTGCAGCTCAGGGGCTGCATCCCCCTGCTGGGATCCACCACAGGCAGCTGCAGTGATGCCCTCAGAAAGAAAGGGCTCTGTCTTAGGGGCACAAATGTTACACAGACCCCAAGGAACAGCCCAGGCTTGGAAAGGCATTGAAGCTGTGGAAGAACATCCATTGCTGCTGGGGCATGCCTGACTGTCCTGGCAGCCCAGGAGCTGCTGTTACCACGCAGTGGCTGTGTCTGAATGAAGCACAAAGTGCCCAGGGGCCACAGCCCATGGCTTTGGCTGGCTGGGCTCATACAGCACCCATAGAACTGCCAATGTGTCAGGCATGGCCTGGCACCTTTGTGTGCCTCAGTTTACCAGAGGAAAGGTGTCATCCTTGCCAGGTTCTCCCCTGATGGCAAAGGGTAACGAGGAATCAGAGCAGCCCCTCAACATCCATGCTCAGTGAGTGAGCAGCACTGAGCACAGCAAAAGAGGCACTTTGCTGGGGAGGGGGGGAGTGACATTCCCACAGCAAGAGGCTCCCCCATCTGCACAACAAACTGCATAGGTGAGCTAGAGCAGACCTGTGGAGCATCACCAGGCCCTGACAGCAGTGTCCTAGGCTGCCTGCTCCCCTTTCCTCCCTCACACAGGACGCTTCTCTGTGTTTTCATGTTTAGCTCAATTTCCTTGCCCCCTCCTCTGAGCACTTGTGGCTGCCAAGGCAGCTCAGAGGCAGCAACTAAGTGGCACCTACATCTGGTACAGCTTAACTTTTAGTGTCTATTCTTTCTGGAATTTGAGAACTTCAATACCCAATGTTTGTACAAGTGTGGACTAAATGAAGCACAGGCTCCCTGGCCTTCTGTGCTTGCCAAAGCTGGATTGGAAAATGCTCTTAGAAAAATCTTGCTGTTTATTCATCTGCAACTCCAGAAACCAAAGGACATCAAAACCAACTGCAGGTCTGGTGAATGGGTGCATTTGCACCAAAGCAAACAGGTGAGAAGGCCAGGCACTCAGCACAGCCACCACACATCCTCTCCTCTGGCTTCCCAGCTGCCTGGGCCAACCCAGCCCCCTTGTTCCCTCAGCCACACTTCCCAGCACCCCATTGTGGTGCTCCACTTCCTCATGCAGGCCTCCAGGAGAGGGGAGGCAGGCTGTATTCAGGGATGAAGAGTAGGGTGCTACTCCTGGTGTGTCAACAGGCTGAATTCACCAGCGTGCAAGGATATAGTATGAACAAAATGTAAGCAGCCTGCCCTGGCTTGGTGGCCAAGACTGGACACAAGCAGCTAATCACCCTCACCAAAGCCAGTGCTGTCATGATCCTCTGTCCACTGTGACCTTAAGAGGAGCTTAAAAATCACAGCACAGACAGCAGGAGACCTCTGTTCTTAACAGATGCAGCTGTTTTCTTGAATACACACACCCACCCCTTCCCCCACATACTGGTTTGAAAGAAAGCACTGCAGACACAGGAGCATTTCACACCTTTCATAAACAACCAAGCTCTGGACTGAGCCCCAGCAGGCTTTTTACACCCTCCTCCCTGCAGCTGAGGCCTTGTCTTACCTTGTCAAAGAATTCATAGAGCCTGACTGTCTCACAGATTCGGTGCCTGTTTTCATCCAGCTGAGTGCAGAACTCCTCCAGTTGATCTTTGTAGGTCTGCAGCTTCACCCTGTAACAATGCACATCCACAGAGGAAAAGTCTTCCCATCGATCCATCTTCTTCAGTGCCTCCTGCCCCCTTCTGCAATATTCCTGAAAGCAGAATGGGATTCTGGATGAGGACAGAGACTCAACATGGACAGTAAGTAGCCTTCAAAGTCATTAACAGTTAGGGCTGATTAGGCTGTTGAAGGTTGAAATCACATGAGCAGAGGTGTACTTGTCAACAGGAGAATTCTGCAGCCCTAAACTCTTGTGATCCACACAGCAACTGTAAAGGCCAGCACAGCAGGGCTACAGGGCAATTGGGACCAAAACCAGAGCAGTGCCACAAGCACAGCAAGGGAGCAACCCTAAAAGCCTCACCTTCCACCACAGCAGTTATTTTCCTCAAGATTGGCATATGCCACCTCCTAATGTGTTGGGCTGGTGGCTTAGTGTACAAGAGGAGAGCAGGGAAGCTGCTGAAGGTTGTGTGAAGGAATGACACAGCCCTTGGTGACGCAGCCTCTGCCTCCCTGGCATCGTGTTTTGGCTGAGCATACACAAGGCACTTACACCACCAACTCACACACTGCAGAATACTTTTCTCCAATCAGACAACACTTACACTGGCAACAAGATCAAACTCCCTGAACTGCTTTTGTGCTTGAAGCAGCATCTCCAAAGAATCATCCAGGTTGATTGTTTCCTTCAGTCGTTTTCTGCCAACATTCTCGATCCAACTGCTGACCTAAGGGAAAAGGGAAAAGCTCCACTGTTAGTCACCCTGTGCTACTCACCAAGGCAGGCCTTTATGTGGAAAGAACAAGGAACTGCTCTCATAACACTGGTCATTTCACTACTGGAAAGAATGTACACACACATTTCTCCCCCCTCATCCTGGCATTTCAGCCTGAGCCTCCTGCTAGGAGTTTTTCCACTTTGGGTTACTGGATAATGGCAAAGCTCTGCTATTGCTCACTGGCCTTAGGCATAAACAGGGCAAGTAGCTGCCTGGACTCTGTTTCTGTGAGCCATGGTCTAATGCAAGCTCTGCAATCTGCAGGCTGGCCTGATATTCCTATTATTGTTACCCCTCTCTGCTGCCATATTTCCTATATCACTTTCCTGACTGGCAGGACATAACCTCATCAGTGTGAATGTGCTGATGGATTCTCCCCATCTGCAACATTTCACAGTTCTCTGGGACTCACAGCTACTGGTTTTCTGAAAGCAGCTCACCACAAAGCTGTACAGTAACTACAGGTTCCTATGAGTCCAGGCTCTGCAGCACTCATAAGCCAATAGCCTCAAATATGGGTGAAGAACTCACTAACAAGAGTGTCCTAAAAGCAAAGCAGACACAGGAGGCCAGGAGGAATAACACAGCATCTCCATCAGCAGGCTAGTAAACTTGTCTGCAATGCTTCAGACATAACTGCACTGTGGGGAAGGGACAGACTAAATGTTTCCTAATGCCCACATATCCTCTCTTCCTGTACCACTCAATCCTAACCCAACTGGACCACACAGTCAAGGACCAGCTCCCAGCACTGTGGGCTGAGAGAGGGCTCACTGAACAAGCCCATTGGCAAGAGGAGATGGGGGCAGATGCCCAGGTGACCCAGACTGCAGAGGGGCACACTGCTGCTGCTGCCCAGAGCTCCTGCTGCCATCATTAGTGATCCAGAAGCTGGGAGCAGTCAGCTTTGCCCAATTCAATCAAAAAAAGTTCAGCTTAAAGCAGGGACAGGTTGCAGAGCCTGCCTTGGTGCCTTTTTGCATTTCTGTTTGCTATGAGGAGCCTGTGTGTTTAAGGGAGTCTTTACTAGGCTCTTGCATCACACTTCTTGACCTGAACACATAGTTCATGGCGCCCAAGTGTCTACCTCCAAATGGTAAGTCATTAAAACTCTTGGATCCACCTTGGCCTGTGAAAACAGTAGGTAGGCTACAACCTCCTTTGCAGATCTAGTTCTCTCCAGAGGAGAAGAGTCCCAAACCCTAGAAGCAATGGTGGAACTGATCCTAGCACACATCTTTAAGGATGTGAGTTCTTAAGGTGAGCTCCCAACAGCACAGAACCCTTTACACACACACACAGGGTAATGAGTGATGGGTAGAACTTCTCATTGAAAGGTCACAGCAAAGGAGAACAAGCGACTCCACAACCTCAAGGTTGAGGTGAGGCTGAGGGACCTGTGAAAAGAACCCATCACATTTCACAGGATGCTCAACCTGAGCTACTTTATGGCTTTTTAAGGCTCCCTGTCTACATGGCTACAGGTTTCAAAGGTCACTCTGAAAGCCAGTGCCTGTTTGCTGCAGTTACCCCACAGCTTTGAAGAATTTCAGTGAGCACTACATCAAGGTAAGTTTAAGCTCCTACACCAGAGCAGGGGGATGGGGCTTGAGCATGGCTCTTGGACTAAGGACAAGAGGCTGTTTCCCTGCCTAGAGACTGTATATAGGCAAAAGGAGTGTGCCTGAGGGTGCACCCAGAGGGAAAGGAGTGTGCCCGGGGCTTATCAGATAGCAGAGACCTGAGAGCTCTGTACAGGAATCTGAACAACAGAGTGCACAGCAGGGCTGGGCAGGGAGCTTGGGTATGCAATGCCTCATTCAGCAGCAGGATGTAGGCAAACCCTGCAGGACCTACAGCCCAGAGGGACACGCGGATTCGTCATCAGCTCGTTGCCATCACTCTGCTGCTTCTCAAGGTGGAGCATGAAGAATGGCTCCTCAACAGTTTTGCTAGGAGGGTACTTTTGATGACTAATGTGAAAAGACACTCCACCTCCAGGTGTATTGCTCACTGAGGAGCCACTACTCTGTGGCCTTTGATTGATCCAGACCTCAAGAGCAACCATGAAACTTTTACCTGGCATCAGCAGGTACCTGGCAGAGCAATGGTTTAGTTCTCAGCACATCTGAAAAACACCTCAAACCCTTATTCAGCTGTTCTCTCTGAAAGGTCTGCAGGCATCATTCTACAGCTTCACACAGGGGATCTACAGGTCCAGTACCTGCTGTGGGACACAGGGTCAGAGGGTGGCAGCAGGCAGTCCCTGACAGACAGGCCTTACCTCCTTGAAACATTCTTCCACTTTGTCGAAGTCCATCAGCAGCTCCAGCTCCTGGATGCGCCTGTTGGACAGCATCACCAGCCGGTGAACGTCCTCATCCACTCGGTTGTAGAGCCGGCCGGCGGCGTCCAGCGCGTCTCTGCCAGGGGACACAAGGCTGGTCAGCCCTTCTGCACTAGCTCCTTCCCACAGCACCTATGCAAACGTGACCTGGCCAGCAGCAGAGCTCCAGGCAGTCTCTCCATGGGACTGCCACCAGCCATCTCCATATGGAGAAGAGCAGGAGAATGATGCTGCTCCCTGCACACTCGTGTGATTCCCCACCCGGATCCCAGGGCAGACGACCCGTCAGGAAGGACAAGAGCATCTCCTCACAGCCAGGCTCCTTGTCAAGTTGCCACACTTTCAGATAGGATGCCCAGCTTTCCCTAAATGCAGATTATGGTACCACTGGGCTTTCAGAAAGCACAGGGTCAGGCAGCCTCAGCACCCAAACCAACCACTTGAATTTAAATAAGTAAATAAGCAATCACCAGGAAGCAAATCTCTCCTGAGCCATAACAACAACATCAAGCACCTGCTGCCTCACTCATTCCTGGCAGTTCCACCAGCCAAGCAAAAATGCAAAGCATGCAGCACCCCAGCAACAGAGAAACTGAACTTTACAGCCTTGCACTGCAAACACTGAGACAGAACTCCCTGTCCCCCAGAGGCAAAAGCCCAACAGGCCACACCATGCAGCACTCTCCCAGCCAGCCTGGCCACAGCAGACCATCACCTCCTCCAAGCACAGGCAGGGATGGAGGGAGGGAGTCAGGCTGGAGGCCAGTGCCCTTGGCTGCTGGAGCCAGGGACTCAGCACATCCTGGGAAGATGATGAATGTCAGCAAGTTCCTTTCAGATCATAGGATCATAGAATGGTAGGGATTGGAAGGGACCTTTAGAGCTCATCCAGTCCAACCCCCCTGCAGAAGCAGGTTCACCTAGATCAGGTCACATAGGAACATGCCCAGGTAGGTCTTGAAGACCTCCAAGGAAGGAGCCTCCACACCCTCCCTGGGCAGCCTGGGCCAGGGCTCCCTCACCTGAACAGGGAAAGAGTTGTTTCTTATATTTAAGTGGAACTTTTTGTGTTCCAGCTTCATCCCATTACCCCTTGTCCTGTTACTATCTACTATAGAAAAGAGGGATGTTCCACCCTCCTGACACCCACCCTTTAGATATTTATAAATGTTAATAAGATCACCCCTCAGTCTCCTCTTCTCCAGACTAAACAGCCCCAGGTCCCACAGCCTTTCCTCATATGAAAGATGCTCCAGTCCCCTCAGCATCTTGGTGGCCCTGTGCTGGACTCTCTCCAGCAGTTCCCTGTCCCTCTGAAGCTGGGGAGCCCAGAACTGGACACAGGACTCCAGATGAGGCCTCAGCAGGGCAGAGCAGAGGGGGAGAAGAAGCTTCCTCGTCCTGCTGCCCACACTTTTCATGATGCCCCCAGGCTGCCATTGGCTTCTTGCCCACGAGGGCACATTGCTGCCTCATATTTAACTTATTATCAATCAGGACTCCCAGGTCTCTCTCTGCAGAGCTGCTCTCCAGCAGTTCAATCCCCAGCCTGTGCTGGTGCATGGGGTTGTTCCTTCCAAGATACAGGACTCTGCACTTGCCCTTGTTGAACCTCAGGAGGTTCCTCTCTGCCTCTGATGTGTGGAACCTTTCTCCAGCACAGGTTTGAGTGGATAACAGACAGGAAACAGAAGAGTATTCAAGCCTATTTTTTCCTTTCTTTCTCCCATTTCTTCTGCTTCCAGGTTTCCTCTCCCTTTTAGAAGTAGAGTCTCAATGGATGCCTACAATCAAACACTGCAGCCTCCCTCAGCTGTGCTCCACACCAGCATGTTCAGCTGCCTGTGCATCTCCTGTACTCACCCTCACCCAGCTTTCATTTTGCAGTTGCCTTACAACCTCCTGGCTTACGAGACTGAGACATTCTATCATATTATTAAAACTATCCAAAGCACTTGTGAAACAGGTAGCCAATAAAACTGAAAGCTTTGCTCATGGAAATTAACACAAGCAACCCAGCACTCATGTTGATTTCTGTCTTGGGCTGCAGGCAATCTTGAACCTATGAAATGCAACTGAATACAAGCAATTAGTAGCAACCATCCTGTAGTTTTTAGATAGCACTTAATTGACATGAGGCAGTGCCATAGGTCTGGACAAAGAGCTCTGCCTAGTAGAAATCCACAGGATTTTTCCATTCAGAATTCCACCAGTGCAACAGCCAACTTCTCAAACCTCAGGCTCTTAAGATAACTTTTGTTTTTCCTCTTCAAAATGCCATTAGACTGAATGAATTTCTCCAAAGTGCAGCCAAAAATACCCTGAACTGTTTCTGGACTAAGATCAGTGCTACTGCAGTGCAGAGGACACAGGTTCCCTGTAGAGACTCTGCCAGCTCCAATGGAAAGATGCAAGCTGTGATACTGCTCCCTCCTTCCCTGACACCCCTCTAGACAAAGAGTGATGAGACAAGCCTTCTGTTTTGTAGTTCTTTCCTAGGGATGGACCCAGATCCAACCCAGGAGACTTGCAGCAGCAGAGCCATAAGCACTGTCCAGGCTGAGCTCTGGAAAGTGTGTTTACAGAGCAGGTTGTGAAGGGCAGTTCCCATCAGCAGCAGCGACACAGCTGGAACAGCTAATGAGAAACAGCTCAGAAGATTGCTGGAAGTTATATTTGGCAACAACATTAATGCTTTGGGTTTTGTGCAGCAGAGCAGATCTGTCAGGTCTTAGCTTCTAAATAAGGTTCCAGCAAAACACAATACTGATGGCCAGACAGGCCCTTTGGTCTTTCTCCCACAGGTCTGACGTCGCTGCTGCCACGAGTGCTCCCATCCACTCCAGAAGGCACAGACACACCAAACAAATGCTCTTCCTCTCAGCAGCACACACAAGTGACACCTATAGCTTTAGACATAGAATGGTAAGGGACCTTTGGAGATCACCTAGTAGTCATTACAGGCTGGGATATGTAAACTTGTGCAATTATCCTCTCGTGAGGCAAAACATTTTCCCGACCTTTCTCTGAGCTCCCATGGAAAGCATTTTGATGCTGATGCTGCTTTGATGGTGCTCATCAACAAGCTAGATTAACCTGCTAGACCTTTCTGTAATGGGAGTCCTTATGTCCACCCAAGCCCATGAGAAAGCAAGCATGCACAGCCTCAGTGCTCAACAGGGTGTCACAAGAGGGTAACCTTAGAACTGGAAGGAAGAGTTCCAGCTCTTGTGCTGGCTCACCTAGCACAGAGCAGATCTGACACAGAGGAGGGGATCCAAGGACTCCCACTCCACTCCTCTCCATACTTGATGGAGGAAACGGGACCCCAGTGATCTCAAATCTTAGTAGCTCTCCTTGACAGGTGTCAGTCACAACCTGGGCTGCAAGGCTCTAAACAACAGACTCCCATGCAGCAGACAGCATGTTTCCCAAAGGCACAAAACACAGGCTCTCCTGGAGTCAGCCCTGCAGCTGTGGGGAATCACCCTCAAGGCAAAGGGACAGGAAGAGCTTACAAAATAAAACACATTTAAGTATTTCTTTATGAACAGAAACTGGCCTATCACAAGCTCACTGTGTGAAGAGCTGAACTCTCCATACTGTCAGGAGCAGGATCAGTCTCTTTGGACACTTTTGAGATCAGTATTGGCCTTCTATGACACACTGCAGTAACAGAATGCTCCTGCTGGCCCACCCAGCGAGCCCCAAGCAGCACACTTCAGGAGAACAGAAGGGACTTGGTTGAGCATCTTGCTGCTAAGCTGAAAAAAATCCACCTCAAACAGTGCTCTTCTGGCCCCACACATGTTCCTTCCACAGAAGGAATTATCCCAGGTTACTGGAAACATTAGCAAAGTAAAGAGTCTGCCTCTGAAGACCTCAGTAAGACTTCCTGGCATTTGCAAGAAGAGGTAGTGAAGAAGCAAGCCAGAGTCTCCAGTTCAGAAGCACTCAGCCCTCTGCACCACTGCATCTGATCCACATCTCAGCAAGTAACACAGCAGCCACACATCCACAGATACTCACTCAGCTGATTCAATGGCACTAAAAGTGACACCCAGTTACTGAATGCACACTTGGAAAACTTGCTTTACTGTTCCACAGACACCTCATCTAGAGTCAGTCTGGGATGCATTTGGGTGTTTGTACTATAAGCAGGACAGAGAATTCATCCCAGGTAAGTGGGCTGGAAATTAGCTCTTGTCTTGATCTGTAAGTTTGGCTGATTAGGGCATACATCCTTATCTAGAAACCCTTACTCTTGTCATTGTTTTCTGTGAATGTGATAAACTTACCAGGGCACAACCCCACACCCTAAGGCTGCTCCTTCCCTTGGTCCTGCCAAGGGTTTCCTGAGCCACCCAGATAAACATTTCCAAGTGGCTCCTCTGGTCTCAGAGCCCTGGACAGACTTCAGGTGTGGCCTTACACCATCTCTTCTCCTCCAAGTTCCTCCAGCATCCCAACACCTCAGTCCTTTGTTTCAAGGTCCAGCCATGCTGTTTTCACACGTTCTGCCTCACTTGGCAGGCATTCATTAAAACCTCAATGTCTACTTGCTGGTCTTCCACTGCATCTCCAAGGTAACTCCATTCACAGCTCCTGACAGTTCACTTGTAGCAGCCCCTCTGACTAACATTCATCTTTTCCTCTCTCACACAGAGGGTAATATAACCCTTTCCACCCTGCAGTATAAAGTGGGTAGGCAAACTGAGCCAAAGAAAGAAATCACTCACAGTTCATGGGAAAGTTTGTTTTTGCTATTCACTGAGGCACTTGCAATGCTCCCAAAGAGGCCACTGGGCATTAGGCATGTTCTCCCCAAGCTCTGTACATCTGTTTACACACACTCATCTGTTTGCTGACCCAGCTTTCAAGAACTTATAGTATACCAGTAAACTCAATATCCTGCAACAGGGAGCATTCCTGGGAAAATGACACCTTGCATACATAGTTATTTCTTTGAGTCAGCTCCTCACTCCTGTCTCTCACTGCCCTCATGGCAGCCTGGAGAACACAAACCAAATACCACAAATTTGTCTCAAGAAGAAAGTAGCTTCCATCCTGGCACACAAAGGGAAACACCTGGTTGTCAGGCACCTGAAAGATGTTGAAAAGTGACCTGAGCAGTTATTTCTTCACTGTGAGGGTGAGGGAGCACTGGAAGGGGCTGCCCAGATGGGTTGTTGAACCTCCTTTTCTGGAGACATTCCAAACCCACCTGGATGAGCTCCTGTGTGACCTACTTTAGGTGGCCCTGCTCTGGCAGGGGGTTGGGCTGGATGATCCTTCAAAGTCCCTTCCAACCCTTAAGATTCTGTGATTTGAAAGCAGTGGAAAGTCCTGTCTAAGCTTAGGTTTGTTTGGATGCACTGCAATTTCCCTGCACAGGACTGTGGTAACAAGAGCCTTTCACTACATTCTTCCACAGTCAAATCATCCAGAGCAATTTTGCAATTGAGTCAATATAATTTATAGCAAAAAGGAGCAGCTTGATGTCAGTTTATGTTTCCCCAAATCCTGTTTGCTTTGGGCAATTACTGTTTCAGTGGAAAAGGTTCCAAATGTCTCTGGTTTTCTGGAGAGGCGCCAAGCAGTTGGATAGTGGTGGGGTAATTTTAAACCCATCATTTAGAGAGTCCATTTCTGGCTGAATCCCTCCTTTAAAAAAAGCTAAGCCTTGAAGAGTTACACTTGAGTTTTCAAAGCAAAAGACAGGATTTGTTTTCAGAAGTGGCCACAGAAGAGGCATCCAGCAGGCTCACAAAAGCAGGTGCTGCATGTACTGTGCCAGCCAACGCCACTGAGATGGGAGCAGAGAGCCACAGAACCATCACTGTTCTGCACCTTACTGCCCAGCCCTTGCTAAACAGAGCTAACCATCAGAAGGGGCATCCCCAGACCATCCCTGGGTGATTCTAAACAGCAAAAACACATGGAGAATGGGAATATGAGAGACACTGTCTTTTGCTAGCCTGATATTTTGTTGGCAAGTATATTGCACCTAATTTGCCCTGGACAATCACACATCCATGATCACTGGGTAATTTAGAAGGAACATGGTCAGATGATACAACATTAGCCTCACCTAGCCTTCCACTCCTGGTGCTGAACTTCCCTTGTAGATGTCTCTCCAGGTTTTGGCAGAAAAGGAACACAATCTGACAGCCAGGAGACCTAAAGGATGGCTTGGTCCAAGGACATCACCCAGCTCATTTGTGCTGATGGCCTTGGCAACAAATCATTTGCACATCCTGAGCAATGCTTCAGGAAGAAACCCTGCCAGCCTTGCAGGGAAAGCCTTGTGTGCCTGAGGGCTGTTTTGCAGGAAGAGAAATGCATTAGAGCCATTCCTGGTCATGAATGCATTTTGGTTGCCATATTTGTAATGATCCCATATGAAAGGAGGTCAACCTCATGCAGGCTCCTGCTCCTCAACTGGAGTCTGCACATGCAGCTGAGGTTAAAATCTGGTCATGGCAAAGCTAATGTAGATACTGCTAAATAAAGTGGCATGATTCTCTGCAGCACTCAATTTATCACCTAACAAAGGTTATTTGAGGAACTGGGTACTGTTTTTAGAAGCCCAAAGCGTGTGTAGGTAGGCTCAGAGGTCAAACCCAAAGTGTGGGGGCACCTGTGGGATTCCTGATGGGAACAGTGGCTCTAGCTGAGACCACAGACCTGAGTGAACCCTCCTCACTGGGTTACCTGACAGGCACATGCACTGGGAACAAGCCACCCAATGAACACAACACACTGCAGACCATAATTGCAGAGGGAATTGTCTTCATTTCAATGGGCTTTTATCAGAAATACACTCTGAAGTCCTTTTAAAAGCAAAAGGGATTGATGTAGACAGTTAAACAAGCATCCATGTGAGGTCCCAAGCCACGACCTTTGATTCCTTCCCCAGCCTGGCTTGCATTCAGTTACAATAAAACTTGTGTTCAGTCTCTGGTTGACTTCAAATCCCAATAAGATTCATAAAACTAACTGGGGAAAAAAACCAACATTATAAGGAATCCTAAAGGAAAAAGTAGCCTGTTTCTGGGGACAGCTCATCCCACAGTGGAGTCTGAGACAGGATGTGGAAACACCATTCAGGGAACAGCAGGGATCAAGCTGTGGGTTTTCTACCAGGTATAAAAAAGCTTCTACCTCTGAACCTTGTGCCATGCACAGTAACCTGGTTATACCTGTTACCTGGGTTGACTGCACCAGCCCAACAGCTCTGCTGTCCCCTGACCAGGGTTTCAGGATGCCTGGCTCCAACAGACACCCACTGTCATTGAAAGACACATACCTGTTTCCCTGATAGACCCTCCTTTTGCACACTCCCAGGGCATAACAGGAGTGCTATTAACTACCCCAGAACAGAAACATCTACTCCAGTTGAGCCACGTCAAAAAAGCCCAAAGCAGCCCCGTGGCTGTGGCATGGCCTGTGCTGAGCAGGAGCTGCAGGCAGTGCATCTAACACCCTGTACTGGAAACTTTTGGCATCTTTTTCCATAATATTTTTAAGCAGATAACCCCCACAGTGTGTCATTAATTCCCCAATGCCCTGTTGGTATGAGAAACACTGCAAACAAGAACAAGGAAAACTGGAGTCTTCTGGGCACATTCCCATCGGCTCCAGGAAGACTGAAGGCATAAGACAGCAGAAAGGGAGCTGAGGGGGGTCATCTCATGAAAAGCCTGAAAGAACAATGAAAACTTACCTGAAGAGAGCTCTGCAACCTTTTACCTCCCTGCAAATGCCACAAGTGGCTCCACACAGCACTTGATAGGTAGGTAGGCTCACACCAACAACAGCTCCACACTCCTTTACGGTCGGAGCAATCAGGTTTGTTTAATGCAAGCCTAAGTGCTTTTGCCCAGGCTAAAGCCAGCAGGCAAACAGAGGGAACAGGTTGGACTGTGAGGAGAATGAGCAGCACAGCTTGTGTTTGGGTGGCAGTGTCACCATGTGCTCCTCCCTCTGCCTGACACACACAGGGGAGGCTACAGGGGGAGCACAGCCAACCCTGCACTGCCCAGGGCCACAGGGGTTGTGCTTATCAGCATCTTCTGTGTGGCCAGCAGCAGCACAGAGGCATCTTGTGGCAGAAAGCTGCCAGCTTTGGAGGCAGGATTTATTTATTCATAGAGTCATAGCACGGTGGGGGTTGGAAGGGACCTTTAGAGCTCATCCAGTCCAACATCCTGCAGAAGCAGGTTCACCTAGATCAAGTCACACAGGAACATGTCCAGGTGGGTCTTGAAGCTCTGCAAGGAAGGAGCCTCCACACCCTCCCTGGGCAGCCTGGGCCAGGGCTCCCTCACTGAAACAGTTTCTCCTTATGTTTCAATGGAACTTTCTGAGTTGCAGCTTCATCCCATCACCCCTTGTCCTGGCACTGGATACAATAGAAAACAGTGCTGCCCCAACCTCCTGACACCCACCATTCAGATATGTGTAACTATTAATGAGATTCCCCCCTCAGTCTCCTCTTCTCCAGACTAAACAGCCCCAGGTCCCACAGCCTTTCCTCATAAGGAAGATGCTCCAGTCCTCATCTCGCTTCAAGGGATACTGAAAGCTTGTCCTGACCAAGAGATGAAGGTCCCTAGGAGAAGCATGCAAAGGACACCTAGCAATAACAGATGTCTCTCACAGAGTGTGTGCTATGGCAAGTGGTAGCAGGGCAGTTCCCAAGGCTGCCAGAGAGAGGCAGGCAGGTGAGCAAGCACTAGTTAAGCACACCGGGAAACTGATGAGGGACACGAGCACTGCTGCCTTCAGAAGCACGTACAAACACACAGAATAGTGACCATCACATCAGCCATAGCACAGAAAAACCACTTTTCTAGAGCAGAAGAGGGGTGGTAGAAGACAATACTAGCTCCAGAAAGGATTTCCCAGTGCAGATTGGTCAGCCACGACCACCAGCGCATGACAACAGCTGTCAGCTTACAAGCACATACCTTTTACCTTCCAAACCAAGAATGCCAGCCACCTCAGCCTCCCCAGACTAGGACTTACACACCAGACACCTGTCTTGTCTCCCTTCTCCCCTTTCCCTCAGCTTGTCTCATGTTTTGGAAGACTGGCTCAGTTTCTCTGCCTCTACCCTAGGCAGACAGAGCTTCAGATGGTGCTTGTGGAATCCCTCAGCCGGCTTTCCTGGAGCCCAAGTACATAATCCAAGTTCAGTTCTGCCAAAAGGAACTCATACACCACTTTGCAGAGCAGCACATGCCTGGCCTGGAGCACCTCAGGAGTTGCTACTAACAAGAGTCTTGCTACAGACCCACAAACATGAGTGCCTCCAGCACCACACAGCTGTAACCCACTGTATCATTAACTGGTCACGGTTTCAAGCAGACCTAGTGCCTCAACAGTGTGTGTGGAAGCCTGGCACAAGAGCTGTGGAGGCTGTTAGCCATAAGGTCACTCTTTGTTGTAATCAAAACAGGTCCAGCATCAGAAACTTGGCAGCTGCTGCTCTGGGAGTCTGCTCTGCACTGCCCATTACCTCTGCTCAGCTCACATCCCCATGCAGGGCTTCCAAACAGATCACCAAGCCACACTAAAAATAGCCAGCTCACAAAACCAGCCCTTGGCTCTAGCCACTCCACCCTCAAAGTACAGAGACTAACTCTACTGCCTTCTGCAAACAAAAGGAGAATTCACTCCCTCCATCTATTTATAAGCTGCTTATGCACAGCTTGCAAGCACAAATTCTTTTCAGATGAGGAGCTTGGGGGATGAGATTATGCTTTTTCTGGTTCCATGCTGCACAGAGCTCAGCACCCAGCCTTGTCCTTTCATCACCTTCTGAGGGTTTTCTCTTTTGTTCACATCTAGTCTTGTGGCTCTCTTGCCCACCAACACACAGAGCATGATGCAATCCCACTCCCATGACACACTGAGAAGCCAGGTTCACTGGCAGAGCCAGGTGCATTCTGGTTCAACTAGTATAAGCCATCTTTTATACTAATATATAAGTGTTTATATCTTCTTTACTCTGCTTCTGACTCACAGCACATCAACAGGACAGGCATCACTGGACACTTTGTCTAGGCAAATGTTCCCAGCTCTTGGCTATGCTGGCAGAGCAGTAATAATGAGAACAACAGTGGAAAGTGTCTGGCTAAAGACCAGGTTAAAAGTCTCCCTGCCTTGCTGCTCAGCCCCATGCAATGCTCTCACTTTAGTCACAGCTTTCACTGATGATGCTTGGCTTCTGGAAACTTCTCAGACACCTCCATCATAAGCTTGGAGAACTCTGTGAAATCCACCACAAAATAAATGATGCTTTAGTCCACTTTCCACAAGGGCCTTAGGGAATTGCCTGCAGGCCACTGGTTGGTTATCAATACACCAGATACCCAGAAGCCAAACACACACCTGATAGCCAACTCCTCACTGAAAGATACTCTGCTCATCAAAAATGTCCTGTCAAAAAGTGCAAAACCAAGCACTAATAGCATTAAAGGGATGGATGTCTGTGTGGCATTTGTCCACAGCTACCAACAGGCATTTCAGTTAGCCACTGCAATCCCCAGTCACTGGGACAGCAAAACCTGGAAGCTTTCAGCCAACAGACCTGAAGACACACTGAGCCTTCAGCACAGCAGATGGTGTGAAGGCACAAGTGCTGGCTTCAAAGCCAGCCAGCTCCACCAACAGTGAATAGTTGGCAATGCTGCTTTCAGCAGTCCATCTGCATGCCTGGGTGGCCAGCCCATGCTGAGGCACCATTAGTAGCACACCCATGCCAAATCCAGGCCAAATTCAACCTGGTCTTTTCCTGGAGATGGCAGAGCAGTGGGGGCCCTGCAGAGCCCACCACATCCCCCTTAGCCAACTTGCTGTGATGGGCTGCCTGCAGGATGCAGGTTCTGGTAACAGAACTCCTGCTTTACAAGCCACAAAAAAGGCTGAGATCCAGAAAGACTGCTTGGGGAGGTCTTGCTTCCCCTTTCTGGATGTCTGGATGGCCAAGACAACCTTTCACAGTGGAGAAAGGAATATGGAGACTCTTGGCCATCTCCCACTGAGAAAACAGAGTGAGTAGTTACTGGTGAAAGCCACTGCTGTGGTGCTACAGCACCTCTCAGGGTGGGCCTGGACTCCTGGAGGAGGCTCTTAAAGCATCTGTCAGAGCAACAAAGGCACCTATCACACACATCTCTCCTGCATGGCCATTCCATCTCTGATGGGATGAGTTCAGCTCCTGCAGGAAAGGAGCTGTGTCACTGGCTTAGCAAACCCTCACAAAGCCTGGGCCAGACCTGAGCAGCAATGAGAACTCACTGCTCTGTGGCATGGAACACTCCAAAGGGTATCTGGGCTTTCCAGGCGGGCAGAGCAAGGAAACATGCCAAAACCAACCCCAAGGCAAGAATTTCATGACTGAAGGAGGACTAAAGCAAGTCTCCTTTGCTGTGTGTTCCCAGAAGGTATTGGGCAGATAACATCTGACTGCACCAAGCACAAGCCTGCCTCCTTGCCTGTTTTAGCACACTATCTCTAACCTGTGGTCAAGCCTTTTCAGACGGGTTTGTCCATCTCTGTTCTTGCCACCTCCTGGTATTCTTTTTGCTACATGAAACTAACTAGCAAAAACATCAACTGTGACAGCTGGCAAAACATATCCCCTGCAGAAAAAGCAAGTCAATGTGTTGCTTGTTTAATCCTGAGGTGCCTGTGTAGCTGGGCTTCTTTGTTCTCTACAAAAAGTCACAGTTTTTACCTTTAGCTCTGCACTTCTGCTTGCCACATTTGAATTAAGTGGAGCTGAGTCCCCAAATCTGCTCTTTTTTCCTCTATTTATATGAAATCATTAGCAGTTACCTGTTCACAGCTGGCCTGATCTTCCAACTAAGAAGTCTTGGCAGCCATGACTCTCTGCTTGGTCAGGCTTTTGCACCACAAGAGGGAAGAAAAACTAAACCACATGATTAACAAAGAGCCAAAAGTTGTCTCAGAAGGTAAGGCCACTTGACTTGCTTTTGTGGTTTCAAGTATTGGGGGAGTGGGTGTGGAATCAAGAGGCTGTTAAGCATTGATCAGGATTTTACAACTCAAAGCTCAGAAGAGCAGAACAACAAGCCCTGCTGAAGGCACAGACACTCATCTGTTTTCACACATGACCAGTCACAAGTCTAACACTGGACACACACACACATCCAGAGTCATTCCATGCTAGCTTAGGATGCTAACTACAATATTTTGTCCTTACCCTGCTTTGAGCTTATCTGTTAAAGAAATTTGCAAACATCCCAGCCAGAGGAGCCTGTACTGGGTTATCAGAGCTCAGAACCTTTAGAATCTGCACACCAGTTTGGAAAGGAGGAGCAAGCAAAGAGCCATGGAGGATCCAAAATCAACAGTGCCTTGTACAGAGCTCTCTGGCCAAGTGATACACATTTTCTCCCCATTTATAAAAGACTCTGAAACAGGAAAGTGTGGATTTCTTTAGTCCTCTGCCCTGAGTTCCATGACAAGCAGGCATTTCCTCAATGAAAACACTGCACAGGTTTTAGCTTCTACAACTACTCCACAGGCTACAAGAGGAACTAACTTTCTCCTGGTATATTCATTTACATTCCTCATGCTGGAGAGAGCCACAGATATTTGACCTGTAGCCCACTCTTTCCATTCATGAATATAGCCCAAATTAACCAGCAAACATGCTCCTCAGCAAACATATACCCCTGCTCCCACCCTTGCTAAGGTCACCAAATCAGTCAATTCTCTTTAGGGACTCTGTCAGATCAGGTTTCAAAGTTGATCATTTCCCTGCACAAACATACAGGCTTAGCTTAAAACCAAAACAAAACATAAAAAGCATACACCTTCTCCAAACAAAACCCTCAAGACACAACAATTACACATTGTGTTAGAATGAAAAGGCTATACTGCACTAATTCTACCTAAAATTGCATCAGGAGAGCTTGATGCACACTACTTTAGCAAGAGAAGTGTGGCAGGCTGTGCAAACAGAGCTGCTGCAAGGAGTCATAGCAGGCAGGGAAAAGGAAGGGTCCCACAGCAGGCAGGGAAAATGAAAGGTTCCACAGCTTGACCCCACACTCCCCTCTCTCAGCACCTGAACACAGAGCCCAGTGACAGGCAGCAACTTGAACCATCATCCATATGCAGAAAACTCAAAGAGAAATGTTCTTTTCCCCATGCTTGAGTGAAATACCCTGCAAGCTATTTTGTTATCATCTCTCCCTTCCCTCCCTTGAAACCTCCCAGCTTGCAGTGGCAGCAGCAGGTTTAACCCAAGCAAGGCTGGGGCTGCCTGGAGCCGTTCTGGGCCACCCTGCTCTGCACCCACACACCAGCATTTGTCTCTCACTGGGGCTGGCAGCTCCTTGGTGCAAGGGCTGCCATTCTACCTTGTTGTTTGCACAGCACATAGCACAGAGGCCTTCATGGCTGATAGGCTTCAGGTGCTTTAACAGTACAAAGAAGAGTTGTGCAATGCCCTGGGGAATTCAAACAGCTGGCCTCTCTCAGTCCCTGCTTCTCATACCAACTCTGCAAATGGGCAGTGAGTATTTGTTTGTGCAGATGGTACCAATGAGTGAGGAGATCAGAGCTTGCTTCAGCCAGAAAGCATTCCTCACAGTTAAGGTCCTTGGAAATCCCCTAGCACAAGGAGTGCCTGGGTAAATCACTCATGAGATAATGCCCTGGATTTAAACATTCATCACTGGCATCATCAATTAAGGTTTGTGTTTTAGAGGTGCACAAAATATCCAAGGCTCTCTCCACTACAGAAGGGAAGTCTAATTTGGCTTGGAAAATGAACTTTAAGCACCTAAATGAATCCACTCTGACAAGTTTTTGGACTGGGGAAGCAGCAGTCAGGATAAGAGCAGAATTCATTCTGCTTTTCCCCTTTGCTGTTTCCAACACAAGTCCCTGCTGCACAAAGCCCTGCTCCAGCCAGCACTGATGAGGGGTCACCTCAGACTCCCAGGGCCTGTTTTCTGCTTACCTTCAAATCCTCCTCCCCCACCCCTGGGGCTCACCTGTAGTCAAGTGTGAGGGTGACACAGGACTCCTCCTTCCTCAGCCTGGCCAGGAGGGCTCCCCCCTCCAGCTGCAGCCTGACAAGCCGTGCATCTTCAAGAACATTCTTCATCAACTGCCTGTAGTTCCTCAGCAACACAGCTGCCTCCTGGAGGGATCACAAGAGGGAGGCAAGTGCTTACTGCAACCTGCAGGCAAAAACCAGCACCCAACCCAAAACACACAAACCACATCTCACCTTGGCCCACCCTGAGAAAGAGGGAGCTTGGTTCCCTCAACTGTTTCTCTCAACTTCAAAGTGATGAACAGTGCTTCCCCACTAGGCTAAAACTGAAGCCCAGTTCCTCTCATTGCCCATATGCCATTTGCTGGACATAGAAAAAAAGCTTTGCAGCCTCATTTTCACTCACAGATAGCCCTTACTGCTGTCACAGCCTGGACCTCCATGGCTCCAAGCTGCACATGAAGGGTCTGTGGATATATGTGTACATGCAGGAAGGCCACCACGTCACCTTCCATTGCTTTACTGTGGAGACTCTCAACATAGAGCTGGCAGCAGTTTCCTACCATGTCAGGGGTGTACCAGCAGCTTCAAGAGTGGAGGAATGTAATGTTTGCAACAGCACAGCCTGAGTCTTTGCACCCTCCTTGCCCACTTCAAAACTTGGGGAGTCCAAGCTGGAACAGCAGCACAGCCTTGGCCTGGTGAACACCATCTGTGGTGTCACTTAAAGGTACTCCAAGCCATTCAAACCAACCTGGTGTGGCACAGCCTGAGGCAGTTGCTTGCTACCAGAGACACCAAAGCTAGTACCAGCCACAGAGCTGTGGTACTGCTGAGACTGCGCTCCAGCTCAGCAACAAGCAGAGCTGAAGCAGGGTGATGCCCAGGGATCACACAGCCAGCTTCTATCCCCCGTGGAGTCATTTCATTTGGATTAGCTTCTATTAGTCCCACTGTCTTGACACACAGCCTCACACACAGCCCTCAGAATACCCTGCTACTACAGCTTGTAAGTTCAAAGCTACAGCTTTTCTGCAGCTATCCACTCTCCTGCTCTCTTCTGTCTCAGGCCACCTCTGGTATGAAGTGAGGGGTGTGCTTACCTCAGCTCTTTCTGGTAACTTTCCATGTTCCACTTTATCAATAGCTCCCTGGAGAAAGGCACAAGCACCCTGGCATCGTTGTAGCAAATGTTCCAGCTTCTACAAGGAGAAAGGACCAGGGCAGAGGTTATTGTCTCACAGCTGACAGGAAAGTTGTCTTTTCAGATTGCAGAAGGTTATAACTACAGAAATCAAGAGAGGATTGAACTGTTTAACCCAAAGAATCAACTGTCCCATTTGGTGAGGCTGTATCAGAGGTTTTACATGTACCACACTACACCAAGGCCTCTGTGCAGACCTTATAAACTTGCATGCTCATGGCTTGACTGGGTCATGCTTCACAGAAAATAAAAGTCAGTTCACTTACACCCTCCATTCCTCTGCTATGAGCATTTCCTGTAACTTCCCACTAAGATGAATCACTCTGAATGAATTTTGGAGGAACAAAACATACAACAAGTACTTGGAATTTCTCTGCTTTAACTCATTTCTCTTCATATCAAAGTAGTGTAAATTAAACTGGAAAGCTTCCAAGATTAGGCACCTTAAACTACTGATAAATCAGAAATCCCTCCCTCTCTTCAGGGAGTGGGGGCAATATGAAAAACCCCAAACACCTCCCAGGGTTTCATGGGACAGCATTTGTTAGAAAAGCCAGTGACATAAAGCCTGAGTACTGTCAGATGCCACCCTCCAGCCACTGAAATCAGAGAAGGGAGAAACAGCTATTCCAAAACAACCCTGCTCAAAACCAAACAAAAATGCAGCTGCGTGCAGCTCCTCTGAGCTGAACTCCCTCTGCCCTGGAGCGCTGGAACAGCCCCAGCAGCAACAGATGAGCAGGCAGGATGCAGGTGAGATCACTCAGACAGGAAATAAACACTGTTTGCCACATAAATGCTCATCTAAAGGGGTTGAGTTTCTGGGTCATTATCACAGTACATCTCATAAAGAGGCAACCCATACAGATTGACTCCTACATGAGCTCCCTTTGGTAGCATATTGCATGGTAAGATAGAAGACACAAACAACAAGTCTGATACCATGCACTTTCCTTCAAGAACTACCCTTCTGTGCAGACAGAGCTCCTCAGCTCTGAAGCTTTTCTCAACTCTGTGTGGAAAACTAATCCATAACCTCTTGCAAAGCTTCTCTGCTTCCTCACTGCCAAACAAACCTCAAAGTCAACCCTAGGTACTAGGTTTAGGCTTCTGTACTTCTGCTGCCACCAGCACCAGTTCACAGCAGTACTGTTAAATGAGAGTTTAAAAAGTGGGTTCTAAAATATTTAAGGGCAAGGTGAGTTCACACTTGGTACATGCTAAGCCTCACTGCTGAAGCTTGCCACCAGCAACACAGTGTGTTATCGGTATCTTCACCTGCTTCAGATGCTGCAGTGTGCCACACAGAGCTCTGGGCAGCAAGGTCAGAGCCAAAGGACCACTGAACCCTTAGGCAGCAGAAGTGGCAGTTCTGCCATCCCCCAGGGTGAGCAAGTCAAACTCAAGGGGAAGACAGCCAATTCATGAGACAGATTTACATCCTGTCTCAGCATGCCAACTATCTCTCAATACAGCTTTTAAAGATTCAACAAGCACAAGATCCAAAGGACTTCCACCCCCACGAGTGCACACAGAGCTGCAGACTTCTGGCAGTCTGGCCATACCCTGCTGCAGGGCCAGCAACACCTGCAGTCCTGCCACAGACTGTCATCCTGTGCTGCACTACTGCCTGCAGCACCCTCTGCCAGGGCCACCTTCCTTGTCAGCTGTGTCAGATGCAGCAGTTTCAGCCCTTCTATCTCTGAGGCTTAACCTGGGTCAGTTCAGTTTCCACAGAGCAGTCAGCCTCCCTGCACCTGGGGCTGGCTCTCATCTGCACCTGGGTACAGTTTGCTGTGCATCTCTTGATACTCAACTCTTCTGGAGAAAGGCAGAATGGCCAAATAGAATCATGGCATTGAGGTGTACTTGAAACAAGACAAACAACAGGGAGAAGGAACATGTTGCTGGTACTGCTTCTGCTATTACCTTAGTCCTGAGACTCACTGAACAGAATCTGCAGAGGGAAACTTTTGTTTCCTTGCCTCATGTGGCCTCCTTTCCAAGAGGAATGCAATGCTCCCCCAGGCTGAACCCTTCCTATATTTTTAGTTCAGATGCTTCCTAAAGTGTTCTTGCTGACAACTTTGGGAAATTAGACAATTATATCTAAATCCTAGAAGTATCTGAAGTGATTATCAGGAACTTCCAAGTTTCACTCTGTCAAGCACTGCAGTTTTTACTAAGGAGCTCTTATCTTGAGGAACCTGCTCCAAAACAAAAAGACCTGCTTTAATTATGCTCAAGTTCTTGACTGTTAGGTTAAACGGTAACACAACAGTACAACATGACACTAACACCTTCTGAGATCAGTTGAAGAAGTGCCTGCCCTTACACCAACCAAACAGAAGTGCCACAGTGTGTGACAACAAAACAGGACTCTGATTCAGATTTGACCACATTTTGAAGGGAAGCAAAAAGGAATGCAGTTCAAGCAGATGAGTTAAAACCTGCAGTTTTAGTCCCTGCAGTCATGCCAGTAGGCCCCAGTGGCATCCATTCTATGAAGGCAGTATTGGTATTCTTTTGCTAACAGAGATTCATTTGCATACACAGCTATTACAGGAACCATCATCTTTTAATGCTTGTAGGTTCAGCTGCTGACAGGCCAGGCTGCTTCTCACTTCTCTTGAGCCAGCAACGTGCCAATGTGGCAGCCTGGGATGCATCAGGAAGTGTGGGCAGCAGGGCCAGGGAGGTTCTGCTCCCCTCTGCTCTGCCCTGCTGAGCAGAGTCATCTGGAGTCCTGTGTCCAGTTCTGGGCTCCTCAGCTCCAGAGGGACAGGGAACTGCTGGAGAGAGGCCAGTGCAGGGCCACCAAGATGATCAGGGAACTGGAACATCTTCCTTATGAGGAAAAGCTGTGGGACCTGGAGCTGTTCAGTCTGGAGAAGAGGAGACTGAGGGGAGATCTTATTAACAGTTACAAATATCTAACTGGTGGGTGTCAGGAGGTTGGGGCAGCACTGTTTTCAATGGTATCCAATGCCAGCACAAGGGGTGATGGGATGAAGCTGCAACACAAACAGTTCCATTGAAACACAAGGGAAACCTGTGTCAGTGTTTGAGTGAGGGAGCCCTGGCCCAGGCTGCCCAGGGAGGGTGTGGAGGCTCCTTCCTTGGAGGGCTTCAAACCCCACCTGGACACGTTCCTGTGTGACCTGATCTAGGTGTCACCTGCTTCTGGATGATGTCTAAAGGTCCCTTCCAATCCCTCCCATTCTATGCTGCAGTGGTGTTACCATGCCAGTCCTTCCCCTGGATAGCCATGACACAAGACAAGACTCACCATGCGGAAGCTTAACCAGTCCCGGTGGCAGTAAGGGAAGGTCCCATCCAGTTCCAGAGGCAGCTGTGAGCTGTCTATGTGCTTATGGAGGGACTTCATGGAAGTGAGAAGTTCAAACTGCTTAGGAATAGAAGAAATACAAGCACATCTGTGTTAGGCTGAGTACTGAAGGAGGAGGGGAACGTTAATGAGACAGCAGCCTCTGTTTCTTTATCTGCCTTCCCCAGAAACCAGGCACCCAGCAAATATCTGCAGTATCACTACAGTATGGAAAAAAAAGTCAATTCAATCCTAGAGCAGCTTATTGTACAGCTTAGTGGGTGAACCCTGAGGGGATACAGGCCACAACATGCTGTTTCACCAAGGAGAACATCTGTGATGGAAATCTGGCAGCAGCCAGCCTTTTCCAGAGCCAGTACCCTTTAGTACAAGCACAGCAACTCCCTCATATGTTCCCACCTAGTGCTGCAATTTGCATTTGCTTGGACAGAGTCTGAGAGGCTAAATCCAGCCCCCAGGTTCCTCACCTCACTTCCTGGAAAAGCAGAGCAGCCTCTGCCCTACCCTCAGCTCTCCACTCATCACAGCAGCTATATGCTCCCAGTGTTTCCTGGACCTTGATACAGGTAACTTGCCTTCAGAGCATTTTTATACTCACCAGAGAAACAGACAAGTGCTTCTGCAGGTAAATGGAGGCCAGCCCAGACACCAGGAACTCAGGTGCAGACATTTAAGCCCCTCACACACACTGAATTTTCCACCTCCTTAACAGTGATGATGCCTCCAATCCCTCCTGCGTGCCTGTGCCTTTATTAACTTTTACTCTGTTTTCTCCTACACATTTGGGGTTTGTTCAGTGTGTTTAATGCCTTCAGTAGCTCTCCTGCCATGCACATGCCTGCAGCCCCCTTTCCTACTTCACATCTTACTTGTGGGGGCAATGGGGAAACAGACTGACAGCATTTGCTGTTCTTTAGCCTTTTGGGGGCTACACACCACACACAGAGCAGATCTGATGCTATTCACAATGTCTGACCCACAGGTGCCTAAGGAAGGTCCTGGCCTACTCTCAGGACTACAGGGTTTCATCAGGCAGAGAATTTCAGTCTGCTCTTGTAGCTTGGAACAATGGCAGAGCAGAGGGGGTGACTAAGATGCACCCACCACAGAGTGAGTGTAAGCTGACATTTTTACACAGCTATGGAACACCAAAGCAGATTTACTTCTAGTGGGGGTGTTCAGTGATGTTGCAGTGATTTTCCCTCCTCTATTAGCACCTCCTGTTACTCTTCCCAGAAATTTTGGCTCCAAAGGGAAGCTCACACCCACATCCCTTCCCCCTTTTGCAGAAGTACCTCAGACACTGACAGCAGCAGCTCTGAAGAAACATACAATATGCAACAGTCGAGGAACAACAAGTATCTTCAAAGGATGGAGCTCCAGATCCAGCCCAATGTGAACTCTTCCTGACCAAGGATTTCTCTCTTACTGTTACATGGGCAGGACTCCTCCACACAGCTAGTCATGTTCCCAAGCAAGCCCCTGTGCCTCGAGGGCCCCAGCAGGCTGATGGAACTGTGGTGCAAGGGTCCCTGATGGACTTGGCAATAAACAGATCATGACAGAGACCTGTTCAGCTCACAGCCATTTTACAATCCTGTAAACACCACACCCATAAGAGACCACAACCAACAACTACAGAGATCTCATGTGAGAATGAACACATCCCAGTGGCCACGGAACCTGCTGCCTGGTGAGCTCAGCAGTGGAGATGAAGAGCCCCCAGCAGCCCCTGGATGAACGGCTCCATTACCTGTCCTGCCGGGGGCTTTTCCATCCGAAAAGTCAGATCTCTTTCAACCAGCAGCAGCACTCCATGAATACACTGAGGATCTATGTCCTACAACAGAACAGAGTGCAAATCCATTACCAAACTGCCTGGGATGCTGAGGAGAACGTGCCATACCAAGTTTGTGCTGAGACTGTAACTCATCCTTCAAAGGCATTTAGGAAGGCTGGAAGGCAGTCAGCAGGGATATGGAAAGCCATTCTACAGAGCACCAAGGCCATGTCCTGAGGGTAGTTTGCTTTAGATTAACTAGTCCTGCAGTATTTAAGGAAGCAATGAAAGACTTCAGATCTTGACTGTACTAAAAAAAAACCTCAACTGTGTGTTGTACTCAGGGAAATGTGTCAGGGGAAACTCAAAAAGAACCATGTTTAACGTCCAAGTCTTTTCCTTGATAACTTTCCTGGTCACTTCTAGCTGAAAGGAAGGGTTGGTTTTCCCCCTACTGTGCCAAAAAATCTTCTCCTCTTGCCAATTCACAATCAAGGACCTGCCATCCTGTTGCTACTGTTAAGACAGAAATTGCAAATACAAGGGATATCTGGCAGCTGTAGTTCAAAATCTGTGATCCAGGAGCAGCTCCCAGTTCTGGAAGTGCCTTACAGGGAAGTGAGAAACAGGCACAAAGGGTGACAGCAAGAAGAGGGAAACACAGGAGGAAGACCCAGGCCATGGAGACAGGATCCACTGTACACATGATGCCCAGGCCAGCACAGCAGGGAGAACAGTCATTTAAGCCATCATTTATATGGCTGAAGAAGAGCCATCCCATCTAGATGTCTCCTAGTCTTTGCTTCTGCAAGTACCTCAGAAAGAGACAAGCAACAAATCCTTTCTGGGACTGCTCAAACTGCAAGGATCCTGCTGAGCAGCAGGCCATGACAGCAAGGCAAAGCTGTTGAAATAAATGGCTCTAGCAGTGTTTAGGGTTAAATAGCCAACAGCAGAGACAAAGTACAGAGACAAGGGGACTAGCAAAGATTGAACCACCTGACCTGACACTGAGCCCAGTACAGCAATTAAGAAACAATGTCAGCACAAGGAGACTCAATTCTGTAAGTGAAAGCAGTAGCAGAGATTCCAGGACAGAGGAAAAGCCCTTTCTGTCACCCAGTCCTAAACCAGGATCCTTTCAAACAGACAGGAAAACAAATCCCAACTGAAACCCCTCCCACAGCCATGAGAGCTTTCTCTAAACCTTCTCAAATCCCTTTCTCCAAAGCAGATCTTTCACACTTTCACCACTATTTTAACACTGATCAAAAGGCCAAAACCAATTCCTGGCATAATCAGGCTGTATTAGGTAAGTACTGAAGCTCATCTGAAGAGAGGATGGGGAGCTATTACAGCTGTATCAGCAGCTCTGAATTTGTCTGCCAGAAAGTACCAAAGGATGAAGACTGGCCACAAGTTTATCCTTTCACAAACCCTTCACTACTGCAACAGCCCTGAGATGTGCAATCTGAGTGAGAGATAAAGGTAATGATGGTGTAACATGAGGTCACAACAGCCACAACACTCGCTTGCTTGTTTGTTACTCCTGAAAACAGAAACTCAAAAGCCATTCACAAATAAAGCTGTCAGAGGAGAAGTTCAGGGCTTTCCAAGCTAAGGAACAATGTTTCCAAAGAAATCAAGTATTTCTCACCATATTTTTTCATTAAACATCTGGAGAGAAGTCAGTCCCATCCAGTACTGATGGAGCTATCCCCAGCTGACGAAAAGAGTTTACAGGAGCGCCTGAGGAGACAGGCAGAGCTCAAAGCAGCCAGATGCTGCTTGAGGAAGCTTCCCTGCAGCTTTCTGCACAATCTCTTACCACCTTTGCTAACAAAAACAGCTCTCCAGAAGTAAAGAAACAGTCTCACACATGTAAGTGAATTCTTAACTTCCCACAACAGGCACAGTGTGGACAGCACAGACTAGAGGGGCTCAGAAAGCACCAGGGTAAATACCCAGCTTTTTATTGCTGTTCTTTAAGAGAATTAGATACTTTCTTCCATCTTGCTCAGACTGGCATTTCAAACAGCTTTCTGGCTTCCTGACCCAAACAGAAGCCCAGGGCCAGACTTACCAACACTTGCAGAGTTCGAAGCACAGGCTGCCAGGAACATCAGTGCAGATGGGACAGTCCCCAGGCACCATATTTGACCTCAAAGTGACCACTTCTAATGAAGTAGGGAGGAGGTCCCTCGTTTAACAACACCTCACCAGGGTCTTCTGCACTTGTGCAGTAACAGGACATGCACACACACCTCTTGAACAGAAAGGTTTGCACGGAACTTCTCTGCTTTCAACTACTGCTGCCCTCATAAACAGACTCTTCTATTCCTGATCCAACAGATCACAGGATTAAACATTTGCACTGACCTGTGAAATTCAGAAGATTCTCACTCCATAAAGACTCAGGCAGAGGGAAATCCCACAGGTATCTGTTTACTGAAGGCCAGTGCACGCATTCCACTGTCCATGCCCTGCCTGCTGACTGGCCAAGGCATCAGCCCAGCACTACTGAGCAGAAAGCTCCTCCAAACAGCTTCCCCAGCACAGAGCTTACTGATGACAACCTGTGGCTAAACATCACAGCAGCACTTACCTCCACAGAAACATTCACTCCTTGTTGTGCAGCTTCCCACAGGAATAAGCAGGAGGTATTCTTGCAGCACATAATACACTGTGCATTTCCCCTTACCTCCGTACAGAGCTGCCAGAGTTCCTCCTTGCTCCTTCCTGAGTCTGCTCTGCTGCAGCTTTGCCCTGCCCCTGCTCCCTCTGCTCCCACTGCTGCCTGGCACAGAGAGATTTCCCAGACACCCAGTATTCTAAAAGCAAAAGGGAAAGAGAGTCTTGCAGAGCACAACTTCCCCCATCCTGAAGCTTTCACCAGTTTACATGGGTAACTCTAGACAGAGCAACTGGCAGTGTCCCAGTGCTGTAGGTAAAGCCACCTGCAAGCACCAAAAGCTGGCTATTAGCACTGTAAAAGTCTGTTCACACATTTATTCCAGAAAAGTGGAAGAGAGGAGTAAGCATTTCATCAGACTGACAAATCCTGACCCAGAAAGCCAGATCAAAGCCTTCCCTTCCCAGGGAGGTTCTCTAGGGTTAACATCCAACGCCACAGCAGGAAGGGACTCTGCATTAGGTCATCCTTGTGCTTCCTCACTGTGAAGCAGTGATCTTTACTGCTCAGGAGAAGAATGTCTCTTCAAAATGGAACAAGCAGCACAGGATCTAAACACTGAACAGAATCCACTCATGCTATCACAGTGGGCTTTATAAAGGCATGTAAATAAAATCCTGTTGAAGTGCAGAGCAGAATATCAGAGAAATGAGCTCCAGAGGTAGCCTGACAGAGATAAGAGACACTGGGAGATGTGTCAGGGCTTTCAGAGAGCACATCAAGGAGACCTCTGCTCTGGGATCTTACAGGCATAACACAGTCTGTGCTTCTGTATCCACTAGCCAGAAAACCCTGGTGCACTCCAGAGAGTCTGTCTTGCCTTACTGAACTTTGTATTTCTCTGTCCTCATTTCAGAGCAGATGAAAGCACTGCTGTGGGATCAGAGGTAAACACTAAAGATCTCCAAAGGGCTCTGAGGAGCCCGGGAATGATTCCTGTGCCATAACCAGATGATGAGCTAGCTGAACAGGTCTTGGTTATAGAATCTGCAGAACAGTCAGGGTACAGACCAAAGAACCACAAGCAGAGTTATCAGCCTCTGTCAGTCACTGTTACCTGGAGCACATGATCAGCCCCAGCAATCTGTCTTGCTGTACATCAGTCCCTATTAACTAACTGTTGCATAACTCTGATAATGAAGTGCTTAGAGCCAAACAGCCATCACAGTGGGATATTACAGAGGCACTGCAAAGAGCTTTCCCTCATCTCTGCTTTTCAGAGGGTAGGAAACTCTAGGTTAGGATGGCTTAATTCCTGCCATGCTGGTATGAGACTGAGGACCCAGAAAGCACATTGTATCTCAACATGTTGCTAATTTCCACATCACCCCACTAAGACACAAACATTTCACATCTTCTCACTAAGAAATCTTGTGTCCAGAGATGGGGAATGAAGCTGGTGAAGGGTCTAGAGAACAAGTCTGATGAGGAGCAGCTGAGGGAGCTGGGGATGTTCAGCCTGGAGAAGAGGAGGCCGAGGAGACATGAGCACTCTCTGCAGCTACCTGAAGGGGAGCTGCAGTGAGGTGAGGGTTGATCTCCCAAATAATGAATGACAGGACACGAGGAAATGGGTTTAAGTTGTGCCAGGGGAGGTTTAGATTGCACATTAGGAAAAACTTTTTCACTCAGAGGGTTATGAAGCATTGGAACAGGCTGCCTGGGGAGGTTGTGGAGTCCTCATCCCTAGAGATGCACAAAAGACACAGAGATGAGCTGCTGAGGGACATGGTTTAGTTTAGTGATGGGCTTGGCAGGGTTAGGTTAGTGCTTGGACTTGATGATCTTAAAGGTCTTTTCCAAACATAACAATTCTATGATTCTAAGACAAGACCATGCAACTATGGACAACAAAAGGCTCAAAAGCTTTAGCAAGGCCTCTGCCACATGGGCACAGCAGGTAAAAGATAAGTTGCTTGTTACCTCTGCAGAACTGAGCAGGGCTCTGTTCTGATTACTTCTTCACCACAGAGAATGGGCACACTGATAGAGCTCACAGCTCCACCCAGCCCAGGAAGCAGCAGGACAACAGACCTCTGACTCAGCCCCAGCTCTCAGATGTGGCACTGAAGCACATAAACCACAGAGACATCAGCTTCATTAAAACATTGCCCTGATCCAGTTTGCAGAGTTCAAATCCTACGAGACCTAAGCTCTGATTTAAAAGGAACACCTGCTTAAACAAGATTAGTCATAGCTACAACCCAGCATCTCCTTGGCTTTCTAACTGCAGCAGATAGCTTCTATCTGGGAGCAGGGGCAGTACAATCCATTTGCTTTCCAAGTGACTGATATGAAAGCCTTTGACCTGAAGCAATATAGAGTTACAGCACGTCTGATTCCAATCATTCACCAACAGCCACACCAACAGCTGCATGTGCTCTGCCACCTGGCCTGATAAGCAGTGTCTCTCCCTTCCCTCTGCAGCAGACAGAGGCCTCTCTACCTCCCTTCTCACGGCGGGGAAAAATCCCTGCATGTTTCTCACAGCCTGCCACTGAAGGGGCCACATCTCCAAGCACTGCAATTCATGACAGCACTTAGACTTGAGTATGAGCTGTTCTCAGCACAGAGAGAGAAGGAAATTTGGAGGAGCTGAGGAGGGGTTTATCCCCTCACTCAGCCTTATTTTGCTTTGTCTGCAGTTTGGCAAGTCCAGGTCATCCTCTTAAAACAGGGCTGGGTGCGTAACTCCACCTCTCAAAGCCAACTGAAAGCTAGGTGGCAGATGGAGATACAAGCAGCAGATGGAGAGGCAACATCCAACCATTACAGCAAGCCAACTAGTGTTTCTTTGCCCAAGCTCAAGGCTCACCTGCAACGTGCTGAACGCCTTGAAGAGAGCAGGAACCGGTGAACAGCGACGAGCATCCACAAGAACGGTCAGACCCAAAGCCTGACATTCTGGTCTGCAAGGACAGAGAAAGAGGCCACATTTGTCACCAATGAAAATCAAAAAGACTGTGGAAAAACAACTGTTAGAGACCTAGACTGAAAGTATGTTATAGCTCTGTAAGGACAGGAAACTAAGTGTCCCCTTTCTAACCTAACTATGTAAATCAAAGCCCCCTGGAGTGCTCAGTTTTTACTTTTGCTGTTTCCACTTAAGCTTCCCATTTCACCAGTTCCCAGGACACACCTCACTGACGGCAAAGGTGCTGATATCTGCTCCACATAATGCACACAGCAAAACCAGTCCTTCCTAACTGCATTCAGGGACAAGCTTGGCCTTAGCCACCCTGCTTCACAAGAAGAGCCATTCCTGGATCAGACCCAAAGACTGCCTTGCTCACAACCAGATTTGAAGAGAAAAGCATGAGTAGCAGGAGCCTCTCTCAGTCAGTGGTTTAAAGGCTTAAAAAAAAGATATTTAAGACTCACTACTAGAGCATTAGCTTTACTTCTTATTAGTATCATCACTTAAAAGTGAAACAGAGTTGAGTATGAGATGAGCTGGGGGTAAGAGTCTGCCACAGTGAAAGGAAGGACAGTTGCAGCAAACTCCAGCCTGCAGACTCTAAAAGCAACTGCCAGCCAGACATCAAGGTAGGCTTTCTCAACCCTTGCAGATCCTCCTCTGTCAGCTTGGAGGCCTGGTCCTAAAATATCACATCACAGAACTACATCACAGAGCTGCTGCAACCTCATCACAGCTCCCAAATCCTGGTTTTGGAGCTCATGACTATAGTTAGAGTAGCTTGGATTGATGGCAATGCACAAAGACAACCAGTACCTACCTAATTCTATCACACCATGTGCACAAGGCACATACAGAATAGCCAAAATGCTTACTGATCACAAGCCAGGTCACTCTAGCAAGAGATCCCCATCTGTACAGTCTGGGGACTGTCTGACCAGGTTCCTAGGCCAATAAATACAACCCATTCCACTCATTGCCTCAGCTTTCACCCCCCTGAAAGGCAAAGCAGACACAGCAGTGTCCATCCCATCAGCCCCAGAGTGTCACAAACCTTGGGATGCTATGCAAGTACAGAAGCAGGCGCACAAGCTCAGTGGTGTTGCAGTGGGGGTTTAACCAGGCTGTGTTCCTTGTTGTTATTATGGCCACAGCACGTCCTGATTTATCTCTGGTACCTGTGAAAAGAGAGGGTAAAAAAAAAAGTCAGACAAGGAATTCACCAGAGCCTGGTTCCAAGTGTGTATGCCTCACTCATTCCTCTGCTACCAACCCAACAGCCTCCTGCAAGCCTGGCACAGAACTCACCACAGTATATCTCACAGACTGGCTATAAACACACTTCCAACAAACCAAGTCCTGCCCTCGAGTGAAGCAGCTGAGCTCTGATTGTCTTTCTCTCTTGGTAGGGTTAGATTTGTACTGCTCTCTTCTACCCAAACACACATTCTTCATAAAACATGGCTGAAGCTGGCTAACAATAACTGAACCTTGTAAGAAAGGCAAGAGCCTCATCAACACAAGACACATAATGTCACCTCCACTTCAGTTACAATATTCAGGTTGCTGTCAAACAAGAGAATGCAGATGGGTTTGCAACACAACAGGCTGGGCATGCACACTGCAGGCTGAGCCCAGCACGTAACCAGATGTCCCATCCTTGGAGCAAAGCCCTGGAGCACCTCCTCAGAGGCTGCAGAGCGGACAGCCCAGCACCCTCCTGCCTGCCTACAGCTCTGATAAGGGCAGAGTTGGTGCTGGGCTTTCATTAGTTTCTGAGCTTGCTCACTGCCTAAGGAATAGCCAAACCACAGGATGGGTGACACAGCTGAGTTGTGATATGATGAGGAAGGAGAAACCCCTCTGCTTCACTTAGCCAGGACAACAGTCCTCTACCCCCTGCTTCCCAAAGACACAGCTTATCACAGGAACAAGCCTGCTTTATGAGCTCCCAAAATTAACTAATCACCTGGCTTTGGGCTTTAGCCACTGTGTGCACTGAAAAACTCTGAAGAGCCAGATATAACAATGCTATTTCTGAAATCATGTCCAGCCTCCTCTCCAGATGGCAAAGGAGTGGTACAGAGCAGGCAGGCACACCACCTGGGAGACCCAGAGCTGCCTCTGCCATTCAGAAGCAGGCAGTGTTTGTGGAGTGGGCCTGCTCCAGCCATCAGGCTCTGTGCACACATTGCCAGGAAGGCAAGTAAGTGACTTGGAAAAGAGAAGGGGCTACACCTCTATTGTGTGAAAAGTAATGCACCAGAACAGGAGCCATTTCCTGTAATACAAATTGTGTGAAAGAGAGGGTGAAAAAATCCCAAGCACAAGGCAAAAACAGAGGCTTGGAGAAAGCCATGTCTTTACCTCTTCTGAACTTTATTGCTGTCACAGGAGATACTGCCCTGGACCACCCTTGTCCCCACCCAGGGACAAGCATGGGAGTTGATGGGTAACACAGATACAGATGGACAGCCCCAAGCACAGAAAACTGCCCTGGTGTGATCTCAGTCTGTCACTAGGATGTGACTTGAGTAAGGGCCACAGACACAGATGGGCACCATTCAGAAGGAAGGACCAGAACTGTGATACAGGCTTCCCCTGCTAACAGAAGGGACAAAAATCCTTAATCATCTGTGTGATTCAGAAGTCTTATTACTCCTGAAATACTGAACTCTGGACAGTGCATAATCAAAGAGCTGGGGAGAAATAGAAGAGGCTTATTAATATACTTTGTTTCAACAGCTAAGGAGATAGCTCATCAAAACAAAGAAGCACTCAATTACTGGAAAAATGGCTCAATAACCAGGCTCAGCAAAAACTTCCTTACTCTGAAGCGACATCTTTCATCCATCAGGGAGGCTGAGCATCACCAGAACTTGACTGAACTTTGACCTTCTATATAGGAGCCTGGGAACTGCCAGAACAGGTCAAAAAAGCAACCACAGCCACTGGGGCTAGGCCTCCAAGAGTGGTACAACCAGATGATTCAAGAGCAGAATGCAGAATTGGAACTCTTTTGAAAGGAAAATTTCTTCCTAACTCCATCAGCTACTCATTTATTAATTAGCTCTTATTTATTACTCATTATAAAGGTTATCCTTTCTAATATAATTATTATAGCATTAACAATGTTTAACATAAAAGCAGTTAACTGAGTGGTGTGTGCCTTTCCTCAGGTGTGATTGGCCACTGAAATCCAAAAGGAAGAGAGATACCAGTCAAATCCAATACTGCTCCTACAGAAGACCCAACTCCTCCTGCAGAGGAAAACTCCCTGGGAAGCAGAATTGAGGCCAAATCATGCTGCTTCCATGCATTTCATGGGCACATCCCATCATCCTGTACCCAAAGGCATTTGCCTTGTTTAACAGTTGCACATTACGACAGGAATCTGCCAAGAGACACAACTAGAGCATTCACTCACAGTCAGGCTCCTACAGCAGTATGGACCACGAGCTCCTCTTCAAGACCTCTCTGGGTTGGGTTTGTGTGGAACTGCTTTTTGACTGATAATGGGGGGAGGGCTGCTGCAGTGGTGGCCCCTGTAAGGAGTTAGACACTCCCCTCAGCACCAAGTCAGACTCACCTCTGGCCCAGCCTGGCCAACCCAGCACCTCTACCATTGCTGCTTTATAAGGAGGAGAGTGGCTGGAAGGAGTGGGACAAAGGCAGGTGACCACAGAGACCTCACAGCCAGTCAAGAAGGGGAGGAGCAGTGGCAGACCAGACTCCCCCGCAGCCAGATAGTGTCCCCACGACTCCTGGGAAGGCAATGGGGGGCTGACAGTCACCAGCAGCTCAGTCAGGTAAATCTCACCTCCTCTGCTTTATTTCATACTTGTTTAAACAGGAATATCTCCTGGTGGCCTTGCAGACCAAGCAACCCTGGCTGCTCTGTCCAACAGCTTTGATTACTTCTCTGCCAATATTTGTCCCATGCAGAAGCTTTATCTGTAGCAACTTGACACTTGCTGCCATGAGATGCAAACACTAACACCTGACCTGCAACAGACACCTGCAGAACAATTCTGGGGTAGCTCAATAGCTAGCTTTGGCACCTGCTATTTAGCTCTGCTATCCTTCATCCCAGGCATTGCTCATCAGCCCTTCATTGGGATATTCCTTTCAGCACTATGTGTCATGAAATCAAATGTTTTCTAAAAATCTATTCCACATTTACTCAACCAAACTTCTAATTACCAAGGATAAAACTGGTTTTACAAGAGCACTGCCCAATAGCATCTTCTACACTCCCCACATCCCAATTACCCACCAAGTGAATCAAGTCCCTATTGTTGCGACCAAGTCTGATGTCAGGCCCACCAGCCCATCATTAGCTGCACCCTCACTCTTCTTTTTGAGCTCCTGGTGTGAGCCCACAGATTTGGCATTTCTGACTCATACACCCTTGGTTTTGAGACTCCTGTGAGCAAGTTAACATTGCTTCCATCAGAAGGAAGTTCTGCTTCCTGTCCATCCCATCCAGAAGCTTTAGAGGATTCAAGGAGTGTTGCTTCTGGAGAGGTTTGGGGTGAAAGAAATGGAATTGGCATCAGTCTACAGTGCTGCAAACAGGCTCAAATCTCTCGCCCTCCTACAAGCCACCCTTCCCACGTATATTCTGGCGCAGCTACTCACCAGGCAGGCAAGCAACTCCACTCCTGAGCACTTCTGGGTGCACATCCTTGACTATGGTAGGTGCAGATCGACCACCCCAGGCAGGCCTAGAAGCTGGGGGTGTTGGTGGAGTCGTAGCTGTTGAGGTTTCCTCCAGGGCACCAACTTTACTCTCTGGTTTCAACACATCTGTACCAGCTGCTTCTTTTCTTGTCTCTGCCTCTTCTGACAGCATCCCTGTAAGACAAGCAGCAGTCAGAAGCTCAAGCAGAGCTCCACCCAAAAGGTCTGGGGTAAGTACCAGACTGGAAAGGGATGTTCCTCCCAGCCCCAGCACTCTGCAGCTCCTCCAGTCCTGGGGCCAGTAGCACGCATGTTCCAAAACTGCTTACAACATTAACACTAATGTAATTTACAGAAACCCAAACTCATTTATTGTGAAGTTTGCAGGTTATGAAAACTCAATTCCAATCAGGATCACCATAGTTAAACTAATTGTTAGAGGTAACACATCAAACAGTACATGCCTGCTCACAGCCTGTGAGTCTGGCACGACACAAGTCCCTGGCTGAGCTCCAGCAGCTTGAGCACGCTGGAAGTGATAAACCAGCTCCTGACAGGGAGAGCTGCTCCATCAGAGCCGAATTACTCCCCCAACACCACTTTCAGATTAGCTCCTGAAAACATGAAGTCAACTAGGGGCTGACAAATCAGCTGGAAATTAGCCAAAGAGACCTTGTTCTGCTCGTCCAGATTTTTTTAATTAGCAGCTAAGTGAAAGTCAAACTGATTTTAAAACCCCAAGGAACAGAGCTGATTGGTGTAATCACCCTGGGACTGGAGAAAATGCTTCCTTTGCTGACACCTCAGCTCTAAAGCACAAGATACCAGAATCACTTGATGCTAAGATTCAGTATCTTAGCTACTACACAGAAACTAATGCTACTTTGATTGAGTTTCAGTTTTCATGTAGAAATAGCTGGAGAGAAGAAAAAGCAGAAATACCTTGTGGATAAGAAGTATTATTCCCCATTTGCCAACATTGTAAGAATTAGAAGCCACCCAACACTTCTTCACAGCACCCTGAGCACACAGCTAGGCTATCCCACTGCTTGGCAGAAAGGTACACTAAAGAAAAGGCTCTGCTTTGCTGAGAATTCTGATCCTTCAACATCTACCAACCAAAAAAACCCAACCTTTCTTTAGGAAAATAGAAGAGGGGAGTATTTATTTGCTTGCTATGAAGTCAGACATTTTAATTGCTATTTAAAATTGACTTCAACCATCCTACTTTCCTGCTGCATCAACAATGCTGACACTTGACTCAGTTTATTTACTAACAGATTCCAATACTTCATTAAAGAGCAGGACTAGGAACAAAGCAGTCCTTGAAGTGGCTTTCAATACAAGTTTTAGCAGGGAAGGAGATTTACAGGTTGAGGCTCAGCCCAAACTGCTTTGAAAATTGCTAAAGCGGGCGAGAGAAGTGCCCTGAGCACTGTGGCTCAGCGCACACAGCCAGGGGAAGGCAGCAGGGGCTCCAGAGCTCTGCACCAGCCAGGCTGGGATGGAGTAGCTGCTCATTACTCTGATAACACCCATCTGGAAGGAGCATCCCAGGACCCAGCTTGGCATCTGCTGCCTTTGCCACATAAGCTGCTGTGAAGACTTCTGCATGGTCCTGGGAAACATCAGAGCTCAGTTCTGCTCCTAGTACTGCCTCAGCCTCCACCTTCCTGTGACACAAAAGGTCACTCACTTTGGGCAACACTGATAGATCTTCCTGAAGTAGAATTGACAGGGGCACTTATCTCCAATGGACATCTTATCTTGACTTATCTTGAAGATCTGAGTCACAGAAGTCGTGCTCCAAAGGTTCCACATTAAGGGCCAACTTTCTAGGAGAACACAGAATCATCTTCCCAAAGGGCTGTCTGGCAATAAGCACAACCACACAGTTTGTACTGAAACACCCTGCATTCAATGAAGAAAGCCTGCAGAGGAGACCAAAAGGTAGCATTTCAAGAAGACAAGAAAGAGACCACACCAGGGCAAGAGAAAGACATAAATGTACACAGCAGCCCTGCCTTGGATACCTCTTAGGAATGAGGTAACAGCTCCTGCAAGATAGGAGAGAAAAGTATGGTGCTGGGGGCTTTGGGCCCCAAGGAAACCTCACTGGAGTTGTGCAGCCTCCAGACTACGTACACCCTGCCCAAACCACCTCTTCCCTAAGCTCCTGAGGTTCAGCTGGGACCTGCAGACCTCACCTGTGTCCCCAGCACACTGTTTGCTATCCACAGCTGGGGCGGAGGCACCTACTGAAGCGGAAATTGAGAGCGCGGAGGATTACATCAAAAAGCAAATGGAGAACTGGGACATGTGAATTTGCCGTGTTTGCAGGTTCCACCTTTCCCCCAGGTTAAGGAAGTGGTAGAGGAGGATTTGCTTGTGTGCATTCCAAAGAGACATTAGCATTTTTCCTGCAAACTGCCCCACACCAGGATCATCTGTGCTAACACCACATAGTAACAGGAACGGAACGCCCTCGCAGCTGCTGCTGAATATGCCCCAGTGAGGCTTTTCAGCCCATTTCTTCAACATCAAGATACATTCCATACCCAAAATACAGGCATTCTTTCCAGTGCTGCAAAGCTTCCAAATTCACTTTCACTTACAAAGTTAGTCATTAGGGGGAGAAAAACCCAAACAGTCACGTTATCTGGGAGTGGAATCAGTGCAAATGTTAAGCCACCAACTCCAAACAGCTCACACTTGACTAAAAAGCTTCTGAATTAGATGGTATTTGTGCAGAAAATAAGCTCCCTAGGAGTGAAAGGAAGAGCAGAGAGTTAAGGGACAAGACAATTTTCTGCAGCCACAGCACACTGAGATGCCCCAGTTCTGAATGTGAGTTTTGACACGATTTACAGTGTCAGCCTCCCAGATCCCAGGTGCTGCTACCAGGGTGTCAACTGCAGATCTGAACTGACCCTGTACAGCTTAAGCTTTGTTGTTATTTATAGATTAGGCAAGATACCCATAAGTTTCCAGAGTAGCAAAATGATGCCAACAAGACATAGTTAAGAGTTTCACTCACACACAGACTGGCTGGAAAAGTCCATTTGTAGGACTGAAGGTAGGGCATTTGTTTCACTTTGCAAGTTTACCTCTGAATTAGCTTACTCTTGTATCTTTGAGTATGCTAGAGTTCCAGCTATATTGTTTAAGAAATTCTCCTGGCATTAACAGATATTTGAGCTGTATTGTGCTTGATTTGGGGGGTTTCATGGTGCTTTAGGTAGTTTTTGGTGCTTTAGAAACCCTGGGATAACAGTTTCTTTTGTAACTGCAATGCCAAAGTTTAACACCACCTGAATTAGGCCACGAGTGTCACTTATTTCAGCAAAATCCCCAGAAACATTTAGGTTGTCTTTCATTTCAAACCCCACACATACCCCCAGAGGGTCCATCGCTGCCAAAACCCACAGCAGCAGCCAAGACTCATCCTGTGGAGCAGCAAGAACACCAGACTTATCTCCCACAAGAGCTCAACCTGGCTAATTATAGACAGGGCAGATGGGAACACTGACCAATCAGCTACTGGAGTCATGAGCAACACGCACACCCAGCACTCAACACAGCCTCAGCTTTCTGTGCAAACACAAAGCCAAGCCAGGTTCAGCTTGGGCAGGGACTGGACACCCACAGCATGGTTCTTTCCTGGCACACAGGAGCTGAACATAGGCAGAAAGTGACCTTTGGGGGTTTTGTTTGCTTGGGGTGACAGATGCTCAGGGATGCACACTTCAGAGAAGTGAAAAGGAAGGGGTTCAGCTCAAATGCTGAACCCAAAGGTAACAAAAACACCTGGCTTGCTAAATTACAGAATGAAAACATTTTGATGCAGGTGTTAATGCATTTAAGTTTAATCAATGGCCACTTCAGCTCCATTAAGAGGTCACACTAAGGCAGCAGCTAAAATGTGACTTTTGGACACTCGAGCAAGTAGCTGTATTTGCAGCCAAAGGGAGCAGCACTGAAGCAGTGATGTGGGCTCTTCTCCACACAACTGAGGCCCCAGTGCAAGCATTACCCTGGCACCCTGTCCCAAGACAGCCAGCTGCCAATCTGCTCCTCCACAGGGTCAGACATGCTCTAGCAAGGTGAGTCTGTACCTCTGACTCTTTCAAGAGTCTTCACTTCTTGATTTCAAGCTGGGTTAATTTTCCAAGCCAGGGGTCTCAGGGAATGAGAGCTGTTGAACTGGAATGGCACGTTTCACCCGCCCCCACCACACAGCACACGCTCCTCAGGGTGATCTGCATATCTAGCTACAGCTTTCCAGACTCAGCAGAGCTGAGCCAACATCGTGCCCATGTGGTTACACACTGCCTGCCTACGGCTGGTGCAAAATGCAGAGAGACCTGGAGTGCCTGTTCCATTCCTTCAGAAGGAGCACAGCTCCTGCACAAGAACCCAGGCATCAAGAAGGCTGGGCAATACCTGCTTGAACATATCGTTTGAGCTAAAGTGAGATTCTTAATTTCTCTGTGCTCTCCCGCTCAAGCTAAACAGCTCCCACTTGAAACATAACCAAGCAGAAGAAGGAATGCCAGAGGGGAAGGGAGGGAAGAGGGGGAAAATCCCTCAACTCTGTAGTCTGCTGCTTAAATCAGTTACCAGCACATGCATTTCTTTATCTTGAGGTCACGTTACACAGCTGGTATTTTACTGCAGCGTTCACTGCTGCTTCCTATTGTCACAATTGTCTTCTTAAAGCCAACTGTCAACTACAAAAGACTTGTACAGTTAGCCATTCTCCTGTCACTCATTCCTATTGCACACATTCCTAACATGCACATGGGGAATGTAATGGGTGGGGGTCACCAGCCATCAGATTAACTAAGTCTCTTACACCAGATCTTTGTTCTGCACTGATGTAAATTTGCAAAGAACTACTAATCAAAATACAACAAACCCACCTGTGAATCACAGAATCTCAAGGGCTGGAAGGGACCTTGAAACACCACCTAGTGCAATCCCCCTGCCAGAGCATGTCCACCTAGAGTAGGGCACACAGGAACTCATCCAGGTGGGTTTGAATGTCTCCAGAGAAGGAGACTCCACACCGCATCTGGGCAGCCCCTTCAGCAGCCCTGCAGCACTAACTCCAGCAGCTCCCTGTCCTTGAACCAAGGAGCCCAGAACTGGACACAACATTCCAGATGCAGTGAAGAGAAAGCTAAGTTCAAGCCACAAAAACAACAAGTTCATCACTCTCCTGTAGTTTGTGCTATTACTCCAAAGCCTCCCAGCACATAGACGTCTGCAGTACCTCCTGAGGCCTTTGCTTTCAATCTATTCCCAACCAGATAAACATACAAACATGCAATTGCTGTACCTTTAGGAGATGATGGCCCAGAAGCTGCCTCTTGCTGGGAGTGCAGAGTGGTGGGCTCCACGTGCCCCTCAGCATCTCCTGAGGACAGCTGTCCAACCTCCAGTTCTTCTTCAATGGATTCCAGTGTGTTTAAGGCTATCATCTTTGACTTTTCCCCATAAGAAAACCTTCCCTGGTTCTCCTCTCTCCCCTGCAAGTCCTGTACTGCAACATGCTCAGAGTTCAGCACGGAGCTCTCTTCACATTTACAGCCTTGGTTTTCGGCCCATCTTTGAGGTTCCTCACACTTCTCTCCAGACCTCTGGGTTCTGAATTGACTTGAGTATTCTGCTTGTGCACCAGGGCCCAAAGAGTCCCTGTCATTTAATTGTTCTGCTGTGTGATCACCTTCTGCTGACAGAGCAGTTTGGTCTGCAGCCTTCTTATGCTGACTGGCAGAGATTTCCTGCTCTTCACCATCTGTAGGAGCTTCAGCAGAACAGTGACCATGACTAGTCTGATTCTCATTTACAGTCAGTACTTGATCAATATCTTTGTCTTTCTCTGGGCTGTCTCTTCTTCCTGCTTCAAAATCGTCTACTTCTTGGTTCTGTTCTGGAGGACTTAATGGAGAACTAAGATTTGCTTCCCAATCTCTGCAGCAAGCACCAGCTGCTGTTGCATCTGCCGTGTTCCCTGCAGGAGACCCTCTCTCCACACCTCCATCTGAACTCTCAGGTGTGATAAGAAATGTAGTGGCCTCAACTGGCACAATACTTTCACTGACTCTCTGGCAAAGAACATTAGAACCTTCCTTCAGTGTGCAACATGGTCCCGAAGGCCCTGGGACAGATGCAGGAGAGGCATCTGTCTGCATCACTTCATTTTGGCCCTCGGTCAGTGGTTCTCCATGTACTCTCAGTATCACCTCCTCTTCAGTAGCAGTAGCATCTAGGATCGTTTCTGGGCTCTGCTGCAATGTTTCAACAGCAGGATTTCTGCTAGGACCATCGCCTTCTCCTTCCATGGCTCCTGGAGCACCGGACACCTCTGCTTTGCAGCTGACACTGTCTCCAGCACACACGTCACTGCAGCTGCACAGTGCACACTGACAATCAATCGAGTGTTCACTGCATGTCTCCTGCTCTGCAGATGAATCTTCTGCACTGCAGGCAGGAGGCTCAGCCACAGGACAGCTATTCCCCACGTTTCCAGCACTACTTGATGTCAGCTGACCTTCTGGAGACAGTTCTCCACGTGCTGTCATTTTGTTGCTTTCCAATGGAATTACATTTTTGAGATCTTCTGGAGAAGTCTTGAGAGCATCCATTGGACAGTGCTCCTTCTGCAGCAGTGCTGAGTGAATTAGGTTCTTGGAGTAGGTACTATCTTGAATGACAATAAACCTGTGCTTCCCTTTAGGCACATTCACTCGTGTTCTGGGCTGAGTTAGATAATTTAAAGCTAGTGCTTGGGTTAAAGAGCCTGTCTGTGGCCCAAATCTGGGCAGTGAAAGTTCTCTCAGCTCAACGTACTCCCCTTCAAGGTCACTTCTCAGGTCCTCTTGAGGCACAGGACTTGGACAGACACCATTGACAAGAGCTTCACTTATCTGCGGGGACGTGCTGCTAGTGACCAGGTTGTCTCCATTTGAACTTTCCTGTAGATACCGAGATCTTGAGTCTGGTGAAGCGCACTCAGCATGGTCCATGGGGAGGCACACAACTGAACCTTCCTCCTTTACTTCTGGAGAGATTCTGTTGTTTTCAACTCTTTTTGGTTTGTTTATAAATTCAGGATTAACCACTTTATCCCAGGGGACACGAAATATTTTATCATCAGTGGTTAGTAAACAATTTTCCAGTGCTATACCCATCCGCTCTCCATTGAAAGCACTCAACCATTCCAGAGTGAAAATAGAGGTATAGGAAACTTCTGGAATCACAACTTCCTCTACATTATGCTTGTCTTTTGCCAAACATTTCAATACAATTCGTGGAGACTTCTTCAGATAGGGGACCACCTGCAGGTAGAAGTCACCAGGCTGCAAGGTTCGCCAGTCAATGGAAGCCAGCTGGATTACAATCCTCTCGTGGATACACAGGGGCCAGCCCTCGTGGCGGAACAGCAAGCCACAGTACTGAGCCTGTGGAGAGAAAAGAGAAGGTGTTTTCAGAATCAGGAACAGCTTTTGGACAAGGGATACCATGCGTCTCTAAGAGCTGCAGCGATACAACAGTTGAATTTAAGGTCTTTGGTTATTAGTGTAGGGGATGTTTTCTCTTTAAAAAGCAGAAACAGGAAAAGCTACTGACACAAATCACCAGCATCTCAGCATTTGAACATGAATCAAACAGCTGCCAGAAGTCTCAGCCCTGTTTTAAAGCTGGGTTAAGCATAGACAGGTAGAGGTCCAAGCCTCAGAATCCCAGAGCAGAGAAGTTGAGAGCTCTCACCTCCTAGTGTTCAAGCCACGAGACCTTGTCCCTACCTCATTTTGGACTCACCCCACCCTACCTCATCCAGGACCAACTGGATGGACTAAGAGTGAAAACTCAGACCATGCAGCATCTCTAACCAAATGCCACTAGAGAGAGGCAGGCAGACAGCAGTCTGCTCACAACATAGACAAAACCCACCGTCCTCATCTAAAGACCATCCACAGCCTTAACAGAGAAGGTGGCAAATAGCACACATCGCTTCCAGAGCATCCACTGTGAGCTCTCAGTTGTCCCAGGGACACTCAATACCAACCTGCCAGAAGGAGGCTGTAGATGCAGAAGCCTCATTGCACAGGACACTGCTAGTCAGCCTGGCACCGCAAAGTGTCTTTTCTCTGGTGAAGCAGCGTTGTTCTGCTGGAAAGGAGGTAATGAAAAGCTTTGCTGATGAGGGAAGGCAGAATGAAAGTGCCAAGGTCTGTCTGAGGATTTGTTTTTATTCCCTAATGTTCTCTGCTGGAGTATGTAGCGTGTTCCACCTAACTCTGGTTAAGCCCAGTTGAACAGCATGGAGCCAGGTAAAAAGCATCACTCATCTGCAGCTATCAAAAGCCCAAGCAAGACGAGTGGAGACAAGTTCCATGGGATGCAGCAGCAAGGGCTGGCTGCAGCCTGCCAGCAAACAGGAGGACTTACTGCAAAGACAAAGCAGGAGAAAGGAGGCAGCAAGTGAGGAACATAGCAGAACACAGAGAACCCTGCCTATGACTCTGTGGAGGCACATGCTTGTCCTCGAGTCTACCATTATAAAAACTCATGTACAAAAGTTCTGGAGCTCATTTTGTGTAACACATTTATCATCCTCCTCCATGAGGTTATTGCTTATGCTCCCCAGACTGGTTTCATACAAATATCTGTCATATGCACACTCATGCTTTCTATGCCAAGGCCATGGATGAGAAGCAATGTGTCTCATGACTCCTGCCTCCAGCTCAGTTTTCACTGCAGCACTAACACTCTCCCTTTCACCACTTTGTTACCCATCTTGCAATACTCACATAAACTTCCACCCCTTTGACACAGTAATTAATTTTCAATATGACTCCACAATAATCCTTTACAGAGGAGATTAGACAGTGAAACCTTTCTCTAGAGAGAGATGGTTTATAAGAAAGGCCAGTCTTCCTCTACCTGCCATGGAGTAAACCACGTGAGAAAGCGTTACCCAGTTTAACAGGTCAGTTAATTCCGTCCTTGCTCAACGCACACTGTTGTACAGAGAACAACTCACTTTGTTCTCTGTGTTTTGTTACCAGCCCTGACTTAACAGATTCCATTAAAATCCCTGTTATCAGACATTCAGCATTAGGTAGTAACTTCTTCCATATTCCAGGATGGAGACCAGCCAGCCCCATGTCTTCAACCTAGTCAATTCCATATGCATTTCAGTCAAGGCAGTTTCATTTCTCTTCACTCAGTGCAACTGCCTTCCTGTAGTACCCACACACTGTATCACTGCTAAACCAAATCTTACTTCAGCTTTCATTACAAGGATCATATTAACATTACCTTTATGTTCTAACCTTGAACTCACAGTAGACCCATCTCCCTTTCTTTTCTCTGTTAGAGTTTAAAAGCCCTATAACTTAACATACAGTTGCTTGCACTCCCCTCAAAGGCACAGGGAGCTAAAGCTTTGCAGTCTTATGTTCTTCTGCATTCTGATCTCTGACACAGATCCCTCTACCAGCTAGTCCCTGCTTTAATTCAGCAACCCCAGGGCTCCTCTGGCAGCACACAGTTTGCAGAGGCTGCAACTGGCTTCAGCAAGTCTCAGACTGTTCGCACTTCACTTGACTTTTCCATCAAAGCTCAAGACTCACACAGTCAACAGAGTTTATACCTCCCACAGAAGTGCCTAAGCCAAGTATTTTGTATATAAGGTTTTAAACAACAATAATTTGCAGTTTTCCAGCAGCAGCTATACAATTAATTGCACCCTACACCACACCAACCCCCCTTCTGCCTTTAGAGTGTCTCCCAGTAGATATACTAATGCCATCTGTGCCAGGGGTCTTGCAGGGGAAGAATCAGACCAAAAAAATAAAAATCAATTCCCAAATTGTTACAAATAGTTTATATGACTGAAAAGGGAGAAACACAATCAGCAGGAGCATAAACAAAGCTGAGTTTCATATCCACAAACCTGACAGAGTTTCTGTTAAGACCTGGATACAGGGTAACCCATTTGAGGGCCACTCATACACCAAGAAACCCAAACCCCAACCTCACCACTTAGAGGACTTGTCTGCCTACTGACTGACAAGTGGAAGAGAACTCAGCAATAAAAGTACCAAAACTAAAACACTGAATGCATTGAAGTTCCTCAAAACCCCTACAAAGCCACAGTCTAAACTTGCAGCGAGAGCTAGAATGATGTCCAAGCAGGAATGCAAGTACTTGACAGTCCAAACATTTCAGAGCTTTAGAACTTTGAAAGTGGAGCATCCTCATGCTGCTTCTGCTCCAAAAAGCACCTTCAAAGGGAAGATTACTTGAAAAGGTTTCTTTCAGTTGTCTTAACATTTCACTTTGAGGCTCAAGTATTTGCTCTTCTCATGTCCAATAGCTACCGAGCCAAACCAGGCTCAGCAGTGCAGTGCCAGGAACAGACTCTGCACCCTATTGATGCAATGAAGAGTAAAGCTGTCTCTGAGGAAAGAGCTGGGCACCAACACAAAGACAGTAAAAAGGTGGTAGCTTCTGGAACTACAGGTATGGCTGGGAGCTAATCCATTTAGCTCAGGATGTCACCTAAAGGCCAGGAGCAAAACATGGTTTCTTACTCTGTGCTACATGGGGCCAGACCCCTTGGCACATCCCTCCACACACCCCTCTCCAGCCCCTGGGCATCACGTACAGGCCACTGATTTTAACACACATAGCTGAAGCCTGTGAACTTGTCTCATACCTCATGAAGTCTCTTATACTTTTGTGGCTGCAGAGGCTTACAGAAGCCCTACCACTCTCAAGATTTCCTACAGTAGTTGTTCAGACAGGAGTTACTTATTTTCCCTTTAATGTGTTTAGGAAAAGCTCACATGGACCGCTTGAACTACAAGCTAAGGAGGAAGCACTGCTTTTGGTTAGGCTCTCTAAATGGCAGACAAAACTCTTCAAGAACAAGTAAAAAGAAATAGTCCTGTGATTTCAGACAGTAAAGACAAAAGAAGGAGCACACAGTGGAAGTTTGGGGAAAAGAATGAGTCCATAACAAATAAAAGAATAACCCTCAGCAACAATAATTGAAACAAGCAGGTTTGTAAATGAAATCTGGGATAGCCTGGGCCCACCTCTAAAGACAGAACCAGCTTCCTTCAATCTCCCTGCATCACCACTTTGAAAGTACAGAATCATGAGTTAAGGTCAGAAAAGGCCACATGGAAGAAAGGCTCAAGACACCCAGCTGTGCTCTTTGAGAAGCCAGTGCCTCTTGCTGACCACTCTCCCAGGTATGTCACACCTCAGCACAAGTCCCTGATACCCAACGCTGAACCCTGGGCAGCCCTTCCTGAAGGTGCCTGCTCCACCAACGCCACCAACCCTGTATTTTGTGGCTACTGGGCAGGCCAATCAGTGACAGGCAGACACCAAGATCTCCTTCATTCCTGGTCCTTTGACAGGAGCATAGCTGCAAACATGCCTTCTGCCCCTGCATAACCTGCCCAAACAGTGCTGCATGTGAAGGACAGCCTGCGGCACCACCAAGCTCCCTTGTTCCCTGGCCTCATGCTCCAGGCCAGCCTGGGGGACTGCCAGCACCCTGAGCTTCTCCAAGGCCCATCATCTTCACCTCTCCCAGCTCAAGGACCCCGAAAGCCCTGCACTCTCACACCTCTCCTGCCTCAGTGAACCCTGGGCCACACTACCCCCTCACCTCTCTCCCCTTGGAGACCCCTGGGGCCCCCCATCCTCACAACTCTACCCCCTTCATACTTCTCCCACCCCAGAGACCCCTAGACCACATCACCATTCTACCTCTCCCGTCTCAGTGACCCCCCAAGGCCCCCCACCCTCTCACCTCTCCCACCTCAGGGACCCCAGGCCACACCGCCCTCTCACCTCTGCCGCCTCAGGGACCCCAGGCCACACCACCCTCTCACCTCTGCCGCCTCAGGGACCCCCAGGCCACACCGCCCTCTCACCTCTCCCACCTCAGTGACCCCCAGGCCACACCGCCCTCTCACCTCTCCCACCTCAGTGACCCCCAGGCCACACCACCCTCTCACCTCTGCCGCCTCAGTGACCCCCAGGCCACACCGCCCTCTCACCTCTCCCACCTCAGTGACCCCCAGGCCACACCACCCTCTCACCTCTGCCGCCTCAGGGACCCCCAGGCCACACCACCCTCTCACCTCTGCCGCCTCAGGGACCCCCAGGCCACACCGCCCTCTCACCTCTCCCACCTCAGTGACCCCCAGGCCACACCGCCCTCTCACCTCTCCCACCTCAGGGACCCCAGGCCACACCGCCCTCTCACCTCTGCCGCCTCAGGGACCCCAGGCCACACCGCCCTCTCACCTCTGCCGCCTCAGGGACCCCAGGCCACACCGCCCTCTCACCTCTCCCACCTCAGGGCCTCAGCACCTCCTGCTCCAACAGCCCCCAGCTCGGCGAAGACCACACGTCCATCAAAGCAGCCCCACGCTCCTATTGGCTGCTGCAGCCCCAGCCGTGCTCTCATTGGCTGCCGGGCAGCTCAAGGCCCGCCCTGCCACCACACCCGTCCCACCGGGGCCTGGCCCGAGGTGGCCGGTGGCGTGTGCGCGGCCTCGCCAGCCCAGCCCCAGCGCAGCCCCAGCCCCAGCCCCGGCCCCGGCCTCAGCTCCAGCCCTTCTCGCTGTCACCCGTCCTGCGGGGCCACCCCGTCGCTGCTCCAAACAGCCCATTGGGAGCGCAGCACTGTGCGCCCAGCTCACGGTGAGCCATGGCGGGCTGCCGGAGCGGGCCCTGCCTGCAAGCCAGGCTGCTTTCCTTCCCCCCCTCCTCACCTGCCCAGGGCACCGCCGAGCACTTGGAAGCTGCCAAGATCTCAGGGAGCAGGGAAATTGCTGCCTTCGGTGAGGGAGGCGGTTTGGGGAAAGCCGTGCAATGTCTTGCAATAATTACTGGTTTGTACAAACTAGAAGCCTTTTGTTTCTTTAAAGGGGAAAAAAAACAGACTATGCACCTTTTAGAAGCTGAAGCTATATATACCAATGGGATCATTCCTATTCGAGTGTTTGGAGGGAGAGAGAGCAGCTCCCCAAAATCCTTAGCAACCTCCTGGGCTTGCAAACACAGCTGGCACCAAGCTGGAGGCTGGTGACAACATGGCAGGACAAACCCTGCACCAAAACACTCACAAGGTGAGCAGCTCCCAGCAGATGCAGCTCCATCACATGTGACGGGTGTTTTCCCCCAGCATTCCACATCCTTGAGACAAATGAGTAACTGATTATCCAGTTTCTACTACTTATTCATGTTCCTCCCAGCAGTCCCTTGCCCATGAGGGCTCCTGTCGAAAGCCTGGCCACACTTATCCTCTAGGTTCAGAGACAAAAAGGCTAAACCAAAACTTAGTTTTAGGCTGTTGGGGCTGCTTCATGGTTTGGGGTTTCTTTTTCACCTTGTAGAATTTGAGCCAAGTTTGTGATGGAAGCATTTGACTCATCATTTCTAATATGTTAGACTCCCAACAGTAAAGCACGTTAATCTTGGACTTGTTCTGGCACTGAGTGTAACGTGACTGCTTGGGGCTACTGAGCCTTATGACTGTTCCAGCAACCAAAGGGGAGCCAGGATTCTGGGAAAAAGGCACTGACTGGCAGCATCTCACCCCACACATCCTTCTGCCAGCAGCCAGAGCCCACAGCTTCATCCACAGGGCCAGGGAATGACTGGGGTCAGAAGCCACCAGAGTCAGACACATCCAGCAAACCCTTCGCTAAACCTCTTCCTCTGAATCCCTTAAGCCTTCTGTTTGGTGTTCCTGGTTATGGAAGGCAAGGGCACCGCTCCACATCTGATCTCCGCAGGGCTAAGCTTCAATAACAATTTCTCAACTGTCTCCTGATTGTCTGCCTGCCCTCCCACCTAGGTTGCCATACCCATGCAAGCACTTCTTGCCAGCCATTTTACATACGAGTATAGAGAGAGAGTTTTCCAAGAAAGTCTTTGCAGGTCTCCGAGAGCATGATGTACTCACACAGGCATCCTGCTGAATGCACTGCAGGATGTGCTTGGCTGGAACCAGGAAGTCTATGAGGTAGCGCAGTCCATCCCCACGGTACGTCTTCTCCACCACATCAAAAACTTGGCACAGAACGGTGGCTGCGGTAGCCTCAAACGGAGGGTAGAGTGCTGATAAGGTACTCTGAATGCAGCCGTCCAGCGACTCCGAGTCCTGCCAAGAGACAGAGCGTTAGCGGTCCCAGGGCACGAGCCGCCCCAGTGCCCTGGCGAGCCCTGCACCCAGGAGCGCAGCCATCTCCAGGCTGATCAAAGGAGCACGCTGCTGTCCCTTCTAGCTCCTTCTGGCACCAGCCACTCCAGGTGAAGGCGAAAACGCTCTCCCAAAAGGCGAGTGGAGTGCTGGCAGAGGCTGCGCAGCGCGACGAGATCGCCCAGCTTTTGCTTACGCAGCAAGTGCTGCTCCCGGGCTGCGTGGGGTGGGGCTGCTGTTAAACCATTCCCGCAGCACGTGAGCGCCTGCGAGCCACAGCCACCCTCAGGGCTGCAGGGATCTGCGGGCCCTGTGCCTCGGGTACCCACGGCCAGCACTCGGGTACAGCAGCACAGTGCACTGGTACGCTCCTCAGTGTGCTCTGGGGCAACAGTTGGGCTGAAGCTCCACAGCCTGCTGTGCTCCGAAAGTCCCTGCACGGGATAAGCTGCCAAAGCTGTTTTGGTACTGGGAAAGTTGCTCACTAGTGCAATTCCTCATTATTCAAAGCTGTTTGCCTCTCATGAAAGGCTCACTCTGGGAGCCAGGAATTTTCATCTGCGAGAGATGCCTCACAATAGGATCCACAGACGGGGAGTGAACAGGGCTAGGGCTGCCCTTGGTGCCTGAGCACACACATCAACACACAGGGCGCCTGTTTCCTGCCTGGGGATCAGAGGTGATGGCTTCCCTACTTCCACCTTCATTCTGGCCTGCCAGCCAGATCCCACCCGCAGTGTCTGGATCAACTCCAGTGCTAGAGTCCAAATTCCCATCTAGTGCACAGGTGTAAATCAAGGGAGCTTGCAAAATATAATAAATTAATAATAATAATGTCTATGCATATCTGGAGAGAGGATCAGGATCCTCTACATAGAGGGGAAGCCTCTAGATAACTTACAGCCAGTGGGAATGAGTTTCGCTACAAAACCAAAGGAAAAAGTTTACTCAGGTGTCTGGCCAGATCCTCATCTAATCTAAATCCACCTCCCTTCATTGGAGACACAAGAAGTGTTTCAGCCCCCAGCTCAGAAGCCCCACAGCCTCCTGCAGAACAGGAACAGCTTCATGGACATGCCTGAAAACATACCTCAGTCCCACAGCAAGATCTGGAGAGAAAGTGAAACAAAGCAGTGCCACAACAGCTGCCACTGTCACTGGGGAACAGTAGGATGAAGGGATCAGGAGGAAGAAAACCATTTCATTTCCTCCACTCCAAGGGAGCACACGCTCATCGCTCCAGATACTCCTTACTGTCTTAAGAGAGCACAACAGTCCCACAGTAAGCCTGAACTGACCTGCAGCCAGAACAGAGGTGATGCTCCTCACACAAGCCTTCCTTTCTCTTGCAGCTCAACAATCTTTACATTCCTCCTAAGCACAATATCAACTCCCTGCTCTGCTGTAAAGCCTTCCTGTAGAACAGCCTGTGGGATTCCACAGGAGAGATGAGGCTGCCCAGGCAATGCCTCCATGACCTCTGCAGCACACAGGTGACAGGCAAACCACACACCGCCCATGGCACAGCACAGCACTGCTTCATTACTGTTTCATCCCCATGTCAGCAACAAGCAAGGCAGCAGGCTCCTAAAATGTTCACAGTTCTGGAACCAGCTGCCTCCTGCAATACCCCTGAAGGCCAATGCAACCAGATAAACTGAGGTTAAGGAGCAATTTCTCATTTTCTTAACCCAAGGACTCAAAAGAGGAGCCCTGTGTGCACACTTCCGAGTGCTGAACACTATGATTTAGCCCTGATGGTGAGTGAGAGAAGGCTGTTCTAAACTAGCTTCTTTCCACTCAGAAAAGAGCGACATGAAGCCTCAACTTTTACACCACTAATTGAAATGAAAAGCCTGGAAGTTCCCAGGAACTTCCTTCTCTGCAGGAACAGGTCTTCAGAGAAAATCTTCTACTAGAGATCGTGGAGGTCAGGAGAGAATTGCCAAGAGCTGACAGCCAGCCTACGCTGTGCAACAGCCTGCAGCTTTCTGCACAGTTCTGGGCAAGGCTATCCTCACACAGGGCCCAAGGGGATGCTTTAGCAGAGTTTAGGAAATATGGGAAGAGAAAGCAAACTGATAGGAACTGCAGGATGAGTTGTACAGACCCAAGAAGACAGCCTAAGTAAGAAGTGTTCCCTTTGCACGGTATCCTGGACCTGCTAAGAAGGCCATGGAGGAGGCTGCAGGGCAGGGAAATGGGTACCAAGCCCAACATGAAGCCTGTCACAATTGGACATGAATAATTTTGCCAAGTATTGGCATAACACGCTGAATGTTACACATCATTCCTCTCCCATACTCTTGTGAAATGACAGAGAGAGGCCAAGTGCAAACAGCTGAAGGCAAGCACAGCTCCAGTAACCTCTGTTGACACCAACCTGTCCCAGCAAGTGTCTGTGCCCTTGTCAGATGAAACTGGCCGTGCCACCGTGCTCTCCCATCAGCACCACCCACCAGAGAGCCCAGACAAAGGCTTGGCCACTATTACAGTAGCATTACTGCTGGTAGTGTTTGACAACAGTTTCCCTCTGACCCTCCACAGTCCACAGGTTCAAAGTCTCAGTCAAAAACCAGCTGGGGGGGTGGGGGGGAGTGAGCAGGATTCTGTGCCGTTTTCTACTCTCATACCTCTCTTTCCATGCTTGAGAAGAAAACTCTTTCACAGCTCAATCCTCCCCCAAATGAAACTTGTTACATTTACTTTTGCAAATAAAACAAAGAAGTCAAAATATTTGCACGAGCCAGTGCATGGCTCGAAGGTTCTCACACCATTCCTGCTGCCTTAGCAAAGCCTTCACAAGACAATTATTAACATTGGCACCGGATCAAAAATTCTTTATATGGTTAAAATAAACCAAGTCGTATATAATCCTTCCTTTAGTAAAATACAGCCCGTAGCCATTGTGGAATTCAGTGCTAACACTGCACTCCTTAGCAGAGAGGCTTTATCTCTCACTGGTTAGACTATACCATGAAGCCATGATAGCTGTGCAGGCTTTGAAGGCACAGAGAGAAGTTTTCAACCCCAACCATTTGGTAGAAGTCTCTGCTAATTCCACATGACCACACGAAAAGCCACAAGCAGGGAGCAAATTCCCACATCCACTGTGGGAATGTGATTGTAGGAGCAGCATCCTTGGGCACAGGGTGGCTGCAGCCTCCGTGTGCTGCAGATGAGCAGATGTGCAGTGCTCCCACCCAAGCCAGGGGCTTCCCAGGGACACGTCCTGCCCAGGCGAGGATGAAGCACAGCAGAGCCTCAGAAGTCACCTTCAAACACAGAGGGTGAAATAGGGCAGAGCTTGGAGCCTGCCACTGCAGCAGATTGCCTCTGATTCTGGACTCATTAAACCAACTCACAGTCCTAGGGATAGGGCTACTTATTTCCACTAATTAACTTCTCAGATTGCAGAGGGCCTGAGGAAAGGGCCTCAGCAAGGGCTGCAAGAGGCCGTGTGGTCCTGCCAGATAATGCTGGAGTACAGATGGCAGCTTCACATTTCTAGCCTGAGGACAGTGCCTACTGCCACACGTGTGGAGGGCCCGTGGTTTGGAGGCACAGGGAATTCGTAGGAACCAGCTCAAGGCAGCAAGAGAAAGTGAGAGCACTGTGCTCACCAGAGGCTGTAAACCTGAGGTCTAGAGTCCATCCTACCTACAAACCACATCTGTTCTCTCATGCACGTGATGCAACCCTTTCATAGGCATGAGGGAAAACCTCTGCAACCCGTGATGAGGGGACAACACCCAGAGAGGTGCTAACAACCTTAACCCAGCAAGGATCCAAGGAGAGGACACTCCTGTGCTGGCACACTTCCACTTCAGCCAGCCCACTGTGGCCCCCGAGAGCTGTCAGAGCCCAGCACAGGACCCTCCTGCAAAAAGCAGCCTCCTCCAGGGACTGCACTTCCCTCCCTCCAACAGGAATTGCCACATCCCCCTCCTGGGAAAAGCCCTGGACACTTGCTCCTATTCAGCCACCCAGGACTGCTTTCCAACCAAGCCAGAGAGCATCTCCCTCAGCAAAACGTGTCTTGAGACTCAAATGCTTCTTTGTCAACAGCATGGGAGGACCTATGAACTCCAGCTCTCTGCCATCACTCTGCCACACACTCACCACACCTCCCAAAAAGAGAAACAGGCTTTTAAAATAACTCCTCCATAAATCAAGGCGCTAAATAAAGCCCAGGTTAAGGTCACGTCCACCCCTACCGGCCTTCAGAGCTCCTCAGCTGGGAGCTGGCTGCCGCACAGTGAGGGACCAGAGAAACAGCACATGGGGATGGGACAGGCTCCACGGGCACAGCACTGTGATGGGGACAGCCCAGTGGGGTCCCAGTCATGAGGGCAGGGCAGCAGGGAGAGCCCAGGAGGGCTTCAGGACTGGTAGAGGGCTTGGGTCTGAGAGGGGCAGGAATGTGTGGGGTGCAGCCACCCCTAGATGATGTAACGAAAGGAATGGATGCTGTGAAGTAAGGGATAAAGTCAGTTGTGGCAAAGCACCGCTGCTCAGCTGTAAGAGCCCCTCTCCACATCACAAACTGCAGCAAGAACCAGGAGCCAGGGAGAGATGAGTTTACAAGTGCCTGGGCAGAAGCCTCAAGCCAGGACTAACAAGCCTGGGATCAGTTACAACCCTGCTCAGCATCACTTCTCCTGGTGGAAGCAGCTGCTACAGATAGGAGAGGAGCCTGGCAAGAGGCATCTGGAATAACCAGGAGCTTCTTGGGCTTTTCTAAGTGCCCCAATTATATTTTCTGCCTACCTTTGTGGTCACAGAAAGAGTTACATAGCAGCTTCAGCCACTGGGAACTCCTGCCATGCTATGTATCTTTCTGACTCAGGACTCACCTTCTTTCTCTTTGTGACCTGCTGCTCACCAGTTAAGTCTGAATCCTGTAGAGCTTCCTACAGGTTTGGAGAACAAGAAGTCAACTTGTATGGGAAAAGGAGAGATGCCCAGGGCTACACACTTCGTGCAGGGTCAGAACATCCATGCTCTCCCAGCAACCCCAGTGTCTCAGGACAATGCCAGTCGGTGCAGGGAAGGGCTGCTGCATCCACCTGAGCCCACAAAGCCTGGGCAGCACTTTCTCTCCAACTCACCCAAGCACCTTGCTAAGAAGTCAGCATCTTGCTCAAGAATTTTGTCTTTAAAACAGTGAGTCTAGCTCAAGGAGAACATGAAGAGACACTGATCTCCTCTTCCCAGATGCTGTCCTTTCTAGCAGGCTGGGCTGGCCCATAGGACATGCTGAGGATCCATGTCTCTGCTCTCAGAAATCCAGACCCCTACCTGAGCAGCCAAAGAATGAAACTATACATCCCAATGTGCCCCAGTTAGATCCAGTGCTTGCCACAGCTCAGCAGAGCAAGGAGCACAGCTGTGCCACGGAGCAGAGGCCGAGAGGCTGTGAGCACAGTGAGCAGTGCCCGTGGTACGCCCAGCTCTGAGTCACCAGGCGTCTGGGCTCCTGCTCGGCAGGGACACCCAGCCAGGAGATCCCGCAGCCCTTCCCTCCTTCTGGAGGCCGCTCAGAGCCTGGCCACATCCTGCACACATGCACTTTCCACCCTCTTGTCCAGGTACTGATGGACAGTATGAAGTCCAGACAGTCTGCCAAGGTGAGGGGAAGAGATGACCCAACCCTCCCACACCTCAGAACTGGAAAGCAGAAATAACAGCAAAGCTGGGAAGAGGCAGAGCTCTGAGCAGCACAGTGTCTGCCCGTGGCCCCCAGCCAGCTTTGGGGCTGGGGAAAGAGGAGCACACAGCAGGCCCTGAGCAGGGCTGGTTAGCTGGTCCCTCTGCCAGCACAGGCTGCCGTGCTGCGCCGCTTGTCTGGGGCTGCTCAGCTCTCCGCTGACGTGAGAAACCTCATTTCCAGTAAAAACAGACCTCTGGGCTTTCCACGAGGCCTTTCCACTTTCTGACACAAAGCTGAAAGCCAGGCTTCTCTGCCTTTAAAAATGAGACATTTCTCCCTTCAGAAAAAGGTCTTTGGCTAAAAACAAGGCTTGTTTTTCTGACCAAATCTGAGATTTCCCACTTCATTTCTGCAGGGAGAACCCTCCCAGCCCCATTTCCTGAGCTGCTCTAATCACAGCAGCAATGAGTTCAAGAGAGAAAAATCTTCCCAGAGCAAGTGCCAGCTCCCCCCTCCGCTGCTCGCTCCGAGGCTCAGGGGAGGCGGGGAGGAGGCACCCAGCCTGCCTCTCCTTGTTTTTGCTCAGATCCTGTACTGTTGAGCCGAGCAGCTCCAGAGGTAGGCAGTCCCACTGCTTAATTACACCACCTTCCTGTGAGATAACCGGGGAGGGTTCTACCTGCTCTATGGGCTATTGTTTTAAGGCTTTTCAGGGAGAAAAGCAGAGCACCCAGCTCCTTGGGAGCAAAGTGTTTGCAGTGTCACCCAGAACAGCTTCACTCACTGGCATACCTCTGACAGCGAGCTGCCTCCTGCGTGCCAGCGTGGGATGCGCCGTGCAAGGCAGGGCTGGAGCCTGGCTTGGCTGCCCTGCTGCAGGGCTGGCAGGAAGGCAGGGGGATAAACCAGCTCCTACAGCCCTGCAGGGAGTGGTGCTCCACAGACAGAGCTCACAGAATCACTTCCAGATGCCTCCCTCTGTTCCTGGGCCCTTCCCTGGATTGCCAGAACAGCTCCTACTGGGCAGCGCGCGGGATTATCATTCCAGGCACTGCAGGAAAACAAGCGCTTGGAAGCGATTAACTCATGATCTCTCAGTTAATTAAACAAAGGGGAAAATGATGTATTTGCTTTTCAGCCTCACAGCCTCACTTCTGCACATGCTGTAGGTCTGGGTGTGCTCAGTGTGCCCAAAGCTGGGCAATAGCCCTGCCAGCCCCAGCCTGGTTTGTTTTCACTCAGGGGAGACATCCAAGACTGCTCTGAAAGCCAAGTGTGACCTCCTGCGAGCCTCAAGCTTTGGAGCTATCAATGCTCTCCTCGTGCCAGGGCAAAACACAGGCAGAAGTAGAGGGCAGAGGCAATCTGGGAGAGGCAGCCACGTCTGTGGCTCTGTACCATGCTTCAGACATTGGCATAGAGCAACTGGATGAGCAACGGTCACCCAAGCCTGCCACCCTGCCTCAAAGCCCAGCAGGATGCTGTCACACAGGTCTGAGACAGCAACACAAGTAAACCTGCTCTTGGCATAGCCTAACTCCCATATTCAACCTTGCTAAAGTCAAGGCCCTTTGGAGAGCAAAGCCTGGGCACCTGGAGAAGCAGGGTCTTCCCCAGCTCTCTGCTCACACGTGCCACCAAGGGAAGGCAGACGTGGCAGTGAGTGCTCCACTGCTCAGCCATGGCCTGACCAAACACTGCTCCCCCAGGGAATGGCATCACCTGTCTTTGGAACATGAGCCTGGCATCTCTTCCCACCTGAGCTCTCCATTTGTGTGCCTCCTCTCTACCCTTTCTCCACTTTCACACTCCTGGTTCTCTGGAGCAGGGTCTGTGGCTTTCTCCTTTGTCTGTACAACATCATAAAAGCCACAGACAAGTGCCAAAGAGATCAGAGCGGCCAAATTGGGGATAAAACACTGACCCACAATCCAAGAAAGTCACCTTGTATCCAGAGAGGAGCAGAACTGGAAAGTGGAGGTAAGGCTTTCCTCACAGGGACATGTCTCACTTGTGACTGAACCTTCAATGAGCTGAGCAGAAGGTCAGTCTCATCCAGAGCAAGGAACGATTGCTCCCAAAGGCCTGTTACTTTCTGTTAGCAGATTACATGGGTGTTGTGAGGGCATGTGAGAGAACAGACCAAAGCCCTGTCCTTAAACAGACATCTTCCAGATGAAATGAGGGCCTGAAAGTGGATGTGAAGAGCTGTGTATAAAACACCACCCTACAGCTGGAGACCAGCTTATTTTGCTTTAGTTTAATCAAGGGATTAAGTCCTTAATCCAAAATAACTGTCTAAGCACAGAAAAAAATTATCATTGGCATAGATCTGACCATGCATTTCATTAACAAAGCTGTACCTGGTGTGATGCAAGCTTTGGGGACTTTCAGACACCCATCCCAGCAACAGACTCATGTTAGAAGAGCATAAGCATGTGGCAGCTGCTGTTTCAGTGCCCAGTCCTAGTTGCATAGAGCTCCTCACCTTCCCTAGATCCCCTAGGGCAAGGCTGCACCCCTCTTCACTTCCAAACTGCATGGGCTGCCCTGGCTTGGGCACCAGCAACAGCCTGGCCATGGCACCACATGCCATGGTCCAGGCAGGGATCTGCATGTTCTAAGCACCGTGCTCTTATAAGAAGCCCAGGCAAGGCTTGCTAAACCCTGTTAGACATGAGACAGCCAAGAACTTCCCAGGCCACTTCTACACAAGTCTGGTACTGGGACATTACAGCAGATTGCCTTTCTTTCCAAGCCTCTTCTAGCAGATGCACTAAAAATCTTCCTGCTACCCAAGATAATTGCTTGAGCTCATTCATTGTATTATTAGCTCCCGTATTTGCTCCACTCTCAACTTCAGGCATGGGCATCCATCTGGCAAAACAACCTGAGCAGTAGCACCCTGAGCACCCATTTGTGCCTAACACCTACCAAATGCCAGGGTGTGCTAGGCAGATGAAAGGTTTGTTTATAGCAGCCAGATACAAAATACCCTGGGTAAGTCCTTAGCCAAACAGGTCAGCTCATTTTAACACCTTTTAGTCAGAGGCATTAGGCCATAGCCAATGCCTTGTGTTCAGACACCCATCTGGGGCATCTTAAAGCAGATGGACAGCCTCCTGTGCTCAAAGAGAAGATGATAATCCTTTGGCAGGACAGCTGATGAGTGCCAGAAACAATTTTCACAGGGTCAGCATTTAGATTATTACTTATGTGCCAACACTGCACAGGTTCTGAGCTCAGGTTCAGACCTCACTCCTTCCTCTGCAAGGTGCAGAGCTGCTGGACAGACTCCCAGGGGGACTGGTGGACCCTCCATGGCTTGCAACCTCTGTAATTGAGCATGGATACTGCTAAGAAAAGATCATGTTTTAGTTAAAGAGCTCCCAGACTCAACATGGGAGCCAGGTAACACTCCATTGTCCCAGTATCCCCTGTCAGATGAGCCACAGTTCCTTTTAGCCTTAAACCCACTCTAATACCATGTGTTCATGAAATACAAGTCCTGCCACATCAGTGGGAAATGGAAACTGCTCTGGTGCCACACAGTGATCCCAGGAAGGGCTGGCTGATTGCACAAGAAAACAGTGAGTGCACAAGGACCCTTCCTTGAGGGAACTCACCCCCATGCCTTTGACATAAGAAAGCACCTGCAGCAGATGCCACCTCTGAGGAAGAGGCTGTGAGGAAGGATCAGCCTGAAGGACAGAGTAGGCAGCCCAGAGATGGCCATGACTGTGCCAGCTCAGCCCTGGGCCAGTGCAAGCAGCATCAGTCTGTGCCCCATGGGGAGAAGTGCTCCTGGTCAGAGGGACACAGATTTGCTCCCTGACTCTCCAAGCTCACTGGGCAACAGACACTCATGCTCAAGCTCTCTTGCCTTTGAACACATGAGCCTGGGACTTACAGTTGGATGAAAACATTTCCCCTGTGTTCAGATACAGAACTAAATGCATGCTTCCCAGAAAGCTCAGTAAATCAGTCATAAACCCATTGCTTTTACTGAACTCCTGAGTTAGAAAAGAAGTAAAGACAGGCTTTTAAAGCTACTCCCTTTATAGCTTTTTTTTGAAAGACCAGAAAACAGTCTCACGTGTCCCATTATTTCCATACATATCAAAGGAGGGTGGAGATTTAACTAGTGATTTCTAAAAGCCATCTTTGTGCACAGAAGGGATGTATGCCAAAACGTGGGTGGTTATAAGCCCAAACACAAAGGAGAATACATCCACAGGCATTTTTTCCCTTGATCCATTAACGGGTCTGCATACCAGCCTCCTGAGCATATGAGAAGGACCTTGTTCAAAAGGTAAATGTATTCAGGAAGATGACAACAGACAGCAAATAATCCACGTCCTTTAACTGTGTTGGAGGCTCAGCAGCACCAGGTTTTTGTTGGGAGCCACTGAAATTTGTCAGGCAGCCTCAGGGAAGGGATCCTCCTGAAGGAACCTGCTCGGGAGGCCTCACAGCTCCTGCAAACCCTGCCACACCTAAAGCAAGCTGCAAAGCTCAAGGTAGACACCTAGCTCAGATCACCAGAACTCCTGCAGCTTGTCCTCTGCACCACACAAACCACCATCCAGCCACAGCACCATGTAAGGCCCCATGGAGGGTCCCGTCTGCCACATCCACCACAGCCCAGGAGGAGGAGCACATGCTATAGTCTTCCTCTGGTCCCCATTTCTCTTCAGCTGAGCCATTTGATTCCATTCAAACCAATGGCTGGTTGCATCAGCTGGAGCAAGGGTTTATGCTGAGCATCCCAGACCAATAACAGGATGGTAAATTTGAGTGGACAGAGAGACTTTCAGATTCATTCTGTGCTGCTTTTATCTTGGGAGTTTCAGCTTGGTGTGCAGTGATGCAAAAGAAATGGGATCCATGTGAAACCAGGCAGGAGCACTTACCACAAGAAAGGCCCCATTTTTTGTCCATTTCTTAATGAAAGACTGGCTCAGCCAACAGAGATGGGCACTGTGTGCAGCAGAGAGGTAATGGCATGGTTAAACCTTGAGCCAACAAGGGCACATCCACCCACATCTCTGAGTCACAGCCTGGGTACCAGGAGCACAGAGCATGCCATGGCTGGGAGTGGGCAGCTCACCCTAGCAGGCTGGCTTTGCTTTTCATCACTTCTCACTCCACAACACACCTGACTTGCTTTTCAGACCTTGGCTAGTTGAGCTCTGCAGGAGAGGAAGAGGGGGTTTCCTCATGGGTAGACAGCCAGGAATAGGGACAAAGGTGCTCTTAATAGGAAGTGCCTACAGGTGGGTTGAGTTTATAGCTTCTGCAGAAGACACTATGACTGCACTTTGTTACTATAGGGCCCTGTAGCCCCTGTGTCTGCCACTTCCACCCACACTCAGCACCAATGCTCAGGTTTAGGCTGTGCCTGCAGCCTGTGGGATGGTTCAGTTTTGCACAAATCAGTTGCAGACAGGGTTGTGTTTAATGTGAAGCTCCAGGAACTGAGCTGCTGTGACAGTGCTCTGGTATGTAGCAGCAGGCATGTAGCTTGGCTATCTTTTCTGCAGTGACCAGCAGCAAGATGCTCAGAAGGCTCTCACATTATGAACCCTCTGCCAGAAAGGTGTCAGGGCTGATTGCACATGCAAGACATGGCCAGCAGCATGGCCAGAGGTGGACATGCTGCAGGATGCTGACTTCCAGAAAATAAGCACCAACACCCAGCATACAGCCCTCCCTGGACACCTGCAGCACCTCAGCAGAACCACTTGCTGTCTTGCATTCCCACCTGGTGCTAGAACACATCTGGTGATTGCTGAGCAGAGATGCAGCTTGCCTGTCACCTGCATTGAGCTGTTACTTTTATTGCCAGGATGAACAGCAGGTTCACCTGCCCAGTGGGTTTTGGAAAGAAGCTGGGAAAAACGCACAAGTTGTCATCTCTGTTACCCCAGAAAAGATGCTTCCAAACCACTTCCATGTGCTCAACATTACGTCTCTGGGCTTTGTCTGTGTTCCAACATCTTGCTCATGGCTTTGGCATAGAAACAAAGAAAGAAGATCCCTGATGCTTAAAGCTCTTTGTGATTCCCAGACTCATTTCCTTCTCTCTCCAGGAGAAGACATAACCAGAGGATAAAAGACTACATTTTCAGCTGAAACCCATCCTTTCTCCTGCCAGCAGAGGTGCCACCTGAACTTCTCTGGAGGGAGACACCAACATTTGCACATCTTGTGACACATCCAGGCTCTGCCCTACACATCTGCACAATGACAGGAGACTTGGAGCATGCCACCATCAGAGAGGAGTAGCCCAAGCAAGTCCAAAGCACAGAGTTGTGGGAGCCATGCTGACTTCATATGCTGGATCTACAGTGTCCCTACTATCATTGAAGAGCAGCAGCAATCACCCTAGCAAGGGTAAAAAAGCAGCCTGGGCTCTCTAGACAGCTCCTGTCCCTCACAGCCTGGGGACAGAGTCCAGAACCAGACTCTCACACCATGCAGTGGAGTAGCAGGGCTATTGCTGGCTTTGCTTCCAACCAACCCACTGAAGAGCACAGGGGTTTGCACCTGCTTGGTGGAAAGTATTCCTCAACTTGGGCACACTGTGGTCTGGCCACATGCCCTGACCATCCCCTGTGCTCCATACAGCAGCAAGCACCAGGCAAGGTGAAGTCTGCTCCTTCTCCCATGGAGGAGAAACCCCTTCCAGGGAACATGGGCAGATCTCTAGCCACAAAAGCCATGATGGGGCAAGCAGGGTAGACAGAGCCCAGCCAGCCTCCTGCCTTGCTTGCACCATGGGGTTTTCACAGCTGCAGAAGTCAGTTTGGGTGGAAGTGAGCTACTTTGGCCTAAAGTGTCTTACATATTAGGTGCTTTGGATATCCTCTGGCTGCAACAACCCAATGCACCTATACACACACCACATCATCCCTAACACTGAAACATGACAGATATCCTGTGAATAGGAATCAACTGCCACAGAACAGGGCAGCCAGCAGTTGCACAGTGCCAGGTCTCCATCAGGGGCCAAGCCTCTGAGAGTCCTATGGACTGCCAGAAGCCATGAGGAAGCCTCCCTGCAGGCCAACAGACTGACCCAGATTCACTTGGATACAAACCTTTTGCCTGCAGGGTTTGGTTGACTCACCAGGACACCAAAGACTCAAGACAAACAGAACAGCCACTCACAGAAACACACCTCCCAAAATGCAGACTGGTCTGCCACAGCATTGAGAACACACAGCTGCCATGGACCACAGACATCCACGGCATGGCCAGAACCTATTGCTGGAGCTGGGGCAGCTTGGCCTCTGGATCCTGGTCCTTGCAGCTGCAGAGTCTGAACTTGCAACCCCAGAGGCCTCCTCAGCAGTGATGCACAGTCCCTGCACACCCACAACCCACTGTTGTGGCACTAGCCATGGCACTGCTCCTCACAAAGGCCTCTGCTTCAGTCAGCTTTGGCACCACACATCAGAACGAGGTGAGAGACCTGAACTGGGGAATCAGAAAGTCACCTCCAGCTCATCAGAGTAGCAGCAGCTGGTCTCTGCCTCAGGCCTCCCAGAGCAGAGATCACAAGTGCTGCTCCAGCCCTTATGGCAAAACACAGCCCATGGCACTGCAAGGGATGGCACCCACCCTGCACAGCCCCAGATAGTGGTCTCCTTTGATTTCAACTTCACACAATAACCAGCATAGACCAAAAACTGCCAGGAACACACTGGGCATGGGGTGAGGGAAAGAGAGCTCTTAACTGGGGTGGAGAAGTGGAAAAAGTGAGATTCCTGCAGGCCATCATGGCAGAATGAGAGAGGAGGGTACACCATGGCTCTGACACAGCCATGTGAGGGTACAGCCAGCCATGGGATCCTCAGCAGAGGAGCTGGAGGGTGCAAAGAGAAGAGGCAGGGGTCCCTGAGCTTAGCTCAGGTTGCAGAAGCCAAGCCTTGGGCAACTCATCCTTCAAAGAAAGGCAAGCTTCTCCAAGCTCAGCAGCTGAACTTCTAAGAAAGAGCAAGTCACTGCCAGGCACAGCAGCAAGGCAAGTCCCCCTCATGGACTTTGTTCCCTCTGCTGTGGAGAAGCTGCCTGTGACACAGCAGGATGGGTTGAGGAAATTTAGGGTTGCTGGGCACGTGGATCCCAGCCTGAGCCCAAGAAATAAACCATCAGAAGCCAGCCTGGTGCTCAGTGGGATCTCACCACAGGACCAGCAATCCCTCCAGCCTCTGCCAGCCCAGGGCTGGGCACCTCTGTTCACAGGGCAGAACTCAGGACCTCAGAGGCACGTGATCCCTCCTTAGCAGCAATGCCAGTGTGGCTGGGCAGAGGACTGTCCTGCAGCCACTCCATGCAGGCAGGGTGCTCTGCTCCTCTCTCCCAGCAACGCTACCCAGGTGCAGAACTTGACACTAAAAGGTAAGGATCCCTGTCGAGCTCCAGGAGTTTCTCCAAACCCCTGGATGCCCATCCTGAACAGCAGAAAAGAAGCCAATGCTCTCACCTTCCCAGAGCTTTGCAAGGGGGAGAGCCCACAGCCCCAGGGCAGTGAGAGTGAGGGGGGAAGGAGGAGAGCCCAAAAGAAAGGGCCCCGCCTGACCTATCCCATCCCTGCTCCTCACTCCAGGGCTATACTCCAATAAGCACCTCACAGGAGGTCAGTGCCAACAACAGCCCCGTGTCCCTGCAGCTGCCATCCGGGGCTGGCACCCAGGGGTACAGCGTGCCAGCCGAGTAACGGCCAGTGCCAGCAGCACCGTTTCCCGCTCCTGGCATTAGCACGGGGCGCTGGCTCCAGGCAGGGCTGCCCCAGCAGCGGCTCCATCCCCCGCAGCCCTGCTCGTGCCCGGGCTGAGAGCCCTCTGCAGAGATTTCCTTACCATGTTCCCGGCCTCCTTTCCTCCCCCTCACTTCCAAAGGCAGCGGTTTTTCTCTCTCTCCTCCATGTGTGCGCCGGGGCGTCTCCTCTCCCCTCCGACGTGAACCACCAAAGCACTTTGAGTTCTGGACTGTAATCCAAGCCCTCACCGCCCCCAGCACAGCTCCAACTAATCTAACTCATGACACTACCGGGGCTGAGCAGGGGACCTCGGAGGTTTCTGTGACAGCCAACCCGTGCGGCGGGGCACGGCGAGCGCAGGCTGCCGCGGGGCTGGGGCAGAGCCAGCGGCGCTCGCAGGCTGCTCCTTACGGCATCGCTGCTTCTGCGGCCCTCGGAGCGCACCTGGCCCTCCACACAGACCTGCCTCAATGCAGATGCTTCATGGCAGGGAGCTGCTTTCGCCCAGGAAGGTCTGAATAGCTGCTGGAGGAGAACAAGTCCACGGCAGGCATCCCAAGGAGGTCTCCAGCTTCCCAAAGAGGTTTCCAGCAAAGTCCTCCCCTCGGCTGGCTGTTCTCTGAGCTCCAGCAAAGTTTCTCTGCTCTGTGAGATCCCGAGGCAGCGCTGCAGGTTAAGCAAAATGCCGAGATCCAGCAGAAAAGTGCTCTGAAATACTGCTTTTCTAACTTCTAGAGGGAAAGCAGAGAGGCAGTGACCGCTTCAGGCAACAGCCACACACTGCATTGGGATCCGGCAAGAGATGTGGAGACCTCACCGCCTCTCCGAGGAGGAAGCAATTTAACATGGCAAGTTTCTCCACCCCTCCATTAACTGTTTAAGATGGCCAGGGGCCAAAGCACTGCCCAAGCAGCGGGAGTGCTGGGGAAGGTCAGTAAACAGGCCGGCAGCAGCAACGTGCAGAAGTGACAACGGGAAAGGGCAGAGCCACAGAGGCGGAGAGGGAGGGGAGAGGCAGGTGCCGCGGGGCATCCCGGGCTCCGCCACACACAAAGGCTTTGTGTAACGGGAAGCACAGCGGGAAGTGACACACGGACAAACCTCGGAGCCCTGGGCATGAGGGCAGGGCCTCCTAGTAGGGTTTGGGACCAGCAGCTGCCTCCCCAGCAGTGGCCAAGCAGCACGTGGGCCCTGGTGGGGACTGATCCTTCGTCAAGGAGGCCACAGCGCTGGTGCCTGACTGCTGTGCCTGCTTCTGGGAGAGATCACACAGACCAGTCCATCTCAAGAGGACAGGGGACTCGGGCAGGACATGAGGACCTACAGCAGAAGGGAAGACACCCCATAGACAAGCTCAGAAGAGAAGCACAGAGCAGTCCCCCAGAGCCTTCCCAAGCCCTGCTCCACAGGGCCAGGAGAAGAGCGCACAGGGGCTGGTGCAGCTCAAGAACAGCTTCAGGTACTCCTCTTGCAGGAAGGACTGCCAGCAGTTGACATAACCAACAAACAAGGGTTCAAGCAGTCCCAAAGCCAACCATTCAATACATCATCTACTTGAGGTGCTGTTGTGTTTCCTGTGGGCAGCAGGGATGGGTGACAGTCCCTGCAGGGTTGCAGTTTTCTCTCCTTAAGTGGAAAGAGAAGTCCTCCTACAAGGGGATGCGACACTGACAGTGGGCCAGAGCTGAACACCTGCCTCAAGTGCTTGCCTGTTAAACAGCTCTTGCTTGCTGAGCCCTCCCCCCAGCTTCCCACAGCTAGTGCCTTCTCCCTGCAGCAGCAGCAGGGCACTGCCCACTGGGCACCATAGCCACGGCCACCCCCAGCCCATGCCAGGTGGATAGACCCAAGCTGGGTGAAGGCGAGCATCCCTGCCAACACAAAAGGTATTAACAACTCAGCACAGGCACTACCTACTTGTCACCCAGGACAACTAAAGGAATTTGTGATCTTGTCTGGGGATGCAGGAGAGCCTTTCTTTCCCCTCCTAGTCATAGCAAGAGGATAAGGAATATGGCATACTTCCCCAGCAGAGCCTCTGACCACAGATTCCACCATCCACACAAGATTTTGTTTGCAAAGTAGCTTTGCCCTTCACCTGTTCACCAAACACATCTCCTGACCCACAAACACAGCTACACCTTTGCAACATCCTCCCACAGACGATGAGTCTCCCCCAGACTGCTCCTCTCCAAGACAGGGGGCACAGAAAGCAATGTCCCTCCAGCACATGCATGGCACACAGCTGGCACTGACAAGCCTCATGCTATCAGAGGTGCCCAGCTATTTCTGATGAAGGCATGGCCCCCACCACAGAGTAAAAGAAGGGAGAAGGGACCCATCATGCCTCTCATGCCCAGATGTTTTATGGAAATCTCCTTGTTGTTTAACTGTAGCAATACAGGCAGGTTCCCTTTCAGGAGGCCACAGCTGCCCAGGGCTCACCCAACTCCTTGTACACCGTTATTTTTATCCAGCACACAAGCCTCTGCAATTAGCCAGGGGTCTGCAAAGGGACCAGCCATTCTCTGGGCAGAAGTTTCAGAGCAGTCTAGCTGTCAGCAGCCAGGGTACCAAGACTGTGCTCTTCAGGGCTACTTCAGAAGCGGGCCAAAGTCCCAAACAGTTGTATACAGCCTGTTCAAAGCCTGCTGTGGGGCTAAAAGAGGCCCCATGGGCTCCTGCAGGAAGGCTCCTGCACAAGTCAGTGTCTACTTCATCTTTTGAAAGAGAGATGTGTGCTCCCCAAACAGCACAAAGGGGAATGCAGAGCCAGGTAGGGCTGGGGCACCCTGGGAGGACAAAGGGGACAGAGCAGAGAACCTACTCCCACACTGCTGCTGAACTGGTCAGGTCTCCTGCACACAGACGTCTGGCAGCAGCTCCAGGTGAGAGCAGCTTTCAGCTTCCTTTACCCCTCCAGGTGGCTTGCACAGGCCTGGGAGCACAAGATAGCTGTCTGCTTTAGCTCTGAGTCAGATTGTACACTGACAAACCACCTAATTTTAGCTCTTTGAGGGCCAGAAAAGTGGCACTTTCAGAGGCTGGTGTAGGAGTTTGCAGCATCCCCATGAAGAGATGTGGAAAGCACTAAGGAAGCACACAGAGTCCCTCTCCCATTTTCCACTTCTGTGACTCTGGACAGAGTCAGGGGCTGTTCAGACCAGAGCCAACACTTGCTAGCCAGGTCCTGCCCAAACTACATAACCATTAGCACACAATTTTTGCAGCTCAGTTATGGAGGTGACAACTGAAAGCTCTCAGTGGGTTCCCAAGCTCACAGCACAATGCAGGCAGTTGGTGGCTCCAAGTATACATTTGTAGGAGCAAAGGGGGAATGGGCTGTCTTAACACAAGAACAGCTTAGAGCCCAAGCTAATGCCACCTCCCTTTCCTACACTGTGCTCAGAGCTCCGGATTTCCAAGCTGAAGAGCCCAAGTGCAGCTCAGTCCATCCCAGCTGGAGGCAGTGAGGTGATTCCTGTGCTGTGGCACCGTGCTCACACCGCTCATCTGAAATTGCAAAGTGGTCTTTCCTCCCTGTCCCACATTGTGGATCCATTTCCCATACAAGCACATGGGAGACAGCTGTAGCCAGCACTTCAGTGGGTGTTTAAAAGCCCCTCTTGACTGAGGCTGACAACAATGCTGTGCTTGTTCCCTGGCACAGTCTCGCACTGTCTCCTTGCAGGAGCAGCTCTGTGCTCTTGCACAAGAGCTGCGCCTTCCTCTGAGTTGGTTTCATTGCTGAAGCCACTGCAAAAGGCTGCTGTCATCCAGCTCTGCTGGCAGGGATCTGTGTGCTTCAGCTCACCCAGGACCTCTGACTGGCAATTTTACCCTCAGGAAACTGCTCTGGGTGCTCTGCAGCCGCAGCTGAGACCCGGCCCAGAGGGGAAGCACAGCAGAAGGCAGCAAACACCGCCATCGGGAAGGATGGGGGGCCAAACTTTGGAGTTGAAAAAGGTTGGAGAGGGGTTAGTACACCAACTGTTCTGAAAACTTCAGGGGTCATAACTTCAGACCCATGTCCCTTTTTGTCCCCATCCTCTTCCCCTTTGTTGGATGTGGTTTTCTGGAGCTGCAGCATTTACTTCTCAAGTGCCTGATGAAGCAGCACTGCAACTTCTAACCCCACAAGAGCGGGGAAAGGGTGCAAGCAGAGTTAGGAGGCAGGCAGAGGAGCTCTGCCTTTGAGTCAAGGCTAGCAGAGTTCTGCTTATTTTCAGTTGTGCAAATCAGGGAAAGCTCCATGCTTTTACCACTAGGACTCAGGAGTGCTGGAAGAAACACAGCACAGATGTTTCAGATGCCAGATAAGGACACGGTCTGACCCAGGGGAAGTTGTGCAAGATGTATGCTAGCTAGACATTGCACTGCAGCAGCCAGCAGCTTTTAGGAAAACACCCCCACACACTCCACATTAGTTTAGCATGATCACTGCTGTAGTCCTCAGCACAGGAAGCTTCCTGTGTCCATAGGGACTTCTGAGGGAAAGGAGAGCCCAGGAGCAGGCTGTGGCAGAGCAGTGCTCCAGGACCTCCAGTCCCTGCTAACCAGTGGATGCCTCTCAGTCTGCTGCCAGGCATCTCCTCATCACTGGACTGGGGCTCACCACCAGCTCCTGTGTCCATACACGTGGCTGTGCAGGTGCCCCATGGATTAAGCTATGCCCTGAAAGTACAGCTTCAAGAATGGCACACTATACTCCCACCAAGCCACCAACAGTGAAGCCAATTCCCCTTTCCACTTGGCAGCCCACAGAAACACGGGAAGCCATCAAGAGCCCGCTCAACACAAACCTGTGCCTTCAAACCACTGACAGATGTTTGCTTAAAACAAGTTTTGTCAAAGCAAAGGGCTGAGTGCTGCCAGCAGCCCTGGGTACCAACAGCAGCATTTCAGGAGAGAACAAGCTCACTGCCCATTAGGAAGACAACAACAAGTTGTGTGCAGCTTAAGAATATTTAAACCTTTACTTCAGATCACAAGTAAATTAGGCCTTGGCTTCACAAAAGCACATCTTGGTTTAACTAATTAATTTGATAATCCCCTATTTGCAACCCTCAGGAGACATTCATCTTCTAACACAAGTAATTACCACTAAGTGGCAACCTCTTTGTGAGGCCCAGTCTGATTAGGGGAAAAAAAAATGTCTTAAGCCAGAAATATAATCGTGGTGTGATTTCCCAGAAGGGCTGGAGGAGAGACTACATAACAACAGCTGGTCACACTCACCATTTGAAGGAACAGCAACAACTTCATTATTAGGTCTCCAGCTACACTCCAAGATATGGTTCAGTGCCACATGCAAAGCTGGCATGCAGTTAAGCATCATGAGGCTTTACAGGAGATGTTTTATAGGTACAGAAGTTAGGGAGGTCCCACTTTGGACTCTCAAATACCCATATTTGCCCCAGGGTGCAGGGAAATTAAAAAGCCTCCTGCAGGACATGTGCAAGCTTGTAGTGTGCAGTCAGTCCCACTGAGAAGCAATCCAGGCAGGGGAATGCCAGCCGTACAGTCTCTCCACAAAGATAGGATGGCACACTTTGATGACAGTGTCTTCCCCAGACAAGCCAGTTGGACTCAAACATATGCAAAGCACTTGCTAGTCTCTAATGCCTGCTCCAGGCATCCCCAAGGTCTCAGCTCAGCACTAGCAGTGACCAATGCTAGAGCCCACAGGACAAAGTCCTGCTTCTGCATACGCCCCAGATGCCTGTCTCACACTGAGCAGCTTTAGGCTCCTTTCACTTTGTGCAGTTCCCAGAGGGGGACATGGGTGGCCCCCAGGCCTCGGGAAGCGGCCATGCTGTGTGCCACTCTTGGGTCTACACCTCTACAACAGCATCCTTCAGAGACTTCTCCGTATGTGAAAGTCACGAGCACAGCCAGGGCAGGTAGGAACAGGGCTTGGATGGAAGCCAGGCCTGCTGTCTCGATCAGGTACCCTCCAGATAGGCACATTTCTCTACGGCACACACCCACCAAAACATTTCCCCACTGGAGTGGGCTTCCCTGCTTGGGTGCTGGGTCTCAGCATCTCAGTGCTCGGAGCACCAGGCTGATGTGTTGATTGACAGGACATGACACCCTGGAGAGAAGACGCCCCCCAGATCCCCTGATAGCCTGGAACAGAGACCTGTAGGATGCAGAGCCAGGCAGAGGCATGCAGACCCACTTAAGAGCTTAAATCCTCGAAGAGAAGCTGCTTGTTTGTCTCCCTAGAGTTTAGGCATTGCCTGCCTTTTCTGAGGACAAAGTGCTCTTGGCTTAGAAATCCAGCTGTGGTTTCAGGACTGCTGCTTCAAAACTCACCATCTCTGACCAGAAGAACAGATTTGCTTTCTCTGAAGAGCACTCTAAAACTGACACATGTCTCTCCAGATCCCACGTGTTTAATGGCAGAAGACAGTCATCTGTTTACCTTCCCTGCTGGCAGTGGTGTTGCATGCTGTTTAGTCCCCACAGCACATGTTTACTGTACTCTGAGACAGCAGGCTCACCTCCGAGCCAGACGTGCCAGCGGGCACCTACGCCCGTCCTGCCCCAGCCTGGCAGCCGCCTCCCTGGCTCCTCTCCCCCAGACAAGGGAGACATGGAGCACAGGGTCCCAAAACTACTGCAAGTGCCATCCTCAGTCACAGCTGCCAGGGCCTGCTGCTCTGTCCAGGTCTGCTTGACAGACAGACACCACCTCCCCACCATGTCTCTGAACCACCCAGGAGCCCTCTCCCCCCGCTTTTGTCCCTGCTCTGTGCCCAGCTCACACCTGAGCAACCAGCACCCACAAGACACTCATTTAGCCCACACCAGGAGACACAGATACAGCCCTCAGTGGATGCATCCCAGGTAGGTACTGAACACCAACAAAGGCTGGGGCACACACTTTTGGGCTGCAGACCCATTCTTTCTCTCTCAAAAGCAACCTAAATCCAAGACTGGTATTCCCCTGCAATTATGCCCTGCTAGTAGAGAGGGCTGACAGCTCTATCCTGGAGCAGGGACATTCCCCACCACCCCCAACCAACCAGTCTCTGCCCCACAGTTTACAGAGCCAGGGCCAGCACCCAGGTCCTACCTGGGGAGGCAGCCAGGGAGAACAGCACTTTCTTCACTCTGCTCCAGGAGCTCTGACCCTCAGCAGTGCTATTCCCCTTGAGTGCACGCTCTGCCAAACCCCCATCCAGCCCCTCGCAAACCCCACACTTACAGCCAGCACTTGCAGAGCCTGTGCCCAGCAGATCCCAGCAGATCTTGCAAACCAGTCTCCCATGGCAGAGTCTCTCCAGAAGGAACAAAAGCTCCCACCTGCCTACAGTTTGCTGCTTCAGATCAAGCAGGCAGAGAAGCAGCTGGGCTAGCTCAGCACTCCCTGGGACACAGCAATAGCCCCAAGGTGCAGCTCCAGCTGTGGGCATGCAATCAGTGCTTTATACAGCTGCATGGGCGGTCCCTGGGACCAGCTCTTGTTGCTTGTGGCAGCTGGGCTGTGTTGCCCACTGAACTCAGTCCTGAGAGTCCAGAGGTGCTCCTCAAAGTGTTCTTAATCTCGCTAGTATTTCCAGCAGCCTGAGGATTTCCAGCCTCTGAGGAAGCAGGGCAATGGCATCCTGCTCAGAGCTGAGTGGTGGTCTCTCCTGGTACAGTAGAGACCTGCTTTGCCCAGCTGGTAGTGAAGGAGAGAGATCTGGTTCCTCCATCTGAGTCTCAGCGGAGCAGCTCCGCAAGGCTGCGATTCTTCAGGAGTGTTGCCTGGGGTTGTTGTGGCCCAAGTGCAGGACGTGATGCTTGGCCTTGTTAAACCTCACCCAGCTGGCCTCAGCCCATCACTCCAGCCTGCCCAGGGCCCTCTGAAGGTCTCACTACTGTTGCCTGGGGCCAAGTGCTGAGCAGTGGGACGAGTGGCTCTGGAGCTGTGGGGCTGACAATCCAGCCATCCCTGGAACATCCTCTCTGGGTAACCTACTCCAGCAGCCCAGGCAGAGCCAGCAGTCCTCTGTCCTCAGAGAGCCCAGGCAGCGACTTCCTCACCACTACCGAGTCCTTACCAGCCTGTGCACACTTTTCGTTCCTTTTCTTTAAAAAAGGCTTTGGTTTGGGGTCATACTTTGTGCCCGACAGAGCAGTCCCTGCCTGTGTTTGGTGCTGCATGACCATCTGAGGCAGGGCATGAGCTGGAGGCCCAGCGACAGCACTGGCCACCCACATTTGCACAGCGGGGTCTTCCAGGAGGCAGGGACAGGCTGCCCGCACCCCACAGCCCCCCTCGGGAGGGCGGCGGAAAGCTGAGGGGAGCGGCTCAGGCGCGCCGGGCCCCGACGGCTCCCTCAGGCGCGGGGCCGCCATGTTGGCGGCGGCAAAGCGGGACGTGCTTCGGAGCGAGGCGACACCTGCCGACCGGCCCGGCCCCGCCGCCACCGGCCCGGGCGGGGGAACGGGCTCCGTGTGTGGGGCTCCTCCTGCCCCGCCGGCCCCAGCCCGGGGAACGGGCTCCGTGTGTGGGGCTCCTCCTGCCCCGCCGGCCCCAGCCCGAGGAACGGGCTCCGTGTGTGGGGCTCCTCCTGCCCCGCCGGCCCCAGCCCGGGGAACGGGCTCCGTGTGTGGGGCTCCTCCTGCCCCGCCGGCCCCAGCCCGGGGAACGGGCTCCGTGTGTGGGGCTCCTCCTGCCCCGCCGGCCCCAGCCCGGGGAACGGGCTCCGTGTGTGGGGCTCCTCCTGCCCCGCCGGCCCCAGCCCGGGGAACGGGCTCCGTGTGTGGGGCTCCTCCTGCCCCGCCTGTCCCTGCCCGGGGACCGGGCTCCGTGCGGGGCTCCGGCCTCACTGCCACCGCCGGCCCCTGCCCAGGGAACGGGCTCCGTCTGCTGGGCTCCTCCTGCCCCGCCGGCCCCGGCTCGGGGACCGGGCTCCGTGCGCCAGGCTCCGCCCGCACCGCCGGCCCCGGTCCGCCCCCCGCAGCGGCGCCGCGTCCCCGCCCGGGCCGGGGGCTTCTCGCCTCTCACGCCCCCGGCTCCCGGGGCTGCAGGCGGTGGGCTCCCCAGGGCCGACGGGCGCACGGGTCCCGCGGTTTCGGGCAGTTTTGGGGCAGTTTGGTTGCCTTTGGTCAAATGACACTCCACGTGGAGCTGGATTTATGGACAAATCCCGGCTACTTTTTTCCCCCACTCTTTATTGTGTCTGTAACCTGCTGTTTGCTTCAAAAGCTATTTTTGCTAAGGGGAAAAACATATATATCAAACATTTACAACAATTCTGTTCCCTAATAAGAGAAAACAAAGACTGGAGCAAGCCTAGAAGGGGTTGCTTTCTCCATAGATAGGAGATGGTAGGGATGTCTCCTATGTGTATCTACATGCACATATGGGGCAGACAAGAGAATAACCTGTGAGATGGAGCTTTCTGAGGAAGCAGGCAGGACCCACAGTGTTCAGGAGAAATCCAGAGAGGGTGACCCCTGCAGGAGTGATGCTCATGTAGTGCCAGCACCAGCCATGCCTAGAGAAGGGCTCTCAGGGCAGCTCCAAGCCCACGATTTTCCTGTCTGCCTGTGAAATGCTCAGAGCCCCAGCACTGCTGGGAACTCACACAGATGTGCATAAAGCCCAGAAGCCAGCCTGCCCCCAGCCAGACAAGGAGCCAAAGCAAGGCTCTCTGACTTCAACACTGGGCTTAGCTGGGCTGCAGGAGGCAAAGGTTGTGCATGGGCAAGAGAGAGGGAAAAGCTGAGAGAGGGTAAGTGCAAATGCAGCAGACCTGTCTGCAAAGCCTGGTCTCTGTTGGGACCCCATGATAAGGAGATGGGGCACCCTGGCCCCCTTCTCATAGGCTGCCCACAAGCTTGGGACAAGCTGTTGTCTGATGTAGACCAGACCAACTGGTGTGGTGACCAGACACTCCCCAGAGCATCCTCCGCACCCTCCCTCTCCAACTAACCCACCACAGGTTTCATTTACCTTTGGGGCAGCCTGGCTGTACTGCAGCAGATGCCAGGAGAAGGAGAGATGAGAGGAGCCCAGGTGGCTTCTTCAGAGATGCTTTCCTTCCCCGCAGCTGTGAGGAACAGCTCTGTCTGGCCGCAGGGGAGACCACAACTCTCAGCTCTGAGGCAAAATCAGAGCCCCCACCATGTGGGCATCCATCCTGGCTGTTCCAAAAGTGTCCCTGGGAGCAGCAGCCCGGCTGCACGGTGCTCCAGGGCAGAGAGTCCCACGGCCACGTTTGCTCCTCCAGGCAAAAGCAGGGGAATCTGAACCATGGAGGGGAGTGTGGATCACCCCACCCAGCTCCTCCTGACCTGAAGATCCCACCGGTCTTGCCTGTCCTCAGCCAGTCCACACTGCAGCTTGTTCCCTCATGCAGCCAGGGTGAGGGGAAAGCCTCTGGGCCAGCCCTGCAGCCTGCTGGGTGGCACAGCCACGGGAGAGGGTCCCTGGCTCCGCGGGGAGCCTGGGGACGCTCGCTGCCGGCAGACGGCGAGGAGACACGGGCTAAGCCAGGGGCCGGGCTCGGCACGCGCCGGGGGGTGCAGCACCAAGCACAAAGGCTCTCCCTCCCATCCTGGAACGCAGCTGAGGAACTGCTGCCCAGCACAAATCTGTTCCTCATTATCCACCCCAGGCTGACGACTGATCACCAGCAGCTCGCTGCACGGCCCTGGCCAGCTCCCATCCCAGCAGCACAGCAACCCCTGCACAACCTCAGCAGCCAGAGAGAGAAAGCATCACTCATAGAGTCACAGAATCACAGAGTGAGGGGGTTGGAAGGGACCTTTAGAGCTCATCCAGTCCAACTCCCCTGCAGAAGCAGCTCCCATCTAGATCAGGTCACACAGGAACGTGTCCAGGTGGGGTTTACAGCCCTCCAAGGAAGGAGCCTCCACACCCTCCCTGGGCAGCCTGGGCCAGGGCTCCTTCACTCAAACACTGACACAGTTTGTTCTTATGTTCAAATGGATCTGTTTGTGCTCCAGCTTCATCCCATCACCCCTGTCCTGTTCCTGTCATCCAACAGAAACAAGGGATGTCCCAACCTCCTGACACCCACCATTGAGATATTTGTAACTATTAATGTGCTCCCCCCTCAGTCTCCTCCAGACTAAACAGCCCCAGGTCCCACAGCCTTTCCTCATAAGGAAGATTCTCCAGTCCCCTGATCATCTTACTGTCCCTGCACTGGCCTCTCTCCAGCAATTCCCTGTCCCTCTTGAGCTGGGGAACCCAGAACTGGACAGAGGACTCCAGATGAGACCTCACCAGATGGCAGCAGAACCTCCCTTGACCTGCTGCCCACACTCTTCCTGATGCCCCCAGGCTGCCATTGGCTCTTGCCCACGAGGGCACATTGATGCTCATGTCTAGTTTATTACCAACCAGCATTCCCAGGGCTCTCTCTGCAGAGCTACTCCCCAGCAGGTCACCCCCAGCTTGTGCAGGGGGTTGTTCCTCCCCAGCTGCAGGACTCTGCACTTGTTGAACCTCAGGAGGTTCCTCTCTGCCCAACTCTCAGCCAGTCAAGATCCCTCTGACTGGTAGCACAGCCTCTGGTGCATCAGCCAGTCCTCCAATCAGGCAGAGGAGACTCCCAGTGAAAGCAGGGAGCAGGGAGGGCTGCTTCACGTGCAAAGAACAGGAAGAATTTGGGAGAGGTGTTTAGTCTGATCTAGGTGGGACCTGCTTTGGCAGGGGGGTTGCACTGGATGATCTCTAAAGGTCCCTTCCAACCCCCCCCATTCCATGATTCTATGATTCTGTGGTTCCAGGTGGGATGGATGCCTGGACAGACAGAGAGGAGCAGGAAGGAGCAAAGAACAGATTGAGGTGTCTCCAAAATGTGTGTACCCAGGTATGATCAGACTGAGCTCATGAATCCTCCTGCATTTGCTTTTCACGCTGCTCTCCATGAACACCTGAGTGTGGCTGAAGGCTCTGCCACGCTTTGTGTTTGCTGGGGCCACGTGGGAGTCAGAAGCTGGGTTCCCATTCACTAGCTTCCCACCACTTGTGCTGTATAGGCCATTGTGAAAACATCACACGAGGGCGTCAGAAGTGCTCCAGAAATAGAGCAGAATGAAAAATCACACAAGGCTCCCTGTGAGTCAACAACGCCCTTGCTGCAGCGGAGAACGTGGAGCTGGCAGCTTTAAGGACATGATCATTCCTCTTGACTTGGTACCTGTGAAACACAGCTGGGTTACAGCTCCATTTTGGGGCTCTCCAGAACAAGATATATGTAGATACATATATATATAGCAGAGAGAACCAGGTTTAGGAAGACAAGGCAAAGAGGGAAGCTACCCATGGGGAGGGCACAGAGAAACCGGAGCCCAGCTCTGGTCAGAGACACACGTGGAAGGACAAGAAGCAATTGGGACAAGCTGCACCAGGGGAAATTCTTGCTGGGTATGAAGAGCAAATCATTCTGCTTGAGAGTGGTGCAGCTGTGGTGTGTCCTGGGACAAGGTGGCAGCTTCATCCTTGGGGACTTTCCAAGCCCAACTAGACCAGACTCGGAGCTACTGCTACTTACTGTACTGTTAGCACCAGCCCTGCATGGAGCCAGGGTTGAACCACAGGCCTCCCAAGCCCCTTCCCAGCCTATGGGCATTGTGCAATGGCAAGGTGCTGGTTTTAAGGAGACTGCTCAGTGCTGCTGCTTAGCTGACTTGGGAGATGGCCAACACCAAGCCTTCATCCCACAGCTCAGATCTTCCATCCAGCTGGTGCCCCTGTTACCAGAGCTGCCTTACAGCCTTTGCTGACTTCACAAGTTCTGGTACCATGGAGAAACTGGAGCATTGGAGAAAATAAATCACTGTGGAAAAAATGTGCAGCTTTAATGGCAGGCTCTGAGGGGAAGCCTGTGTGGAAAATGACAGGTCTGAGGCAGTCAGGCAGCTCTGGGATGAAGTTGCTTATAGGAACAGTCAGAGGGTTGGTTGTATGTTCTGGGTTACAGTCTGACAAGCAGCTCCTTTGGTTTTACTCTGTCTGGAGGAGCAGAGGTTTGGGCACATGTGTTCGTGGTTTGGCCCAGTTCTTGTGTTTTTCCACTGAAGCACTTCAGTATTTTTAGGCTGAGAGCAATGTCTCTGTGCTGTGCTGGAAGGATCAGAGCAGTCCTGTGCAGGCAGGATGCTGCCTGCTACCTCTCCCTGTAAAGTGAAGTGCAGAGATTAGGGTGTGAGAATAAAGACTGACAAAACCCTGTGGGGAAGGATATAGTGGGAGCTGCCATCCCTGCTGACAAGGTGGCTGGGGTCAAGGGTGGGAAGTGGGGGCTGCACGCTCACCAGCTGCTGGCTGGTGGCACGGAGAGCGTGCACACATGTCAGCTGCCAGGCTCTGTGAGACAGCAGCATCCAGCCCCAGCATCTCCCATAGCTGAGGTGTCTGCTTTTCCTCCTCTGAGGACCTGAATTCTGCAGACCCACTGCTGCCAGGGAAACAACTGGCCCACACAAGCAGGTGCAGTGCCAGGACACACGGGCACTGGGGTCTGGCACGCAGAGCACGGCTCGGCCAGCGTGGTGGTGCGATGCCAGGCGGGTGGCAAACGCCAGAGGAGGGAGAGCTGCTGCAGGCACCAGTGCACAGCTCTCAGGGCCAGGAACTGTAGAGGGCCCCTGACAAAAAGGACTTGGGGTGACAGCAGACGCCAGGTTGAACATGAGCCAAACATCCATCATGTGAATCGAGTAAATCGCGTTCCCTCTTCTTTAGGAGTAATGGAGCCAGCAGATTGAGGGAAGAGCACAGCCAGCACACAGCAGCGCCTCATGGGAGGTTCCTGTGGTCCAGAATACCATGAGACAGACCCATTTGAAGCATATCTTTGGCAAAGAGAGAGGAAACATGGCCATGGGAAGACCTGGGCTCCCAGCACTCTGCTGCAATGTGGGGAGCCATGGGACCCCTCTGCCTGCTGGCCCCGTGCTGGCTGCTCCCCACGGCATGGCCCAGTGCCAGCTGCAGGCAAGCTTCCCTTTGGAAAGAATCACACCCTTTCCACAAACATTACAGAACTAGGAAGTCCACTTAGGCACATGGAGCCTGAGAGGGAGGCTGTGGGCTCGGGTGGCAAAGAGCAGGGAGGCACAGGGACACGCTGCCCGTGAGGGAGACCCGACCCAGGAGCTGCAGGGAAGTGCAGAGGTTCCCAGACAGCAGAGACCAGACCACAACACCTGCTCCAGCTCCCATTTATTGAACATTACAAAATACTCTGCATATATCTTCACATTAAAACAATATTCTTGCAAATAAGAGATTAAGTCTGGAGTCATTTGTGGTGCCCGTGGCTACAGAAAACACTGACCCAGCTAGAGATTGAGTATGGCCCAATATCAGAAACCTAAACCAGAATAAGGCATACCAGAAATGCAAAACTATATAAAAACCTTTTAAAAACCTCATGCTCAGCTGGTGGGACAGGTACAGGGCAGGACAGCCTCTGCTGAGCCTCGCTGACAGTTCTGGCTACCACCAGCTCGCTTGCCCCAGGCTGGCCTCACTCAGCCAGTGCATCTCAGTGTCCCCATGGCAGGTGCTGTGCCCATGTGCCCCTGTGGCTGCAGCAGGCAGCTCTTCACCTGCACTGGGGCATCAGCAGCCCATGGCCCCACTGTTCCCTCAGCAGAGCAGCCCCAACCCTCCTTCGTGCTTTCCCACTGCCATGCTTTTGCATGCAAAACAGATCCTGGGGAGCAATTCCTGGCCCTTGGGGTCACACCAGGGGGTAATTCACCATGTGGGCCATTGCCATGGCATTTCACCACCCTCCCAGAGGTGGCTAGGAGGCAGGTGCTGGGGACAGACCTTTGGAGGTGCACTCAGATCTCACCCACAGCCTCTGTTCCTGACGTGCACTCATGCCCGCTGCTCACACCACGACCAGCCCTCCCAGCTGAGGGGCCCTGGGCAGCTGGAGGGACTGGGACGTGGGCAGGATGAATGCCAAGGATATTATGCAGGGCAGCTGCCTCCTCACAAGGGCAGAATGCTGAAGGCTGCAGCTATTTGGAAGGCATCCAGACAAGAGGCGTGGGGCGGGCGCAGCAGGCTGGCTGCTGGAGGAGCCCCTGTGCGTACAGGTTCATGAGTCTGGCTCCCAGTGGAACCCAAACCCCGGGGAGCACCGCTCCCAGTCCTGAGAAGGTCATGGCCTTGCCTCTGTGATACCTCCATAACGTGGGGAACACAGAGCTGCCACAGCAAGGAGCACATCTCTGGCCTCCTGGCTGACCTCCACGTGTGCTGTGAGGAAACAGCGCTGTAACCACCCTGAAGGCAGTGGCTTGGTCGCTGGGAGAGGATGGGCTCTTGTGCATTGGCCACTGCTCTCAGCCCTCTCCCTGGAGGTCTCCTACTTACAGCCAGGCTGGAGAGCAGCTCATGCTCCTACACCTTGTGAGCAGCCACAGCCTGTTAGCCAGCACCCACACACCTCCACAGCCACGACAGGACGGGGTTTGACTGGCCTCCCAGCCCTGGGAGGAACATCTCTGACCTCCCAGCACTGTGAAGATACGTAGGGACCAGAGAGAAAGAGATTTGGCATCTGTGCCTCCCTGGGTGGACAGGGGCTGGTACCTGCTGCTGCAGCACGAAGCCCAGTTACAAACCAGTTTTGCATCAGTAGGTGTGTGGGCAAAGCCCACCCTGGAGCACAGCTCTGGGAGGGGTCCCGGGCTCTCCTGCCACTCCCGGGGTTCATGGAGACACACACAAGCTTTACAACGCGAGACAGCAGAGCGGTGAGCGGGTGGCAGCCCCTGTGCAGCCCCCAGCCCCTTCCCCAGCCGCAGTGTGCCTCAGAGGTGGCTCGCTCTGTTGAACATCAGCCACCTGGGCTCCGTGGCGGGCAGCATCCTGCCCTGCTCCTCCATGGCCATCAAAGGCTGCAGCTCCTGCTGCTCAGCGCCATCCGGGCTGCTGTCACTCTGCGACCGGCCGCTCTTGGACACGTGGCTGGGGAACTGGAAGCAGGAGCTGTGCTCCACCGCTGCTGCACTCGCAGGCTGGGGTTGCTCCTCCAGCACAGGGCAGGCAAACCTCCTGTGCTGAGGCCCGCTCTCAGTGCCTGGGGGGGAAGCGATGCTCTCCAGGGAGGAGATGCTTTGGTTCCACGCCTTCTGCATATCCACTGGCACGATTTTGGTGGTCTCCGAAGAGACGTAAACAGCCAGGTCAGCCTGGTCTCCCTTCCAGGGCAGCTCCTTCTCTGCCAAGGTGGGCGATGGTGGGATGATGCAGGGGCTGGGGCAAACGTCCAGGCTGCCTGGGGATGCAGGAGGAGGGATGGTGAGAGGGATCTTGCCCAGCTCTTGCTGCCATCGCTCCCTGTGTCCCACAGACTTTGTGGAACCAACACCAGGGAACGGGCAGCCGGCCCTGCGGTGCAGGAGCTGCCAGGGAGGCTCTGCCGTGCCTCCACAGCCACAGACAACAGCGATCCTCACATCCACGCTCTGCTGACTTTGGTTTTCCCCAAGCCAAGGCAACTTTGTTCCCCACGTGGAGGAAGGACAAGCTGCCCAATGCAGCTGCCCTGGTGTGGGAGCAGCGGTGCTTACCATGAGTTGTCTTTCCCTGCAGAACCTCATCAGTGGCTCGAGCAATGAACACAATCCCTTCGTCGTCCTCCCTCTCTGTCTCCGAGCTGTCGCTCTCCTCCTCCTCTGAGCTCACCATCACCAGAACAGGAGCTGCAGCCAGATGGAGGGAGTTGGTTTGGAGGATGGGGAACCCTGTGACGAAAGGACTGTCCCCAAGGAAGAAGGACTGGGTGCTCACACAGCCCTGGGTGCTGTCGTGCCATAGGCTGGCAGAGGGCAGGCACAGCACTGCTCTCATCCCAACCCCAGCCCCCCTTGGCAAACCCTGCCTGCCACCAGCCTCACCAGCCTCCTGCCAGGGGACGTTTCTGTGTGTCTTCCCATTGGGTGCCTCACTGGTCAGGGAGATGTTCTTCTGCAAGGGAAGAGGGACTGGCTGGGACCTGCCCTGTGCAAACCCCTCACCCCAGCCCAGGCAGCCCAGCAAGCCAGGGTAACCCCAGGGATGCAGATCCCCACCCCAGCGAGCTGGCAGTTCCTAGTTCTTAAGCAGCTGTGTCCTCATGGCCTTACAAGGAACAGCTCGGCTGCTATGGCTTCAGGAGCCCCCAAAACAGAGAAGATGCTCAAGGCTCGATTCAAGGCACAGGGCCACAGGTCTGAGCCTGGATCTGCACTGCCATTCACGCCACTTTATGCTGAGCTCTCTTGGAACACAAACATGGGACTTCTCCAGGGCTTGGGAGCACTTTGCCCAGGGAAGAGCCGCCCCACGGCAGTGCTGCTGCGGTGGGGACACGTGGGCATGCGACACCAGCACGCTCACAGGCAGGGCTGAGGGGAGATGAGCTGCTTTCCCCACGGGCCCTGAGCCTGCCCATGCCCTCGCAGACTGGGGTTGCTCCTTCAGCACAGGGCAGGCAAACCTCCTGTGCTGAGGCCCGCTCTCAGTCCCTAGGGGGGAAGCGATGTTCTCCAGCGAGGAGATGCTTTGGTTCCACGCCTTCTGCATATCCACTGGCACTGGTTTTGGTGGTCTCCAAAGAGGTATAAACAGCCAGGTCAGCCTGGTCCTGGTCCCTTCCAGGGCAGCTCCTTCTCTGCCAAGGTGGGTGATGGGATGATGCAGGAGCTGTGGCAAATATCCTTCACCCCAAAGGACCTGACTGCCTGCATCCTGGGGGAGGCCAAATCTCAGAGCTAGGAACGGAGCAGGTGCCTGAGGAGCACTTGCCTTTTTCCTGCCCTTTTCCTTCAGCCTGGCCTTGCTCTTGGAGGAGCAGACGTTGTGCTTTGTGGACTTGAAGGTCTCCAGCCGCCTCTTCATGTTCTGCCGGAAGATTTCTTTATCTTGGCGCTCTTGTTTATCTGGAGAGATGAAGTGACGGCTGTAGCTGGCCTTGTACTGGCCGAGGGAGAGGCAAAGAGACAGAGGGTGAGCAGCCGGCCCCGCAGAGCATCCTCCAGCCCTGCTCCTGTCGCGGGGGTGAGCCGCAGGCCGTGGCCGGGGAGCGCTCACCCGCCGGCGGGGCTTGTAGAGGCTCCCTCGCAGCACGTGGTGCATGGCCGCGTCCTCCTTGTCCCGGCGGCTCCGCACCGTGTCGATCACCTGCAGGTCCAGGCACGCGCCGCTCCCGCTCTCCCTCCTGCGGGGCACACAGAGCCGATGGAGACCCCTGGCAGCCCCCCCCCGGCTCAGCTCACCCCCAGGGATGAGGGCAGCGTCTGCCCAGGGGCTCGGAGGGGTGCTCGTGCTCACAGGAGGTTTGTGACTGACGACTCCGACATGGAGGTGCGGCTGGGCATGGAGGGCAGCGCCAGCTTGGCAGCCGAGAGCACGTGGCCGCCCTGGAGGTGGGAAGGCAAAGCTGGCGTGAAGGCAGCGAGGACCCAGCCGGGCTGCGGGTGCCCACTGCCTGGCCAGCAGGTACACACACAGCCACAGCCATGGGCACTGCCAGCACAGGCCAGCAAGCTCCCGTCAGGGCTGTGCCGCCACCCCTACCTGGTCAACAAAGCTGATGGCATCACGGATGTTCAGCTTGTAGTAAACATCCCAGATCTCATCCCGCAGCCTGTAGGCAGATTTCCGCATCAGGAGCTGGCTCAGGTACCTCTTGTCGAACTGCTCCCACCTGCCGCCAGACACAGACACGAGTGGCTCAGCTCCTGCAGGGTACCGGGGCTGGGGACACCCTGCTCACTCGAGGATGGCTGTCTAAAGCATGGCAAAAGAAAGCTGGGCACCGGGGCCTGGCTGTGCCAGGGGATGGGCTGCTGGGGAAGGCAGGGGCAGAGGGGACATGCTGACCCTTCATCCCCGTCCAAGGGCACACCAGAGAGCGGCGGGTCTACGGGCAGCAGTGGGAGCGGGGCTGAGGCTGCCCTGCTGCAGCCCTTCCCCTGCAGGAAATGCCTTTTCACATCCTTTTCCTGTCGCCTTGCTGCAGATAAACACTGCCCAGGCTTTGGCAGGGCTGTTCCCTCCTCAGCACCCAGCACAGCTCCATCCATGGGGAAGCACCCTACGGCCCCTCAGCAGCTCCAGCGTGGGCAAACAATGCCAAGTCTCACAGCATCTGCTCAATGTCTCTCAGGGATGCTTCTGGACCTGGGTGTGCTGCACACCAGCAGCCAGGTGGTCTCCTTGCAGAGGGACTGCCAGGCAGACACACAGCCTTCCCAGCCCTGCTGCCAGCAGGAGTGTCCCCAGCATGGAACCCGCAGTGTCCCCACGGCTGGCACACGGCCCCCATCCTCCTGAGGGCCAGCACAGGGTCCTGGCTGGGACACTCACTTGTCCCTCCAGTAATGGTAGCCATGGTGGCCCACGATGTCCTCCACCGCTGCCAGGATGTGGTCAAAGGCCTTGAGCGAGGAGAAGAGGGTGAGAGCGGTGTGGAGGCTGCAGGGGTGCCGAGGGCAGGCGTCACCCTGCCCAGCCCCGGCCGGGGGCAGCTGCCAGCCACAGCACCTACGTGCTCATGCAGCTCCTCGTTCAGCGTGGGCTTGTGGTGGTCGCTGCGCTTCACCTTCAGCCACGTCACCAGGGGCTTGATGGTGAGGCCCTGAACAGCGGGAAAAGGCAAGGGAAAGACTGGGAGGGCGAGAGGGTGCGTGGCTGGGGCATAGGGAGCAGAGGCAGCAGCGAGTGACCAGGGACAGCAGCTGTGCCAGCTGTGTGTGCCCCTACCAACCCGACGCCTGTGCAGTGGTCCTGTGTCCCCGCAGGCAGCATCCACGTCACACCCCACCAGTGCCCCTTCCCCTAGGCTCACATCCATCTGCCCTGCTGCTCCCCTTCCCAGGGCAAAGGAACCTCAGATCCAGGGGCCATCAGCAGTATGGCAAAGAGAACAACCTGACTGGGCACACAGCATCACTGCTCTGAGCCAGCGCCAGAACAAGAGGCTGACGGGGCAACAACGTGGGCCACAGCCCCACTGCTGTGCCAGTCACTGTGGCAGCCCTGCACACCAGCCTGGTGATGGATGGGGTGCCAGGAGGCACCGAGGACCAAGGGTCACAGAATCAAAGGATCACAGAATGAAGGGACCTTTGGAGCTCATCCAGCCCAACCCCTCTGCCAAAGCAGGTCCCACCTAGATCAGGTCACAGAGGAACGTGCCCAGGTGCCATGGCCCCCCAGGCCAGCTCTGGAGGAAGGCACGGTGCCCACCCTCACCTGCACAATGACAGTGAAGAACACCACCACGATGGTTGTTGCCACAAAGTAGTCTTTGGCTTTCACCTTCGTCCTGTCCAGCAGGATGACCAGCGCGAAGGCCACGGCGCCGCGGAGGCCGCCGTAGGACATGACCACCTGGTCAATCCTGTCCAGGGGGATAAGGCGGAAGCGGTTGAGCACGTAGGTCTGGAGCACAACACCTGGGGGAAAAGGAGCAAGAGAGCCTGGGATGCCAGCAGAGCCCTTCCTGCTGCTGAGGATGAGGCAAAACCCCAGCCAGGAGCCACGGCTGGCCTTGGCTTTCCTTGGGGGACCCCACGTTTTGGCATGCAAAGGGCCGGGTGCTACCAGCCAGAAGCCCAGCGGGGCAGACTGACCCACAGCTCTGAAGAGCAGGATAAAGAACAGGGTGCCCAGCACCAGTGCTGTGTCCCACGCCCACTTGGAGGTGTCCACAGCTGAGATGCCCAGAAACATGAAGATGATGGTCTCGGAGCTGCTGGCCAGGGTCTTCATGGTGTACTTGACCGTGGTGCGGGACTTCTGGGAGATGTTGGCTTCCACGTACTTCTTGCAGCAGATCCCACAGAAGGTGACTCTGCCAAGGGACAGGAGGAGCTGGTGTGACCCTGAAGCGGGACGAGCAGGGGGTCTGCTTGCTGCCAGTGCCTTGGGTTCCCCGGAGCCCCGCCGGTACTCACGCCAGGATGGCGGAGAGCGAGACCATCTCTGCGGCCAGGTAGGCCACGTAGGCCAGGAGGAACACGAAGAGCGGCTCGATGATGCGCACGCGCTTGGTGAACCGCGTGATCAGCGCCAGCAGGAAGGCGAAGAGCAGCCCCACGGCCGTGCCCCCCAGGCTCACCAGGAAGAAGGAGGCTGGTGGGAGGGGGGAAAGGCTCATCAGCAAGCTAATCCAGCTCCTGTGCCCAGCCCTGCACTCACACTGGGGTTCCCACCAAAGCATCCCGTGATGGCAGCTGCCTTGTGAGCACCAGGGTGGAGATGGCAGAGCTCTGGTGCTCAGCACCCACCCCACAGTCAGACAGCGCCCATGCCTACCCCCTAACGCTCCCACACCAGGGGAAGAGGCAGAGGTGGGGCACATACTCACCTACCCCCTTCACGTAGTCCGTGGCGTGGATGTGCGCTGGGCCCAGCTCCACAAAGGAGTTGAAGACCTTGTAGAGCACCTGCAGGCAAGGGGAGGCCCTTGGGGAAGGCAGAGTATTGCCCTGCCCTGAGAGCAGCAGCACCCGTGGGCCGGGTGGAAGGGGCATCGCCTGCCCCAGACCTGCCAGCTGACAGCACATCTCACAGGCACAGTGCCCCAGGGACGGGAGAAACAATGGGCCAAGAGAGCACTGCACAGGTCTGCCCCCGGCTTGGGGATGTCACCCATCTCCTGTGCCCATCCTGGGGGGCTCCAACACCCCAGCCCACGTCAGGCTCAACGCTGGGGTCCTCCAAGCTCCAACTCACCACCGTGACAGCGTCATTCAGGAGAGACTCGCCGAACACGATGATGAAGAGGGTCTCATTTACATGGACCTCTTCAAAGACTGCCAGCACTGCCACGGGGTCCACAGCTGAGATGAGGCTGCCGAAGAGCAGGAAATCCATCAGCCCAGCTTCGACACCCGGATCTGCTAGGACAGAAGGACCGAGCTCAGGCAGACCCTCTGCCCCAGAGCCCTTCTCACCAGGCTGAAACAAGCCTGTCCCCTCCCATCTGCTCCCGGTGACTTGTCTGCAGCATCTCCACTCTGAGTGCAGTGGGTTGAGCCCAGGAGTGCTCCCAGCCCTGCAGGCTCCCCCAGGTACAGCGGGGCTCAGCACAGCAGCATGATAGGAGCAGGGCTTGGAAGTCTCTTTTGGCACCCAGGTCCATCACTGCCTCTCCAACAGGTAGGCACCGAAGGAGGCTCGGCAGCCCCACCTCGGGTCCAAGTATCAAGCGTTTCCTCCAGGCTCAGGAGAGCTCAAACCGCAGCACAGGCCAGCCAGGGCCAGTGGTGCCAGCCAAGGACAGGGACCATGGCAGCGAGACAGCAAAGCTGGCCAAGGTTGGCAACTAGCAGAGCCATGAGTGAGCCCAGCACCGAGCAGGGCCTGTTTGCCCTGCATGCTCAGCAGTGCTGCCAGAGCACCGTGCCCAGGACACCGGGACCCTGCTCCTGCTGCAGCTCCTGCAAATCCACAGCAGGGCTGGGCAGCTGAACTTGGGGGGGTGCTTTGCACCTCCAACCCATCTTTTGGGGCCGTGGCCCAAGCTGGACAGCCCTGTGCACCCACCCATGAGCCCAGCTCGGTGCAGCCCCCAGAGCGCAGCGCCGGTGGTGAAGGAGTTCCAGAGCGTGCCCACCACTGCGTAGGTGAGGATGGCGCCGATGTTGTCGAAGAACAGCCGGCTGGGCATGAAGTAGCCAGAGTCGAGGACAATGGGGGGCAGAAGGAAGAGGAAGAACATGTTGGGCTCCAGCTGGTACTCTGCTTTCTTTGCCACGGCCAACACGATGCCCCCCAGGCCCAGCCCCAGCAGGATGAGGAGGCAGCTCTCCGGGACGATGGACGTCACCTTCCTTGACAGGTGGAAAACTAGAAGGAAAGGAAGAAAGGAAGCATCAGCCAAACGGGCTCATGGAAAGAGCATCCCAGATCCAGAGGCTCCACAGAGGTCAGGTGATGCATGACAGACCCTGTGGTGGATGAGGGAGAACCCGGGGCAGCTTTGGGGCCACGTGTGCACCGAATACCTTCCAGCCAACTCCTCAGTGAGGATTCCAGGTTCCCAGTTCTTTGGGATGTCCCTCTCCCTCCCAAGCTATCATCTAAGAAGCCAAGCAGCAGTGCATTTTGCTTTCTTATGGCCGCTGGTATCTGTGCTTCAAAGCAAGCGGCAGCCAGCCAGCACGTTCACAGCATCACACGCAGAGCCGGCTCCGCTGGAGCCAGATCAGCCTCGCTGGCTGGGACACCCTACCCCCCGCAGAGAAGAGGACGCTCAGCCCTGGCGATGGGGTGACCTTGTTTGCAGCCGTCTGAGCCAGCAGATGAGGCAGCATGCAAACCTCTGCAGCGGTCCCTGTGCCAGAGCATGGCCTCCCTCAGCACCAGCTGAGCTACCTGCATGCAAAGCACGGGCGCACGGGAGCTGCGCATTTAGAGGTGCTTTGAATAATCAGTTCATCCCCTGCAGGCTTTGGATCCAATCTTAAACTGCCATAGAACAGGATGTATTTTTCAGAGCAAGCAGAGTATGTCCTGGTATTCATCCATCAGCTCCATGGCAGTGTGCCTGCAGCTCAGGCACAAGCCAGTAGGACGTCACAGCGCAGGGGACTCGCTCCTCCAGACAGCCTTGTCCCCAGGGCCAGGGCTTCCTGCGTAATCCCAAACCATCCCAACTTCCAGCTGGGCAGCCCCCCATCCCCGCAGATTTCTCCTCCTTGCTACCCCCATAAAGGGCAGTGCTTGGAGAAAGGCTGTTGAGGGTCATAGAGGTTTTTCCCCCCACATCACTGAGCTCTGGCATTGCTGTGACATCCAGCCCAGCTCTGTACCATGACTTGGCCATCTGATGAAGAAAACTTCTCCTGGGGAGAGTGTTCTTCCAGAGCCACCTCTGTCCTTGAGCACTCAGCAGGTACCAGGGACATCAGGGCAGCCTTGAAGCTGTCACTTGGCTGAAAGCCCAGCCCTGCTGCCAACCCAAACTCCAGTCCCTAAGTCCCTTTAGCTGGTCTAAAGGTGCTCATTGCTTGTCCCATCAGAAGGAAAGCTGTGCTGTGGTCCCATATTAACCCAAGGTCACTCGGCTTCTTCCCTCCTTAGGAACCCCCACGGACAGACCATAAGGTCTGCTCAGCCCAGGCTCCCATCCCCAGTGGTGTGGACTTGGAGAGCAGCCCAGGAACAGGCAGTGTTTCATCAGCAGGTTTCCATGTCTCTATGTCCTTGTCATTCTCCTCTGAACCTGTCCCTGTCCTACCCCTTCTGGGCTGGGTCCCACGGTCCCTGAGATGCAGACACCCTGGGAAGCACAGCAGTGGCCTCCTGGTGTTCTTTCTTTCTCCTTTCCTTACCCCTCTTAGTTGATCTGCTTTCCCTGAGCACTGAAGCATAGGAGGTAACTCCACATCAAAGATCTGGTTTCTAACCAAAGGCAACAGCTTTGAGCCTGCCACTGAACTTGCAGGCTATGGGCTGCTTCTCCTCTTGCTGAGACCTCCACAACGACCCGTGCTGCTCCTTGGCACAGTTCAGCACCAGGAGCCCTGCCCGTGCCATCCCGCTGAGCCCCAGCGCTGCTCACCGGCCCTAAGGCGCCAGGAACGAGTGGTGAGTGATGTTCAGCTCCATCAGCAACCACCTCAAGGGGAAGGAGCCACAGAGCATCCCGTGGCCAAGCCTCTGCCACAGCTCTGCAGCCACAGCCCCAGCCCAGAGCATCCACCCTCAGCCCCCAGCGCACTCCGCTTGCCACCCAGGGCTGCGATCCAGCCACACAGGCAGTGGCCATGAGGACACCGCAGCCCTCCAGGCAAAGCCACAGCCCGAAGCACGGCTGGCTGGGCTCCAGCCCCATGCAGCTCCTGCCCAATGACCACAAGAGCCACGGCAGAACCTGCTCAGCCCTGCGAGGCCGGCGAAGGCAGCGCCGGTGGGCGCGTGGTGCTGGCTCAGCGCCTGCGGCACGCTGCGCCACCACTTCCACCCACGGGAACACAGCTCTGAAGTTTGCAAGAAGAGAACAAGGCGTCCAGCCCCTTTCTGCATGCTCGGGAGCATTGCCAAGATCCCCGCTCCAGCAACCCATCTGCGCTCCCCCGTGCTCTGGAGACGTGCCCCGGCTGCCAGGGAGAGACCCAGGAGCGCTCGCCGAGATGCTGTGGGCACATGAGGATGTGGCTCCTGGATGGCATCCCTTGTTCTTTCCCACGAGTCAAACAGCTGGGCAGTATGGATGGGAAACACCTTGCTTGTCCAAAACCCCCAGGCTGAGAGGGGAAGCTGCCACCATCCTCCTGAGCACACGAGCAGGAGCAGCCAGTGGGGTTGGGGTGAACGAGCTCTAATTTTACACGTGCCAGTCAAGCATTTCAGCATTAAAGGTTCCCACAGCAACAGTAACTTAGCCACATGTGAATTAACTTCAGAGCCATAATCCCTACTCAGGCATCCATAACACAGGATTTGCCATGGGGAGGCCCTTCCCAAGCTCCTCTCCTCCAGTGCTTAGGGAGAATGGCAGAACATCTACACCCAGCCACAAGCTGGTGGGCACAGAGGTGATGGTACAAGGAGAGAGGGCGGCAACCCACAGTGATGCTGCTGGGGGAAAACCCATCCATCTGCTGGGAAACCCCTGCCCACGGGGAGTGGGGAGTGTGTGTGGGGCAGTGCTCCTTGCTTCCCTGCTCCCCACATCCCATCCAAGCAGTTCTGTGCTGTGACCCAGGACGCCAAAGGCAGCGCAGCCCCGAGCACGCCTGGCTGTGCAGGAAGGCAACACCCAAGCCAGCTCTTCCCCACCCCGTGTGTTTGCTGGCTCAGGGCACCCCAGCATCGTGACTGCCTCCGAGAACAGAGCCCACAGTGTCATTTCCCCATCGCCCAGGCATGGGGCCACTTCCTCCCCTGCAGTCACAGGGCTGTGAGCTGACAGCCCAGCACCATGAGCGCGGCTGCTCCTCTGTGCCAGCCGGCGCCCGGCGCTCGCGGCCACCGCAGCCGCCACCGCATCCTCCGCTCCCCGACACCCTCTGCCCCCGGCTCCATCTCCTCGCGGGGACCACAGGAGCCACCTCTGGGGACAGCCCTGCCAGGGTGTTGCCCACAGCCCTCCCTCCAGGCCTGGGCATCACTCCTGGCTCTGGGCTCTGAGTAGCCACCGATCTGAGCGGATGCTCTGAGCCAAGCAGCCCCCATCTGCCAGCCATCGGGGCCGTGTCTCCCACCCACGTGGAGAGTGGCCATCAGCTTGCCTCAGGCCTGGAGGTGCACAGGGGCTGGGTGCTTGGGAATGCCCCCAGCTCAGGCCCCCCTGCACCCACCAGCACAGCAGGGGCAATGGCGAGGGTGGCAGGGGAAACCCGCACAGGGAGCAGCTCCTGGGAGACGTGTGAGAGAGGAAAACAACAGCCAGGGAAAGGAACCATCTCTCTGATCTCCTGCAGGTAGGAGGGATGCTGGCAGCTGGAGGTGGCACAGCTGCAGACACTCCTCGCGATGCTTTAGGTGTCCCTGGAGAGAAGGCGAGGAGGAGATCCACGGCAGTGGGCTTCAAGGATGCTTGGGGCAGGCAGAGGCTGGCTGGTGGTCACAGCTGTGCCTGTCCCCTGTGCACCCAGAGCTGCTGTGGCTCCCCTGCCTCTGAGAAGCCACATTCCTGAGCTGGCTCCAAGCTAAGCGGGTGCCTGTGCCCCTGCCACGGGGGCTGTGCCCAGGAGGAAACCTGCCTCAAGGTCACAGTCTCATCCCCCGGGCCCAGCGCAGGCACTGGGGGGTACCAGCCCTCGGGTGACTTTGTTTGGCACCCCCGGGCGGTCACCCCCTCCCCAGCAGCCGGGATGCCGGGGGGAGCAGCGCCCTGCAGCGGCTCACACGCCTTCTCCCTGCACTTCCCCACGCAGCCCCTGGCAGTGCAGCCTCCTCCGGGCTGCGTGGCCCTGTGCTGGGGAGCCCGAGGCCATCTGGAGCGACCCACCGGAGGGGACCACAGGCACGGACCTGTCCCCAGGCTGCCCGGGACACATCCTGCCCAACATCAGCACCATCAGATGCCAGGGCTGGGGGGATCCAACGGCTTCCAGCCTCAGCTCGGTCCCGCACTCTCCCTCCCCTACTCTCACCCCTCTGCCCCTCGCAGGGACAGCCCGCCGGGACCCCCTCATCCCTTCACCTCCCCTCCCCTCCCCACCGCACCGCCGGACTGAGGATGCGGCGCGGGGTCGTGCGAGGCCAGCGCAGCCCAGCCGAGGATGGTGCCCAGCCGGCCTCTGCCCATCTGTCCCCATCACCCGCGCCCCGGTGTGCGGTGGCACCCGCCGCCCCGATCCCCCCGCGCCCGCCGGCGACGCCGCATCCCATCCCGCCCGCCCCGCCGGTGGGCGCAGCCGCTCCCGCAGCCGCGGGGACACGAGGCACTCACCGATCTTGGCCAGGCTGGCCACCAGGATCCAGGCGGCCACCAGGCACGGCGCCTGCACCTCCCGCCACTGCCACCGCAGCAGCTCGGCCCCCGCCGGGGCGGCGGGCCCGGGGGCGGCCGCGGGGGGCTGCATGTGGTCGGGGGCGGCCGCGGGGGGCTGCATGGCCCCGCAACCGCTCCGCCGCTCCCGCCGCTCCGCTCCGCGCGCGGCCCCCGCCCGCGTCACGCGCACGTGGGGCCGCGCCGGGCCGCCCCCCCGCAACGCCGAGCGCCCCGCCCCCTGCCCCGCGCAACGCCGCCTCCCCCCGCAACATCGCCCCCCCGCAACGCCGCCTCCCCCCGCAACGCTGCCTCCCCCCGCAACATCGCCCCCCCGCAACGCCGCCTCCCCCCGCAACGCTGCCTCCCCCCGCAACATCGCCCCCCCGCAACGCCGCCTGCTCCCGCAACGCCGCCTCCCCCCGCAACATCGCCCCCCCGCAACGCCGCCTGCTCCCGCAACGCCGCCTCCCCCCGCAACGCCGCCTGCTCCCGCAACGCCGCCTCCCCCCGCAACATCGCCCCCCTGCAACGCCGCCTCCCCCCGCAACACCGCCCCCCCACGCAACATCGCTCCCCTGCAACGCCGCCTCCCCCCGCAACATCGCCCCCCCGCAACGCCGCCTGCTCCCGCAACGCTGCCTCCCCCCGCAACATCGCCCCCCTGCAACGCCGCCTCCCCCCGCAACATCGCCCCCCTGCAACGCCGCCTCCCCCCGCAACACCGCCCCCCCGCAACGCC